>NC_133933.1:71906502-72506502 GCF_031877795.1 Strix aluco | reverse complement strand
TAAGAATTCCTTGCAATTTTCTCATGGGTCCTGCAGAATCCTAGGAGCAATTTCATACATTAGGAAATGCAGGTCCACTGCACTTTAGTGACTGTCAGTGGGTGGTTAAAAAGCACAATGTCCACATTGTACCTAAGCTGTAATTAAAGAGGTATTGACTATTTTTCAATATAGAAAGCTTTGTCGTCTGACTACAAGAATAAATAAGTCATCGCTCGGGAATGCTGGATAGTCATAATTTCAGGCCTATAAATCATACTTAGTGTGTTTTGTAACCAGCTTTTACTGAAATGTTACTTCATAAAAAATCACTCTAGCAGCACCATGTATTGTATTATTTATTACTACAAGTGGGAGATGCAGGAGCATCCTCATCATCCTTCAGCTATCTCCCCCTGGAGGAAAGCAATAACTGCCATGTTTTGAAAAATAGTTGACAGTATCATAAGGAATTTCAATATTGTTTTGAAAGGTGGACATTCTTGGCTTGCTGTAAGGCAACAGGCAATGCAGAACATCTAGATAAAGTGGCTTAGAGGATGCGCTGACACCACTTTTTTCTTAAACAGCTTTTAACTTGGTTTTTTAATACAGTGACACAGATCTGCAGTCAAGGTGTCTTTGCATATAATTTTTTGTGTAAGCATTAACAGTGACTTATAATTCCACATAAAGCTGTTGGCACAGACATGTGTTCCCTTTCACAAGCTCTGCTGAAGCCGGTCTGAAGCTCACACAGTCTCTTTGCTCAGCTAAGCAAAAGAAGAAGTCTCTTGGAAGGCTGCAGCCAAAGGCTGAGAAGGTTCCCATGGGCTTCTGTGAAGCAGCCAGATGAAATTCAAAGGGGAGAATGCAGAGCACTACATGAAGGCAGGAATATACGAATTCACAGAGTAATAAGAAAAGGCCCCTTAAGTAGCAGTGGTAATTCACAGCTGAATGCCAACAGTGTCATGATATCACAAAGAAAGCAAATATCATACTGGGACACACAGGCAGGAATATAGCCTGGAATATACATGGAGAAATTCTTCTGTTCTACTCAGTACTGCTAGAAGTCTCAGCTAAAGTGCAGTGGTAAGGTACTTAAGGTACCACAGTTGAAGAAAGAGCTGGTCTAACTAGAAATTGTTCAGGCAAACACACTGAGAATGGTCAAGGCTCCAGAAAAATGAGCTCCAGAAAAATGCTCCCATGCCTAACTGTATCTGTGAAGCAGACAATAGACATACAGCAACACTGACAAGGATGAGAAGGATATGGCCACAAATGGGAATCAGCTGAAGGAAACAGAACTAAGGAATTCTTTATATGTATAAATTTCCCCCTTTCTGGATATAATAAACAATAACACTCAGTGAGGGCAGGTAGGGAAAAAAAAAAAGCGCAGCACATAGCAAACTCACTGAGAAGTCTAGGTAGGTAAAACTAAAATATCCCTTCCATCCCATCTGTAACCAGTTCAGAATTTTACCCTTTCTCAGGATACACAGTGCTTGCATTCCTAGCTCCCATATTCATACATTTAGACAAGAATAACACTTTTTCTATTCTTTTCCAAACAAAATCTAGCCTCCTTGTTTCTCAGTGACTCAAACGAACACTGGAACTTCCAAATTCAGAAGTCAAATACAAAACATAAACTTTATCATCTCCTTTCTTAGAGGAACAAAACTTGTGCTGTCATGCTGGACATCTAGCAGCTAGCTGTCTCAGTGACTTTTCAGCTTGCTGGCCAGTTTTGCCCTGATTTGGGGAAAAAAAAATAATCCAAGAAAATTAAGTTTGAACAAGGTAGGCATTCAACAGACAGATCCTGGGCTGCCAGTCAGCAGGTACAGACTTCCAGACCTGTCTGCAAGGGTGCTGTGGGCAGCATGCAACAGAGGCAGGGTCACTGGGGAAAGAAGGGAAAGACTGGGGCAAGAAGGGAAAGACTGGGGCCTAAAGACACAAATACAAAGGAAAACTGGCTTCCTTATTTTTGCTGCTCATTGAGTGACTTGTTTTACTTTCTAAACTTAAAATTTTTAGTTCATCTTCATGACTTTGGGGGGAGGAATGGTCCAGACAAACAACTTATGTTTTCTTAAATCTTTGGTAGGACAGTACTATTTCCATACAGAAGATGTACCACTGGATCAGCAGTACCTGTCAGCATCCAGGATTGTGACTTTATGTCGCACCTGAAGGATGCTGCTTGGAAGAGCAGAGCCCCCTCTAACATTACCCATGTTCAGCAACAGGAGAGCAGCAAGCAGGAAAACAGGATCCCGTTAATGACCAAAGCAGCTGAACTGTACATACCTTGTGCCACACATGCTGCAACCCTGTCTAGCTCAGGGAAAGCTTCTCCAGGGTGGACTTGTGCACAGAAGGCAGCTGAGCGCTGCAGGTCGCTCCAGTCAGCGTGAGTGTGAGGGAAGAGACAAAGAGAGGGAGCACACTCACATCACTGCTCCACCGGCTCCCCTGGGCACCCACCTCTGTGTGCAATCCTCCCAGTGCCACTCGGTAGAGGAGCTGATGGGGTATGGCAATGCAGGACCACCCCAGTAGTCGCTCCTTAGGTAGACAGATGAGATTTTGAGAACTGCTGATTCTGCCATCTTAAGATATACATATATACATTATATCTAAAATTAAGGAAAATGAAGGACTGACCTGGATTTCTTGAAAGCCTTGGAGCTAGATTAGCAATCCAACTCCTTCCTTCCTTGTCACACATAGCACTAATATCAAGATAGCTTCCACTCACCCCCTCCCCGCAGTGCATCCTGAAACCAAGGTCCCTACAGGGATCCTCAGAAAGCAGAGCAAAGAGCTGCCTAAACTCAGTCAGCATTAGAAGGCAAATTTTGGGACTGAATGCCCAGCTTGGCACATCAATGCCTACATCCACTAGGCGTGTAATTTCATGCATGTGTTGTGATCTGGAAGTCAAAGAAACATGTGCAAAGGGAGAGACCTCTACTCCAAATACCAAGATTCAGGACAGTGACATTTCACAGGACTAGTAGACAGCTGGGTTCACAGCTGAGTGTCCCAATTTGGAGCAGAGATGGGAGGAGAACAGCATTCCTACCGTGTCACTGTCCCAATTTAGGCCATGCAAGCTAAAGCAATTAGGATCACATGGCCAGGAAGTAAAGGAACATCTACTTAAAAAAAACCCAACCTGTTTCAAGATCTCCTGGACATGTGTGTGGCCTCAGCATCTGAGCAGTGTTACATTTGTTCACCTGCAGGGCAGAAAGTGATGTGGCTGGAGAACTGATCTAGGCACAAGTAAGGAGCAGTTTTGAGGAAGGCAGTGGTTAAAGGAGCCACTTCAAAGGCACCACAGGAGGCAAAAAAGAGCCTGGTTACTGGTTTCGAGTCTGTGTTGTTCACAACTCACTGCAAAGGCTTATAGATGTTGGCAATGCACAGTGTTCATCTGAGGCAGTGAAGCTGAGGGATGGATGTTTATGTACTTGAATAATCACTGACTATTCACAGCACTCTTGAAAAGACTGCAACTTCTCTAGCACAACAAACTTCTTGGTAATACGCCCTCTGCCAAAAGACATTTCCTTACATATGAATGACAGGAGAGAGCCAATATCCCAGATAATAGTTATCAGCTCTTTGGCTGGAGGAAGTATCAGGGAAGAATGAAGTTACGTGAATAACAGATGGGATAGAATATTTGGTGATGATAATATGCCAATAAAACATATTTTACCTGGAACTTCTTTACTACTTGCTCTGGATCATGTTTTTCCCTCAAAGTTACAAAAACAAAAAAACCCCAGTCATCTTGCTTTTGTTTTTGTCCTACCCATGCAGGGTATTCCAGACTTTTTGCTCAATCAGATTCAGGTTTAAACCAGGAGACAGGATGTGAGTGAGTCATGTTAACATTGTTTTCTGTATTTTCTGACTCACTGAAGTTTTGTATTTCAAAATTTGAAGTTGTTTTTGCACCATCAGCCATCTTAGATAATGTAACAAATTCCTTAGCTACAGCGTTCTCACTCATTTACTTTTTATAGAAGCTTAGGCGATACTGAAGACCTACCAAGGGACTTCTTACTTTTACTATTTGTCACTGTGTTCAGGTGATCTGAACAATGTCTTCTTTTTAAATTCAATGACGCATTAATAACAGACATGAAACATAAGATTTATTAAGATCTTGGCCTTAACATCTCACGATAATAAGGATTTGGACAAATACATACACACACACCCTGTATATTCTCAATTGTAATTTAGAGGGCCTGCTTTGTGGTAGAAACCTTGGAAGATCACCTTTGACTTTTTTTAGTCTGTTTTCCATGATTCTATTTAGACACAATGATCAAGACCAAGACTCCTAGCCACACCCAAAGGAAAGTGAAATGCAACCCTGAAGAAGGGCACAAGAAGTGATTCCAGCCTATTTTTTATTAGCTCAAAAAACCCCTGTGATCACTGTTTACCAGTCAGAGGGCTCCTGTATAGTTTTCCAGTTTCCAGTAACTAACAGACCCTAAGCCACCTCTCAGGGTATTTGAAGTACATCCCAACAAGACTTTGTCTTTCCTGGCAATGACCTGCTTGGCAGGTGGGTAATGAGAGAAGCGTTACAGTGACTCAGCTGGCCCATGGGGTGATGCCTCCATAACCAACAGAGAGTGAGGCGAAGCAATCCTTATGTGGGAAAAATTTGGACCACTGATTCAGGGGTTGCTAATTGGGGATCTGAGTCTCAGAGGGCCTAACACTATCATTTTCTTCATTCTTGTGTTGTGGACTCATAATAATAGCTTAATTATGGTTTTAATTTTGGAAATACAGATTATTGTTCTTCAGTGCAGAGGCCAGACAGATAATGACTTCTTTGTTGCAAGTCTGGCAGAACACAATGCTTCTTGTTTATAACAGCAACTGGATAATTTATTTGCATGCAGGAGGTAGTTTGTTCCACCCTTTAGCCTTTACTTCTCTATTGTTCAGAAATAACACAGTATATTACAATTGCAATTATATTAAAATAAGCCTTCAATTATTGGGTAAACCAATTTAATCAAACAAGAGCATGGCTCATACTGAGCTGCAATTACCTGTAAAGTTATGGGTACTGGCAGTTAACAATACTGTCTTTCACTGAATCATGAGAAATGGCATCTCCTAATTTAAATATGCTCAACTATCAGCAAGACTTCCATTGTTAAAGAACATTATGGCAATTATTCTGTTATGGTGTTATTCCACCTTACTACCCACAGGTGGACAGTGGAAAGATTAAAACTTTGGTGTTCCTTGTATACATTGTACAGTCCCCTCACTGCCGTGACACAGCAGAAATTTTTATGTATAGCTCATCATATATGAAAAAGATCACAAGATCATGCAATTCTTCAGCATCTGCTGTCAGGGAAAAAAAGCCTTGGCAGCCTTGACCAGTGCAGCAGCTATCAGCCCTGTTAGCAACAGCCTCTTTTGCTCACAGCTGCCCTGAAGACCTTTTATGGCTTCTACCAGCATGCACGTGCCTAGGCATGGGTAAGTGTAATTCCCAGCAAGAAAAGACAGTTTCAGGAGCAGGAATTGGTGACTCACTGGGGCACAACCCGTTGGCCGAGTCAACCTTTGTGCGTGATCTGCTGTTTCAGCTCTGAGGGAAGAGATGAGGTTCTGTCTAAGATGAGTGTGCCTTACTTTCACCATCTCCGTGGAGGTGTCTGCACTGGGTAGGTGTCTAAAGTCCTGTTATTGTCAACAGAGAATTGGTGAATACAGCCAGTGGAGCCTGGAGGGTGATTCAGTTTTCCAAAGGCAAGTGCCCAGGGCCATTTCACATTCCCCATCACATCCCATCTATCTGACTTCCAAACAGCACTTCAAAAAGGGCACAGGTCTCCTGTAAGGCCTGTGTCTATCTGCAACAATGCATGGTTCTCACCTACGCTCTGAAACAGGATTAGATGTCACGGCAACTGTTTCCCACCCTTGATGCCTACTTTAGGGTAAACTGAACTGATCCAGAGACTCTTCCAGCTGTACTGCCCAGTAGCTTGGTGCAGCTGCCTGAACACCACATGGCGTGCCATGCGAGATGCCCTGAGACAGACTGCCTGGAGCCCACCTACCACTGCAGAGGGACATCGGTATCCCAAAGGCCCTGTGCCAGAGATACCAGCCCCAAGTGGGTGTCTCAGAAACCTACAGCATCTCAAGAGGCACAAGACACCTGTACACAGGCACCTGAATCCTACCTACATCTCCACAGACTTAAATGGGTGGCGTATCTACAGATACCTGCATACAGAGGTTGAAGTGTTTTTAAGACTCATATTGAATCTCACCCAGTGTGACCTAGCTTTGACCTACTTCCTTCTGGTTTAGAAGTTTACACAAAGACAGTTATGGGCACTCAGCTAAGAGCATCAGCTCTTAAGCTGTCATAACTGGACTGTGTATCTAGCCTCAACCAAGTTAACAATTTTAAATGAGTTTAAAATATGAGTCCTCCCTTCCCTACCCTTCTCAGTCTACTATCATCCCAGGCACCTCTCCAATACAAGCTTTCATATTTTCCGGAGAGATCTTGGCTGGACTGCATCTTAGCTGGGTGACCAGTTAAAGAATGTTCCTTTATAAATTCTTGCTCTGTGTAAAGCTGCAGGCTCTCTCACACCCTTATTTTAGTTACAAGGGCTTTCTATCCCATTGCTGGATGGATGTTTTTTCTTAATGAAAAAACAATATCACAGAATCTGGGCTCCTAAAGAAGATTCAGCAGCTCTTCAGCTAATCAAAGAGGAATGATGATATATACCACTCGCCTCACTGAAGAATGAAGCCTGATGAAATCAGGTAAAACTATAGAAACAGTAATCACACCGCTGCTAAACTTTTCAGCAGAAATATCCAGCTTCTGCACTTCCCAGCAATCCCAAACTGTCCACCATATCTATCCAGATACCCTGAGTCCTAAATACTCCTCTGAAGAGCTGGCAAAGCTTTATCCTGCAGAGTTCTGTAATTTATCCCTCCTGATGCCATTTTACAGCAAACTAGAAACTGAAGTGGGAGTAATGAGGTATAATAAGCTAGATAATGCAAAGAATTACTCCATCAACACAATTAGTTGACATCCCATCAAGCTGAACCAAAACCATCAGCGCTAATTTACCTGAACCTACACAAAATATTTACTTTGCTGGGCCTAGGGATCACAGAAATTTTGCCACAGAACACAAAGCGTGAAGCATCCACAACTGTATACATCCTCAATGTATACAATTGCGTGCATGCCTTAAAAACCCATAGATAACTTCCATGCTATGGAAATGCAAATGAAAACGCAGGTCCATTCATCATGTTCTCTCAAACTAAGCACACTATGCCTCCTATAAAAGGAACTGCTTGATCTTTGAAATCTATAGCCTTGTGGAGTCTGTAATATGAATCAGAAGTAAGTTAACTCATTCATCCATATCTGACCACCTCTTCTAGCCTTACTGCTCACTATTTAAGACATTACAGTCTGTTTCAACTTTGTTTCACTAGCCAATTGTGTTGGAGTCTTGCATGAAATCATACGAATGAATCTGTAGCAGATGTAACCCTGTGTCACTTCACTGGAACTCAGGGAGTTATATGTTCTTACAACAGCCATGAATTTAATCCATGATTGGTGGAATAACACAGTTGCAGCATCCTGCTCAAAATGAAAAATAGGGGCAGCTTTGAGCCCCCTGGTAAATAGATGTCATAAATTCAACCCTCGTATAAATCCAGGAATTTATACCGGGGATGGATGCAACCCAGTCATCTTGCCGTTCACATGCTCTGTAGTTTAAAGGCCACACATTATTCATTGCTGATGTGAGTAGCTGCAAGTCTGCTAAACTCCACGGAATGGCCCTGAGCTATGCTGGCTGTGAGCGTGTCACTGTGGTATTACCCAATATACAGCTGAAGTCAGCGGTGCCCAATGGTGACACAAAATGGAGACAGGCAAAATGAGATTTTTCAGACCTTGTTTCAAAGTTAATGGAAATTGTGTAGCCGTTTCCTTTACCTAGATTTAAAGAAGCCTATCACAAGACCCTTGGAGAGAGGATGACAACAGTGGAAGAAGTGATCATGGTACATCTGAATGAATTAACTGAAATCAGTGAAACTAATTCTAGAGTAAAGTGCTATCCAGCAAGAATAAGGGCCAGAACTGAGCCCAGAGTAACATCCTATGCAAAACCAGGAAGGGTGGTGAACTGAGGCTCCTCATCTGTTTCTAACAGGAACCCTTCATGGCTTTTATCAGCACTGCTGGGAAGTCAAGGAGCAAGAACACCTTATTCCATTGCTCTTTCTCCCTGCTTTCAATGTTCCACATAATTTGAACACTTATAAAAATGCAGTTTATGTGAGAACTTAGAATAAAATAACAAAATGCCTAATCTATTTACCTTAGCCCTTTAAAAGAATACACATTCTTGCAAGTTAATGATGCATTAATACATCAGAAGCTTTTCAGGATTATTAAAACAGACCTAAACCACAAACAAACTCCAAGCTAACATTACAGATGTACCAAGAGACCTAATTCACAGAACAAGAAGCCCTGGAATAGGACTCTATCTCACTTAAATTCCAGTGAGACCAGTAATGATGAACCGATGCACACAAAGGCTAAGGCTCAGGTGTAGCCATCCCCAGGGTAGCCATCCCCAGGATAGCATCACCACAAATGGAAGAAATGAATTTCATCTTGAGATCCTATCAACCAAACTAAAGAGAAAAAAAAATGCAGTAAAGAAAATGCAAGCAGATACAAACTCAAGCGTACATAAAAGACAATAAATGGTAACTAACCTCAGTTTGGAAACAACTGCTTTCCTTAGAGCGTCCCCTGATGATACTTAGGAACCTGGAGAGGATTATGGTGTCAGCAGAATACTGCCACTTTGTACTTTCCATCTTCAGAGGACTGGAACTACTGAATCCACACAAGGCCCCTGTGAAACAGGTAAGTAAATTGACTACTGATTTGGTAAAGCTTATGCCAGAGCAGAGATTAGAAAGCTGTCCTTCCTGAATCTGGGATCCCAAAGGTACTGTAATCCTTTTGTGAACTTTCCTTCCCTGCCTTCCACTTTCTTTAGCCTGCTCTCTTTCTTTGGGTCCAGAGAGGGAATATAGCAGCTAAGTTTTGTCATTCTGTGCATCCTGTGAAGTCCACAGAACTGATGCGCACTCAATCAGAACCATTAGGACTGCTAAAGCTAACGGGATGAGCAGGAAACAGCTGAAGTTAAGGCATTAAGCATACAGAAGGAAAGGGTATTGTGCTCCAGGCTGCAGAAAATGCATCCCTTCTCTAAACATTACAAGTCATTTATCATCTACTGGAGCACCTCTTCCTGATAAATGGCGACAGCAGGGCAGCCTGGTCATGCCATTTCTAAACTAGTTTGTCAGTGAACTCAACCAGGATGTAGATTTGTCCCTCTCTTCCCCTTGGAGAAGACCTACACAGGGGATAACTGCACTCTCATGTTTTCAAACCCTTCACTGTTCCCTTCCATAGGAGAAGGCATAAAACCCTTCATACGTGCCCCAATCCAAGCAGATTGCAAGGCAGCCGGCAGTTAAACACACACAGATACTCGCTTGGCCAGTCTATCCTGCTGGATCTAATGAAACTACTTGCAAAATGTAAGGCTGTGTGTAAGTACTGGCTTGGGGGCTGTGTGGGTAATCAGAATTTTGACTGCATTCTTTTTAACATTCAAATGGTTATTTTGCAAGCTATGCTGAACATTCCTTTATCAGTGCTTAAGGATGATATTTCCCTTCACTGAATTTGTTAATTAAACTCTAAGATATAACAGGCAGTGCAGCATAACTGATTAATTCATGCCTCAAATCCTCAATGAACTCCTCTCAGCCAAAACTCACAGTTCATGCCACTAAGAAATGCACTTTTCTGTGCTATGCTGTCATACTGTCTGAGAACACTTTATAAAATAGATGCAAAAGCAAGTGATAGCGTGTTGTTTGCATCTGCAACATCACCTTTGCATTAACTGTCCCACCCTGTGTGGCTTTTAGAGGTGACAGTCATTAAAATTGTAATTACAGTAATTATTTAAGCATTGATTGACATTAATTTCCTTATAAGATTTTGTCGTAACAACTCCATCTTCTCTTTCTTCTTATGGAGAAAAGTCTGGTAAAGCCATAGAAAGAACCTCCTCACAGACATTTATTTAGTCTACATTATTGGCATTTAAAAATTCAAAAAATATTAAGAAGCATTTTTCCTTGGCAGTACTACTGCAACTGCATAGCTGAAAAGTAAGTATACAAGTCTGATCTAATTCTGCATTCATTCTCTGTAACATCAACCATCATAGGCATCTCACTGGGAGCTGTGAGTGTACAGACTTCAAACAGGAACATTTACCCCAGTTATTTTCTTTACATCATGTTTTTATTCCTCACTCAAGAAACAAAGAGACACTGCCACACTACACGACTCCCTGTTGTAGCCAAGATGAACGCTTCTTTTGAGTGGTATAGCTACTTACTCTCACTTTTCTGTACCATAGCTCTATACATCTTCAGAAAACATTTTCTCTTGCTGGTCTTAAGTACTACAAAAAATGATCTGTTCCCTGAGGCTGGAAACTGAGACCTGCTGTTGGGGGGCTCCCATTCTGCCGTGGTGATTGTAATGGAGGATGGTGCCACGTGTCTGTGACTCTTCTCCTCATTCGCTGCTTTGGTGCAATGCTGGGGGACTACACACCACACAGCATAGCTCTGTGCCTCATTCCTTTCCCTCCTGAGATTTGTCTCGTCCCACTTTTTCTCTCCACTACTAGGGTAGAAGGGACACACCAGCCGAGAGCACTACCCTGCCAAACCCTGGGGAGAAGACCAAGGGGAGCAAAGGCACAGCGCAGTTTGGCTGTGCAGAACAAGAGCCCTGCGCACTGAGTTCTACACAATGCTGCATGCTACTGTGGAGACTGGTGACACTGTGAGAAACTTATGATACTGCCCACCATAACAAAAGGGTCTCTCACGCAGAATGCCACAGATTCTAAGCATAGGAGACACCAAGGGAATGCAAAAAAGCACAAACCACCAAACAGCAAAGTAGCCTCTGAAAACTGGATGGTTTGTTTTGGGTTTTTTTTTTTTTTTTTGCTAAAAAGCTCTAATAAAATTTTGGCTCCTATATGGAACAGGAGAAATAAGATTTCACTGCAGAAATGTGCCCATAAATCTTACTTGTGTGACACTTTTCACACAAGTAAAGCGTAGAGTACAGAGTCATTAAGAGAAGTTTTAATTTTGAATTGAAAATTTTCAAACTAAAATGTCATTGTTGTAACTGGGAAGTGGAAATAGCTCCATTTTAATTGTTGAACTGTTTACCCAAATGGAACAGCATAAAATGTTCTTGGTTCTTTTATAAAATAATAACAAACCATCTCACTTGTTAAACAAATTACTGGAGTGCTTGTTAGCTGGTATCTTATCTGTTAGAAGACCTTTATGTCCTAAGGTTGCAGTGTTACCAGGTCCTAACAAGAGCTCAGGCAAGGAAGCTTTCTCGAGTCAGGTAAGCCTTTTAATGGATTCAGCAACACAATTTTTCTCAGATGCTAAAGTTCATGTTGATCTTCTTATAATTTCTGGGAAAAAATATTTTTATGGAGTTTGTTTTGGATGTCCTTTGCTCGTTTGTTCTCTTATTTTCTTACTTTTTCCCCTATTCTACCTATTCTTCTTTCTTTTTATTTTTTCTTTTGTAATTGCTATAGGAGATGCCATTTTGATTGTGCTGTTGTAGCAATCAAAAATATTACCTGCAAAAATAATGTTGCCCTCCAGTGTAAAAGTAGCTACTTGCATGGCAACTATATGGTACTTCATATAGGCATAACAAAAATGACAAGCCTAAATTTCAATTTGTTCTGTCTCTGTAAGGACTTTTATGCCTATGGAGAGCTCAGCAGCAGTAGCTCAGAGGGTCCTGATACATGCAGTTTGAAGACTTCGCTAACTCTCCAATAAAGTGTGGGTGTTTTCAAGCGTTTCAATACAGAGTCCCTCTTTTTAAAATACAACCATGAGTTAGAGGCCTAACTAGCGTGCAGTTTCCCAGAAAACAGGAGCATAGAGACACTCAGCAAGTTTTGCCACTGACTGAAATAGGACCAGGGTTTTGGTACAACAACAAGCAGTTTTAGTTGTCAGGAATAGCTTTGCATGCATTTCCTCTGAAAGCCAGGAGCCTCATCAGTGCAATAGCTGGATCAGGAGAGACAAATGCTCTATCAAAACTTCCTTGAAGGGCTCAGCTTCCCTACAGTTACCATATACCATCTAGTGATACAAAAGGAAATTGCAATTTCTAATTCATTATTCTTTAAATGAAAAGAGACAAAGATAGCAACAATATATTTTTGTCATTTTGCTTTCCTTCCACTAAAATAAAATGTAGTCATGAGTGCGCTACTTTCTCTCTGCGACTTACAGTTTTTCCATCTATCAAGAATCTTGTGACTCCAGCTAATTTGCAAGATTTCATTTCTGAAGATGTACAGAAGATATATATAAGAATTCAGCTTCCATAAAGTTAAAATAAAGTCTGCCTTATAGTTACAGACCTACATTTTACATGTAGTTTTAAGTTAAGTCCTACAGATGTAAAGCTCGGGGCCAACTGTAAAAGAAACCCAAACTCTAACCTTGCAATTTTTGTCAACTTCATGATTTTGAAGATCCTAAAGAATTTTTTTTAAATACAAGGTTAATATTCCCTGTTGATGGGGAAAGTCAAAGAGACTCTAGTGGTCTTGAGACTAAGGTACAAGATTTGCTATTGGGAAAAGGCGGCTTTAATCCTGGAAACTCTCTGCCTGGAAAACTAAGACTTGAACAAACTGTATTGTAAGGCAGTAACTGTTTTGTGGTGGTTTTTTCCTGCTTGTCTGCATCACCATATGGATGACTTCAATTCAACAGCAACATACACTGTGATATGATTCTGACAGCTGGGATAATGGAAAAAGTCAATGTTTACTTATTGGCAGAAGAAAATTTTACCTTTCCTGCCAACTGGGGCAATAAAATAAATTTGTTTTGTATGCTGTGTGGAATTTTTTACTGCCACTAAATGAAAGCAAAACAATCAGGATCTCTCCCTGGGAGTTCACAGACAGAATGGGTACAGATCCAGTGAAAGTTAAAGACTGAGAGAACTGAGAAAGGGTAGTCTCCCTCCACTTCTCCTCAGCATCCTTCAACTTTCTGTCAACTTTCTGTCTTTTAAGGAAAATGGGATTGTTCTCATGACTAACCAACACAATCCTCCCAAAACTACTAAGTAACAGTTTCCTAGACAGAAGTTGCTACATATCTAGATTATGTAAGTCAAATATAGACATGATACGAGGTACGGTAGGTGGATTTTCAGATGACAATGCAGGCCTCAACACTTTGTTCTGCATCTACAGTGACTAGAGATCAGTTTAGCTACAGTGCAGCAGGACTGCAAGTGTAGATTGCTGAGATAGACATGAACCTCAAGAGTTTCCATCCAGTCAAAATGCAAAACCACTTGCAAACCCAAAACAAGGCTTTAGAGTTCTGTCAAGCAACTTACCTTTTGTACAACACCAGAAGAACTGCAACTGCATTTCAGAGGAGTCAAAGTGAATGTCATTTTGTCTCACTGACACCATCTTGGGCATGGCTCTTACACTCTTCACCTAGCTGTAGGACTGCCAGGTGCCAGGGCCAGGGCATGAGGGAGGCTGCACATTGCCAGAGGACTCCTTGGCCAGCCCAACTGGCTGTCAGGCTGCTCTGCACTGTTAGCATGCTTAAAACACCTGTAGCACAAGGGACAGGCTTGTGTCATGGAGTGTAAAAACTATATATCTATATACATAATTTTTAAAAAGAAATAATTCTGGAAAACTTGTGTATCTTAGTCTTCAGTGATGGTAAAAAATCTAGCACTGTAATGAAAATGGTAGTGTAAGATGCTCTACAACAGCTTAAGAGGAAAGGAATGCAGGGAGCAATAAGCAACAGGGGTTCATGGAACAAATGTGTCACTGAAACAAAATCAGGATTTGTGTTTAGTATATTTACACTTTGGAACTCAACCCTCAGCCCCTCCTCGGGCTGTCAGCACGAAAGAGCCAAGGTACACTTCCCTTGAGGGGCACACAGCCGACCTTATACCTTCTCTGTTCGGTACAGAGGGTTTGCTGAAGGTGCAGGAGTGTAGAAAGGCGGGGCGTGATACCACACGTCATCCACTCCTTTAGCGCTAGTGTAATTTGCAGCAATTCTGAGGGTCTCCACACTAACTTCTCAAACTGCTTTGATATAAGCCGACTCAAAACCACAGCAGAAGTAAAGTGTTCTTCTCCCCTCTCTCCTTAATGGCATCAAGTGCAGCAAGGATTGAGCTCTTGATGAATATTAAGACATTGGCACATCTGCAAAGGTTTATATAGTATCACATACATTTGAAGAAGCAGAAAAAATGCTTTATAAATAGTAACACTGAAACACGGATTAATAGTTCTCCATGTCAAAGCATCAGCAAAATATTAATGGCGAGACTATAGACACTTAACAGGGGAAGTGGTGTCTTTTAAGGATTAGTCTGGTGAATCTTTACTTTTCAATCCACTGTATTAATTAATAATTTAGTGGCAAGCATCAGACATAAATTCCAGATTGATGACACTGTAGACAACAGTAAAAATAAACAAGGAGAAACATAGGAGGGAACAGAATTCTGAAGCAAGCAGAGGTAGAACAGATATAAATGAGGTGGTTTCAATTGTAACAGACATGTATAAACAAATATGCATACAGGAAGCCATCATTGGAATAGATGGGATGTTTTCCTGCCAAAACCAGAAACACCATAAATAATACCCATTCTGACTGAAATAAGAGCTGGCAAAAAGGATTGATAATAGTGTAGTTAACATTTTAGAAGGTATAATCTTTCTAGAACTTAAGCAGATCATTTCTGATCCCCTTATTCCAATCTATTCAATTAGATACCTCTGTGCTCCTTATTTCTTTAGTCCAGTAAGGTGCAATGCATTTAATTCTTTGGTTAGTAGCTTTGGCACTGATATTCCCCTTAACTGCCGCACTTGCTCCATAACTCACGGAGTGTAAAATAAAATCTTGCATTCACTAGTGCATTTTCTCAGTTGACCTGCAGCTGCAGTTAACAGTCACAAACCCATCCAAACCCAGCCATGGACTTCTTTTTTACCAAGTACAGTTTTCCAGGGTGCTGCTTCTCTTACAAAGCTGTGTGCATTGAGAGTAGCTTTGCTTGAACTCTTTAGATCCCTTAAGAGCCCAGGCCTGCTTTCCTTTTTTAGGTCAGATTCCAACAGGAATTTGGCCTCAATAGCTTCCACAGGATCAAGGTCTGGTTCAGTAAAGGATTAAGCCTATTGTTGCTGAACACACAGTGTCAGTGAGGGACCTTTCCTTTTTTCTAATCTCTGTTCTTTGACTCAACCTCACACAGACCTCTTTAAATAGAAGTATAGGTTGCCACATAAATGTTTGTCCTTGGATGCAATCACATCACATTGGTTAAAACCAGTGCTAATTATGGGTAGGCTCTTCTAGACTTTTAGAAAAACTCAGTGGTTTAACCGACTGCACTTGTTTTAGTATTGCTGAGTATATTTAGAATTTAGTATTCTTATGTTTTTATCTTTTATGTTCTCAGATGTTTGTGATTTCTGGGCGTTAAAATATGAAAGAGCGGCCAACAATACCTCTAGGTCTATCAAGCCCTTGGCTAGACAGTTTGCACCTTCAGTCACGTTGAAACATTCAGTTTACTGCTTCTGTGCAATGAGTAGCTGGACACAGCCCCTCCACCCCCACCTAAACGAGTATCATTTCAGCTTAAATGATGTCATTATCTTTTCCCACTCTGGTTTATCCAAGAATTAATACAGCAGACTCTTCAATTGTTTCTGACAAGAGCAGGCAACACAAGTCTCCTCCCTGCCGGCCATCTCGAAGGCAGCAGCTCAGCTGTGGGACACTCCGGCCCCCTGCAGTTCCCTGGCTCCTGCCCGGCTCCCTCTCCACCTCTGGCGGACCACCAAGGCAGCCAGACCTCCACCAGCCGCCCGGAGGTGGCCGGCAGCGCACAGTGGCACAGGCCACTGGCCCGGTCAAGCTGGAGCTGTGACTTTGCCCAATTTTGCCAAGCCGTTGTCATTTCCAGGCAGCCGAGCTGCCGAACGGGCTCCCGGCAAGGCCAGCAGCCCTTCACGCCTCCGGCCGCAGCTACTCCCTGGCCTCAGCAGGGTGGACGGGCGAACCGCCACCTGCCCTCAGGTTCACCAAGGACGCCACCAGCCCGGGTCACCGATGCCGTGACTCGCGGACGATGAGCGTGCCTGCCTTAGCTGGGCAAGGGAACGGCAAGTGGGCCTAACCCGCGCGGCGAGGCACCCCCGGCGCCCCCACAGGCCTCACCACAGGTCACCCGAAGGGGCCACGGCCCCCAGGAGCAGCCTGGCCGCCATCGGCGCAGGCCCCGCCGCCATGGCGGCACCGCCCCGGGCACGGGGCGGGGCAGCGTCACGCTGCAGCGTCACGCGCGCGCAGTCGGTTCCTCCCCACTCCCCGTGTCCCTCCCCCTCCGCGGCGTCAACAGTGGCGCGTTCGCCCGCCCCCCCTTCCTCCTCCCCCGTCCTGCGCGTGACGTCGGCGCGTCCCGCTGTCCCGGCGGCGGGGCCGGAGGAGGCGGCAGGTGACGGCGGGAGCGGCGGGAGCCGGCCGGCCCGGCGGGTGAGTGACTGAGTGACTGACTGACTGAGCGAGTCCCTGGGCGGAGGAAAGCCGCCACCAACGGCCGCTCCAGCAGCGCCCCTCTTCCGCGCCCGCCTGGGGCCGGAGCCGGCGCTGCCCCCCCCGCCGCCGGTGGCGGGGAGCGGCCGGGCGGGCTGGAGCAGGAGCCGAGGCCTCCCCGCGGGGGGGGGTACCCTGAACAAAAGGCCGGCGAGCGACGCGATGCGGTGGGGGCCCGCCGCGGCGCCCCGTCCGCGCTGAGGGGCGGCCGCCCCGGCGGGCAGCCGTGCCCGGTATTGTTTTGGCGGGGGCGGGGGAGGAGATCACCCGCCCCGCCCCGCCCGCGGGGTCACGTGACGGCGGGGGGGCCGCGGCGGCGCAGGGCCGCTGCCGGTCGCCCCGTCTGCCCCGCCGGGGAGGCCCGAGACCTCCCCAGCCCCCGGCGCTGAAGGGCTGGGAGAGCCGGAGCGGGCTCCGCTCAGCCCGCGCCCCGCCGGCGGCGGCGAGCCTGCCGGTCCTTCCTGTAGGCCCCCGGAGGGTCCCCTTAGCCGGGCCGGGGCCCTCCTGCTGCCGGCGCGTCGGTGCCGCGGTTCGCCTCGGAGGGAGGCGGCGTCCCCGCCGCAGCCGGTGTGAGCGGGGTGCGGGCTGTGTGCCGGGTCGGGGCCCCGCTTCCCAGGTGTCGGTTCGTTGGGTAGTAAAATAGGTCAGGAGCATGAGCCGTAGCGGCGTCACGCGTGGCAGAATCCCCTGACCTAGCGAGCGCAGCGCTTTAATTCTTAGTCCGATGTGCAGCGCTTCAGAGAATTCTGTGCGGCGTGTTGTCACTCGCCTTTCAAAATGTCCCCGCCGTGGCCGGCTTGCCTCGATTACTGTAACGAGCTGCGTGAACCTGGAAGGGGAGTCGCACGAACAGCCATAGGAGCACTGTACACAGCATGGGGAAGAAAGTAACTGGTGTTTTTAATGGTAGTGCTTTTGTTTCTTTGTGCGTGAGGGTCTCGGCTCAACTCTTTGGATTGCATCTCTTCAGAATGTTAAAATGGGATGTGAAAATAGGTCCGGCTTTTGGTGCAGTACATATTGCCACCGCTGAAAAATTATTGTAATTGTATTGAAAAAATTTGTAAATACGACTATTTCATACAAACAAGATGATCAGAATGGTGAAATAGTTAAAACCAAATACTAGTGTGAGCTTTTAAGTGTTAGTATAACTCCTGTGATAGAAACTTAGAAATACTGTAGGTTTTGTTACTGGTGGTCCAGTATGCAGGTATACGTTGAATAATTACAAGGAGGAGTAGGGAGAAGAGCTTTAAAACATTTTGCGTTTGTCAGATTTGTAATGCTAAAACTACACTTTATTAGCTGCTGCCTCTGGACAGTGGGCTACTTAAAAAACAGTTCCTAAAGCATCTCTAAAAATGCACCACCAAAAAGTTACCATTTGTATTGGTATTGAAGAGACAGTGAAATCTGAATATTGATTTGGTCATTTTGAGTAAATATTGAATGTTTGCAAGAACTTGCTTTATAGTCTTGTGTGGCTAATACTGTGGTTTTTTTCCAAGAGAATCAAAGTAGCAATTGTTTAAATTGCTATAATGCAGAATCTGTGCTGAGTGAAAGAAAAAGTTTTGTTCTTGTTTCCTTTCAAAATATACTGCATCAATTTAGATGTAATTGACTTGTTTATTTAGAGAGTTGGAACTGCAGTATTTTTACAGGCTATTGAACAGTGGACTCCTGGAATTGGTGGGGGGAAAGTCTTTTTGTTGAAATTGATTTTTTTTTTTTCTCTTCTGTGCATGTTAAGCAAGTCTATATATACATGAGATGTTTCTGAAGCATTGTTAAGTTCAGATGAACCTGTTTCTGCTTTGTTTTCTACATAATATAATTTTATTTGAGTGAGAAATTAACATTTTGCTCTGTTACGTGAATTGAAATAGGGTATATGCTCAAAATTCAAATTCAGTGATCCAGTTGTATCATAGGAGAAGAACCTCATTTTGAATGAATATGTAGCAGTTCAATACCAAAATGGTTGACTGTTCTACCTTGACTGTTCTTCTGTGATTCAGTTCCAAATGTACATACAAGGGTTGATTTTTTTATTAATGTGTAATAGCAAAGGCTAAGGAATGAAAGGCAACTTGAAGCCTCATCACAGTCAGCAGTTCCTGAAGATATTCTGAGTTTAAGAAACAGATACACAAAAGGTGGTAAGGACAGGAAGCAGCGAGGTTATTTATCTGTTGTGCTATCCAGTGCCCAGGGACAATTTAAAAAATACCTGATAGGCTCGGTACCTTGAGCTGATGCTGTGTTGACAGTAGCAGACCTTCAGACAGGAGTGTGATTTTTCCTATCTTAAAAACCAGCCACCTTCCTCCTTCCCACAGTGTTTCGGTTGTGGTAACTTGTAGGGAAGGACAGAAATCTGGGGTTCTTTTTCCCCTCCTGTCCCCCTCCAATAATTGAGTTATGAGTTAGGGATCTTGATGGAAAAATCCAGGTATTTAATAACAGAAGAGCATTTACTCTTTTGAAGTAATGCTGTAGCTGTTGAGTTTTCAACCTGTGAGCAGGGGGGAATGATGCATTTGTGATAGCTACTGCAGAGTAATCTGTACAGAGTTGCAGAATTTGTAAGATCATCCGTCATTTGAAGTAGGGCTCTAATAGTCTTTGGCTGGTTTGGTTAGAAGCTGGTGTTAGTTGAATTTGCCAATGGTTTATGCTTGTTTGTTTTTATAAGCTTTTACTTACAGAAGAGATTTCTTAAGACTGTATATAACACTTCATCGACATTTAGGAGCTGGCTTCTTAAATATGTAATTTTCTGGGATTTTTTTATTGTTGCTGGCTTTTTCCAAAGAAGTAGAGAAGTGGAAAAAATTGTGTTGGGCCTGATATTTTACTGGGAATCCAATGGGCACAGTTGACTGAACTAACAAGAAATTACTTCATTCCATCTTGGTCTAGTAAAATCTTGAAATTTTTTCTTAAGGAGAATCTGAATTTTTTGGAGATCAGTCTGGTAGGAAGTCCACCACTTCAACAACTTAAAGTTGCATGAAAGAAGCAGATGTGACTTCTCCCAGCAAGCATCCTGAGAGACTTCCAAGGGGGCAAAGAGAGTGGTTAAATGCTGTCTGAGCCACAGTTTGGGAGGGGATGTTACCCAGTTTAAATTCTTGCTCCTGATCACTGGGATTGGCCTTCATCTGTTGCATCTTGAATGAAAGTTTCAGAATCAGTGTGTGGTAGGATGTATGGATTTAGTGAGTGTGCAGAAGGAAGGGATACTTGCAGGTTGCCACAGATAGCATAACTCCTCATACCACGTGCTTTTCTAGTATAGAAAATTAATTGCTAAGTGTAGAACCCAGCTCTTACCCACTTGTCTTTAAAGGAGGAGTCATTGTCCAGAAAAGGGTGTGTGTATGTGTAACCACAAGTGTCTTTTATCCTGTTTAGTAAAATTTTCAAGACTGGCTTATTAAATAAATAACAATGTCATGAAATGTAGAGGTTACCTGAAGTCAGTTTGTGAACTAGTTCTTTTTAAGAGCTATGCAGCAATTAGAAAGTTGCTTTACCGTAATCCTATAATTATGCCCTAAGTGGATTCTTCTAGGTATAATTACATACCTTGAAAATGTGCATGCATTTTTATTTCCTAAGAAATCTGCCAGAACTGACCCAACCTTTTTCTCCCATCTTCACATAACATTTGGTTTTATGATGTACCTCTAATAGTGGATTGTGAGAGGTAGTAGATAAAAGGCTTCAAGTGATACCTACAGAAGTAACAGAAAGCCAGCTCCCAAGGTGGACTGAACACCACACCCACTGCATCAAGCTTGTTGCAACTGTCTCTTTGATCACAGTAAACATAGTATCTTGTCTGAGTGGATTAGTAGAGCCAGAATTTTAATGCTATTGCAGCTCTTGCTTTCAGATTGATGTGTGAAGAAAGGGGAAGCTGCTAGAACGATAAGGGGAGAAAAGGTGTGGATAGGCTTGTTAATTTTTGCATTTTTCCTTAGGAGCTCTTGCTAAAAATAGCTGCACGGAATGTTACATTGAGCTCAGCTATAAAGAAAATAACATAGTTGAGTAACGTGTCTTATACTGAAGTCATCTGAACATTTCACTGATGTTATTAATGATAAATGTTCGATCATTTGATGAAGGACTGCAGCACAGAATACTGTAATACTAAATGCTCCATATTCTTTCAGGGACTTAGGACTCCTTGACTTTGCTTGACTGTACGTGTCTTATCTGCACTGTATTTATACTGAAATGATTCTTGAGTAAATTGAAATATAAGACGTGATGTTCTCATGTCTGCTTCATATCATTCCTATATGTAAGGTTTTGCAGCCACTGGAAATTGTAGTTCAAAATGCTTAAGAATCATCTTGAAAGCTACAGCCCAGGAGGAAGGTGGCTCATCAGTCTTTTTACAGTGGATTCCCAAATACTTTCTGTAGCTAAGGGTGGCTCTTTCAGGTCAAGACCTTCCTGCTTAGGGTGCATGAATGTGACAGTGAAACTTTGATTGTCCCCCAGCCATCTCTGAGTTTGCAGATTCCTACTTCCCTACTGTAGAGTTATTTAGGTTATTTGTTAGACACTGGTTTCCAGTGATTATTATGTATTTGTGAAATGACTTAGCTCAGATTCTGGTTGGTGACCTATGCAAAATGTATTGTGACTGACATTATCTGCTATCTTGGATATTACCTCAGAGGTGTGAAGGCTGAGTTGCATCCTTGTCCTCTTTTTCAGAGATTGCATGCATTCATTCCATGAATGAACCTTGGAGCCCTTCAGCAACTTATAAAGAAATAAAGAATATCCTCATTAATCCTTTTTTTGTTTACCTTGTTAAGTATCAAATCCAGGTCATAGAGTTTGTTTATAAGCTGCTATGTGAAAATACACATGTAGATTTATAAAGGAAAAAAGTGCTGAACGCTTCTGAGGTTCATTCACAAAATGAATACACGTGATTTCTGAAAAAGGGGACAAGGATGCAAAGCTCTGAGCTACAGACTGCTTGAAGTATGGAGAGGACCTAGGGGGAGTCAGCTGTTTGCATGCACTGTGTTCTCCTCAAGCATCTGGTACTAGCCCCTGCTAAGAGACAAGATACAAGCCTAGGTAGTCCTTTGGAACGATATGATATGGATATTTTTATAAACAGGTTTAGGAAGGCCTTGTGGCTTTTTAAACTCTCTGAATGTAAGGAGTCATTTATTAGAGGTTAAATTTGCATAAACATAACATGCTCCTAACTTTGGTCTTGTTTCTCCTTTTGTGTACATGGTTACTTTATGGAAATGAGCCATTAACTTATTATAGTTAAAGATAATTGCCTTTTATAATACTTTAGAAAAAGATAATTTGCTTAAGTCAGACATTAAAAAAAATGACATCAAAACTGTGGGCCAGAATTGATTATTGCAAAAAAATAAAGCAGAAGTCTGATTATATTTTTATTGAAAATAGGCTGCCGTGGGTAAATGAAAGCATGGTAATTTCTTTTCTGTAACAGGACCACGACATTGTATTTTGCTTGCTTATACCTCTGTACAATGTTGTAATGCTGATATTATTTGCTTTCCATTAGTTTGCAGAGAAGCTGAAACACTGTAGTGTACCATTGGGCGGGACAAGTAAGGAATGAGCCAGCCTTGGGAAAGAGGACCTGCCATCCTAGCTGGAGACATCTGAAGAGAGGACATTTTAGTCTTGTGGCATGCTTCAGTAGAAATTATTCAGAAAAAGTAAGCTGTTGTTTTGTTAATGGACTTGTATATTTCAGCTCCTTGACAGACTGCTTAGTTGCAGTTAGAATTTGACCTGGAGTTTAAAAAATTGCTGTTTTGAGGTGGCTTTGTGGGAATTTACTTTTTCTTCCAATAGTCATAGAAGGCCTGGGGTCTTCTCATACAGGTTTTATACATCACCCCTTCCATACTTTGTGTGTTGATGAGGGCGCTCTAGGCTGTTTACCCTAAGCTTACAAATTAAACATATGTTTTAATATTAAAAAATTTTAAAAACCCACAAAAGGATAATAGGTGGGATCTGGCAAGATTGTGGACTAGCGCCTTCTCAGTTGGCTTTAGGCTGTATTTATGTTAAAATGCAGTGTTCAGATGCTTATTGTTCCCTTATTTACACCTGAATCAAGGATCGAAGTACTTCAAGTTCTAAAAATAATTTTATTTGTCCTTGAGTTTGATTAATTTTTAGCCTCACTATTCAATAATGTAATTTTCCCTGTTGCCAGAACTGACTTAAGGGAACCGAGCCCTGCACAAACAGAACTTTACTGTTTGATAACAGTTCTAATATGAAGTCTGTTTTCATTAAATCTTGTATATTAATCTTAATTTCAGGAAAAATATTCTGTGTTTAGTTTTGTTTAGCTCTTAATATCATGAGGTTGCAATGAAAGTGCCTCCACAGTCATAACGTAGGAGAATAGCAGTCCTAGATGTAATCCTTCAGAAAGGAGGAAAAACCTCTTCAATAAAAATCTACATGTACATCCTCATGCCAGCGTATAAACAAACTATAACCTAGATTTGATACTTAAAAAGGTAAACAAAAAAAGATTATTTAGGATCTTCCTTATAAAACAAAAAGTGAGACAGCATCAGTTTAGTTGATACGAATCTTCAAGTGCGTAATTGTCCTGCATTCTGAGCACATGCAACTGCAGTTGTGCTTATCTTTTAAAGAGTTTCATGTTGCTGGGTAGTGCTTGCTTAGAGATAAGGCTTTACTCTTCCAGCTGTATTCATTTTACACATAACATTTTCCTCTGAGTCATTAAAAATGACACAGGAATTTCAGGATAAGACATTTTCTCCTTTCTTCTCATATCCTGCATTATTGTCTTTATCTAGTAAGGAATCAAAGAACCCTCAAATTAATGGGTGACTTATAGAGCACAGTTGAAATGTTAGAATTTTCGTGCTTTCAGTGAACTGGTGAGAACTTTCACTCTACTTTTAATTTACTAATAAGTTAGCTCCTGGTATCAGAATTTGATTTGTCAAAATGCATTGCATTTTAATCCCCTCCAAAATCTTAAATATGATATGCAACCTCTAGATAAGTAACTTTTATACAGCTTGTTTTTTCTTTGACTCTGAAAAGGATAACCTTACAAAGTCTATTCAGGGAGAAGCAGCTTTTTGTAAAACTGTATTGTGGA
The DNA here is from genome assembly GCF_031877795.1 of Strix aluco. Taxonomy (NCBI): domain Eukaryota; kingdom Metazoa; phylum Chordata; class Aves; order Strigiformes; family Strigidae; genus Strix; species Strix aluco. The sequence goes on along the minus strand of NC_133933.1, from coordinate 72,482,399 downwards.
AGTAGAAAAATCTCTGCTGCTGTGCCTTTTTGCACAGTAGTATCTCATTATGGAAGCACTTGAAAATTCAGATCCTTTACCTCAGCCATGGTTAGTGCAAATTAATCAATACATGCATTTCTCTTTCAGCTCTTCAGTTGAGAGATACTGATTGGGCTGTATTCGTGGGTACTCTGAAATCTCAGTAGCTTTTATTCCCCCACTTTTTCTAATAAGTTTCTCATTATAAACCCCTAGTTGCAGTGTAAAATTCTATCGCAAAATATAACCTCAAAAGTGTGAGGCTCCCAGAAAGCAACTTGTTCACAACATCGTTAGCATGGATCTCGCAGATAGATCTGTACTGTATAGTAAAAAGACAGTTACCAGGTGGTAGGTAATGCTGTGTCTGTATCTGGTATGCTGATTTAAGAACTAGTATGCAGATTTGTCTTTAATCTCAGAGAAGGAAATTCAGATATGAAACTGAGACACAGGTGGATATAATTATGTGCTACTTCAGGAAAAAAATATTTGAGCTGTAGGGCTTTTAAAAGAATGATTTGATAAAAAATGGATTAAAGAGGCATTGGTCTTTTGAGAGGAAATTATAGTGATAAAAGGGAACAGACAGCATGCAGAAATACATTTTTAAGTAAATAGCGCTTAATACATTATTGTAAAGATAAATACAGATACTGAAGCATAAATCTTCTTTTTTAATCCCAGCAAGAATTTGTAAGATGTTTAAAGTAGTGGAGGCTTTTACAGTAACTAGGCATTTTCTCTTGAGGTATACACATTTCTAGCAGAATGTGTTAACGCTAGAACAGGCTGTCCAGGAGGCTGTGGTATCTCCAACCTTGCAGGTTTCAAAAAAACTCAACTAGACAGAGCCATGGCTGATCTGATTCAGTATTGGTGGTAGTGCCACGTAGAGCAGGAGACTGGACTACATGACCTCTAAAAGTCCCTTTTGGCCCACATGCCTGTGATAGTTTTGCATGAACTATTCCTAGCTGCTTGTACAACGAAGACTAGTTTCACTGAAAGGCTGTTTTGCTCAATATCAGCCTCAAAGTTTCTCAGGGATTTAAATGAAAAAAGGCACCTTTTTAGGCCCCATCCCCCAAAACCCATTCTTGTCCCTCATTTGCTATCTGGTGTTTGGTTTTGATGGCTAATAAATAAGAACATAAAAGGAAAATTACCATGAAACAGACTGTGAAAGATTGTCATGGCAAAAATGTAGTTGAGAAGGTATTTGCATATTTAGGCAAGAATTCTTCAACTACTGAAATCCTACACAGTGCCAAAGTGACACAGTTTTGCATTCCCTGCTCTCTTACAGTTGGTTACAAAATCATCTTTAATGACAGAAATAAGATATGGCCAGAGAAGGTAGAGTCAATGACTTCACAAAGGATTCGAATCACGGTTGTGTGTCTTCTGTGATACACTGCTCCTTCTGCTGGGCTGCAGCCATTCCGTCTGAGATGCACTCAGCTCTATCAGGGAGTTCACTCAATGTTTAGGAAAAATGAATCCAGGGTATCTTTTGAAAAAGCCACCTCAGTTTTCAAATCTGGTTCTTTCTGCAGCCTTATGGTTGTTGTGAGCCCACTTTGAGGGGTGGTGTACTGTGGTGCATGGGGACTAAGAAACAGAGTGGGGGAATATTTCAGCCGGCAGCTGTTGCCAGGCATGTTTTCTACTGTGGAAACCTAGTCTGAGGTACTGTTCAGGCAAGCCCTTAATCAAACAGATGATCACCAGTACTGTGAAGAGAGATTATTTTAAGTAAGTTCAGTGTTTGCACCTAGATCACCTCTTGAGGAAAGAACCATACTTCTTTAAATTTCCTGACTAGGCTTCAAAGTAACTGGCTGACTGGAGGTTCATTAATCAACACTACTTCAGAGAAAGAATGGAGGAAATTCCAAAATTTGTTTTCTAACTTGGCATGATTATGTGCTGAAAACAAAACAGATAAAGATTGGTGATTAGCAAAAGAAATTCTCCCAGTACTCCATTTAGTTTGTCAGCTCAGGAAACAGAATGTTAACCTGTCAGTTTTTGAGCTGAGCTTCATAAATGATCCCTTACCTTAATTTAAGGTAAGCATCTCATTCTGTGGATATTGAGGTCAAAGGTGATGTAAAGTGCCAGTTTAAGTTGACAAAATAAAACTGATTTAAATCTATCTTTGATTCTCTGCAGGATGGCTGGCTGTGGAGAAATAGATCATTCAATCAACATGCTTCCCACAAATAGGAAGACGAATGAGTCGTGTGCTAATGCAGCACCTTCCCTGACAGTCCCCGAATGTGCTATTTGTCTGCAAACATGTGTCCATCCAGTAAGTCTGCCTTGTAAACACGTTTTCTGCTATCTGTGTGTGAAGGGAGCTTCTTGGCTTGGGAAACGATGTGCGCTCTGCCGGCAGGAGATTCCAGAGGATTTTCTTGACAAGCCAACCTTATTGTCACCAGAAGAACTCAAAGCGGCAAGCAGAGGCAATGGAGAATATGCTTGGTACTATGAAGGTAGAAATGGTTGGTGGCAGTATGATGAACGTACCAGCAGAGAGCTGGAAGATGCTTTTTCCAAGGGCAAAAAGAGCACTGAAATGCTAATCGCTGGGTTTTTATACGTAGCAGATCTGGAAAATATGGTTCAGTATAGGAGAAACGAGCACGGACGCCGCAGGAAAATAAAACGGGACATAATAGATATACCAAAGAAGGGAGTGGCTGGGCTGAGGTTGGACTGTGATGCTAACACTGTCAACCTGGCAAGAGAGAGCTCCGCGGACGGTGCAGACAGCACACCGACTCCGGGGGCGGCAGCTGTGCAGCCTCTAGCATCCATTTCTGCTAGGCCCCTGCCGTCACTAGATGGTCAGCTGGTGAGTCCTTCAACGCCGTCACCAGATGCAAGCAATTCTCTAGAGAACTCTTTTGCCCACTTACAAATCAATGGAGACAGTATGGCTGAAAGGAGTCACAGGGGAGAGGGAGAAGAAGACCACGAGTCGTCATCTTCTGGTAGGGTGCCAGCCCCTGACACCTCTGTTGAGGAGACCGAATCGGATGCTAGCAGCGATAGCGAGGACGTGTCTGCCCACCTTCAGCAACGCTCGTCCTCTGCTCAGCAGAGACACTTGAACGCAAACGCAAGCCAGTCAGGAGCGGATAGACCAGTGGCAGGGGGCGGGGTGGTAAACACAAGCGTGAGATCTAGAAGGCCAGATGGACAGTGCACAGTCACTGAAGTTTAAATCTAGAGCCATGCGATTAAAAACTCAGTCCTGTATTTGTAAATTTTCTGTCCACATTGGCATTGCACTCAAACCTAGCAGTGTGTTTGGTGGGAGGGCAGGGTGAAGGGGAGAAACAGATTTGGCCTGTTTAACTTAAGTCTCTTAACATGTCTCATGGAAGACTCTAACTGTAGGCAACTGGGTTGTCCTGTTAATGGTTTGAAAGCCGCTTAGCAACGCCCAGTTTTCTTGAAAATGTCTCGTGTTTATTTTGTAGCATTTTCCCCTTGGAGATACTCGATCCCTTTTTGGCCAATGTATATCTACTGTACAACTTGAATTGTCTTCATTATCTGACTGTTGCATTAAGTGTCTTACTACTTTCTGCATGGATTGATGTATGAAAAGAACACTAAAGCAATGTGGGAGCAGGCAAGATGTTGGGTGTGAGCAGGATGCTTAATTTAATGTGAGAAAATAGATGTGAGTTTGGAGTTAAAATGTGTTTTTACTAGACAAGAGCAATCATTTACCTTCCTTCAATGGAAATGTAAAAATGCTGTTAAGTTTTGTTGCAAATTCTTACCTATACACTCTTCATGGCGTTTTCACTGGCTTTGCCATCTAGTCCTTGTAGTTTTGTTTTTGAGGTCTTTCTTGATCTGTCTCGTTTTTGTTACGGAATTTATAATTTAATAAAACTACATTTTATCAGTAACAATCTCAGCTATGTCTCCAGTTTAATTGAACTTCACTGGAGGAACTTTAAAGAAAAGTATCATAAAACAGCTTCCTGTGTTTGCTAAAAGAGAGGACTGGCTCTGAGTGGTATCTTGACGTTCTTGTATCCCTGACTTGGCTGTGTCTCAAACACAACGCTCCGAGTATGTCTTCCTGCTGAAAAATCGTGCATTGCAGGCTTAATGCTCTCTGAGTCTTGACGCTCACTTCTCATCTGAAGAGCTGATCAACTCACTTCATTGTTATGGTGGGCAGAAGTATCACATACAGCCTTACTTTAACAGCAGAAATTTTGAAATAAGAGATCTTACCCCTGTACTCAGCACTGGTGAGGCTGAACCTCAATTACTGTGTTCAGTTTTGGGCCCCTCACTACAAAAAGGACATTGAATTACTCGAGCGTGTCCAGAGAAGGGCAACGAAGCTGGTGAAGGGTCTGGAGCACAGGTCTTATGAGGAGCGGCTGAGGGAACTGGGGTTGTTTAGTCTGGAGAAGAGGAAGCTGAGGGGAGACCTCATCGCCCTCTACAACTACCTGAAAGGAGGTTGCAGAGAGCTGGGGATGAGTCTCTTTAACCAAGTAATAAGCGATAGGACAAGAGGTAATGGCCTCAAGTTGCGCCAGGGAAGGATTAGACTGGATATTAGGAAGCATTTCTTTACAGAACAGGTTGTTAGGTGTTGGAATGGGCTGCCCAGGGAGGTGGTGGAGTCCCCATCCCTGGAGGTGTTTAAGAGTCACACACAGAATCATCGAGGTTGGAAAAGACCTTGAAGATCATCTAGTCCAACCATTAACCTAGCACTGACAGATCCCAACTACACCATATCCCTCAGCGCTATGTCAACCCACCTCTTGAACACCTCCAGGGATGGGGACTCCACCACCTCCCTGGGCAGCCTATTCAGGTTGACATAGCCCTGAGGGATATGGTGTAGTTGGGATCTGTCAGTGCTAGGTTAGTGGTTGGACTAGATGATCTTCAAGGTCTTTTCCAACCTAAATGATTCTGTGATTCTGTAAGTTAGCAAACTTGACCCTGCAACAAAACATGGATGTTAAGGACTACAGTGCTGTTTATCTGTTCTTCATATCTAAACAAGTGGCAGCACAGAAAAGGTAGTTTTGTGCTTGTATTAGCAATCTAGAGAAGGTTTAAAAAGCACAGCTTGTATTTTCTGTCTATGGCAGTTTTACATTTTTTCAAATTGCAAAACAGCATTAGTTGATTCTGGACTCAATCTTTAAAATAAAGCTAATTAAACTCCAGTTCTTAGTACATGTATCCCTGAATAGAAAGGGACAGTAGCTGATACATAGGTACTACATATCTTCAGACAAAAGTTACTATAGGCAAATAACCACTTGAAGGGAATTAAAAGGGCTGATTTTTAAAAATGGTAGATTTATACTTCTAAAATACTCTCCTTACTGTAATGATGGCTGATGTGTCTAATCTTGGGCAAAGCTGTGCCAGCCCTCCAGTTTGTTTCTTCTGCCCCCAGATGAGATCAGTGGGTCAATGAACAAAGGAAAGTGCAGAGGAATCTAGGATGGAATATGGACAATTTTCTTCTTTCTCAACTAGCAATGGATGTTCCTGATCACAGATTTTTACTATCATCTTCCAGTTCTGTAAGGAAATAAGCCAATAACATGGAATTCAGAAGGAAATAGGAGGGAATGCTTTTTCTCCTATTTGTTAGTTGCCAGCTGTATTATTTCTCTGTTTTGAGCGAGTTAGCACACAGTGACTGTAATCAAAGTCTGACTTTGTTCTGCAAAAACCTTCAGTAAGAACACTTCTGCTATGTGCACATATTTTACTTCATGTGAGGATATCTACTGGTAAGAAAGTTAGAAGCAAAAAACAAGAACTGGACTAGCTATATACTTAATTTCAGGATTTTCAGCCCAAACAGTCTACAAATAATTTTATTGGTGATTATCCTTGGGGGTTCTTGACCGAAGTAGAGAGTCAGACCTCTGTTCAACTGAACACCCATGATGCTACTGTTGGGTCCTGCTGGCTGACTGCAGCTGTGAAGTACTAAAATTAGTTAAAGTAAGGCTGGTGAGAGCATAATAGCCAATCATCAGAGTGGCAAATGCACTCCCTAGATCCAGCTAGGAAAAAGGAGCAACTGGTAATTCTCATCTTCTATTTAAACCATTACCTTCAGTAGGAGATACATTCTCAATTTTTGCTAAGCCACAGCCACACTGCATTATGTGGTTTTCTATAACTCCATGCATTAAGTGATTTTCAACTTGTACAGCATAGCTATAGAAATGCATACTGGAGCAGAATGGAAAGGAAAAAGGAAATTAAAATACTAAAAAATCTACCGCATCTCTTCATTCCCAGGAAAACACATAACCACATATACAGGAATCCTGTATCACAGTAAAAAAAAAACCCACACACATAGTGAATCAGGAATTCAGCAAGAACACCTAGTTTACCTAGACTGCCCATTTGGTAAGTATATTTCTGTCAGCAGCAAATATGATAAAGTACCTGTATTGCTAAAACTGATCTCCAGTATCCAACCTTGAAATGCTTGGTGCAGAATCCACACCCCCATTAAGCACTCGGGCTGTCCCAGTACACAGAGGCAAGGGAACAAGACAGGCATTTCACAATGTAATAGGAAACCTAGTTTGCTGAGGAGGGAGCTGGCAAACTAGCCCTAGGAAATAAAAAAGCTAGCACACCGTTTAATTAGGAGACTGGGAGTATCAACTCTGAGGTTTCTAATTTATTTTCTGCATTTAGTGCTTGTTTGGTTTTAGGCTGTTTCTGAAGGGGAACAAAAGCAAGACATGAAGCTTGTAGTCTTTCTAAAAATATAAGTGCTTATCAGCTGCTGGTTACAGGCATTTGTCACTTTAAGATGGTAAGCAAGTATTCTATGAAATAAAGCATTTAGGTTTGAAATTAGTAAAACGTACTGGGAAAATGAAATTAGTAAAAATTCCATTTAATCTCACTCAGTCCAGAGCTCTTCTGCTAGCACTCATAGTAATTTAGTTAGGCTGGTTTTCATACGAAGGGCTGTACTTGCTTTTAAAACAGAAAAGAAGACAGAATATGGTATTGGGCTGTTCACAAAATCCTTGATCAAAACAAACACCTGTAATTACCTTCCAATTCTCCTGTAGCTGTTTGGTATATTTGTGATTCCAACAAAATGAGTTTCTGTAACCTTTTCTGAAACTTTTCTGAAATTGTCTTACTCAGTACAAGTAAATTATTTGTCCTGTTCCTAGAAGCAAATGTTGGCCTTTGATACAAATCAGAGAGGATGGCTGGCAAAGTGCATTTGCTGAAATGAGAAGTAAGCTCACTGTCTACAAATCAAAATGGAAAGAGGTCCCCAATAGGTGTACATACTGAGTTTCACTTACTAGCAGCACAGATCTAGTTCAAAATGTCCAAGTAAAACAGATTCTGCTTTTCTGCTACAATTTCCTTCCTTTCAAATTTATATCACCAGTCCACACAATACACTAGTGAGCCTTACAGCCTGGCACCTGAAAAATAAAATTTAAAAGAATTGAAGGGTCTTGCTCAGGTTCTAAGCAATTTTCACACCCATTTTAAAAACATAATCACAGTATTAGTAATGGAAAATTTATTCTTGTTACTAGCAAAGACATAACCGGTTGCCCTTTAAAGCACTTTTTTTTTTTTTTACTTACAACAATGTGATGTGCTATTGCTTCAAAAAGTTGGATGAGTATGGACTAGAGCATGCTCTGAAGGTTCAGTGATGGTGGCAGTCTGCAATCCCTCATAAGTCTTGAAGAACTTCATGAAAAGCAGAACAGTTTCATTACTAAACAATCAAGTACTGCCTGACTATTAAAACATCCATACTTCAGAAGTCATGGGTTTGAAGTCCTTTAGAGCATGGGCAAGAATCCAGCTGCACAGGGGACTAACAACTGGGCTACTGGATAAAAAGGGGCGGTGGGAAAAAGAGGTACAAACCAGAAGACTACTCCCTCCCCATGTTCCCATTCTTGTTTCTTCTCTAACCTGGAAGTAAAAATTGAACTTTGTTTTTGGGGAAGAGAGATTTGAAATCTTCCTCCAGTAGCAGCTTCAGGTGTGAAGGCAAACAGGCAGCATCAACAGAGCAGAGTAAGTTCTTTATCCTCCCTGAGGTGCCAGCTCAAAACACATCCCTTTCTTCAGCATTTCCTTTGGTTGCTTCAGGCTGTACACACTCCCAGCTGTGAAAGCCATATAGTAAAATACCCCCAGCAGAGCACAGCATCTGCTCAAAAGCTGCAGAATCCTAACAGGCAATCCAGGCCTAATTCCCATCATTGATCTGTCCCAAGATCCTCAAACATACATAGTTACCTCGCTGTCTAAAGCTCAGAAATCCTGCCACAATGTAGAAATCATGATATCCATCCAAGGAATCACCTCCTTTTCCTAAGGCAGCTTATTCCATGTACTTAGAGTTAGTTATGCCTGGTCAGAGCGAGAATCCATGTTAATACCATGTAGCCCAAAGTTTTCTCCTTAACATGCTCCCCTGAGCTCAGATCTCAGCCCCTGCTGGATTTAGAGACAAGTTCATCCTAACCAACAGTAAAGGAAACCCTCGGTCATGGAGATGTCTGCATGGTTTTGTTCTCACAGATGTTCCATTTGGAGAATCATCTGCCAAAGCAGGGACTTGGTATCAGTTTCTAATTTCTAAAGGGAAAACCCTCCTCACTGAGTTATCTAATTACTTGCACAGTCACCAGCATGAAGTGGAGACCAAGTTCCAAATCTTCTGGTCAGCCCAAATATGCCCTACCAGAGAAATACTCTGAAGTAAGATGTAGACAGATCCACACGCAAGTCTTTCCAGAATGCTGAAGTACTCAGACCACCCAGTCTGTCAAGGACATCCCATGTGGGGGCATGACACATCATGGCCTTCCAAAATTTCAACTAGATTCTGTGTAAAGAATCAGGTCAGCAGTTTTGTGTGTGCTCAGCAGCACAGGTCCAGGCTATGGGAACGTGCAGATGCATATTTAGGTAGTTGGTTCCTGGGGCAATGAGAAGCTACCTAAATGCATTTAAAGACCTGAATCAGTGTCAGTGAATGAGGGCTACAAGCTCCTCTGAGTTAGAGCTTCTCCTGTAAAAATCACCATTAAAATTTAAGTATCCTTGGATACTTTCTCAACAATTATGCAAAGAACTGACTGAAGATGAAAAAATAAAAAATTATCATCTCACCAGCTATCATCCCTTCAAAGCTGCTTAAAGACACAGGTCTCATGTTGGGGAATTAATATTTTGCAGCTTTAGATGCACCTGTTCTGCAAATAAATAAGCCTCGTATCTTTCAATATGAGGTTTATTTCCATTTCCATACCAGTTAGAAAAACAAAATTAACTGCAAAGAAAATAATCTTCAGCCTCATTCCAAAAGAATTATAGTTCTATTCTCAGCAGAGTATTTACCTTTACATACTAATTTCACTGATCTCCATTCAGTGGGTGATTAGGACAGTAAAGAATCTGCCGGTGATTTCTCTGTGGTTGCACACCAAATATGTCTGCCTGACGTGAACGACAGGAATGTTAATGCCAGTTTAAATGAACGAGTCCTTACATGATTTGGTTTAATGCCTGCTTTAGTGAAAGCTTTGTTTGCAAAAAGGTCAAGAACATTTCTTATGCACTGTCATTTATGTTTTGGTCTTCTAACCAATGCCTGCAAATTGGCAGGCCCACCCCATACAGTTCCAAAAACGTCCTTCTCTGTCCTTAGGGCAGCTTCTACTGGTAGCTCTCTTCCCGCTGTCACCACCTTTTTCACAGCCTGAATCACACTGGCTGGACCCTCTGTGTACTGACTCAGCCAGGCTTGGGCTTCTTCTAATGCTCTGGTTTCATCTGAAGACGACAGTGTCTCCTCTGAGAGCCCAAGGTGCAAAGCCCTCTCGGGGTCCACCCTGGCAGCCCCGCTCAGCAGCTGGAGGGCAGCCCTGCCGCCGACGATCCGCACCAGCCGGGCAGCTCCTCCCCAGCCTGGCACAAGACCCATGTGCTTGTGGACAAACCGAATTTCACTCTCGGGCGTCATCAACCTGTCAATGAAGAACAAAGATGCAGAGGTCAGTCCATGCCTCAACTTCCGTTTCCAGCTCGCCAGCGCTCAGTTTTCTATTTTCTCCTCCCCTCTGCTTCCAAAGGCTGATACAACTGGACAGCATGCTGATTACAGTCAGAGCTGGAATATCTTAATTTTTACATCACCCTGTACCTTAGCTGCAGCTTTTGGCTCTTCACAAAATGAGATACATAGGCTACCACAAGTAAAGATGCTTAGGGCCCACACTGATACCTGTAGTCAGTTCTAAAAAGTGTTTGAAAACAGAATTGCAGATGGATGGGATGTTACACTTATTCACAGTACCAACACTGCCTTGTTAATTCATGCCTAAAACAACAGGGTTTTGAGTAAAAACCAAGCAAACTAATGCACAAAATATATTTCTTAAGAGGATGAATTGTGGTCTTAGTACTGATCTGCACTGGGGAGGTTCTCTCAGCACCCTGGTTCTTGATTACAGCACAGTTGTTTGGGTTTGGTTTTTTTTGTTCCTACTTTAGAGGGTCCACGTGAGTTTGATTTCTAACTGCTCACTACAGCAAGGGAAGTCAGGATGGATGCTTGACTTGTGGCTCACAACGTGCGATAGAATTGCTTTCTATTTATGCTTACAGCATGTAATAGAATTGGTTCCCTCCAGAAAGTAGAGTCACATTCCTCTTTTCAAAGATTTCACATCTTTGCTTCTTTTCTACAGTCTGTCACCTCCCTTATTTAAGAACTCACCCTAGGGCTGATTAAGCTATCTCCCTGGAGGAATTCTGCTGCAATGGATTGTACTGTCTCCACATAGTGTTCACACTGACACACATTAGGGTAGTGGAAAAAGCCTCTAAGAAATAGGAACATATAGAAAAGATGTACAGAAACAGAGTAGTACTTGCTCTTTCTTAAGATGATGTTCTGCAATGTGGTTGCTTGCTGCTGTTTATAAGACAAGGGATGTAAATTACGCTTGTGAAGTAGATTAGCTTCTACTTCAAGCACTAATTGGCTTTCTGAAGATAAAACATGTAATACTAAGATCTACACACAAGTCTGTTTCCTAACAATGCAGTTTTCCATAATGAAAATGCCAACATGAACAGCTTTAAAGTGGAAACAAAAAGAAAACCTTTAAAAATGCAACTACTTCTAGGAACTCACAGTTCCTGAATCAGCTTAGTTATTGTTAATTGTAAGTTTGCTTGGTTGCTTTTTTCTTAACCAGAGCACCATCAGCATTCATGCCATACTATAAAGCACCAGGGCTGAAGAGCTTATGGTTTATCCCAGACCCAACACAATGCACAAAGGCAACAGCTGACATGCCAGATTGCATGAAAGCCTTTTTGTAGAGATAGTGGAGGAAGGTTGTGTGACAAAAGGAAGAGAGCAGAGTATTGCAGGGGAGGAAAGGCTTTTAGCTAACATTAGCAAGTGCTTCCCAAACCCAGCAAATTCCAGGGAGCTCAGGCCTCTCCTCTCTGAAAGGAAGGTTCTGCAAGTATTCCAAAACTCCTTTACTGGTTCAGCTTACTTTGCAATTTGCTGACACCCAATTTACCACTGGGAAAAGCAATAATGAAAACATTAAGGGTTTAATTCTAGCTGTGCTGAGCGATGTGAAGCACTAAAAAAAAGAAGTGGTCATACACAGCTAGGCATCTGATGCTAGACAATCTGTAGACAGTCTTATAAGACAGCCACCGCTGGTCAGCAAGACAATGTTGTGTTTGCATGTTGACTGTCCCAGACACCTGAGTTCAGGCCTTAAGGACAGGCATTTCTGTGAACATCTTGAGGGCAGTGTATGGACTCATCTGGGAAGTTGGGTCAACATACTCTGAAGTTCGCACGCAAGTAAAATTTTACATTAGAAGCACAGCCAATCCATCAACGCCAACAAGAAAAAAGTTGAAAACTTTTAGTATGTGGGAAAGGCTCTGTTACCCTGCACAGTCTTCATCTCCTTCTGAGAAAATGGAATCAAACATGATGAAAGGGAAATAAATGACTGACAGATAAATCAAAAGAGAGATTGAGGCTGCAGCTTCCAGGATCTCACTAGGATTCACCTCTCCCTACAGTGCTCCTTTGTATAAGCTTCACAGAAAATACTGAGATAAGTGGTGGTCAGTATAAGGTGTAAAAGTAGTCTTGGACTGCCTTCAGGGTTAAAGATATCTGTGTTTTTTCAGACTCTTCAACTATGAATCCCTTCCTGAAGTCACACCATTTCTTACAGAAAACACCCATCACACTCTGTTAGGTACACCACTCATTTTCAGTCCCCATACCCAAGGAAGCAACGGAGACCTGAGATCAGATCTGAAGAGATGTGTGCTGCTGCCAAGCTAGACTGACATCAGCCTCTGAACATCGCCAGCTGCAGTCTCACAGAAATATTTCTCTTTTTATTTTATGAAAGAAATCGAGTCTACCTTCTGAGGTATGACAGATCTGATCTTCCATTAGATGAATTTATGTAAGAAAAGTACATCAAGCATTACTAAACATAAAGAGGCAGACATTAAAAAGCTGAAAAGACCGAAGTATTAATCTATTCCCGAGCTGTTTATACCTTACTCACCTAGTACTGGCCCTGCCTGAGACAGAATAGTAGATGAATACTAAATGAACCTTGATTTGACTCCGTATGCCTGTTTTTGTCTTCCAGGTCAAGGGAATTAAAATCTGGGTCTCCTGTACCTCAGGGGAAGGTCATACCACTAGGCTCCTAGATACATGCCCTCCCTGCCCTAAAAAAAGAAGAAAATCTGTTGCATGACAATACTGAAAAAAAAAAATATTAAATGTAATTAACGTACAAAGTAACTGAAGACCTTACAAGCAGAGAAACATCCTTCAGAAATGTGAAGGGTAGCAAAATCCTCACAACTTAAACTGGAAATAAGAGGTTAAGGTGATATAAGCACCAAAGTGCAGCTGAAACGTTCTTTAAGAACACTGTATTTCTATGTTACAAGGACTACAACACCCCTAGGAAGAAAGCACAGCCACCATGGGCCACATCCAATTTTGGGTTAATCATCTAAAGCAAACAAGAGCTACAGCAAATGTTCCTGATGTACATTTTTAAATGTTCTCAGATGCACTAAATGTTACAAACCCTCCACCTTTGATCAGAGGATTCTTTCACTCCGTGACGTCTCATTGCACCCACAAACTACCGACTGTCACATCGCATCACATCACTGGCAATGCACGTGAGAAGAAAACCTTGTTTGCCATTAACAATGCAACCTAACAAATCCCATCCTTAAACAGGTACATTTGCTTCCTCAAAGGCAGCACTTGCTGTGAGCTAACAGCTCTGCTTTCCTTTGCTAAAGTATTTCCTAGCTACTTGAAGTTGGAACATATACAATGAAAGCTGAAAATGCAAACAAAAATGTATCTTCCCAGTTTTTCATAACTGCTTTTTATAGTACCCATGTTATTGAACTGTTCCAACAGGTATCATCAGTTCCTTGGGTAGAATTAAGATCTATGCTGGCCCTTATCTCATCATTTCCTGGACTTCAAGGTTTTGATTCTATTCAGCATTCTGACAACGCAAAGACACTAATGATGCTTACTAGGGACAAATACCATCCTCTATTTTATGCATTTTAAAAGCTCTGACCACTATGCCTCTGAAACTCCTGATGGAAAAAAGGATGCCTAAAACATTAAACATATTGTCAGCAGCCTAGATTTTGTTCCGATCCCTGTTTGACTCCCAGAGTCATGTAAGGACACAGCTCCAAACTTCCAACATTCTCCTTTTAGCTGGCGAGAGACTGGCACACCATGGAGGGAGGCAGCTGGCATCACACAGTGCTGCAGCACCTGGTTCTTAGCTATGGTTATACTGAGAGAGGGCAGCCAGAACTGCAGGAGATGACTTCTATCTTCCCCACAAATACTATGGCCTCCTGCTCTCAAACCACCAATCAACACAAATAATAAGCAAAGCTTATACCTTTGAGTCCCTCACCAAATCTGCTACCTTCTTCTACAAATTGTGTTAACACCTATCTACAAGGTGGTTGAACCAACACAAAGTGGAAAATTCTCCAAAAACAAGAGTATCCCGAGGCCTTGGGATACAATTAAAGGACATCCATAATTTTAGCATGCTGCAGAGCAAGAGTTATAGAAATAATAAGAGAGCTTCAAATAGAACTAGACATTTTTGCAAGTCATAGATGCAAGACATCCAGAAGCATGAAAAGCAACGGCCATGGTCAGCCACACATGCATTTTGGCTGACTTCCCTTACTCAGTGAAGACAGCAAGAATACAGTATTGATATCAAAGGCTTTCAACCAACCATCCAAACCACACACGCAACTGTTTTAAGCACAGGAAAAGAGAAACATTAAAGAAAAAAGAAAACCACCAGGGAAATGGTAACAGAAAGAAGGCTATCAAGAGCCAAACATTTGTTTTAACCAGCAAACAAGAGAAGAACAAAGTTGATGTATAATCCAGTCATACACTTTCCCCAACATGCATATTTTTCTAATACACTCACCAATCAGCTCAAGTAACCCGTGTTAAATTAAGTAACAGCCATGCAATGTTAACATGTGGCCAAAACAGCTTTTTAAAATACACAGTGCTGGGGCGTGCAAGTTCAAGAATTTGTTAGAGGTCAGGTATGACATTACCTGTGGATGGTGTTTATCATGCGAATGGAACTTGTTTTGCCAGGTGGGCATGAAAATTTGATGACTTTGCTTGCAAGTGACAAAAACTCAGGTGTAACTAGTTTAGGATTTTGTAATTTTGCTTGGCAAGTGCTACCAGGACCATCCACCACAGCAGCAGCTCTCAAATGCATGCTGGACTTTAAATGAGCAAGAAAGTTGGAGTTCATTGTCCACTTCTTCTCTGTTCTCCTACTGCACCTTCTCAACACTCAAAATACAGTCCCTGGCCCATCACTTCACCTGCACATTGCACCTCACAATCTCACTCCATCTTCCTTACACTCCAGCATCCCAAGGGGCACAGGAGATCCCAGTATTGGTGGTGGGTTCTTGCAGCAAGTGACTGTGACTCAGGCAGCAGGTAAGAGTGTTACACAGGTAATACCTGCAATCTGATCTCCTTTCTCCTCTTGCTCATGTGTGTAAAACCCACCAACAAAAGTGCTGCTCTTACACACAAAGTGATGCTGAACACATGCAGTAGATGGGATGTTTTTAGTCAACTAGGGTGTTACAATAATTTAAAACAAAGCAAGAGAGAGTTATGATTTTTTAATTTATAGCATTAGAGTAAGAACTAAACTACCTCTTCCTCTATCTGTACAACAAAAGTCCTGATTTGTGATTAAACAGAAGTCCTTTATTTCAGGTTAGTCCAGTGCAGCACATAAATCAAATGGTATCTTCTAGGCAGCATACTACATCTCTGGCTTTGAGGGGGGGAAAAAAAAAAAAAAAAAAAGGCTTTGAAGTGGATGGCTGAAACACAGTAACTGTTCAGATGACGTAGAAGTGGGTAGTTGGATGTGAAAGACAGAAGTCACCTTGACTCCTCCACTGGAGGCAAAAGCATTGCCATAGGCATCTAGAGCTCAGTACAACTATAGGATCTGAATAGCTGAGATCTCCTGTACTGTCTGCCATGGCACATGAAAATCAAGGTCCATCTGTGCCTGAGGAGATGCAAGCATGTGAAAGGGTCTTCAGTCAACGGCAGGATAAAACTCTTCCTACAGCCACAAAAGGGCTGAGCAAACCTATGATCAGTGGCTGCAGCACATGCTGGGAGCACCTACCCTGTCCAAAAATCCAAGTCCTGGTGGTCTCCTCGGATGCATCCAGCCCCTTTGCTGCAAATGCAGCCAGCCAATTTTGGAGCTTCAGTTCCTTGGCTCAGGCAGGGGCACCAAGGGGCCTTGCCCCAGGCAAGTGGCAGCCCTGCAAGCTGGACCATACAGAGCAATTTAATTGGGACTCCAGGTGCTGTTAGTCTGAACCTTGGGCAAGGACCATCACACAAGTAGTCAAGCACTGCTGCAACTGCACTCTATCTTGAATGGTTCACGTAGCACATACTACAGTTTGGAAACATCCAAGCTTGCTGCCTTCTCCCCATTTTCTTTAGCATGGCATGTGGCCTGGCAAGTTTTAACACGTACCTAGTGCTCAGTCCACCTCTGATACCTGAATTCCAAATCTTAAGAGTCAGAAAGATACACCAGATATCATGTACCTTCCCATTTAGTATATCTAAAACGTATCTTCCCCACCATGCATGGACAGATGTTAATACACGTGTAAGAGACTACAGAACTTCCTCAGCATTAAGATACAAATTCTTGAGGCCTTGTATATGAATACTCCTTGGTAATTTGCTGCAGAACTCATCCCTACCTTCTCCAGAATCTTTTAACAACAGAAGTAATTCCTGAGTATAGCCTTGAAAACAAGACCTGAATATGAACCACTGCCTTGACATCTTCACAAAGCCACAGAAAACCTGAAATTAAGAGTACTGACTAAAGTTAAGGCTGCAATTCGAGCCTGTGAAGACCTAACCTGGAAACCTAAATATTGATAGTTAATTACATGATAACGTTGTGTTCTAATAGCAACAACCTGTCTTGTATAAGTATTTAGTCTCTCAAAATATTCTTAGGACCATAAACCTTCCTGGAAAGGCTAGGAATACTTCCATCAGTATTTAATCGCAGAGTGTATGGGGGTTTATTTTTAATTAAAAAAATCCTAGTTCTAGCCTTGTGCAATATTCCAATACACAAGTTTTCCATGGTTATTACAGAAACTCACCTTAAAACAGCTGCAATAAACCAGTCATTTTTGCGATAAAAATGAATTTTGAAGCATTTTGAAGTGGGAAGAATATTTTGCAGAAGAAATATGCAGTACTATACTAAAATAATTTAGCTAGTCAGCAAAGCTGCTGATGAGCAGTTTCCAGTCCTTACTTCAACTTTTGTGACAGATGCTGTTAGAATTAGACCCTCAAGAATAAGACAGTCTCCTCCAAAAAGCAAGTTGGGACAAATTAATCGGTTTCAGCCTATCCAGTGCAGTGTCTCATCAGTCTCCTTATCATTATGTCATCAAATAATTACTTAGGTACTCTGTAAAGGGATTAAAAAGATAAACATTTTTCTGAAACTCTGCTGTCTTACTAAACCCTCTATCACCAAAAAAACCCCACCCCTAATTCTCTGAAAATACAAATGGATTCATCTTGAGAAGAGTTAGTCATAATTTCACTTATCTTTCAATCTCACTTGATTAATTGGATAGGCCTTAAAGGATCAAAAAGCCCTGATTAAACATTTAATCACTAACTCATTGGTAATTACATTTAGCAGATTTTTGAACTGTAGCAATGCAGTGAACATTGGCCAGCCACGACTGTTCCGTGCTTTCCCAGTATGTATTGTAGTATTGCTAGTATTAATTCCTCCTGCTCCTCTCCCGTATCTTCTCTCACATGGAGAGCTCCTCATGTTTCTGCCCTATGCAAAGAAACATAAGAAACATGAGAAATTACAGCAATTGCTGCTTCAGAGCTGTGGCAACACGAAGTGAGATTCTAAAGTGAAAATACTGTAAAACCAATAAAACTAAGGATTTGTCCTATATGCTTTTAGTGATAATCCATGCAAACTAGCACCATAAAAAAAAAAAAAACAAATCTTTGCTCTTTCTGAAAATCCTTTAGTCACAGATATTTACCTGAAAGATGCCTAAATGGTAACCGCTAAAGAATATAAAAATGAAGACAAATGGTTTGAGAGAGTTTGGGGAAACTATGTCCCTTGTGCATATCTTAGATACAATTGCATGAAGCTGCTCTGCAATCCCAAATTTCAACAGGATAAGAGAAGAGTGTGAACATTAATGATCTTTCCTTTTTATGAGCTTTAATCTGTAACCTTTACTACAGGAATGCAATGGAAAGAAGTAGGTCCAACTACTATTTCAAGTAAGCCCATCAGAAAGCCACCCCTCTCAAATCCTTTCAGTGATTAAAAAAACCCAAAACCCCCACAAAGCGATACACCTTCTTTACTTGAGGTTTACATTAATTAAAATGATACCCAAGAACCAAAATAAATAAAAAATCCTATCAAGACTCCCAAGTACAGAGTGTTCTACGCACACTCTAAAACTTGGTGTCAAAGGAGTAGGCTTGATGCCAGTTTAAGAAATCTCACCAACACAAGAGCTCACTTTTCTCACAGCTCTTTTCAAATTGCCTTACAGATTATATGGAATTTTATTTATAGTTACTGAATTATTTTGTAACACTCTTAGTGCATCCATTTTCCCCCCCACTCGCAACAAAAGCTAAGAATCAAGCCTTACATAAAGTAGCCTAGAAAAATATCTCAACTATCCCTCGCACACGTTGCCTTTACGACCTACCTTTGCTGCCTTCCAGTCAGATTTTCCAATGCATTTTACGGAACCTTAAGGATCACAGTCAAAATCAGATCCAAAAAATAGACTCCTAATTACAGATGTATTTTCCTGAGCAAGATTAAATGTTGTTCTGAGTTGGTTGGGAAACCCCAGGGCACTTCCCAGAGGGGAGCATATGGACCAAAACAATGAGAGATGCACTCTTCAAACAAAACCTTAAAATAACCATTTATAATGTGACTCTATCGTGCTTTCTCACATCACCCAGAGTCAAATGAAATGCAGAAGAAAGAATGACAAAGTCATATTTTCATCTAAAGACACAAAAACATTTGGTTGATGCTAAAATTCTGAAAAGTAGAGTCCTGGATCAAAAAAAAGGAAGATGGAGTAACAAGAGAAGAGTTGAATGCAGAGATGGAACACAGGAACATCAGAGCAGAAACTGCTAAACATACATAAGCTGATTTAGGAGCAATATGGTCTCCAAGAATACACAGAAGCTGAAGGTGTGGATAACTCCACCATCTATTGCCCAAATACAGTGGAAGATGAGCCTCCAAAAGCAACAGAGTCAATTCAAAGAGGCTGCAAGATTACCAATTTCAAAGAAAGCCACTCCAGGGAAGATAATATTGTTACTAGGAAAAGATCTTTTCGATAACAGGGGTTAAATTATAATAGGCAGATACAGAAATCTGCATGCCCCAAAAAACAGCATCTCATCAATAGCAAAGTCTGCACTTAGAAAAATTAAGAAAAGGCCTATCAGCAACAAAAAGGAGCATTGTAAAGCAGCAGAGCACACACTCTGTGATCAGGCAAGACCCAGACTAAAAAGCTGGTCCAGACATGACTGCATAAGAATGACCAGAGAAGTGAAAACAGGTTTATTTCTTAAGCACTTCCCTGATCAAAGAGGTGTGGCTAAAAGAGGGCCAGAAAGACTTAATTTGAGAGAGGGATTAGGGAAGGAAAGAAACATGGGGGAAGAAGCTGTTACTAATACCCTGCAAGGGGAGCAGAGCAGCCTCAAACAAGACGAGGTAGGTAGGGCCCCCCAAAAGTCTCCTGCAGGTGATGCTCGCTGTCATACTGGCTGCCATCCACACAGACGGCTCTTCCAATCTCATTCTGGACCAGAATCTCCCAGAAGTCAGCTACAGATGGAGGTTCACCCAGCAGACCTGGATTAGGGGTTTTAAATCTCATTTTTTACCTCAGGCTTGACACACTCACCGTGGCTTTACAGAAGCTGAAGAGAGAAAAGCATGCTATAAAAAGCTGCATTTCTTCTCAAAGGGAAAAATGAAGGTGAATATTGGAAATTACAGAAAGACTTTCTGTAGCAGGAATGAAAAATTAAATTAGATGACAGATCACAGGGCAAGAAATAGGGGCTCAAAAAAGCGTAACTGATTAAAACTCCACAAGCAATATTAAAGAAAGATGAGCCTTTTTTTTTTTTCTTTTTTTTTTCCCCATCCGTTTTTCAATAAACTGACAGGAAAGAAAATTATTTGGCCAAACTGCAAAGTGAATGCGTCCTATTTCCCAGGCTGATACAGCAGATAGTTACACTGGGGAGCTGTAATTCCCCTGAAGAGTGTAGTATAAACTCTGAAAATGGCATGAATCAGCAGAGCCATGAAGCAGGACTGAAGCCCCATCATCCAAAATGTAGCACCTGGATTCTCCTTTCTCCCTGCAGTTGTAGGGCAGCAATCCACAGGGTACCACCCCATTTCTCCTCCCCTGCTACCGACTGATGTCTCACTAAGACTCTCTTCCTCTTCTAATTCCCAGCTATTACTTTATTTCTATTATCCTGGTTGTGTCAATGGGTCCCAGGCACACTGCAACCTCCACTACCCTACAATTATTTTCAGCGTAGTTTTCATCTTGACATGGCACTTGGGTCTTACCCATGAAGCAGGTTTTAGCTATTCTTTACAGGCTGCCAAAGTCTCAATACACAAGTCAGTGAACGTCAAAATAATGCTCACATAAAAATTACTCATGCTGGAAATCTAAAATGTTACATGAGTCTTTCCTTCCAAAAAAGGAACTAAGTTATTTGGATTTCATTCAAGCAAACATTTTCAACAACAGATATGCCTTTTAGACTAAAGCAAAAAAATTCCATTACAAAAGATCTAGTGATATTTTACCAGATTCTTTGATGAAAAAAGACCACTTGGAGGTAAAGGTGTTCGGTAATTGAAATTTTTAGTCAAATCTGAATGCCAGTATTCATCTAGAAATCAAAAAAAGCACATTGGAGCTTGTTTTCCAATTTAAAATATTGTATTTTTTAAATTATGTGCACACTTTCATGTAGCATATACACCCGTGTTTATAACTTCATTCTCCCACATCTTTATTTCCATTACCTGTTTATCAAGACCAAAGAAAACGGAACGAAATTCTCCCAGACCAAATTCAAGAGTCTCTTAAAGCAGGAACACTTCAGTCATGTTCTCTGCTCATCACAGCTGCTGATACAGAAGGGGAGGGGGAGCTTCCCAACACTCTGGCCTAGAGCTTGGCATCTAAAATGTCAAAAAGGCAAAGATCACCTCACTCGCCTGAACGCAGCCAACTGGAAAGGAACAGCATTTCTTGACACCAGCCCTAAGAGATGCAAGGTTTGAGTTACTCTAATATTTTATGATGGGTTTGATATATCATATTTCTACAACCCACAACTTTAAAGGATTTAAAATATGTCGTAACATCACACTAACAACCCTTTGCAAGCAAGGCCTAGGGTAACAAGACACACTTTGAAATTCAGCTGTCTCTGCATGCAGTGCTACTGATGCTGCATTTGCACATCCTACACAACAATTTCTGACTAAAGCAGAGAGAGATCATACACTTATTTGAAATCACTGGTGATTAAATGATAGTGAAATGTTGCCATTTTGTCAGGATACCAGGTTAATAATCTCAAAGAAAAAATGCTGAGGGTTGTGTTTTTTTATAAAGTGATTGCAGTGGCTGTGACCTAAGTTTTAAGTTTTCCAGATATGATATACCATTTCAGAGCTTTTTTTTTGGGGGGGGGGGGCGGGGGGGGGGACGGGACACGGGACACGGGACAATGACATATCTCAGAAAAGGCATAAATGGGACAGACAATTTAACATGAAAATTCTACGTTAAAACAGTAACTTAGATTCTTCACCTCTTTACTTTTTAATACAGCACATTAGTCCTATTGACAGGGTACTAAAGCCTGCTTTAGATAACTAGCTGATGGTCAGTTCAGTTCAGACAAGCTGGACAAGAAAAGGCACATTTTCAGCAAACTAACAGATCCTCCACAAATACGCCTAAGAGTGTGACCAATTCTCTTATCACCAAAAGTGTAATTTCCCTGGTATCTTTTTATTTACAATCTTTTTCACACACAAACAAATCCACACTAATTGAAATGACTGGTTTTTCATCAACCTATATATTTACTTTTTGTTTATAAATATGAATGCATCAGCACACAAAACAGAACTGGAGGATAACACCTACTAACAGATCATGGATACAGTAGAAGTTCTTACACAATTAACAATTTAAGCACAGTAGGAATTTATTTAACATAAGAATTTATAATCTGATTTATTCTTACTGTGACTGATGAGTTACAGCAGCAGCAATTAATTTCTTATTAACTGCAGGATCCAGGAACAAGTAGGAACCTGAAGCCACCAAGGTATACAGGTTCAAACAGTCTGCAGGCTTGTTTCACACAATTTTGGTTAAGTCTGAAAGGAACAGGAACATAGAGGTCCAGCCAGCAGGGCTCCAAATCTTCACTAAGACATTGAGTTGCTTTGGATTAGAGAGGAAAAAAGAAATGGGGGGTGAAGGGGAAGATTGGAAATTGCAACTGTGAAGGCAATGTTTACAATGAAAGTAGGTTGAGATCCACACAGCAACGCCTACTTACACATGCAAAAACCCATGGAAATTGAGTCATTTGGGAAACATTTCGTCATTTCAATGAACGGTAACTTTGATGTGGATGATTACCGTCCAGATATCTACAATGTTAACTACATTGCCACCTGGAGTGATAAAGAGAGGAAGAGTTACTTTCATAATCCTTCAACAGCACATGACAGGACTGAAAAATGAGATAGGTAAAGGGACTCTGGAAGCTACACTCTGGAAGCTGATCCAATGCAAAGCTGGGCAGTTGAAAGCTGTGACTTAAGGGGAAACAGGCTAACAACTCCTTAGAGACAAAAGGAAAAGATTGTATTCCCATCCCCTCCTGTTCTTCGTCATCTTCTCTTAGAGGCTGAGTTCCTCCTTTACATTGGCTCTAGCCAATACTACATCCCTTTACAAACCACTTTAACTTACTGTAAGAATGGGAAATATGTAAGCCTTCTGTTGCTTTATAGTGAGATAGTTGATTCAATACAGGCACCTTCATTGGTGCTTGGCAAACCAGAAGCAAGCAGTGAACTGGGATTGGGCAGCAGGGACACCCCTCTCCCACATCAAGGCGAACTGTTCAGGCAGTCTGTCCTCATGAAGCCACAGCTCAACATAATCCCACCTCAGAATCAGCAGACACAAGTGCTGCTCTGACTTCGTATTAACCAACTTGTGGAGCTATCTGATTATATACGTATTTAAAAAGGATTAATTTGGTAGTGAAGATCAGCAATGGAGCATCAAACTCAAATACCTGCAGGCAGTTTATCTAAACTGGGGATTAGTCACTTCACAGATGCAAGCATAATGGATAATTTCAGTGCATTTGCACTCTTCCTAAACTAATTCTCATTGAGCCTTGAATGCTTCCCTACAGAGTACCAACAGCCCAATGTCTCAGCAAGAATCAGCATGGGTCCAGTTCTGCATTCCCTAAAATCTGTCTTAGCTAAGTTTTCCATTATCTGGGCTATCTCTGTTTATTATTACTGTGCAACACAGAATCAGCTGTAGACAAGACTGTTCAACAAAAAGGACACAAGACTGCATGGTACAAGTGGTCTAAAACATAGACACATGCTGATAAGAAAAAAATCTCATTCACCCAGGATAAGATGGTTTGGCCACACAAAGGAAAAAAAAGCCACCCAAACACAAAACTTGGAATGAAGTAAATCCCTACAAAAAGAACGTCAGAAAGAAAACGTCAACTCAAATTCATGCTTTGTTGCTATTACTTACATTTCCAGTAAAAATCAAAGTGGTAAAAAATCCTCTGCCTGGAAGATTGTAAACACATGAAATTCAAACCCAAATGAAAACTGGTAATAAAGAAAAAACAATACCAGTCCATAACTACAAGCCCAAATGTACAAGCTCTCAAGTCCATTTCTAACAGTGCTGCGATTACTTAACCCGATGTCAAGTGTGCCAGGTCAAAAATGAGAACAGCCTTCTCAAAGGCAGGCAGTGTGAAACTTTTAAAACCATAATCCATCTCTGAAAATTCATCAGAAAATTGTACTAACAAACCTCCCAGGCCTCTAAAATGTGAAGTGATGCATGACTGCAATGGAATTCTAAAATTGCCAACTGATTTGAAGGAGGTTTTACATATATATGTGTGTATATGTGTGTGTGTGTATATTAGAGAGGAAAATTTTATATAGTAAAAAAAGTGTTCTATGGCATATAGCAAGCACCTGAAGCTGTGAGAACCCACTCAGATTTGGCTACTGATTCTTTTCCTGGTGATGTGCAGCAATGCTACGGAGTCACATCTAATGAAAAGTGCTCTGTCAGGCTGGACTTTGCAAGAACTCATGAATATGTGAGCCCATCCCGTTACATTCATATCATGCTCTGCCCAGTGAAAAGAACTACTATGTACTGAGGCACCCTTATTTCAAACAGCAGCATCTTGTGTACCTAAAACCTCCTCCTGATAAAACTAAAAGCCAAAATCCTTGTATACAGCGAAATATTTCCAAAGAAGCTAGTGTGTTGTGCTCTGATGCTCTGAAACCTATTCTTGGAAAAGCTTACTATAGAATACTAATGCCTTTACAGCTTTCCCCCCCACACTTCTTTTTTTAAAGGAACAACAACTGAAAAGTCAGTCACAGTGGGCCTATATCTATGTAGTGGTTAGAGTATCCTCTGCTCCTTTAATTTCGTATAAGTTATATTTAATGCACTAAATGCATAAATACAAGTCATCACAAGAACACACATAACATAAGCTAGTCAACAGCAGTGTGTTTCATTTTATCTCTTATTAGGTGTTTTATGGAACATGCTGAACACCTTAAGATGTAATACATATTTCAAAAAAATATAGAAAACATCCAATTAAAATGCAGCAAGGCCAATTTGATAAATGCAGCATTATTAGCATAAGCTTCTTCCCTTGTTAAAAGCTTGATTCTGTCATTCCTACAGATACAGGGCAGAAGTCTGCTCAGAAAGCAAATGCCTCTTTAAATCAATGGTGCTTTTTACTAAGTAGGAAACTGCTCAGCACTAACAACAGTAATGAAGCTGGCCCTTTGAGATTTAACTGTGCAAGATCAACTACAGCTGAAGAAATTATAGTTGATTAATTTATTTTCTAAAAAAGGAGAATACTGCTGCCTCTACCTATAGCCCATTTTGAGGTCAATGGCAAGACAAACAGGTAGCTTCCCATCTTTGCACTCTCATCCTCTGCCTGGAGACACCACCTTTTAAGTTGAACTCACATAGCAGAGACAAACCTCTATTTTGACTGCAGCATTAGAGAGGAAAAAGGGGTAGGGGGGAAGAGACTGCATTTTTCAGAGGCACTCTGGTACAATGGAAGTCCATTTGCCAAGGGATGTAGGACTAAATTTTCAAAGCTGAAGATGTGTCTAAAAGACCTACACAGACATCGCCCCAGGGAGATTTCTCAAAGGCACCAACATGAACTAGAAGACAAGACAGCTCAGAATTCAAAGTTAGTTATTCTGGCTATTGGCTGGCAGCATACTGCAGCTACTGCACTCAGAGATTATTGTGATCTACTAAAAGCACAAACAGATTAATTACCAAACTGTCTCTGCCCCACATCTAACTGTTAGCTTATTGCCCAACAACCCACTACAATTCTGTCCAAATTCCTTAACCAACCCTGCCAAATCAGTTCTCTCTAACTTCACGCATTGTGCAACTACGAGATGTACTTCAAGTTTCTGCATATAGGGAACTCGGAACAGGTACTTCATTTCAATTACTTGTAAAATTGCATCACTGAATCCAACATTACAGTCATTTGTGCACTTCACTAAAATGGCTGCAGTATCATGCAGAACCACAATGTACACTGACATGTGGCAGCAGAACCCATGAGACAGCTTCACATCAGGGAGAACATTCAACTGTGTCACACTGAAAAAAGTCTAGGTTTCTTGAAACTACTAAAAAGCTCAGCTGTCCAAACCAGTTTCATACCTGCATGGTTTTACATTACTCAGTTTTACAGAAATAATTGAGATAAGACTTCTGACACTGTAGTTATTTGTCTTCCCAATTTTCATATCAGAAAAAGTCTGAAATGATTTTAATTACCTTGCACTTGTCTGGACAATGATTTTTTTTTTTTTTTCCAGTCACATGTTTATGATCTTTATAAGGATGTTGTTCTTATGGAGTCATACTGCAACAATCCATAAGCAGTTAAGATTGAAGAAGATGTTTTGAGAAGACCTATTCCTCCAGATCAGATGTAGTGACTTAAGATGTTTTCACTTTTCATCACTGCCCTTATGTCAGCCATAGATGTGCCATTCAATTTTAAATGATCTATCTTAAAACAGAGTAAGAGACAATTAGCCACAAGAACTGCCACTGAAAGAATGCATCAGTAATATCTTAAACCACCTCAGCTATTTTAAAATTGGATTTGTCCACACCTCTGCTTTAGTAGAGATGTGCAACATGCTGCCAGAGCACATTTCAGAGAAGGTACATAAGCCATTTCCATTCAAGTGATTCACTTCAACTATATTAGTACAGTTAATGTAGTACAGACTGGCAAAGATAAAAATAAGAAAATATTTCAAGCCAATACCAAGCGATTTGGTAGTTTACATGGTAACTGTGAAAAATAGAAGTGGATGTGAAAATTTAGAATTAAAAGCAGATACAACTCACTCATTTTGTTCTTAAAAAATAAAGTGTCCAAACAGTTTATTCAAAGAAGAAAACAAACCTCTCTGATTTCTGTTCTCAATTTCCTCTTCTGGCATCTAGTGACTCAGGACAGAATACATGTTCCACTAATACCTACTCACAGTCCTCAAAAAAACCTGGATTCTCTCCCCTGGTATTAAATTTCTCAAATTCAGGAGCAACAGCAGCACAGAGTATGTTTCTCTATCTTGTTGTTGTTATTAATTAAGTCCCATTTGCTGCTCCTGAATTGCTACTATTTAGTTACACTGGATGGGTGTGTTAGAAAGTAATGGAAGATGGATCAACAGCTGTAGTTATTATGAAAATTATGGCAGCACATCAGAGGAATTGCAGCTGCTCAATTCATGCAAATAAGAGCTACTTGACAATGACTATAATTACACAGTATGTCAAACAACATGGCCGGAATAAAAGTAGAGAGTACATATTTTAGAAAGTCAAAAGATTTCCATTTAATTACGTTCCCACTCCCTAAACTCCTATTTAGGGATAACAGGATTCACTTTCTGTCAACGGATTCACAGATACAGGAAGGTCTACTAAGTCTCCCAGGTGCATTCTCCTGTCAGCGCTGCAGCTGTCAAACACGGTACCTCCCTGCATGTTTACTTGGCATTTATAATACAGCCTGTACGCAGCAGCCATAGTCAGAGCTGAGGTTCCAGTTCACCGGGTGCTGTGTAGGTATGAAGCAAGATCGGGCTGCATCTAGTTTCAAAGCAAAGGAAGACTGCTTCCAAGTGGCTCAGACAGTGCAGATACCATCTCCTCTATCCAAAGCCTGTTCCTGATACCTGCAACAGCAGTGTAATGCTCTAGTTTACTTTGCTTAGTATTACTTTATAAATATAAGTACTTTCAGTTTGTTCTGGGCAATTCCTTTCCCACTTCAGGTGCTGAGGCCCTCTTAAAGAGCACATTTCCTTCTCTTAGACAAAAACTTCACTAAAAGCTCCTCATTTTCAGAGATGGATACGCACAGTGCTTATCCTGTTACATCTGTAGGCTATTTGCACATTACCAACTGTTTAAATAAAGTGACATTTTATTACTTTAGTTTTTCCCAGTTCCTGTTCTGCATTCAGGCTCTTTAATTAAAGCCCTCTGTTTTCTGCTAGCTGTTTCATGCTGGCAAATCCCTGCACCTGCATGGAAAAAAACAGGGACAGAACTTCATTTGCTTTCCACTGCATCTCAAACTCTTGTTTCTTGCTGTACAGAACAAAGTTATGTTACAAATAATAAATCCAGACCATAAAATACCAGACTAATGCAGAAATTTATTTATTTTTACTTATGACAGCCACATAAAGAACATAAAAGGATATAAATTTTGCAGTCCTCCTACCTCTCACTCAGGGGTGAGACGTTGGACCCACTTGGTCTATGACACAGTCAGTTGCTAAAGCTCCTCACTGGTCTTGATTTACACAGTGATCCAAATGGTATAACCTGGCAGCAAATAATCTTTCCTCTGTACTATCAGGAAGCCAATCTTTTTTCCTGTGAAGTCTGCTGGCAAAGCCCAGTTTCACGTGTCTTGGAATTCACAGACCTGAGTCCTGGTAAAAGTGGTACCTCAAGCTTCCCACATTGCATAGGTGCAGTCATTAAATCACTGACCCAACATAACAGCTACTTAAATTGTTGATCTTACCTGAAATCACATGCTGTGGTAAGTTCTGCTCCTCCTCCAACAGCTTTTCCTTGGACTAGCGCAACACTGATCAAAGGCAATCTACACAAGAGAGTTTTGTAACCAGAATTCATGCTTTTAGTCTTCTAGAAATTACAAAAGGATTCAAGCAAACCATCTCTGTAATACAAGATCTGAAAAATATACCATTCCAACTCATTCAAATAACTACATCTTTGTGGGTAAGTAGCACAATACCAAGTCCACTTACACTAAAATGATTATTCCACAATTAATATGGAATCCCAAAATGAAACATCAAGACAGATAGATACATCAAATGGAATCAAAGAAGATCATGTATCAAATGGAATCAAAGTAAATAAGATCATTATGAAAAATATATGCCACAAATAATATCTAAAAAGATTGTCTGGAAGAAGGAGTGACAGGACAGCGATACAAGACCCTACGCTAAGCCAATACACTACAGAAAGCACTAGAAAGGGACACAAAGAACTGCATGGCTGGGTTATCTAAAAATAATGAGATTCAGCATGATACCTTCAGCAGCTTCTTCAAAGTGCTACCATCTCAGCCATCAACAAAAATTTTTTTTTGGAGGACAAACCCATCCTTTGAGGATAGCAACAATCTGTTACCTTTGATCGTGTTGTATTTAATCATACTCAAGGTATTTAATCATGTTAATTAAGGTAATTCAAAGGACAGAGGGAAGTAAAAGTATGTAGGGAGAACCTCCTTCCCCACTGCCATTGTGAAATGAATACTAATGAAGAGTGACTGATGTAAGATAAGCCAAGTTTCCTTGAAGCCAACTGGTTAGTACCAGACTTTGCATGCCGATACAGCTGTTTCGTCTTTTACTACAGATATTTAACTCATTGAGCAGTTTTGAAACCACATTCAGAAGTCAGCTTCTCAATCATGACCACATTTGGTTTTACTTCTACTTTAACAGAAGCACCAACAATTTCTTATGGCCCAAGTTCACTTATGAGCTACAGCACACTTCATACAAGTGAATACATGGCACAAGTGTAACCCACTGGAAGAGAGTAACTTCATTTTTCCTGTGGTCTATGGGGAACCAGAAGATATGGGTCCAAGTCCCCTACATCCACACTCTGATCTGAGGCATCTCTTTCAGGATCATCTGAGGGAGATTGATCCCCATCTACAATAGATGTCCCCAGACAGCAGTTCAGTGCTTCCCCAAACCACAGCTTCAACATACTCCAAGTCAAGGCACCTGAGGTGAGGGCTTAATCCTCATACATCTTCCTCCTCTTTGCTTTGTCCCATCAGTTTTGATTATACGGAGACCAACTTACACAAATGGATTCTAATTCCGATTCTGAGGATTCCTTACAGTACTACTACTAAGTCTCCAATCTCCTGGGCAGCTTTACAGAATAATGTTAATTCATAACACTCTCTCATCTAGATTATTTGAAAACAAAGAATATTTATCTTCAAAGAACTCTGAGCAGAAAAAAACCACACATGGATTTAATAGCAATGTGATTTCTTAAGGGAAACTAACTCTAAAGGAAAGGAAAAAATGTTTTTCAGAAGTACCAGATGGTAGAACTGAATACATTCCTCTTATGAAGTGGGAAGATTAAATAAATATATTAAATAAATGTTACCTGCGTAGGCTGCATAAGCTGGCCCTGCTTGTTTTTTTAAGAGCTACCAATTTCCACTGAGTTACACAAGTCAGTTTCAGAAATTTTGAAGGCTTAGATTTCCTTAACTCTAGGTATCTCCTGGCTCTCTACATATAAGACTATAGAGTTTTCTTCTGTTCCAGTCTCTAGGAAGTCTAGTATTTGCAAAATGTCAAGGCCTAATATAAATCCGTAAATACGTACCTGATTAA
Organism: Strix aluco; assembly: GCF_031877795.1. NCBI lineage: Eukaryota > Metazoa > Chordata > Aves > Strigiformes > Strigidae > Strix > Strix aluco. The sequence continues at coordinate 72,452,169 of NC_133933.1, read as the reverse complement.
CATGTGCGAATACAAGGTCTGGGATTCAAAATTACACACTCAAAACTATGTATTTAACTTTAAACATCTTGTTAAAGAGTTAGCCAAAACATATTCCAATCCTTATAATTACTTCATAAAGAAGGGTAAATAAAATATATTACCTCATAAGTCTGGTTAAAGTGTTTTGCATAAACATGCACATATTCATCCCATCCTACAAAGAATAGGAAATTAAAAAATGTTAAGTGATCCTAATGTGAAGCAATTAAACACACAGATGGAATAGACAGGAGTATTCATTACATTTACTCTAGCTGTGTTTTCTCTCTTTGGTTAATTTTGCCTGAATTCCAGCCTAACCCCACTATGCACAAATAGAAAACCTAGTATAAATCAAGTTGTTAAAAAAAAAAAATCAGAACTCAATCAATGTATATGAATTTCAGCTATAATTAAGCCACTGTTAAAGTAACTGCAATACTGAATTTCTATGATGTGAAATTTTACATCCTTTCCTCTTAATTTCCTCTTCTCATTCCCAGTTAAACACCCATAAAGCTGAGTTTTAAAAGTCTGTATAGGACTATAGAGCGCGGCATACTTTTTACTAGACCAAATCTAGAAAGATTTAGACAAGATACAATTTACCAACTTCATTTTTTATTGTTTGGGCCAAAGACATTTCAGCCAAAAAAAACCCCCACCCAACAAACAGAAAGAAGATTCTTCTTATTTCTCTCCTCCTTTATGTTTTACATCAGCTTGCAAACAATAGTGAATAGGGAACAATTGTTCCCTTCTCTTCCAGTACAAGAACTAAGGGGCTCCAAATAAAATCAGTTGCTGCTAGGTTCGAAACAAGTACTTCTTCCTACAACATGTAGTTAAACTGTGGAACACTTTGCAGCAGGGCACTGCAACCTCTACATGAATTCAAGAACGACTAGATAAACTCACTACAGAAAAATTGACAAAAGGTTATCAGATACAAGGTAACACCTCTAGCTCTAGAAGTCTTAGTCCCCAGTGATTTGTAACTAAGACAATGGTTTTGCTTCAAAATATTCTCTATTTGCCTTCCCTGTTCTTATGTTCTTTCTCACATATCTAGTATCAACCAGGAATTCATCAAATGACTGGGCGAAATGACCCAGTATGACCATGTTCATATACATACTGAACTGCATACACTGAACTACACATGTGCCATTTAATCCTTATTTTAAAAAAAGTAAAAAAACAGCAGGTAACGATTTTAGCATGTCTTAAAAAAAACCCAAAAATGAACCAAACAAAAACCCAAACCAAAAAAACAAACAAAAATGGTAGGAAGAAAAAGAAAAACCAAACATCTCTACTGGCATTTACTAATTTCTAAAACACAGTTTTACAGGGGTTGGCAAGTTAAAGAATCCGCCTTAATTAAAAGCTTCTGACTCATACCTCAGGAAAAGAAAAGATATGCAGTAAGTCTTCAGTACATGTTGAAATAGGACCTTGAAATAACAGTAGGCCACCTTCAGCTGATATATTGTCCAATTATTCATGTGTTCAAGCCCTACTCTGCCCAACATGAACAGCATTATAGTGTTTAAGGACAGATCTCTGGCAGATACAAGCTGCCATGACAATCACTGCACAGGAACCAGTGAATTCAGTTTCATTACATTAAAGGCCTGCTTGAAAATTTCAGTACATGTTGATTTACAAAGATGCTTTTAGTTACTACTGTAGCCACCTCCTACACCCATTAAGACCAGTATCAGTATTTCCATTCCAAATTAAAGAACAATCAAATCCTCCATGATAGCTGTTTTAACAGCTAAGTTCAAAACCCACACAAATATACAAGGTACCAGTTCTCAGACATGGACTTGCACAATTCCCACACTACAACCATCAGGATGAAGCTGCAAAAAAACTCTTCAGAGAAAGTAATTTTTCACTTTGTCACAGCAGAGTCCTTGCATTCAAATTGATTGTCTCAATTCATACCAAAATCCAAAACGGTAATTAAAGATTAATGCCAGAACAGACCAGCTTGATAAATGCCTTTATGGCTGAGCAGACAAAAAGAAAGGTCTTCATATTCTCAGGTGGTAGAGAGATTACTGTGTATCACATGGAAAAAATGCCTGCACCAAAAACACCCTGAAAAAAAATAATCACAATTACTTGAGTCCCAGCCAACATACCCTTCAAACCTTCCTGATAAGAAAAATAAGGCTACTAGTCAGACTATTTTATCTGAATAAGAGAGGTGTTCACTGCAGTCTAGTGGAATAATCACATTTTCAGCTCTAATACTGTCCCTGGAGTAAGAAGAAATCTAACAAGCAGAAAGTGAGGTGAAATACAGTATGCAAAACATATGGAAGAAAAGGATTAATAGTTTGCAGTGGGGCTGGGGAAGGCAGGGAAGAAGAAAGTCACCTTTGTAAAGTAGAAAACTGTAACACTGTCTCTCTTTGCTGCAAGAGCTTAGAGTCCACTTTCATTCACTACAGATGGTCTGGAAATACTGCTCTGTCTCCAACTGCTTGAACTCCAACTCCTCTGTGGCTTACTGCGCAGAAACCTCTGTCCTAAGGCTTCTAGACAGGGACCAAGGAAAGTGAAATTCTTCTTTGTGCCTCCTTCCTCTCAGCTGTCTTTTCAAGAGCCTCTCCTGCTTTTCAGCTAGCCAGCTTTTCAAGACTCACTCAAGAATGAGGTTATTGCTCTTGGGAGCTAGGCTTACAGGGACAGGAAGAAAAAAAAAATTTTTTTTTTAAATTCCACTATTAATTTGCCTACTGTGATTTGATCATGTAATGTTAGCACTCGCCAAGGAAGAACTGGCAGGGGCCCCGGGTTTGTTTCAGGGTTAGGAAGTACTGAACATGGGAGGAGGATGAAGAGGAAGCGGAGGAAGAATAAAAGGAGGAGCAGCCACTAGGGGGCATGAAAATCCTTCCAGCATTCTTGGCCATTATTCTGCCTTTTCTGCACCAGAGGGAAAGGCAAACTGTATCATAGATTATGAAAAACACAATCTTTCCTCAACTAACTGGTTGAATAAAACTGTTTTCTGTAATTACTAAAAGTTATGGGCTAAAGCAGCCTTGCAAAAAAATAAAAAGGAAAAACATATCAGTTCAGGCATGAAGCTATTAACTTTTTTTTTTTGCCTTAGGGATGCTTGTGGACAGAAAACTTAACCTAATGCTCTTTTAACCTGAAACCAGACAAAACTCTCTCATCTGCAGCGAGTTAGAGACCAGAGTTCTGCAAGACTAAATAACAGCAAATGTTATTCCTTATTCTATTAAGGTTTTATTTAATAAAGACTGTTAAATCCCACCAAACAGATGGTTTAGGAGTTGGCCATCATAAAGAAACTCTCAGTTCAGGATAAATAGTTTGAACTCTCACAAGGAAATAAAAAGCAATCATGTTTAACTATTCTTGGAACATTTCTGATGACTCTTAGACTTACATTTCAGTACTAGGCACGAGATCTAGATTATTTGCAGAGAATTTTCAACAAAGTTATAATTAACACCTATGCATTTCATTCTGCTCAGTATATCTGTTATGGACCCTAATCCTTACAAGAGCCCTCTCTGCCACTGTAGTGGCTTCAAATAATTTGTATAAACATATAGACAGAATACTAAATGTCAAAGAGTACGAAAGCAAAAATCACTGAATGCAGAACTCTGGAGGAAAGCCTAGACTGCAGGTAAGAAAGAATTGTCCCATGCTTGGTTTCAGCTCCTTTTCTGTTGCTATAATGCTAAAATAAGCTGAAAATTTCAGATTTTAAAAGAATTCAATTAAAAAAACCACCAAAAAAAATCACAGATACATCTATATTTTTTAAATGACCAGTGCTTATAAAGTATCCAAATGAAAACTCCCAAAAAAACATATATCTATAAAGCATGATGTCATCATATTAAGAAAAAGTATACCTCTCATGATGTTCCACAAAGGAAACAGACTCCTATACCTTTTGAAAATTGAACCGTCCTCTTCATTTTATTAGGCCAGAAATATTTAAGACGGTGTTTTTTATGATATGTAGTTTCATCAACAGAAACAAATCACCACTAAAGACAAATACCAGATTAATCAGTTTTTGAGTTGGTGTTCTTACTGGAATGTTCAATTAAATGTTTAATTTGGGTGGTTAACTCCTGAAACCTGAAGCGGCCACAAAAAAAGCACCAGGATGCCAGTTACCACGATCGCAAACCAGGACTTAAGAGCAGCACAGAAAGACCCTCGTCCCCTGCAGTTGACAAAGTTCTATTTCACACATTGCCAAGAACCACATATTAACCCATAAAAAGAATTGCAGCACATATGAAAGTTGTCAAGATGGGTGGCATGTGTGAAAAACTGCTGTCAAACCCTGACCTCTTCAACCCCATAGTTACAGACAACTCACGTGACTAGACTACAAGATCAATGTCAGAGCTCTACAGCACAAGAATTGCATCTGTCCTTCCATTTTATGCAGGTCCAAGCACAGTTTTGACAAAATTGAAACCCTTCTCTAATAGTGACCATTCTACTTATATTCTAAAGTCAAAAACAAATTTATGAGAAATGATTACTTGTATCTGCCTCTAAAGGTCAAACTACTGAAGCACAGCTTATTTGATGTGTAAATTCACCATATACTGCTCTGAGAAACCAAAATGACATTTTTAAAAGAAAAGGCTAGAAAGAATATGTAATGTAGAAATTCAGAGTTATGAATCAATTACAATAACACTTCAGTCATGGCTTAAAGGGGCTGTCAGCAGCATTTTTTCAATCATTAAAAGCTCCATTCTGTGACTTGCATGTAAAATAGCAGCAGCATAGCGCAACACCTCTGTCTGAAAAGGATCTCAGAATATCAGAAAGCTCATTTTTCTCCAAAAACTTAATTTGTATCACTACTTGCCTGGGAGTTGGATATTGCTTTGACAGCATTCAAATCAGATCCTGAGCAAAAGGTGTTTCCTGCACCATAGATGATAAGGCCTTTGCCATCCTTCCAGTTTTCTAGTTCGGTTACCCTCTCCTGGAGTTCTACCATCATAGTACCTGTCACAAGAGGGGAGAAGCAAAATTTTTAATGGGAAATTATTATCACTCTCATGTTTTACATTACATTTTTCACCACCAAAACCAAGTTATCGTTAGTAAATGATGGGTTTAAAACCACAAGGGAAAGCACCTCCTTAAATCCCACGCGCAAGCACTAACACACATTTTTTCCTCAAAGATGCACTTTCCAAAATTCTGAAGGATATCTGTGTTACACTTTAAAAAAAAAAGTGCAAGGAAGCAAGTGCAAGGTGGCAAGCATAAGCTACCTGATTTATTCTTGTTTGCAGTTGCATACATTCAGGACACATGAAGTTACGTGTATCCATCTAGATCTGTCCATCTAGTCATTTTCATGTTACTGACATTTCACCCTGCCCAAAGAACTGGCAGAGTACAGAAAAGCATCATGTGCAAGGTGGGCTCAAGGTACGACCAAGTCAATGTTAATAAAGATTCCTAAAAGAAGGCTAAAGAGTAAACTATGTTGGAGGCCAAAGGCATTTAGAAGTATCCATCCAAAAAAAATAAATAAATAAAGGTATATCTGAAAATAGGAGCAAAGTGTTTTTTATCTTTTAAAAGGAAAAAAAAAAAAAAAATCTTCCTGTAACATCTTTGATTCCCTCCATGGTACCTTTCTAGAAAGGATCTCTTTACAAAGTATATCCTAGGCTCCAAATATATGGATTGTACAGTACTAGCTTTTTATTTCTAGCTTAAACATAACATGCCCATATATTCACTTAAGTACCCTTCCCAACATGGAACTCTAGAAACTCCTGTTTCTAGAGCTTGTCCTAAACTGCAGCATTTTCCACAACCAATTAAGCTTACCCAACATTAACTTACAGCTCTTCCTCTCTGAATGCCAATGACTCTCATTCAGTTATATTCTGAAGAGAAAACATTTACAGAAACTAATTCCAGAAAGCAGGCTATATACAGGCTGATGACACTCTCAGCTTTACCCACCTTTGACAAGAATTTAGATGGACAGGCCTACCTTCTTCAGATAGAAATCTGTTTTAGATTAATACCCTCAAGTGCTCTTTCCTTTTCTGCCAAAAGTGGTGGGTTTTTGACCCTATGCATGCATGTACAGAATTCATCCTGTTCTGAAATTGCCTGTTAGCAGCCATCTTCACATGGGAGATTCTTTTTTTTTTTCCTTCCTGCTTGTTTTTCTTGCAGTTCCTTATGAAGTAAGCTTCCCAGCACCAGGTCAAGAGTGGATGCTCTTCCACCTTAGGCTTGGCTTCAGCCACTGAAATAGCACATTTTGACAATGTTCCTCAAGAGGTCAATAATTAAGTGGATATTACATATTATATACCAGAACAACACTGGGTTGGTTTTCTTCCACTGTCAGGTCCAGACTACGATCCTCTAACAAATCAGAGCACTTTTAGCAGTTCCCTTCCCTTCTGTATTTATAATTTGGTCATGCTTTTTGTGTTGCACATTACATTTCCTTTCACTGAATTTCACCTTGTTGATCTTGAGCTCTGTAGCATTTAATCAAGATCACTTTGAATTCCACTCCTCTGCTCCAAATAATAATCTCCCTGCAAGCTCTCCCAATTTGGGGTCATCTAACAATTTCAGCAGTTCACCTTCTACTTCATCATCCAAGTCATGAATGAAAATACTGAGCAGAACTATGCCTAGATGAGATTTTTGTAGGTCTTCACTTGAAATGCTTTCCCAGACTGACAGTACACTCTACTTTTCTGTCAATGCTTCTGTTTAAATAGGCGTGCATCAACCACATGGATTTCACTTTTTGCATATTTGCCAAGTTTTCTTACAAGAAAGGTATTTGCGCTGGCATCCGAGCTTTGTCACAGTCCAGATACAGCACAACCACTGTTTGTGCTGCTTTCAATAGTCAAAGCAGTGAGGTACTTAAGAGTCTTTCCACAGAGTATTACAAGCCAAAAATCTAGTTAACTGAAAAATGGAGTTTACAAAAAGGAACCATATGAACCAGTTACATGCAACAGCAGGGGACAAGAGACACTGGCCAGAGCTTGTCCTGTCCTCCTGGGAGGATCCCTTCCGTTACTGACAACACTGAACTATTATTTTACCACAGACATAGTCCATGATGTTTGAAATAACAATGAAGAGACAATACTAAAGCAAATCCTCATTCCGCTAGTTGTGGTCCTTCAGTATTTGATTCCAGTAAGTTCATGCTCTTCACAGAACTAAATCTACTTGGAATAATAATTTGTTTGCATCTTAACTATAATCTGAGAATAAATGCTTTAAAGTCAATTCTAGAAAATAAAATCATCACCATTATTATCCAATTCCTGCAGGCTGGCTTCCTTCTCTTTTAAATTAAGTTCAACTTTAGTTCAGCAAGAGGTTGGGCTGCTGAAATTGGTTCCACCAGGCTTAAACTGACATTATTAGCATTTGTTTCCAAAGATACCATTTCAAACAGGTGGCTATCAGATTCCAATTAAGAAGAGAAAAAAAGGCATAACAACCTCCACATTGCCCATTAGCAATTTGCCAACAATTTTGTTCTGCTTTTGGTTCCATGAGTTGCTCAAGCTTAGAATAAACATAATTCCTTTGAGATGAAAAGCTGCTGTGTGAAGTAAATGCCTGGCAAATAGGATTTCTCTCAACAGTTTAATGATGTTTTGCAGCTTTCTAAAGGAAGCATACACGTATATATAAATTCACATCTGCCACTATCCAAAAGCTCCGACACACAGAATTGACAGAATTTATTTGAGGGGGGTATCTACAGGCTCTGGCTGATGAAGTCAACCAGGTCTTACTGGGGCAATTTACAGGTTGCGCATCCCATTCCTTTTCATACTTCTCCTGAAGGGTATTACTTGATAGGCAACAAAAGGAAAAGGATCAAGTTCTTGCTAGTTCCTCAGCAACTACAGTTTACAGACAGTAATGTTAAAATGAAATGAAGAGCAATATAAATTAATATGCTATATCATCCACTGCAGCGGCCAAGTGGCCAGCATGATTTTGCTTCTATTCTCCCTCCTGTAAAAACAAAAGTCTGATAGAGGTACACAGTAGAAAGAAGCAGTAATCTCTTGAACTGCCACAGTAAGATTTTCCAGAGCAAATTTTTGTGGCTACTACCTAGCAAAATGGTGTACTGCTTTCTACAGGGCTCTACACACTACCGCAAAACAGAACTGCCTGACGCCATGGCTCATTTGCTGTATGCTAATAAGGGTCTGCAACAAAGGCAAAACTATTAATTTCCTCATGGGTTTTTGTAGCTCCTCTTTGCTACTAGAGCATCTAATTCACATACACTAATAACTTCTTTTCACAGTAGTCCTATAAGGAGGAAAGATATTTTTTTACAGACCACCAACTGAGCAAAAGAGAAAATATCTGCTAATTTTGGGTGCTCAACTTGAGATGTGCAATATGATTTCAGTACGTTAACACTACATAGCACTTCGTAGAGTCAAAGCACAGCTACCAGTGGCCTAAATAGCAGCTGCAACCGCTCGGCACTTCAACAAATCAGTTCTGAGCCCCTTCTGCCAAGCACCTAGAAAACAGAGAATATAGTTGTAAGTTTCTATGAAAGTTTAGTTTAAGCAGTTTGACTTGTATTACATCCAATCTCCATAGCAGACTGGGCTTTAACTGTTCTTTCTCCTTTCTATTACATCTCATTTCTCATGCCCCTTTCAACTTCCACAAATAAACTGAGAGCACACAGTCTAGAAGCTGTACCTTACACAGTTCTATTTTGAGTCAAAAATAAAAACCAATCTGTAGAAAGAGAGGAAACAACAATGTAATTATGATTTTATAACAACATGTATGCTGACAGGGAGGCATTCAGAAGGACAATCCCCGTGTTAACATCTTTTAGCTACAACTTCTCAAGTTAGGTAATGATTTTATACATGAGCTTTTAAAGGGAAACAAAAGAGTAACTGCAGACACATCTAGGTGCATTATCACTAATTCTGTTGTTCTGTTAGGTTCTCTTCCTTTCAGCTAAGAATTATTAGTGGCAGGAGTAGATTGTTATTCTTCATGTAAACAGCTCTACACTTTGCTAGTGGGTTGCAAACATATTTGCTGACAACAAAGGAACAGTGAGAACTGGGCAGTAAAACAGAACAGCAAAAATGACACAAATGTATCCATTTCAAAATATCAAGAAATAAAGGCATTCTTACAGTAAAGGCTTATGCACAGCTCCAGCTCAGGCAGATGCAGACCCTGAACCTGTGCCACTTATGTCTGAAGAAAACGGCATAAATTGGAATATTCTAGACAGTTAAGGAGAGACAGCAAATACACCTATCTTGGAGATCAAAAGCCTCTCATCATACAGGATTAATAAAACAGGGCACTTGGTTTTGATAGCTAAGTATTGTCCAGTGTAAAAACATATTAAATAGATTCTTGAATACCCAGCTCATTTGATCTTTAACCAACCATTGTACCAATGGTTGAGACATAAGGCATAAGGCAAATCAGGACATAAGGCAAATGAAGAAGAAATGGAAGCCAGTTTGGGTGACTGGCAAAGACCAAATTACAGAAGCTTAAGTTACAGGAAAGGCTTTAGGTGAAAACCAAAAGTAAACTCACCCTTTCCACACACCTACAAAACAAAGATGGCATCTTCCCACCCCCATAAAAATACCCTATATGTTTCCAAGCAGTAGCGATGAAATGAAAGGAGATGCAAGAAAGAGCACAGTAGCAGAATTGTGCCAAGTGGAAAAAAAAGGGGGAGAGGCATGTTCTACCAGAGAGTCCCTGTGTTGTTGAAAATTTCTTAAGGTTCTTATGACATTTATGACAAAGCTACTATGCAGAAGAGCAGGTATTTGATGCATACCTGAATAAAATTTAAGAATTTCTTCTTTTAACGAAGGAACGGTAAGGCATAGCTTTTCATTTTGTTTAGGCAAAATGCTAAACTGGTTAACTGAAGGAGAAAAAAAAAAAAAACAAACCAGCAACGCCATCAACTAATTCATACCTGTAAAGGCATTCATTAGCTTCGGGTTGTTCAAAGTAAGTATTCCAATGCCATTGTCTTCTTTGGCGAGGTTGATGGATCCACCAGCAAACTGCTGAAGTTTCTTCTTTAACAATTCTTCATCATAACCATGAGCACTATTATACAGTGACATCCTTCTCTGTTGTAGTATCCTTTCCTTTGTAGTCTGAAGTAAGTTCTTCCACAAAGAAACAGCCATTTCTGGAAATAAACAGGGGGGAATAATCAGGAAATTTCCTTTAAGATTCACCTCAGTCCTCTGACAGAGAGGGAAGTTAGGCAGCAGAAACTAATGGAAACGTGATGCAATCGCAAAAGTTTACAGAAATGCAGACTGCATTTGCAAAATTCTTAGTTTGAACCTACTCCCACAAAGTTAATAGGAGTTTTATGAAATCATTTTAGTAGTTAAGCCAGAAATTAGCATCTTTTCTTTTCTTCTAAAAATTACCCCAAAGTATTTGCGTGCAGAACACCAGAGAGGCTCAGAAACTGTAGTAAGATGCTTACACATTCCATTAGACCAACTTACTCTGTACTAATATTCCAAACTCTCCCCCTTTCACCAAAAAAAAAAAAAAACCAAACCAACCCCACACCTCATACCTGTGTTGAAGGAGAAATCCTATCAAAACCCCTAGTTTTCAGGATCTGGATCTCCTGCTTTTCTGTAAGCAACTATTACACCACAAGATCTTTCTGAGAGAAATACTTGAGGAACACAAAAATTAAGAACCAAAGAATGCTCTTATAGCAAGGTCTGTTCCCTGTCACTTAATCCCATTAACACATTTACCACACTCCATCCTAACACTAGTTAGACTTCCTAGCCTCTGGTAGCTATACATTTTTCCCAGTGATTCCAGTAGCCTTTGTTCCACTTTGAACTGATCTCACTTGGACATAGAGCACCAGAACCTGTGCAGTACCCCAAAGGAAGAAAAGGATACAACAGTATCGTACACAGAGCATCACACTTGTCTTTTATACAGCTATGTAGTATTGGTAGTCTCTTTCTACGTATAAGTACACCCATGGCTTATTCCACGCTATTTCCACTCTACAATGTATGCATCTATACCAGGAAATAACAAGGAAGTCATTACAAAAAGTTATTCTTGATCTGCGGCTCTGCCTTATTTAATTTACTTTGGAAAAGGATCTACTGGAGAAAGTGGCTGACAAGTGATTTGAAAGAAAAGCCTGAACTGGTAACAGTTCATCTGAAAAAGAAGTCATCTGAGAAGCCACACCGAGTGGAAATCAAAAGAACTGCCACAGGATACAGAAAAAAGTTTGCTACATTTAAATCTTGCAATTTGCTAGACTAGCCCTAGCTTTGCCCCAGTCTCCTTTTTAATGGATACAGCTATTCAGGAGACATGGCTGATGTCATTTTTTTAAGAAGTGGGAAAAGACCATCTTTGTTTCTTAACCATATTTGGCAGAAACAAGATTCTCTCAAAATTGTCAAGAAGCTCCTGGACAGTTTTTCTAAGGTGAACCCAGAACATACTCACCAAGACAGAATTTGGTGACAGCTATATTTTATGCTGTGTTCAGGGCATCTTACAGTTTACAGACTCAAATTTCTTATAATTTTTATTATATACACATGAACAAGCAAACATACATTAAGAAAACCACACACAATTAGTTTATACCGAAAGAAGTGAACAACCCTGTCAGGTGTACACTTATCTTGTCTCCAGCTGCATCATACCACAATAAAGTGGAAAATGCTTCTGTCGGGTCAGGTATAATCCTCATCGAAACAGAGCAGGGGTTTGCACAGCAACCACATTACAGGATGCTGAGGAATACGCACTGTACCAGGCAATTTCGAAGAGCAACCTATGCCAGTAGTTTCATATCTGTCCTGACACATCGCATCCGCCAATACAGCACTATCTCACAAGCTCAACACAAAGAAACTAGTAAAGCCTATACAAATCTATGCAGTATAAGGTCATACACACTGGAATAGGTAAAGGGATCATTTTTTAACATCTGGTGAGGCACTCTGAAGGGTCTTCTGAGTTCCTTAGTAAATTCAAGGTTTTAACCTGTCACAATCAACTTTTCTACACTAAAGTGTAAACTAATAAAACTAATTAAAATTTAATTGAATACAAGATTCATTACTTCATAAATTATATCACCCAACTGCTGCTGCACCCCAACACTCTCCATCTATGCACATTCTAAAATTGTCTGCAACACTTCAGCCATCACTTTTCAGAGCTTTTAAAAAACTCACTTCTATTGGTAAAATTTTATTTAAGAGTGAAAACAGGTTTCCAAAGCTCATTTCTCAGCTAAATGAATCTTTTTATATTCAGGCTCTCAGAGGAGAAACGGGCCTCCATTTTCTTTAAAACCTCAGTAGTCATTCCCTAACACACAGTAAAATTTTCCATCCAGCTACTAGTTTTTGTTCAGGAGAAAGCAAACATTAAAAACATGGATGGTGCAGGCTCTGGTTGCAAAGTGTAGCTTGAACAATTTGCTGCCAATTTTTAATGAATACAAAGCCTCCCAAGTCCTCATAAGAAGACAGACTAGATTTAATTCTCTAGGAAGCCACAATGATTGGATTGAAAGAAAAGTGGTGGTGGGGGGAAATGTCTGTTCTGGTAACCTAACTCCCTACCAAGTTATACTTGTTTGATCACTTTTATACTACCTAGATTTCTCATGTCAAAAAATGTACAGAGCAAAACAGAATTAAGATATGGAAATTTTATTCCACCAAATAAAGAGTCTGTCATTTTCAACTGCGTGGTTATATGCATTAACAGCTCTTTAATATTATCACTATGGTAATAAAGAGCATCAGCAAATGCGGGATTAGAAAACAAATTGGACATCACTGCCTGCTGATCATGACTCATGATTAGTGACTCATGCAAGGTATTATCATTGAATTATTTTCTTTAAAACCATCTCTTACAGTACTGGTCAATAACCAGTACTTCTTTTAATAAAACCAAGATTATTTTAACAGCTCTGCCTGAGAAAGCTGTAGCTTAAATACCATGCTTTTCCTGAGTGATTAGCTTTCTCAAACTAAAGGGATTTCTGCTGATCTCTGACAAACGACATCCAAAATTGCAATCAGTATGAAGCACTCGCAATCCACGGCACGACTGAGATTGATTTTTTTTTGTACTGTAAGCGAAAGCAGTGCAAGAAAGAGATGTTGCAGCAACCAGCACAGTGTTGTAGGACAAGCCAAGAGATATTTATTACACTAAAATTTTCAATTTAACATAATTATGTCAATTTAGATACACTCACAGAAATGAAGTCTTAGTCTAATTTTAAAAAGCCAGACATGCTATACTCATTAACATCTGTAGCACAGACAGTTTATGTAGTTTTTACAGAGAAGAAAAAATCTGACAGCATAGGAATAACAAACATTGTCGGCAATTAGCATCTTTCAAATGTTTTAAGTGCTACAGCTTTACATATCACTGGTGACAAGAGATAAGCTGATAGTATGGACATCAATAGTTTTTCATTCCGCAGATATTGTATCTCTTACATAAAACAACAGTTTAAATCCCATTTGGCACTCAAGTGATTTTATAACACCCTTGCCTGTGGGCTAGCAGACTGTGGGTTAATATAAACATGTATTGAATGTCAACACTTCACTATCAAAGGAATGACATACATTATATGCAAGAGCAAGTTATGTACCTACATGCAGGTAGGTACACACACAATACATGTATTTTCATGTATGCATATGTATCAGAGGCCTTCTGAGAGCCTCTGGTAACCGCCTAGTTAAAATTCAGCTCTCATGATATTAATAAAAAAAACAAAAACAACTTGGGATAACACCATCACCAATATTCCCTAACTGAGCAGATTCTTTAGGAAACTAATAAGCCTCAACTCTTAAAGAAGCATGTTTGCCCCTTCCATTCACCACTACTCTGTCGCAACCCCAGTTTTTCTCTTAAAACATGCCGTATCAAATAGCAACCTCCGGCAATGTTGCCAGTTGCAACTGCCAGCAAGCATAAAGATAGCTGGCCAGAGCAATGGGTAAGGGATGTAGGTAGCAACTTCCTGGATGGGTAGAAGAACTAAGACAAGCCAGAGAACTGGATGCTGGGAGCCCAAATGAGCATTTGAGCTGCATGCACAAACAAGAAATGCTTCACTACAGAACAGCTACACAGAAATAACCAGCAAACTAAAATACATGAGCAGGGAAAACCCCAACTCAAAGACAGTGCCTTAATTACTGACACAAGTCAAGGAAAAATAAAACGGGGAGAAAAGATGCAGAGATGTGTTTTCAACGCATCAGGGAACGGGCATGCCCTTTCAGGTGGGGCAGGAAGTGACAGGTGTGATGTGCAGACACAGACTTGTGAGTCACCTGCAAAAAATCAGATGAATTGGTTTTGGATGAAGGTATCCTGAGATAAAGTGTAGCAGAAATAAAGGGATCCAACATACAAAACCCACAAAAGAAATCTCAGGGAGGAGAAAAATATTCAAATGACATAACAAAAAAACAATTAGAAAGGCACTTTTGCGACACTGCCAAAGGCATCAAGGGCAGCTGATGGGTCAAGAAGCACAGAAGAACCTGCAGCAGCTGCAATTTCAGTGACAAGCACAGAAGCATGAAGACGGGCCATGGAGAAAGGGACAGAAGATGTGAGCTGAAGAGGATGATGAGATGATTCACAGTTCAACCCTTTGTGTGTGTCTTACCAGTCACTGTAGAAGGCATTCATCTGTACTAGAGAGCAGTGATCGTGACTACCGGATGCTTCACCAGGTTCCTGCCAGTGACTGACTAATGAATGGAAAGCAAGTGGTGACCCAATGTTGAGGACTGGCACAACTGACTCTGTAACTTCAAAGCAGATGAAATAGCAGAGAGGGAAAGAGAAATATAAACAAAGCATGAAAATAGTCCATCTGCACAAAAAAAAAAAAGGTTGAAAATGAGTGAAAATCATTAACACCAACTGACTGGAACCTGGAACAGTAGGCTGGTGGGTGATTGAGGGGGAGGAGAGAAAATAAATCCCAGTGTTGAACAGAGAGAAGGAATTCAGACAGAAACAGCAAGATCAAAGGAGGCCAGCCTGGATGCAAATCAAGACAAGAGCATGAGTATCATAATGAAGAGGAGTCACTGGACCCTACCTTCAGACAGAAGAAAGGTGTAGGAGGGAGGTTTCACCTGCAGGGTTCCTTCCCAAGCACTGGCTGAACAGGCCACTGTTCCCAGCTGCTTGTCACCACCCCTCACCTGAAGGTTACAGAGCCCTCCATCTAACTCATCTGCTTATGCACCTCTCCTTTACTTCAGTCATGCATGGGTTAGGTTAACTTTACCTGACAGGTTCTTCCTACTTTAATAATTACCAGCTGAAGCAAGCTGAGGGCAGTCACCTCTCCAGCTTGCTTTCCTTCAACTGGAAGAAAGGAGTGAGCAGATCTTAAGCATGCTATACGGGATTAGCAGCAGAAAACCTACTGACAAAACATAACTTACAAATACAGAAACTAAACAAAGCCTGGGAAATTCTGCCTCCTCAAGAAGGAAAATGCACCTCCTCTACAAAATCTCTACACAAAGCAGGAACTCCTACCTAGTTCAACAGTAGCCGCCTCAAGCTCATGCCTTTCTCAAGATGCTGTGGCTCCCACTTGCTGAGCCCTATCCAAATTTTTAGTACAATTTGTCTACCCACATGTAGACAAATTAGGTAGGATCAATAGTCCCTCCAGTTCAGTATGAAGATACTTAGAGAGCTTTGTGACTCCTCTAAAAACAGGCTTTAAAAATAGCTGGTATTATAAAGGACAATTTTTTAGCCTTTTAGCCTCTATATTACTGTTGAGAACAAAAAGGCTGGACCTCCAAGTTTCTAGATGCCTGCATTAGAAACAACATTTACCTGCCCAGAAACTGAAATAAGAAGTGAGATGATGTCCAAATTAACTAACTGAAATGACTTCAAATCATGCACATGTGAAATAAAAATAAATTGTGGGGAAAAAACCTTTCAGCATTATAAGTAAAAAACCCTCGTCTGTGGTTCCACTTTTAAGCTGGCTTACCCTTTACAACTCTTTTCTGCTTTTATCTCTTTCTCTTGTTTTTTCATTGTTTCTGAGCAGCTCAATTCTGGGGATAGCAAGCTATATGTTTTCCAAATTATTTGTTCTTTGTTAGTTTTGTATTTTTTAATAGTCCCTACAGGCTAAGGTTTAGATATGAATTGTCTCTCTGTTCCTAGGCAATTATATTCTCTTTTAATCACATTTTAATTATTTTGAAGACCTACTAAACAAATCACACAGAGACTTCCCCAAGTCCAGTAAAAAATAATGGCATTCGAGGATGTAAAACAAAACAAAAGAAGTGTTTCTTTCCACTTGACAAAAGAAGTGTTTCCATAAATACACATGACTACCTAAAAACATTTAATTTTGGTCACATGGTGTATAATACAAGTTCTTCACAGCAGAGGGTGAGAACAAGAATCCATTATCTTCTGCAAAAAGCATGCAGGCCCTTGAAGAGGTTCTCTCTGCCTCTGTCAGCAAAGGATCCTCTGTAACAGTGACAGAAACACTTTTAAGTTCTCATAAAGCTCACTGCCCACTAGGTATATTTTAGAGACCGTTAAAACAAACAGATGCACTACTTCACAGGAATGGAAACAACCACAACCAACTCACCATTTTTTTTAGTCACCAAATCCTAAACCTTAACAAGTGTAAGGATGAATTCATTCTAGCTGTAACTGCAAATACTGATGCTTCCCAAGGATTAATTTGCCTTGAAAACTGTAAAAAGTTTTGTAGTTGAGCAGTGCTCTGAATTCCACTTAGTACACCATTCTTTACAATTGCTCTCCTTTCCACCACCACCATCAGTATATGGTTTTGCTGACAGCAACAGCAAAACTGCATCCTGATGTCAGAGCTGGCCACGCAGCACGATTCTCAGGGATGTTATCCCCTGCCCCCCCGTAACAGCACCGGGAAGTAGCAGAAGTGCACCAGCACAGCGCCTGGTTCATCGGCTCCACACACTAGATTTCGGGAAGCAGAGGAATCCTGCACAGTTATCACCCTGGGAAGAAAGCGTACACTCGAGAGGCAAAAGGGGGAAACTCCTTCCCCAGCAGATGTTTCTTGCTGCTGACCTTGTGCAATGCCAAAATCCCAACAAGTGCACTGTAGCACTCGGTCTGACCTAGGCAAACATTCCTGGCACGGACTATTTTTTATTTACTTATGTATTTTAAATCAACAGCCAGGGGAGGGCTCCACGTCGAGCACGGCCGAAGGGGGCTGTAACTGGCTGTTCCCAAAATAAGGTCTCTGGGCTGAAGCCGAGCAAGAATGTAACATTTTCAAGCAGAACCACCACCGGCGCGGCCTTTGTCCCAGACACCCAGCGGCCCCACAGCGACCGGGCCGCGCCTCCCGTCCGCCGCGGCGGCAGGTGCCGCCGCCGGACCCGGGCCCGCTCCTCGGCCCGAAGCCCAGGCCCGACCCTGCCCCTCGGCCACCGCAAGCCCCAAGGCTCCGCGGAGGCCCCGAGCCGCCTCAGCGGCCGCCACCCCGCCGCAGAGGCCCTCTTCGCCCTCCCGCCGCGGTGCCGGCGAGCCACCAAGGGCAGCCCCCGAGCGCCGCAGGCCCCGAGCCGGCCGGGGGGAAGCGGAGGCCCGCGGCCGGGCACTGACCTGGCCCCGCCGCTCCCCTTCCCGTCGCCGGTCCGGCAGGCGGTGCTGCGGTGAAAGCGGCCCCGCCGGGAACCGCCGCCGCGCTGGGCCGGGCCGAGGCCTCTAGGCCGAGCCTGCAGCCGCCCTGCCGCGGGAGCAGCGGGTACCGGGGCAGACCCCGGGGCGAAGCGCAGGTCATTAAAGAGAATATTGGGCCTCTGCGAGCCCGAGGCTGACTTGGGTCTGGCGGCTGGCTGGTCTAAGCCGCAGCAGGGAAGCAGTGACCATGGCTCTATGCCACATCCACTTATGGGTAACCCCAGGCACTGAAAACTGTCCAAATTTAAGCAGTTTTGCTGCAGAAGACTCGCGTTAGCTCCAAGGTTGCTAAATACCACAGAAGCAGGTCATTATTATTTCTGTTTCCTGCACCAGTAGCCTGCATCATTAAAAAGCAAGCCCAAGATTTCTATCCAAGCCAGTATAATTAAAGACGCTAATTTATCTGCCATACCAGAACAACATCTCGCCTCAGGTCACTCGAGTTAGGATGTGAATCCTTCAGCCTGGAACAAAGCAGCTGGTCCCTGACCTCCCAACCCACTTGCTCTCCCCGGTGTCATACTGTCAGGAAGAGAGGCATTAATGCCCTACCCCTGCTGCCCCAGGGAGAGACTTAGGCTCCCCACGTTCACATATATCTATTTTATCTGTCAGCCCAAGTGTGAGTCCTTTCCAGCAGGTGTGTGCCTGACCACTGCCTCCCCAGCTTCAGGTGCTGCTCACCTGCACCCACGCTCTGGCAGCTGGGGCCAACATGCTGCGCCAGCTGCAAACTCTCCCTGCATCAAAAGGGAGTAATCCTTAAACTGTAATTTTGTGTAAATTTACAGCTGGCATAAACTGGCACCATCACACACAGCCCTGCCCTCTCTGCCCTTCCCCTGGCTGTGTGTTTCACTGCCTGGAAGAATATGTGCTGCCACACCAGGAGCCAGATCAAGGGAAATAAATGCTTGTTTCAATGCAGATCACTTTGTATATTCAAAGCAGTATGCAAATATGAGCCAGTCTTTATTGCAGTCCTTGTTAATACACATACATAAGATGACTCAATTTTAAGTACTTGTAGCGTGTCTGAAAGATATATCTGGAAATACATCTTATCCACCTTTATTAAAGCTGTTTTTCAACCGAACTGTCAATACAAATCTCCTGAAGTTGGACTAGTTGATTAAATATTATGGTTGAACATGTAGAGGATTTCAATTAATCATACATTTGGAAAAACAAAATCTTTGCACTCTGAACAGATATTTTCAATTTTGTATTGTTAAGAGAATCCTGTGAGAATATGAAATATTGTAGTCCCAGCTGGTACTATCTTTACACAAGAGAAGGATTCATTCCCTTGTTACAATGCTCTCAGTATAAACAGAAATATTGAACAGGCAGGACTGCCTTTTATTTTTCCTCTTGGGTTCACAGAGGAGAGATTTTTCCATTAGGACTCGGTCCTGCATTTGTTTCCAGAAAACCTCATTACCGAGTTAGAAATCTGTGTGAGTGAAGCAGCTCTCACCAGGTCCTGCTCCAAGGCCTTGTCCCCTTTCTGTGCAGAGCAATGCCCTGACAGGTCCCAGCTAGGTCGGAAGCCGAGCAGACTGATGGTGGTTGGAAGCTCCTGGTTTTCTAGGTAACATATTGCCACCTAGCAGCACTTAGCGAAAGTAGCACAAACCTGACCTGCAGTTCCATAAACAACAGTTTGCCTCACTTTTTTTTTGTTGCATTGTATCATACGTGACATGATGATTAGAATAGGATATACTCAGAGAGCAGAATAAGGACTGTAGGAAAGTGAACAGATGCATGGGATCCTCTTTGAAAACAGACACTAAAGATCCCTTACAAGTTGTAGTTTCCAGCAGGGTGGTGACACTAGTCCCTGCATGTTTGACTGTACAATAAGAAGGGAAAAAAAAGAAAAAAAAAAGAAAAAAAAAATGCACAATCCTGCAAAGTTTCTTATTCATATTCATGGGAATAATCCCACTGATGTCAATAACACTTTCTTCTTGCATTGCTAAAGCACTACTGCCCTAGGAGAGTCAGGTCACCACCTGAGTGATTTAGTATGTTCCCATTCCCTATCACTGACCAAGAAGCCGGTGATGGTGTACTGGCTAAAAGAGCAACGCTTCACTCTCGGATCCAAGCGTGCCAGACTGAAATATTGAATTCCAATAGAGACAGAGCTCCCTGGTGCTATTTTTACAAACTCCTTTCAGTGACATGGAACAAACCGATGACAGATCTGGGTTTAGATCTCAGGAATTATTGGAAACTAACTGACACATAACCCCACAGTCAGTTCATAAAGGGTCCCTTAACTGTAATTTTTAGGAGGCAAATATCATCAACTCTGTGTGGAAGTGTAACAGGCTAAAGGATGGCCAGCCTAATGCATATTCCAAAGACGTGATCCACAAAAAGGACATGGATACCTGCATTCTATTTCTAAATTTCCAAAATCTTTCCAAAATTCAGACTTCTGGATCCAAAATCATGATATTCAGTTTCTTCTCACAGCCTAACCCTGGAGGGTCCCAAATCCCATTGGTGCCTGGCAGCTGTGATTCCTGGGAAGAGACAATTTCTATCAGTTTAGCTAACAAGACTACCACCCCAGCTGCCTCTCCTGTCCCCACTGCGGATATCTGAAATACCCATGAGCTGCTGCAGCTTTCTAAACACAGCCCTGCATGCCAAGTTAAATTTGGTTTGATTTTGTTAGGCAGGGGCTGGCTGGGGACAGGCCAGTCACCACGCATACCTCAGGACTGCAGCCTTATCAGGCACTTGTATGTCAGCCTGCCCGCCTCATGAATCAAAGCGCCAGCACATGAGACTGGGGTTATTTCCCACTCAGTATTTGGTCACTGGACATGTCTGCAAAGGGCTCAGCTCTTCCCAGGTAGCTCCATACCTGTCCTGCCACAATGTGTTGATTTTATGTTCTCTGCCCATGTCATTTAAGGGTCTCCTGCTATGGGCCTGGTGAGAACCAACAGAGCTGACCCCGGGCTCCACCAAGACATGACTGGAAGAAGAGGCAAAGCAACACCTGCCTCTGTAGCACGGCACAGGAAGTGTCACCCAGCCAGGCTGAATGCCCTCTTCTGCCCAAGTAAACCAGCTCGCTTCTCTGGGGAAGGTGATCTGATCTGCAGGCTGCAGTATATTCTGGGGAAGCTGAGGGAAAGGAGCCCAGGCCCCCATGCCAAAAGCTGTTTCACTTGGCATAATGAAATATTCATCGGGCCAGAGAGCAGGAAAGAGGTTCAGCGTGGACACAGCTTTGTGTTTGCTCAAGCTCTCAGTGACCCAGCAAATATTGATGTATTTAAACATTAATAGCTACTTAAGTTATTGCATGCCATATACAGCAGTTTGAACACATAGGGTAAAGCATGTTCTTGCTCTGCAAAAAGTCCTCCGTCTGGTTACAGCTCACCACTGGAAGAGTGGGTTCAGTCCAGCCAAAAGGGCCAGCAGGCCTCTGCCAGTGCTCCCACTGTCATTTGATTAGACATTAATTTTCTGGCAGGAAATGTATACAGTACAAAAGTATGTGGTGTACCTTCCTACACAAGATAAGATCTGATTTCACAAGACTACTCAATTTACAGTACAGCTTAAAATACTAGCTCATCTCCACTGATGTGTGGTGGTCCCACACTTCTTCCTCCTCCTTCCTGGGAGCTGGGACCAAGGGTGACTGCACAGTGAGCCAGTTGAGCTCACTGAACTGGCAGGAAACTGCTTTAGCACAACAACTAGTTTTTGTTTTGATTGCAGGACTAAGGAACTGAAGCAGCCTGGCTTGCCACCAGGTGAGCCTCAGGGACACAAAACAGGGGAAAGAAGATGGAGAAACTGTAGGAGGAAGGCCACCCCGTTTCAGCAGCACTGAGCTATCAAATGGGCTTGGTTGTATTACTCTTCCTGACTCTCCCTGTGGCAGTCAGGGCATTGCCAGTTTGAGGAGCAGTGGGTTAGAAATACGTCGCCCAGGGCAAAGCTGAGAGATGCATGAGCGGGTGCCCGTCTTTTGAGGGGGCTGCCAGTCACTGGGTCAGGCTAATTGTACTGGAAAACTCCACTCTAAATCTCTTTGAAGATCCAACTGTGTTTCCTCCGTCTTCCTTAGTTCTCTGTTGCCACTCTGTTCTGCAAAACTTTCAGGAAAAAAAGGCATCGGGCCTTTTTCTCCAAGAGCACCTGAATCACACAGAAGTAGGCCAGGTGATAATTGCACAGCACATTGTAGTGCTGCTTAAATGTCAGCTGTTAATTAAAGCCTCTCCTAAAAACGGGACATTAATTAGGGCAAATGCAGCCATTCTGTATGGTCTCTGACTAACCAGTGAGTAAAAGCATTATTTCAACATTGGTATTGGAATTGTTAATTTTTATTTGTCTGAGGTGTGTTTACCATTGAAAGAAAAACAACTGAAAAAAAATTATAAGTCCCTGAACTTATTGTTATTTCTTTTAAAAGAGAACCAAAAATAAATATTCTGGCACAAGAATATTCACCCGCACGCCGATCGCAATAGGGAACATTTCGGTATTAGGTCCAGATGTCTCTAACAGTTGTATAACCTTGGTAGGAATGCTTAAGTGCTGTAGATATTAAAATACAGCTCTGACCTGAGAAAACAGCCTCTTGTGACACTTCACTTGTGTCTTTCTGTTCTTAAGAAAATGGCACTATCTGCATGAATAATGTTACACAGACACCAAAATGTTTGCTAAATCAGGGCCAGAGAGTAAGGCATGTGTTTCCTTTGAAACTTTTCTAAACCACTGTGAATTATTAGGGAGAATCATAATATTGATAAAGGATCTAAGGGTTCCAGACTAAAGATATATACATATCCGAGCCTTGCAGATTAACCATCTTGCTTTTTGTCTCTTTGGCCTGGATTCAGGAAAGCAATTAAGCCCCTAAATAGTTCCATTGATTTCAGTGACACATAAGCACTTGGTTGAATCAGGTCTGCTCCTGATGGAGTTTGGCCTGCCAGACTGCATTCCTTCTTGTCTCACAGTGTATTAGCGATTTTAGAAGCGCAGTTCCAGTTATTATCAGTAGCTGTAACGTGAAATTGTGGTAGATGTTGGCACTTTTATGCCTAGATACCTATGCAGGATGTCCATCTGCAAGAAACTATGTAGATCTGGCTGAAGATTTCAGTCTTTCCCAGCAGCATTGCCGCATTTCCATGAAGCGCGGGTGAACACACTGCGGCAGACAACAGTCATTCTTCATAAGGTCTTCATCTACAGAGCAGCCACATCTCTGCAGCTAAAGCAGAGACAAGCTCTCGATTCAGGACCGATCCCATGAAATCCAGCCATTGAGGAGAAGCCCCTGTACCTGCTATGCCAGAGGGTCATCCATCGTGTGTGGGGGCCGTGCGGTGGTGGGGGAGCAAGTCCTGTGGCTGGGGCAGGCATCGGTGGGGCTGGCACACTGCCTGCCAGCTCCCTGGCCCCAGCTCCTGAGGTTGCTGCTCACAGAAATGCTATATTGACATTGGTTTTGTTTAATACATGTTTCTAGTTCCCCTTTTCAAGTGAAGAAATAGCAAGTGGTTCCATGTGAAATGGAAAATTCTGTGATGTGATGTGAGGATTGTTGCTAACTGAGAAGAACTGGAATATTTTTAAGGTAGCATTATTCCTTGCTTTCATCTGCCTTTTAATCAGTTCTCTTCTGTCTTTTCTGGTCATCGCTATTTTTTGCTCATCATATTTTTCTAGTTCACACTTTACAGAGAAAGAGGAAATTGTGAGAATTAAGTGGTGGCCGGAGCTGCAGAGAATTCCTCTTTAAAAGCAGAGATGGGTTTATTTGTCGAAGTATGCATTATGTAAGTGTATCGCTTCCACAGCTGAAATATTTCAAAAGATGGATAATGAGGTTCTCAGCTGGGTTGAGGCCTGCTGAGTCCTATGACCCCAGTTTCACCCGGGCTACTGGACTTTACATGGGAAAGCTGACCAGCTTAGAGCTTATCTTGTAATAGACCACATTCAATAGAAACACAAAGCATGTAAAAATACTGTAATTGTAAAAGAGGTAATTAATAAAAAGAAACTTCTGACTATCACCAGAGATTTCATGGTATTAAATTGAGATATTTTAATAGTATTAAGGAACGGTTAATGGCTATGATCATGTCTCTGAAGTAATTAATTTAGGAATAAATTCATTTATACCTATATGTTAGTATTTTTTAATATTGTAAAATGCTAGGTTTGTGTTTTGTTTGTTTGTTTTTCACAGAAAAAAACCTTCAATATCTAGTGTTCTTAAAACTTTTAAAGATTAACCACGCCCTGCACTTTTCCTCCATTGAAAGCATAATCTCATACAGGTCTAATGTTCTAACCCATCACTCTTTTTACAGTGCTAAAATTTACTGCTTTTGTGGTTTAATTCAAAGATAAACCACATGCAGAGAGATTTGGAAGCAAAATAAACCTCTCAAGATTGCTGTTGTGTTACTGGTGCTTCCTGTGCTGACCTATTTCTCCCTGTCAACAAATGACAACTGGACAAACAACATTCAAAATATCAATTAACTGTTTTGGGTCTTTTTAAATAAATAGTTTAAGCCTAAAATAACACCTAACATGAATAACACAGGCATATGAATATCTGTGAGTTAGCTTATCATTCTCACTATGTTTTCACTAGCAGTGCAGTCGAACTTTATTTTACTTAAGTTGATCTAGATAGATACATGTTGCCAGCTGGCCTAAAATAACAGAGGTGCAAAATCCCTGAACTATCAAAGGTAACCAGGGGACGGCAGGCTGGAGTCAGCCTGAGCATAAATTTGTATGATCTGTGTCCCTGAGGAAGGGCTGCTCCTGCTTGCGTCAGTTGTGCATAATCTGGTTGTACATTCAAACAGCTTTATTTCAGGATGCTGCTGCGGAATGCATCTGAAAATATGACCAGCCTACCCTGACAAGAAATGGCATAAAGAAATTTAAGATCACTTACTTTGTCAGTTTTATCATCTCTCTTTACTGCCTTTTTACTTCACCTGTGAATAAAATAGGATTTAAAATATTAACAAAAACCCTGAATTTTCACAGAATGCCTTTCTTTCTAGTGCTTAAACAACATGTACTTCCTGGTAATATACCAAGAAAACAAATTTTACAAGCTTTTAACTGTGGAATCAAGTGAATAAATCACAATTAATAATTTATGCAATGCAGACAAATTTATTTTTCTATCCCTATAAAGCTGGTGATGAGGTACCATGTCCATTTCCAAAGGTGTTTAGGTTTTGTGTTGTTTTTCCCTCCACACTCAGCCAGGCTCTACTGGGAGGCTGGGTTGCTCAGCTCGGAGGGTAGCTGACCCACATGTGTGCGTGCATGCTGGTGCAGTGCTGAGCACAGATCTTGGTGCAGTTTCACAGGAAGGCAGCGGAGCTATGTGAGCTGGCAGCGGGGGATGCTCTGCCCATGGGGTTGAGCTAATATCTCTGCTGAAAGCGAGCAAACATTCCCTATTGGTGAAGACAACAGACACTGACAAGGGGAGCCTCCCACTTTTCCATTTACTTTCCCTTCCCCTTCTGCAGAATGGTGGATGGCTAGAGAGATATCCTTTATAGAGTGTTTTGTAACACTAGGTATTGATATTATTATTCATCAAATGTGATCAGACATTTGTGGCCATATATATTTTAACAGCTTCTAACCAGGCCTGCTGTGCAGTATTCCATGTGCTATTTCCTCACCCAAGCAGGAAGAGATGGGTAGGGTGCATAATGGCATCATTAAAAAAAAACAACTGCAAACAAAAATAACAGAAATTAATCTTTCTACAGACTTGGCACAAAGATGGGGAATTACCCTCATCTCAAGCCATAGGTGGTTAAAATCCTGCCCGGAGACCTGGCACCCAACCTGTCTGTGACTGTTTGGGAGCCTCAGAGCAGCTGCTGTGCTCTAAATGTTATTGAGGGAGGATGGGACACCCAGGAAAAAAGTGAACCAGGAAATCTGTCATGATCCAGTGCCTAAGAGGGTCTTTGTCTGTCATGTGCCGGGTCACACAGCAGGGGCAGAGACCCCTGTAAGTAGCAGGAGCACTCACATGTATTTATGCTGCTCCCACAGCACTTTAGTCTCTTCCTCTATTGCCCTCTAATGTATCACAGCCATTTGTCAAACAGCTACAGCAACACATACTTACCAAATAGAAGAGAGGCCAAAGCACTGCCTGAAATGTACCACTGCATGTGGTACAGGTCTTTGAGGGAAAGGTGGAAAAACTGTTCCACCAAAAATGCTGTGGTAGCTGACCAATCCCATCTCCTGGTGGGCTCTGGTGCAGCTGACTGGTGGATCCTCGCAGTGGTGCCCGGCTTCAGCTACGGCCTGGACTCATTCAGAACCAGGAGCTGAGCCACTGCTGCTCACAAAGGTTTCTCAGCAGAGATAAAGGCTTTTTCCATGTTATAATTAGAAATCTGTCCTGCTATAGCTTGTAAAGCCTTTGTCAATACAAGTTACTAATGTGAATAAGCTCTTCCACACTAAAAGATGGAAGGAGGGTTTATTGGCCTAGGAACATTTATTTCAAAAGACTTTTTTTTCCTGATTCTTTTTTGTCAAACCGGACAAATAAGAAGTAGAAAACACGAGAAGTGATTCTCCAAAATTTCCTCTGCATTAGCTGCCATGTGAGCTCATTCCTCTTCCTACCATGCCTTGCCACCACATAACCTGGGACTTTTCAGGTCCCTTATATACTACCGTGCCTCTACTCTGCCACATTGCTTTTTAAGTGGAATCAATACTGTTTCAAACAGCACTGAAATTCCATCTTAATTTACTAAATTGTAATGTATATTTAAGGCTGTAAAGTGAGAAAAGGCAACAGACCACAGCAAGACCTGTGCATTACCTTCTGCACTCCAAGTCCATGAGACTCAGTATTGGGACTGACTGGACAGATTTTCCTGTGAGCAAGAAAAACAAGATGTACTTTCCTACAGATTTGTGCCTGCCTGGTGGCTCATCTAGCTCCTTTGCAAGAGCCCAGTGTTCCCCATAGGGCACCCCAAGGCAGAGGCAGCACACCCCAGCATGTGTGCTGGCTGGCTGCCAGTGCACTAGGTGACCGCTGCCAGAAAGAGGGATTGATGGCTGTTTTGCTTAACTTTCCCATTTGAGTCCTCTGAGGTGATTTACATGAAACTTTCAGGAATCTGAATACCTTTGAGATCTGGAAACCTCTGTCAGACTTGGCTGACATAAAGCAAAGGATTCAGAAACTGTAAGGGGAGTGACTGATATGCAGACAGCATAATCCTGTAAAACTAATTTTCAGGCCAAAAATCACAGTAATAAATGTGATGCTCACACATACATTGTGCTTGTTACCTAGATTCTTTGGAGTCATTATGATAATTTGGATCACATTTTTGAGATTGCTAAAGAACGACTAAAAATGAACTTAAAAATTTATATCCTCACATAATTATTTGACTTATGTTTGGAAATTTAAACTGGCAAAATTCCTTGGAAATGAAAAGTCATTGAGTAGGTAAGGGTAAGTGCATATTAGAGTTTGCCTACTTCTAACAGAGCTGTAGGTTCTGGGAAATTCTGGTGGCCAAGCACCACCCTCTCCATTTTACAGGTAAGGAGTTTCACTGTGAGAGGTTTCTTTCAGGTTGACACCCTTGGCAGCAGCCCCTGCAGCTGTTGTCCTGCAGTCTGGTAGAGGGACAATGCCCACAGCCTCCAGGGATTTCTCCTTGCAGTGTTTGGCTCTGTGAGAGTAGGTAAGCAGCAAGAATGGACCAGGCAACCTGTAAAGAAGGGGAATTGTAGAATAATAGAATGGTTTGGGTTGGAAGGGACCTTTAAAGATCATCTAATTCCAACTGCCCTGACAGGGGCAGGGACACCTTCCACTAGATCTGGTAGCTCAAAGTCCCATCCAACCTGGTCTTCAACACTGCCAGGGAGGGGGCAGCCACAACTTCTCTGGGCAACCTGTTCCAGTGTCTCACCTCCCTCACAGGAAAGAATTTCTTCCTTACATCTAATCTAAACCCACGCTCTTTCAGTTTAAAACCATTACTGCTTGTCCTATCCTTATGTTCCCTAATAAAGAGTCCCTCCCCATCCTTTCTGTAGGCCCCTTTTAAGTACTGGAAGGCCACTATAAGGTCTGCCTGGCACCTTCACTTCTCCAGGCTGAACAACCCCAACTCTCTCAGCCTGTCCTACCTCTGGTTTGTGTGTCCAGATCATGAATCGAATCGATGTTTTGGTTTGACTGAAAAGCAGCACAGCCAAGGAAATGCAAATTGACTTTCAGACAGATAAGTTCTCTGATCTAGCTCTAGTACATGACTATACAAGCAGTTGTGCCAGGTACAACAAAGTAGGGAAGTGCGGTGTAGAAACAAGACGCCAAGGTGAGAAGGAAGAAGGGGCCACTTCAACAAGCATTACTGCAGAATAAAGGTCCACGAAGCCATAACCCGGGCTGCTTTAGCAGAAACTAGTGATTCTGCTCATCCCTGCACCAAGTATTATCTCCTGCTTCAATAAGGTATAGAGACACTAGCCTTCTTGGCAGCTTTTCTGTCTTTTTAAAAATAAAGTAAGTTTCAACATTAATGTAATATGTCTGTCACAATGACACAACATAGCCAAAGCATACATCTGAGCTATCATAACATCTTCTTCAACAGAACAAATATTAAATTTCCTACTTTCTCTGTTTCACAGTATGTTAATGTCTTTTTGGCATCTTGTCCGCATTGTCCTGTGCTCCAAGATCCCTTTCCGGATCCAGTCAGTCTGATACATGGGGCCACATGTACCTTACCGCAGTTCACAGGAGGGAAACCTCTGCTTTTTCCTACGCAGGCAATCAGATATGCCAGATACTAGCACAATTTCCGGTGAATATAGCTCTCCTCTGACACCAGGCTTACACACATAAGGCCTGCGTTAAATCATGGGACTGCATGCATACCTGTCGCCTGCAAGCACAATGAGCTCAGAGAAGCAATTTATTGTTGTAAGAGGATCGTCTGTCCAAGATATTCAGGGCTCCCTGGCACACTTTACCAGGTTTTATAGTTCATGTGATATGGGTAGTTTAAGGACTTTAGCTGCCTCTCCTGGCTCTCTTAAACACAATGGCAATGTTGCAGCCTACAGACCTGGAGCAGTGGGGTTTTTATCCCCTCATAGTAATAACATTTATTTCTTTCCAAGGGGGCTGCTCCTCTGTTCTTGCCTTATAAAGTCAAGGCAGGAAGGAACAAGGCACAAGGCATTAATAACAATGGCAAGTTTATACAGTGGAGACAGAAGGGAAGTGTCATGAGAGTAACAAAAAAGTGGAGGAGGGGAAGAAAATGCGTGAGGTGTGGTGCACAAAGAGCTTACTTGGCCCCACCAAGACCAGAGACAATGAAATCTGTTTGCGAAGATGGTATTGACGGGTCAATGCTTTTGATATAAAGCAGAAGAATCCCTTGCTGTGGCCATGCTTTTTGAGCTTTGCAGCTGCAGGGCTTGTGCTGATAGGTAAACACTGTCTGTGTCGTATATCAACGCCCAGGTGTCATCCTGTCTGGGGTGACTGTATGACACAGGTCATAATCCATTTACAGAGGCTTGGGTGAGAAAACCAAGATGAATTCTCTAGCATGTAACACTTCATGGTGACCCAGTTGAAGAAGAAACCAGGAAGCAACCTGTGTGATTGATTGATAGATAGATAGATAGATAGATAGATAGATAGATAGATGATAGATAGATAGAGAGCTGAGTGTGTATACAAGTGATATTGGTACAGTTTGACCTCACCGTGCTCTTTGAAATAATGGCATATTTTGATAATCTTGAAGTACTTACTCTACATAGCCTTGTCTCAGCATAAACCAAGAATGATAGTTTTAGCAGCAGGACCACCCTAGTCTGAGACCTCTCTTTTGAGTTAAGGGTGGATGCTGAGAGCAGACACAGAATTATTGTCTAAGCACATCCTTCAGCCTCAAGGTTCAGTTGCTGCACTGAGCTTCTAGAGGAAAATACAATGAGGGGTTCCATTTAGTCCCAAGGACTCAAAAGTCATAGAAACAGGGTGATTCACAGCAACATGGACCATGCAGCCAGATCTCAGACTCAGCCTATGTTTGCTCCAGCACAGTGGTGGAATTGTCCCTTCCTTTCTCAGCAAGATTTGCAGCCATGGCAGACTGAGGGAGAGCTTGCAGCGTGGCTGCCTGCAGCTCCCAGAGGACAGAAACAGAGTCTGCAAGCTCTGATGCTCCTGCTGCTGGTACCTGGGACAACTTGGGACAATCACTGGGTTTGCTTTAGAACAAATAATGGAGGAGCTGCTGGTTTTCTCAGCATTTTTGCCAGCTTAAACAATGTTATTAATCATTAATAGTAGTCCCAAAGTAACTGGGCGATACTTTAACAAAATGAAATGGAGATACAGTTTTCCTAAAATAATAAGCCAATTCAAATTCCCCATAGGGTTAGACAAATGGGGAAACCCAAAGTTTACAGCAGGACAGAGGAACACAGGACGTCATAGCTGGCGCTTTGATGATGTTAATGATACAACTCCCAGGAAGGCAACACAGCAATCAATATGCATTTTAGTTTGGCCTGGTATTCATAACACAGGCTTGACTTCCAGAAGAAAATAAAGCCTTGCACCTGAGGCTTACCTCAGAGTGGAGACTTCAGGAGTTGTGGCTTCTTGATGGGCAAACACCTCAGATCCTCATTTACTCCTGTCTTCACTGGGTTGTGAGGGATGGCTACACTTTATGCAGTGGAGGTGCCAGAGTGATTACACGGACAGGCAGGCCCTCAGGTCCCAACAAGGGTGAGCAGGTGAGGCAGACAGCCCGTGCCTCCACCACTCGTCTCACAGGAGCCACGCTGAGGCTTGTGCATCACGTACGCCTTGGCTTGAGTTTGTCGTCCTCATGCCCACACTAGGAGAAGATACCAGCTTCTACATGGCCCTTTGTGCCAGCAGAGAAAAAGTCATAATATGGACCAATGTGAACCAGTTAATACCAGGTGAGGAATTTTTCAAGTTTTCAAGTGAGAAAATAGGCACCCTTTTTTTAAGCGCAGGGGTGGAGTGGTGAATGAACCATGGAAATAAATGTCAAGAGAACCAGTGGGTTTTTAGCTCTTGGTCTGCATTTGACTCAAACGTCTTCCAATCAAATTCCCAAATAACTAGGCTTAATGTGGGAATAAATGGGTGAAATGCAATGCTCTGTTTTGTTCAGACGGTCAGATGAGATGGTTCCCAGTTTGTCCTGGCTTCAGAGTTTATAAATCAGTGTCCAGTACCAAATACCATCTTGTTCCAGAAGTACGCTGTGTTACAGAAGGCCAAATGCTCCCTGGGGATAAAACCAAGCATTTAAAAAATATCAGTGTAGGCAGGGAATATATGATGATATAACCTAAACTTCAGTCAGTGGTGTCCCAAACTCCAAAATGTGACTGTCCTGCAAAGCTGATCTACAGCTGTGGCAGCCAGAGCCGGAACTGCCAGCTGTTTCTCTGTAATCCAATAATCCAGTATCATACCCCGCAGCTGGCCTGCCTCCATGCCTGCCCTCACAGGCAGGCACCAGAAGTTACATCACTGTAATTATAAAGTGTCCTCATCAGACAGAGGCAGATATGTGTCCCATCTCACTGTGCTATAATCCAACACATGCTCCATGAAATGTGTTTTCAGCTGTCTTGCAGGAGCCTGTTTCCCAGTCCTCTTGTGGGAAAGAATCAGCTGCCTGCTGGCCACAAACTGCCTTTCCAAGGTACTATAGAGAAGAGGTGACCGTCTCTGATCAATAGCACATGGAAACTGGTGCTGTATAGCCCTGATGAAGTTGGCTTTATTAGGGATTTGCAAAACGACTGTGGTTTGAGCAGCTGGTTCCACCACTCTAGTGTGAACTGCCTCAGCCCAGCCTTGGCTTTTTCCTTGGTGATCCAGCTCCTCAGTGTGCCTAGGTGATTTGACCAGAGAAGGTGGCCAAAGAGCCAATTTTCTATCATTTTGTGCAGAACACATATATCTGTCATTTTAAGCTGAGATTTTCCAAGCTGCCATGTTAGGACCAGATCCCAGTCCCTCTGTGCCTACAGCTGTATTCAGTTAATGACCTGAGACTTTCACTGACACACAGAAGCCACGAAGCACAGTTCAAGATTACAGCCACTGTGTACCTGTGGTGGTACAAAACAGCTGCAGCAGACCTATGGATCTGACCAAAGTGATAATCAAATGTTTGGGAACCTGTGTGGGAACATAATGGGATAGTGTAATAACTGTTGACTGTGGGCAGGGTTTTGTGGGAGAACTGAGGAAAAAATACCCTGCAGTGGCAAAGACTGATGATATTTTGAAATTGCTCATCATGAAGTTCAATTACTGCTCTGCAGATCTATGCCAGAGAATACTCTATTCTCTTCCATACAGTTACCAGGGAAATTAAATAGGAGGTTGCTACTATTTCAAGACTCAGAATGAAAAATAAAAGTGCTAGTTTGCTGCAGCAGAGTGAATTTACAGGGAGTCTCTGATCCAGGCTGTTGAAACAGACTGAAAAGTGCACATGGGTTTTTATTTTTCATGTCAAAAGCAGACTTAGGCTCTGATTTTCCAAGCAGGAAAAATTGTAGTGGAAGTGTGTGCCCCTTACCTTGCCTGCAGTACGGAGTGAAAGAAGTTAAATGTGCACACCCCATTCAGTGAAGCACAGCTCTGCCTTAGTTGAAGGTGTTGCAAAGACTTTAATGGGAGGAGTGCTTTTCTGCTGTTAAATTACTGCTGTGCCTCATTTGTAACCCCCAGTAGTTACTCTGACAGCTGCACACTGATACAAGAAGGTTGCCAAGAGAGCCTGAATGCTGCTTCCAGGCCTGGAAGATGTGCTGGAGCTGAAATAAGAACCAGAGCTTCAAATAGGAATTTCTGCGATGTGACCCAAGAGCATCCCCTCCCCTTTCCAGGAAATCTAGTTTCTTTTTCATCACAAACTTTAAAAAGCTTAGGTATATACTGATGCAGGGATCTGGCATTAAACAACAAGGATAAATGTGGAGAAGCAGAGCTATTTGCTACACGGATTTATTATGCCAAGTCACTAGAGGAAGAATAGTGGCAAGCAAAGCCCTCCTCTAAGTTATATTTTGATAATTTCATAAAATTAATGACATGGTATTACATCCTGAAATTCACTTGCAGCTCCTCTGAAACTTCCTCTGTGCTCTGCAATGGCACATGAAAAATGCATCCTCTGCCATTACTGCTCCGAGTTAAAAGAATGAGCGATCTCCTACAAGGAACCATATCTCCACTGCATTGACAGCATATCAAATGCCAGAAGTGCTAGGTGACCTCCAGAGCACCTATTTAAATGAACAGTGGGGGATCAGGGTAAAGTAGAACGGGATGCCAGTCAGATACTGCCAAGAAGTGACTCTTTGCTGCAGGGACACACTCTCTTCACTGACTCCGGTGATTGCTGAGGCAGCGTGGAGTTAAATGGTGTTACTGGAAGAGCACGAGACCCCTGAAAACAGAATAGCTTCTCAGCAGAGCCCAACACTGTCCTGTCAGGTCATACACTGCAGAGCAGCAGATGTGACCTCCGTACCTGGATGTGCTGCACTGCTGTACCCTGAACTCATGTTAAAAGTGACACAAGTCATCTTCAAATGCTGCTTCAGACCTCTGCTGTCGTCCTCCCTCTCCCTGCCTGTAGCTACAAATGAAACACAAGGGTTTGTGTTTGTCAGCTTTGCAAAATATTTACCGTAATCACAAATTGTGATTTTTGCTAGAAATGCCACAAGGGGGAAGAATCGTGTTATTTACAGGGCAGCATTCCTTTAAAACATTTGGTTTGTTCAGTCCAATTAAGACTCAGATTGCTCTACAAATGCTTTGTTGGGTGAGGCAGGGAGGGAAAGAGGAGAAAGGGTAGGGTCAAACAAATCCCTAAAACCTGAGGAAAACTCAGTCAAACTCTTCAAACAACTCTGGTTTTGTATCCAGACAGGGCAAACTGAAGTCTTGAATCATATTGGTGCCAAAAAAAAAAAAAGTCTGGCCCATGCAAAACCAATCCCTTTCAAAAGCAGGCATAGTTTGGCTCTTAGGCAAACTGTTTTTGCTTAAGTTTTCCATTAATCTGTTCAACAAAAGATTATAAGGGTTCAGTTTAACAGATTTCCCAGCTCTACAACTGACAGTACTTCCTCTGGTTTTAATAATAAATAACTGAAACCAGCCCCAATAAGGTTGACAGAGGCACGCCGTGGCAGCATGGCCAAAGTGTTTGTAGGCTCACTGGGTACGATTCTCCTTTTAAGAAGTTTTTTTTTTCATCACTCTAACGGCATCTAAGCACCTTGGTGGAAAACGAAAATCCCAGCCACACACTTCAGGTTCGTTTCAAGGCACCAGCTCTTACTTAGCAAGCAGAGCTGTACGTTTTGCTAACACTGTGATCCAGAGCACATCTATATGACAATGTGGTGCTGAGTTTTTACAGAAAAGAAACAGAGGCCAGAACAACCTTCTGCTTCAGATTAGTGCATCAGCTTTACAACCTATGAGCTGTAACTCCTAGAAATGTATGTATACATATACGAGCATCGTTATGCTCATGAATTGACATAATGAAGACATGCTTGCATGACGTCGTCATTTGGATGCTCTTAGATAGCTGAGCAATTCAATGAAACAGCGTAATGAAATACAGAGTGAGAATTGCTTTAAAATAATCTTGGATGTTCCCAAACTTTTGCCTGAGTGGTTTGACTATAAGAGAAAGGAGAGAGGCACTGAATTAGCATTCCTGGGAAATGAATAAACTGTTACAGCCTGATCAGGAAGGCAGATGTAATGTTTTCTCTCCTCAGGAAGTAATGAAAGCTGAGTTCATACTGCAAAACATAATGAGGGATGTTTGTCATAAGTTAAAAATCAATGAACTCCAGCTTTCCTGTGGTCCTGGAAGGTTCTTTTTCAATGAAGAGATATTTCTTCTTGCAGGAGCACTCCAGAAAGCAGACTCCACCCTCAGTGACAGTGTGAAAAGTCAAATGAGATGGGACATAGATTTCCAAGCTAGTAGAGAGGCCCTCTGATGAGCGCCTAAAATAAAAAAAAATAACATGCCA
The DNA here is from genome assembly GCF_031877795.1 of Strix aluco. Classification (NCBI taxonomy): domain Eukaryota; kingdom Metazoa; phylum Chordata; class Aves; order Strigiformes; family Strigidae; genus Strix; species Strix aluco. The sequence continues at coordinate 72,417,039 of NC_133933.1, read as the reverse complement.
AATGAGGATTTTAGCCCAATTTCTACAATTAGAAAATCATCAGAATGAGATTTGCCTCTTCTTTTGAACAGAGGCTCAGCCTCTATTTCAAAAGCTGTCTCCTGGCTTACCGAGAAGCATTGTCTATTACCAAACCATCACGCTGAAGTATGCAGAAGACAAACCAACTCTGGCACTAGCCTTAGGGTGCCTATCTAGTAAAACATTGACTTGTCTAACCAAGGAAGTATCTCACTAACCAGAACAGATGAATCATATGAGTTTTTGGCTTCTCCATCTTCCAGTCCGGATCTGCTTCCTCTTTATCATTCAAGAAAGTCTTCTGGTTAAGTGTCTTGCCTCTGTGCAGGTATTAAAGATGCTTTAAGTCCCCTTTGAAAAGGAGGAGTTGCCTCAGTGGTAGAAGGCATGTTAGGGATCTGGATATCCAGTTCTGCTGTTTATTCCATATGGACATCCCAATAAACCTGTGTGATGGTGAGGAGGGAAAATTAAATGCAAACTGTGCACCCAGGCAATAAATCTGACAGAACCCTCTTTACTGTTGGAAAAATGTCCCACATACAGTCTGTTTGGGTGGAAAAGAAATGATTTCATAGTTTCTGAAGTTCCTCATTCCTGTTTATGTCAGTGTCTCCCAGGAAAAAGAAAATCAGAATTCAAGTGGGATTTTTAAGCTGGAGTTGGAGCCAGCCAGCCAGCCGTCAGAAGCCATCGTGTCACTCCTGAGAGCAAGCACAGCAAGAAGCGGTGTCAGGGGGAATGGGTTCTGTGTCCAGTTTGCAAGCTGTAATAATGCCAGCACATGGGTGAATTTAACCAAGAAACCCACCTCTACTGCAGGCAAGTAAAGATCAAATTAACAGAGCAGTTTGGTGGCTAACAGTTTTTCACACATAGTGAGTAAATAACTGTGTCAACAGGAAAGAAGATCAGGGAAGTTACAATTAAATCTTGGTTTCACATTCTTCTTTTAAGAAATATAAACCAAGAATAATTTCTTAGGGAAAGTGGGAATATTCTTGAAATTTCCTGAACTATTTCTGAGATTTCCTTCTATCCAACATTTATTCAAAGGTTTCTCAGCTACAAGTTGAAGCCATGACTTCCCAGGAGCACAAGGCTCATAACTAATTAAAATGCAATGTTTCACAAGTTTTATCATCGTCTAATGATGGTGCAACCAAAGGATTACATGGTCTCACCTACAATGCTGAATTTAGGTACTTCACTATCTGTATTAAATGGTAAGTGTAAGTTAAGTGCATTGATTTGCGTGGTAAAGCTATTAAAAAGTGGGAGTATTTTTTTTTGTTTCCTCAGGCCGCACCTTTCTTGTAAAGCTAATCCTTGTCACCAGCTGCAGTAATAAGCAGTACTTGCCCACAAATACATTGCTCTGATGTCATGGATTTGGATTCAGTGATTCTGCTTTGGAATATGTTACTATAAGTGAATTCAATTTACCTAAACCGATGAAAAGGACGTTTTTTAAACTACAATCACCTCTTTTTAAAAAAGCTCCCACAATTTTGTGATCAACATGTGCACAAAATGTTCCAGAAAATATTGTATTTTTCTTAAAAAGATTTAAACAGGATTTTTTGAACTCTGAATATGCAATACAGCCTGAGTCTTGGTGGCTTTCATTCAGGAGCCTAGAAAAATAAGCTAAAAAGGTCAATGGCCTTCTGTCATTATTTCTGATAAATCTAAGTATACTTGAGAAAATCCTAAGTCTGGAAGTATTCAAACAGAACACAAAGGAAGACTCAAATAATTATAGGTCATCTACCCTGATATCACATTCAATGTGGTATGTGTGGACAGCGTCAGGACACACAGTTTATGGAAACTGTTTAGTGTAAGACAGCCCTGATTTCACTCATTGAAGAGTTCAGTTGATAAAAGTAGCTTGCACATATCGAACAATAGAATCATAGAATCATTTAGGTTGGAAAGGACCTTTAAGATCATTGAGTCCAGCCACAAACCTAACACTGCTAAGTGCACTACTAAACCACGGCCCTAAGCACTGCATCTACGCATCTTTTAAATACCTCCAATGCTTGATAACCCTTTTGGTGAAAAAATATTTCCTAATACCCAATCTAAACCTCCCCTGGCACAACTTGAGGCCATTTCCTCTTGTTCTATCGATTGTTACTTTGGAAAAGAGACTGACACCCACCTCGCTACAACCTCCTGTCAGGTAGTTGTAGAGAGCGATAAGGTCTCCCCTCAACCTCCTTTTCTCCAGGCTAAACAACCACAGTTCCCTCAGCCGCTCCTCGTAATACTTGTGCTCTAGACCCTTCATCCTCTTCCTTGCTCTTCTCTGGACACTCTCCAGCACCTCAATGTCTTTTGTGTAGTGAGGGGCCCAAAACTGAACATAGTAATTGAAGTGTGGCCTCACCAGTGCCAAGTACAGGGGGACAATCGCTTCCCTAGTCCTGCTGACCACACTATTTCTGATACAAACCAAAATGCTATTGTCCTCATTGGCCACCTGGGCACACTGCTGGCTCATATTCAGCCGGCTGTCAATCAACACCCCCAGGTCCTTTTCTGCAGGGCAGCTTTCCAGCCACTCTTTCCCAAGCCTGTAGCATTGCATGAGGTTGTTGTGACCCAAGTGCAGGACCCAGCACTTAGCTTTGTTGTACCTCATACAATTGACCTCAGCCCATTGATCCAGCCTGTCCAGATCCCTCTGTAGATCCTTTCTACCATCAAGCAGATCAACACTCCCACCCGACTTGGTGTCACCTGCAAACTTACTGAGGGTGCACTTGATCTCCTTGTCTAGATCATTGATAAAGATATTAAACATATGTAAATTTTCATGATTTTGGATATTCTAACAAGATATATGACCTTAACCTAAAACTTGGTCCAATTGTGTAATGCAGCCAGCTTTAAAATACACAACATTCTTGTCTTAAAAATGAGTACTCTCTGGCACTATGGTCACTATGTGACCCCATATCTCAAAACCAGTTGTTACTGAGGAATAATCATTGAAGGGGGACGTATCTGGGAAGCTTCTGCAGACTTCAGCTCTAGGCTAGCAATAGTCACCATTTTCTTGTGGACCAAGAAGTAAATGTAAAATCACTGATGCTAAAATTGGTGGCTGAGACAAGATGAAAGAAATAGATAAGATCAGGCTAAGACTGTTAACCATCATGATCTTGATCATTCGGTAAACTGGAACTATTCGGTGAAAATGGCTTCAACACAAACCTGCAAAGTTTCACGTCAAGGAAGAAGAGATACAAGCCAGACTAGCAGCCTGAAAGGCACTATCTTAGGAAACAAATAAAATGACCTAAAGAGTTCAATCATGAAAAAACAAGATGATGTGATTATATAGTGACATTTCATGAGGAAATGCATAAGGTTTAAAATATTTCCAATTGTATGGACATGGTTTTACAAGAACAGTGGCTGGAAAATGAAGCCAAACTAGTTCATGTGAGAAATCAGACATATACCTGTAACCTGCCTTTGTGTATATGTGTGTGTATGTGTGTATACATATATAAACCCAGCAATCCAGAACATACTGAATGGGATGACAGATCTTCCTTTGCTGTAGCCTTTAGTTTCTTTCCAGAAGCCTTAGCTAAACACATTACTTTTGGGTCAGAAATGAATTATTGCACTCAGTACAGGAATAGCTGAATGAAGTGTAATGGCCTGTTGTTTTACAGAAAGCCAGATTTGAAGATCTAACAGTCATTTAAATACTGAAGCAACAAACTAGAACCATTAGCAGGAATGTTAGCAACATTTTTTCAAAATATTCAGTCAGCACTAATGCTCATGTTTTGCATTTATGCCCCAAAATTGTTCTCTGGAAACAAATGATATGGAAGATTGTGGCCAGATGTTCAGAGACCTTTTTTTCCTCTGCCCAGCGAGGGATTAGCTCATGGATCTGCCATCCTTTTATTGGCGGTGTGTCTTTTTTACTGTGGCTTATGAAGTGGCTTGGGGAGGCAGTGTGGACTGAGTGGGCCAAGGGATTGCCTGCTGCATAGCAGAAGGCTTCACACAGCTTTCTACAAGATTTTTTTTTTCTTATAGATTTTATTCATACATATTGATTCAATAACAGAAAGTGACACGTGAAAAGCATATCCCCAACACATTTTGTAGAATCTAAACAGGTTTCCCATTTAGATGATCAAGGAGCAGAGACATGGAGAAACACAAAAGATAAAAATCAAAGGAAAGGGATTATAAACTATATCATCCTCAGTATGTTACTAAAAATTTCTGTCAGGGTTCTTCATGCCTATTACCTTCATGCCTTGCAGTAGCAACAGTAACCCTTAAGAACAGAAATCTTTATTATAACTACTTAAGGGCTGATGATGGACCTTATAGTTTGATACTGATTTTTAACTTGCCATGTTTCAGATGCAAAATAATATCTCCTAGAAGAGTGTGTTGAAACCTTTTTTGACTTGCTGACTCTTAATTTTATTTTTTTTAAACATTTAGCCTGCCACTGAATTTAAACCTAGTGACAATAGGCTTGCCTTCCTTAGTGCCGTCTCACAGACCTTTTAGAAGTAGTCTACAAACCCGAAGTAAAAACACACTGTATAAGCACATTGAGTGGTTAGGGCTTGGTGACTTGTATCTTCACAGTATATAATGCCAGTCACAGCACAGTAGGAGCACCCAGAAATGCTTGTGCCTGATGGAATCAGGGAGCTCCCTGGCATTCAGGAGCTTTTCCAACCACTATATCCAGTTGCAAGTGGTAAGTACTTGGTCATACCTATTTGCAGCAATGTGTGTAGAAGTCTAGGATATCTGCTGAGAGGTGACTGTGTCCCTCAATGGGGCACACAGAGATGATGGCCCCAAGAGGGCTAAAATGTAAGTGCTAGGAAAATCCCAGGTGCAGAAAGAGACCAGTCTTTCTTCATGTAGGCAACATAATTGTAAGTTCAGTAGCCAGCATCATCTAGAAATCCAGGCCATTATGTACTCTGATACCTGCTAGTGTCTTCAGACATTGCCTTAACACTGCTTTAGATTTGGCAGTGCCAGCACGGTCTGGTTTGATTAGAGTACCCAGTGCATGATATCAGCATTTGAAAGACTTTAGCAGGGCAGGAAATGAATGAGCGGGAAAAGCCTAGGGTTGAAGCTGGATTTCAGAGGCAGACAGTAAAACCCAGCAGCCAGCAGATAGAGCAAATTCAGAGCCTGCTTCTGCATGCCCTGGTTTTCCTGGCTACAGTAGAAATGCTAGTGAGGAAACTAATCCAGCAGTTAAAGGCAGAAATGAGCAATCTGGGTTGTGATGAAGGACAGATAGGTAGTAAAACTGTCAAACTTCACTTGAGCTATTCCACCTTCACTGGGTACCACCTATTTTTATATTTTACTTTGCAGAACACACAAGTTCACTATCATTTTACAAACTTCACACATCAGGGGACCTCTATCCTTTGAGGTAATTTTCTTTAGACAATGTAAATGTCAGCTGCCAGTTGTAAGTATTATTATTTATATGAAGCTGTCAAGGAGTGAGGGGGAAATGATGCAGGAGAGGTCAGCAGATCCTTTCAAAAAGGACACAGTCAAAGCCAAACTGTCTCCCAAAATCCACTCTGCAAAAACAGTGCAAGAAAGCACATACTTTAAAGCCAGCCAAGGTAGCACTAAAGTGCTGGTTTTTTACTGTTCTCAAAAAGCTCGGTTAGTGACTACTTGTGGTGTAAGAACCCAAAGTGGCCAGAGAATGGACAGAGCTCACGCTAGTAATCCAACTGCATTTTGTTTGCTTTGGGGATTACTTTTTTTAGCCTTCTGTTTGACCTAACTTACATCTGAGCAAATTTCATCCTCTGATGAGCATCCTCACTTATCCCCATTTCATCCTTCCTGAGCTGCCAGTACAGAGTGTCTCTCCACCCCATGACCTGGATGGGAGCAGAGGAAGGCCCTTCTACCCATACACCATTTCTTACCAAGCTGTACAGTTTACAGCTCTAACACCGAGGGTAGGTTTTGTTGTTGTACAGTCAGCAAAAAATTTGGGATGTATGGCTGAGAACACTAAGATTCAAGGCAGATTATGGCACTTAGACTGACCAGAAATTTTGTAAGTGCAAAAAGGAGATTTTCACAGAGTTATGGTTCAAATCCCAAAAATACTTAGGTGCCTAATTCCCAAGGAAATCCATAGCAATCAAATGGTTGAATGTCCTGCCTGTTACATAAAAGAAGCAGAAAGAAATCGCTTTAGCTCTCCTATCAGAATTGCTGATCCAATTCTGTGAAAATCTTCCCAAAGACGACAAGATTAAAGGAGAAAAGGCAAATTCCAGATGAATGCAATGAACAACTTTTTGGTATCCAGAGGTGCCCTCCCAAGAACATCCCAGCCCAGAAATGCTCTGGAATATTTTCAAGCATGTTGGGTTTCAGACTATAAAATCCACCTTCCAGTTTTTTGCTTCACCCTACTCAAAAAAATCAGAAACCCCTCACATTTCCCTGAAGACATCTAAAAGAGAAAAGAGACCCACTTATTATTGCCACTACATAATACTTCAATAAAACAAAAATGAACAGGGCTTTATGAACTCTGCCTACATCAATATTAACTGTTCTAGCTCCTCCTTAGCCAGATCCATGTTGTTAAAGATCTTTCCCCAGCAGGATGTGGGTGAAGCCATATAGGAAGCATAGAGTCCCTCCCTCCTGCTCCCCCTTTTCTGATCCAAGGGCAATACTGAGCCAGAGTGCGTGGTTACAGAGCCTTGCCTCTCTCGGCATGGCTACCATGTCTATTTTTATTTTATTGGTGTACTCAGCTGTTCTTTTTCCCCTTGGTCCGCGCTGTGCTGGGATCTCAGCTTCTGACCCCTGCCTACAAAATTCACAGACAGAAAGTACTGAGGCAGAGAAGCATTAAAATGAAAAGTACTTTCATGTGTGCTTAAGCCTACTGTTACTGTGGGGCCAAGTCCTTTAAGAGCACAGCGTGGTGTACTTAAATCAGAGATTGAGGAGCTTGCTTTCACTGCTGTTTCTGATTCTGCCATAGGAGATCCTCAGGAGCAGAAGCACGTGAAGACAAAAGCCCACTGCCAGAACACATTTTGGACAAGGTTATCATGGCTGGAAAAATGCAGTGCTTGTTTACCCATGAGGCTGTTTTCCCTTTGACACAGAGTTTGTCTTTGCTAACAGATACTGAAAGCTCACTGGGAAGACTTGCCAGAAGTTGTGCTTATGAGGGAGGGGGAAGTGCTGATTCTTTGGTTCTTCCAACTCTTCACCCTCAACTGTGCCTGCTCTGGGCACCACAGCAAGCCAGACACCTTCCTGAGGGTGACCGCTCGCCATGGTTCTTTGGCTCCCACTTGGAGAGAGGGGACCATCTGCTGCTAGGGCTCGAGAGCTGCCTGGGGTTTGCCAAGGTTTCCTGCGAGATGTCGGACAAACCTACCACCCACATATACCCATCTTCACCTCCCCACTTATAAAATGGGAGGAAGAGTGTTTACCCATTTCATATGCCTCTTTTTAAGTCAGTGATGACTAGGAAGTGCTTTGAATGAAGGGTTCATCAAAATATCCAGCCTTATCCTTTCACCACACCATGCCTATTTTGGCTACTTATCCCCAAAGAATTTTATCTGGGGTTTATTATTGCTCTGGTTTTACTCATTCCCTGGAGATTCACATTCTCCCCACCCCCTTTTTATTCCCTTAGTCTCTCTTTTAATTATCTTGTGCTCTGACTCTCCAATAACTGCCTGTGCCTCCTCCCAAGACTGTGGTTTCATGATAATTAGTACCAGCTACCTGTCCTAACAGGACAAATGAGATCAAACAATCACATTCCTGCCTAATTAACCCAAGCCCATAGCAGTGGTTTCTGGCAGCCTGAAGCTTTCACATGTGCTGTGGGAGAACAGGCAGTACCTGATGTGGTGTGAAGTTAAAACAGTGATGTAAAGCCAGCTGATAAAAGCTGAACCCAGCAATGTTCTTCGAACAAGTGGGAGCTGGCAGAGTTTATTGGTGTCAGATTTGTTTCAGGGGGCTGAGGAGGTTTTGATCCAGTACTAGGAGCCCTAACTTTTCTAGTCTTAAAGGTCTTATATTACCAAACTGCAGCCTTAAGTGTGTAAACACACCAGCTCCTCCAGCTCCTCTCCTTGCCCCTCACCACTGGTGGGCTGCACCCTTTCCCACATCCCTGTCTGGCTTTGCTGGTGTGGGGATGAGAATGGGGATGAAGAAGAGCAACACAGGGCAGAGGGCAATGAAAAGGCTTTCACTGATGGTGTAACATCTGAACTTTTATTTAGCAGTTTCTCCCTCTAAATAAATAACTAAAAAGGATTGGTGCATTGAATCCAATAGCGCTGGTCAAAGCTAGCACTGTGCTGGTTTGTGGAGGAGAGTGTGTGCGTGGAAGTCTTTGCCCACCCTGGGGCACTGCGCTTGCAGGTTAGCTCCCTAATAGTTTCTAAAAACCTGTTGTAGTTAAGGAAAACCAAAATTACACAACCACACAGCTTAGATTTATTGTAAATATGGATTTTTAGAATTAAAAAATGATAGAATTTAGGGGAAAGAGCTGTTACCAAAGGAACAATTTTCATATAGATTAGCTTTGTGGGCAGTTTTGTAGGTTTATGTAAGAAGTTAAATTAATCCATTCAAGATGCACACTCAGCCCTTTCCCACAAATAAAATAAGACATCCAATCATATTTTGACAATAGGAAACAATATGTGTGTGGCAAGCTGGTCTGGCTGGGACTGAGTTAAATTTGAAGTTATTCCCATCTGTTTCAGATATCCTGATACTTTTATCACAGTGAAAATTCTGAAGAGCACCATTTTATGATAACCTGAGAGAATAAGCCACCACTTTACCTGGTTCTATGCGCTCTCTCCCCGTTTCCCTGATCTGTGAAAGTCTCTTTACAATTTTTATGCAAAGAAGCCAAAAGACAGCAAAAATGTGGGTTGCCTTGGTAGAGGAATGGCAGTGTAGGGGCGGGGGCGGGGGTGTGCTTGCACACAGACTATCCTTAGCAGGCAGTTTTTTATGTCCCTCTGGCTCTGATTGTGCTCTGACAGCACTGATGGCTTAAATGCAGTAAACAAGTCTGAACAAAGGTCTTCTCTAAAGCTTGTGCAGGACCATGTTCAGACTTTCTACAGCAGGGACCCTTCTGGTAACCGTCTTCTGCAGAAGGCAAACCAACACAGACAGGACTTCCCTGGAGTAGGATCTTTGATGCAAAGGCCTCGTGGACATAAAAGCAAATGCTGCAAGGAGAAAGGGAAAACCAATTCTCCATGGCAATAGCAGGTAAGACAAGAAAGAGGGGTTTTAAATGAAGTGCAATGTCAGATGTCCTGTTTAGCCTTTGGAGAAAGCTCTCCCAACATTAGCCATAACAAGGCATGCAAAGGGGATCGCTCTGAGGCAGTTCAAGCCTGGCTGATCTTGCCTTGATATTTAAGACTCTTCTCGAAGCTCATTCCACCCCTATTTCCTATCATTTTATGAGCTATTCCAGAAAGCAGATACATTTTCCTGGTATTAAACTAGCCTGACCAGTGAAGTTGTCCTCTGTTTCAGGCCTTGCATCATACAAATACAATTTTTCTTTTATTAAACCCAGGCTGCTAATAGTTTTAGTGCAATTTGTTTATGTGTAGAAATGCCTGTAATTCCCTGGGAATTCCTGCCTTAGCAGGTAGTCCTGCATCAGCCAATAAGCAAAAGTTCACAGAAAGCATAGCTAATGTCCATGCACCTATATATGCACATAACATTAAAAAAAAAAAGGTGGAGAAACAATGGCAGCTCTATAGCACACTCTGGCAAAGCCACAAGCATGTAAACTCACAGGTAGCCCTTGCTGAAGAGAAGTTAAGCTATCCCAGCCCTTTCCAACTTTGTTTTTTGGGGCATCAGGCATTTCCCAGAGGAGAAGGAGACCTTTTTTCTCACTTTCATTAGCTTGCTTTTCCTTCTATGAACCCCTCAAGAATCAGTTCATGAACACAGTTAACCACAGATATTGCTGTCAGAGACAGCTAGTTCAGACTACATTTCTGAGCTAATTGGATATGCCAGATGCAGAAGGAGAAGAAACGGACTGGCAGTTTCCATGGCAATTCACTACCCTATTAAAAATAATCAATATAATGATAGTAGGAAGTAGCAATTTTTTACCACAGAGCACAGAGCAGGGAAGCAGGGACCAGATTCACATTGTCCACACCATACCAACATGGTGTTGAGATGCTGAAGTGGAACCAGCAAAACATAAAACTACATTTGACCTGATTTTTAAAAGGTTGGTGCATCCAGAAATGTTCCTGACATGAGCAGGAATTGCAGGTGTCAGTATCTCTGAAAAAAAGAAGGCCCTAACAAGTGTGTACATGAATGCAATATCAGGATATGGACCATGGCAAGAAACAGCCTGCTTGTATGCAGGTTTATTTACAGTCCATTTCAGGCAATACAATTCTATTTCTAATGAGATGCCAGAGCACAGACCATTTCCCAAGAACACTTACATCAGAAAGGAAAGACCTATAAAACCAGATGAAGATCTCAGGAGGCTTGTTTTAAGACATTATAACCTTGACAGTTATGAAGTAAATAAAGCTGTTTTCCCATCTGTAAGCAGATATTTTGAGGAGTCAAATATGCTGAGAATTTTTACTCTTAGTGCCAGGTATTCATACTATTTTTTTCTTGTTCAGTAGAGTTCATCAAATCCATGCTTTGTTTTTATGATATTAAGTGATTCTCATTACGTCTTTATGGAACAAATGCCATTTCTTCCAGCTCGATTTCCAAAAGAGCTTGCTGCTCAGGCACATCTGATTTTTACAGAATTTTACTTTACTGCTGTCTTTAATGAAGTTGCTGCCATTGGCAAATGCCTCCCCATGCAGCATCGCAGGCAGGCTTCTCACCACCCCTCTAGTACGTTTGCAGGGCTACCGCACAGCAGTTCCCTTGGTGCACACTGGCACATATACCTCTTTGAACATGAAATTAAAATGGGGCTCTCTAATGTCACCTGCAGTAAACAAGATATTTAAAATGCAGGAGAGTACTTAACCACTATATTTGCTAATGCTTTTTAAAGCTTTCAGCACATTCTAGAGCAGAGAAATTCCTTAGGAGGAGAGCTCCAGTGAGTGGTGTCAGCCTGTGCCATCTGCTGAACTTGTTCATCAACAGCCTCTGCTCTGGGGTGCTAAAACACAGTGGCTTTTGTTAGGGGTGTGCATCTCCATGGGCACTAGGAGAAAGGCACTGGCACAGCTTGGGGGGTGGCTTTCCATACAGTCAGTGGTACCAGACAGGGAAGGGTTTTTCTACCCTGTGATCAGCCATACTCGCCATCTGTCCTTGGTACATGTATCAGGTTAGTCATCCTCCCAGTGACGTGGTGGGAGCACAGAGAGGACAGGTTGCAGGGTGTGGGGTGGGAGCACGTGTGGCACCAGCCAGTGACAGCGGCAGAGCTCCTGCATCCCGCCTGGCTCACCCGCCTCTGCACTGCCTGGCATGGCTGCCCCCCTCTGCTGCCGGCCTCTGCCCTCTGGCCTTCAGCCGACAGCCTCCAGGGACAGCGGCTGCAGAAATGAGCCAAAAATCCACAGGCAATGCCACGTGCAGCTCTTTTTCGTGTGTGGTCTTTCCTTCCCAGTTCCAGGAACGGGGTGAGCTGTGAACTGAACAGCTGGAATTCAGATGCTCAGGGTTGAGGAGCATACTAAAGATTAAAAGCAGCATCGTGCTATCAGGTAGGTACCTTGTGAAGCTCATGACAGCAAGACATCTGATGGAAAGACTGCCCTCCAGTCTCCACCTTGCTCTCACAGCACTGCTTGCATGCAATTAAAGTCTCTGCTCTGAGAATTTGGCAGTACCGGATGATGCGGAGAGTTGGCTGCTTTCAGGGCTGAATTCCCTTGCTTTTGTTCAGCCTTTGAGGCAGAAGGAGCCAAGCCAGCGGGAACTGGCTGGAAACCAGCCCCTTCCCAGACAGCCGGTGCCCAACAGGGATCCAGGGTCCCCCAGACAGAGACGGGAGGCATCATCCCTGCCAGGAGAGGGTCTCCTCCTCCACCTGGCTTCTGCTTCAGGAGCGCAGCCCATCCGTCAGCACTGCAGTACCACGCTGGCTAAAACCACTGGTGAAACTGCACCTCAGCTCCCCACCTGCTACCACATGGTGTACGACACAGAAGTTATCCTACAGCCTCCAAGCACTAGTCCATCAGCAGCAGGCAGTGATGCAAACACAGGTTGGTTAATTCCTTACTACACTATGGTCCTTTTCCTCCCCAGTGACAGTTAATAAACAAAAATACTGGAATGATCCTTTAAAAATAGTTCTGCTATAAGAGCATGTGGTTGTAATTACTGTCTTTATGGACAAGTCTATTATTTTCTTTCCTTACATCTCCTCTGTGTTATAGGAAACATGCCAGTTTTCAAGCATCCTGCTTCATTACTATTGGAAGGACATTTCCAAAAAGCAGAGTTTGTTTAACACAGGCTCCTGAGCCCATCCCGACAGTCACCCCCAAAAACTGGGCTGGAACAAGTCTGAATGAACTGAAGTTTCTAAAAGTCCTGGGTATTTCCTTGTTTGTTCTCTTTCATTCTTTATTTCTCTCCATTACATTAACCTCTTGTATGTTTTCTTTCCTTTTTTATTCTCTTGATTCTTCTTACTCCAAGTCTATCTTCCCTTTGCCTTGTCCCCATTATCTTTTCTCTGCTTCATGTCTCTTTTGTCCACAGCTTTCCCATCAGTTGTCATGCTGTCCCTGATGCTGGTCTGCTCCACATGTCCCTCCACACCCCTAGACAGTTCCTTCCATTTCCCAGCATCTGATTTCCCTCATGAGAGTCTGAAATCATCCTCTCTCCTTATCTTCCCTCTTCTGTCCTCCTTTCCATGGTTTCCCATGTCACCATCTTTTCCCCTTCCTAATCCCCTGTCCTTACCCCATCCCCCAGATTTCCGTTCCTCTGCTCAGTCACCCTCCAGCATCCCTCTCTATCCCCATTCAACCTCCTGGGGGGCTTCTCTTGCAGGGCTCCCCCTCCCACTCCCCACTGCCTCCATCCACCACCCCCACCCCTCTCTTGTGCCTCCTTTGGTTGCCACCAGAGCTGGGGTCCCCATCCAGCAGCACTCCATCACTCTCCCCCCGCATTAGCTCATGCTCCAGTGGGGCTGGCACTGATGCAGCACGGGATTTGCATGGGGCCATGGGGTCTGGACGGCTTGCGGGGGGGGCTGCTGCCATGCCGGAGCAAACGCTGCTGGCTGGAGGCATTGGCACTTGCTTTCCACCTCCGTGCCACCCCAGGAAACTGCTGTCGGAGCCAACAGGCACAAGGCAGTGCAGGCTCCAGCCTACTGTGAGAGGTTTGTTTATAATGAAAACAGCCCTGCTGGATTAGGGGAAGTTGCTTCTTCCAAAAAACACATCAGATTTCAATATTAGATGGGGAGAAGTGGCCAAAGTAACACGACCCACAAAATACCTTTGAACTTTTGAGTTTTTGGCATGGCAGCAGAGGGCACGGTGTTGCACTTAGCCACCAAACCAGTCCTGCTTACATGGCTGAAACCACTCCTGCTACTACTGCTAAGGGTAACCGCAGAGTTCTGCCTCCCACCAGAGAATTTCAGAGTGCAGTACAAATGATAATTAATGAATTATCAGAACACTGAGGGCAGATAAATGTTTTCATTATTTTCTCACACACAAGGATTCAGATCAGGCATAATATGTATTTTCAGTGCCACTCACCACCTTCATTCTCACATCCTTTTGGTACAAGAACGATAGTCTAGCAGGTTGGTGTGAGGCTTGAGAGTGTGACACTGGGCAGTCACTGAGCACTCAGAAAAATTAAAATGCATTTTTTATAACAGTAGTTTTCCTTTAGAGATTTTGATATTTCTTTTCTTTTTTTTGAAAGCATGAACACTGACAAAACCTGAAAATGCAGGTGTCTGTATTTAGGATATTTCTGTGTTCAAAAACTGAACCTTTATAAGGAAAATCTGCTCTCTTACAATGCAAAGCTTACACCTGCCACCTTTGGTGAAACCACACTGTCACATAGCTGTCACATGTGTAGACACGTATGCACACACGGTCAGAGTACTCCCCCTAGATAATGCACTCAGCATACCCCATAATGTTAATTCCCAGTCTTTGCAGGGCCAGAACTGATCATTAATTCACAGATTTATGTCTCTGTAGAAGAGAGCAGAAAAAAATGAAAGTAAATAGAAAATATTGGAAAAGTAAATGTACATGCTTCTAAATTTCCAATATTATTTTATTTCTTGATGTAATTTATAATCAACAACTATTGGCTCAAAGTTGGCTTGAGTTTCAGGGAAGTTCTCTGGTCTCTGAATGCCCATTACTAGCAATCTCAAGTCTGTGCACGTACTGACATTTCAAGTCTGTACAGAGTGCTTCGCTGCAGTTCAAAACAGCTCCCAGAAACTGGCTGACCAGTCTGGGTCAAGCCAGTAGCAAAAGAATGGGTGTACGGGGAGAGGGGTATGCGGGGCTGCATGTGGAATTAGGGAAAGGAGCAACTGGAAACAACACTTTCCTGGTAGACAAAAACATAACAGAAAGAAACTAAGTGTAGTGTAAAGAGAAAATAAGTGGACCAGGCATGAACAAATGAAAGAGAGAACCAGAACATAAAAGCTGAAGAGCAGAAAAAAAAATACAAATACAAGTACTAACCTCAATGTTGCCTAGTGCAGACATGAGGCACTTGCAGGACTAAGCCTCATGTAGACGATGAATGGGTTTGTTGCATTAGAGTGAATCACTGGCCTACAACTGAGAGGGGGAGAGGGCTGTACAGGGCTGTTCCCCCTCCCACTACAGGGTTCTTACGTAGAGAAGAGAGATCAAGAAATCAACCTCTTGAAGACCTATCTTCAAGAGTGCACAAGTCCTGACAGTTTTTCCTGTCCTAAAAGAAGACTACATGAGAGACATGACAGCACACCAGTGGTGTTCACTTCTCCTGACTCAATGGGAGCAGCCACCAGTTGCCATTAGCAAAACCTCATGAAAGCAAGAGGAGTGACCAGTGAAGGCTGCACAGCATGTTGCAGTGCGGAAGTTTGTTCCCAAGCCTGGGATGAGCATATGAGCCAAAGACAAATGTGTGTTGACAGCAAAAAAGAGAAAGCATCCTGGGTGTTCCTGGGAGGCAACAGAAACTGGACACGCTTGCTGATGTGGCAGGCTAGAATGTGCTGAGCATGGAAAGTGCCCACTCCTCCCAACTGTGATCAGGAGATCAAGGCTTCGTGCTTTGTAGGTTAAATATGTTCACACCAAAGGACATGTGGTTCATGTAATTGATTATTCCTTCCAATGGAAATAAGCCCGAATATCAATCAACTGCTTCAGCTGGACAAGACATCTCTTATTTCAACACCTCCTGTCTGCTGGCCACCAAGAGAAAGAAAGCCAAGAAAGCAAATCCACTGCATTTTTGAATTGTGATTGTTTCACTCAAAACTAACTGCAAAGCACTAGCAAGAACAAAGGCTACACTCTAACTCACCTTTCACTGCTTTTGCCATTCACAAAACAGTCAGGAAATGCGCTGTTTCAGATCAAAACATGATTGTTCTGGGGCTGTTGTCCCAAAGCGGGGCCTACATTGGTTTACCTGCAGACTGCCACTGTTGCTGCTCTTACCCCCATGTTTCCACCCCTTTCTGGTGGTTGTCAGAGGCTGTGCAACAGGTGTGTCAGTGCTCTGGCCTGCTAGGGAAGAATGAATTTTCTTTTGATGGCTTAATGTGCTGAGGATTTAACATGCCAAACCGTTCACCATGGGGTTCTGCAAATCTCAGAGCCATTACAGCAAGGGGACAGGACACATCTGGGAAGGGGTGGGTGAAGAGAAAAAGGGAGAGAAGCCAGGTCAGCCAACAACTGAGCTCTTAAGTGACCTAAATTCATCTAAGTGCCTAGAGGAATTAAATTCTTCATGGTTAATGCTTATTTCTATTTCAGTCTAAAAGGATGGTCCAGATAAACAAACAGTCTCCTTGAAACAAACCCTCAAATGCTCCTCCAAGTCTGACCTGCATGAACCAGCCTGGGGTTTCATGTGCAACTACACAGATCTGATTTCACACTGTCATCAGAAGGGACAAGACTGGCCCTGCTGCACATGTCCAAAACCTCCCTTGCACTGTCACCAGCAGAAGTGGGGATCCATGGCAAACTGAGTCAGGGAGCGCCTCAGACTGAATGAGACTTTATTTTCCCTCTGAGTTGGTTTTCAGCTGGACCTCTCCTCAGATCCTGTCTGACAGGTGGAGGCACAAGCATTAGCACTGGCAACATGTGGCTGGGAGTGAAGTCCCCTTCAGCAGTGGGACACACTGCAGTCTGAGTAAGCAGCAGCCTCTGATGCCGTTGCCATCGCAGGGTGATGCTGCCGTGAGCCATCTTGGGCTGTCTGTGCCTGAGCTGGGCATGTGCATATGACCATGTGCGTGACCACATCCATGTGTAGGTCCTTTCTCATAGACATAACAGAGCTGTCTTCACAGGCATAGAAACTGGTATACACATGATTTTTGTCCTGACTTGGCAAGGCTTCCCCATCTTGATGCCATTAGTGCATTTTTTCCTTGCAGTGGTCCAGCCCTGGAGACCACCCTGAGCTCTTTGTGGGATATGTTTGGCAGCTACAAGAGTTTGTACGCCAATTGGATTATATTTTATATATCAGCAGCCGTGCCTGGAACAGTGCCTGATCTTTTGGCTTCCTTTCGTGGTGACCTTCTCTTTCATTCAACTGTTGCATGCTCTGATGCCCGTCAGTTTGTCAGGTGCCAGGGAAGAAGCAGCAGGACAGAAATCCTCCAAGGATGTATTTGCCCTTTCCACATGAGTTCAGACACTACAAGGAGGTTCATGAGGAGCAGCTTACGAACAATTCAGCTCTTGTTGGATGATGTCCTCTGTGTCAAGCAGTGGGCCAGCAGGAGCTTCTAGGTTTGACAGCTTTGGCTTGTCTGAGTTAACAGCCATGCAGTCAACCCAGCTCTGGCCCATAAAAAACAATGAGAGCTCTTGTCATCCCTTGGAGATGATATATGTCATCTGGCTAGTGGTCCTGTGAAAGTTTGTGTGTTTGTAGAGATCCCGCCCTTGCTGTACATCAATTTGCGTGTGCTCTCTAGTACACTCTTACGCTGCTACGGGCCACCTCTTGACACAATATAGTGCTTAATATCAAACTCATATTCTACACCACATGGACCAAAAGATAGTGCCTACCTTTTCACAAACACAAGACACTGCTAGCATAAAACCATTCCCTGAAGATGCGAAAGATGCTAATCTTTCACGTGGGTCTGCAGACCGCTCAACATAACTTCATGGACCACATGTAGTGAGGAGTGAGACCCACATGTTCTCCTGGGACCCACAGGAATCTGACATGAGATGATCCAGCAGGCTTTACCCACTCCTGCATCTCCTCCTGCACTTTGTCTTGTGCATTGGGAACAACGTTCATTCTTTCCTCTGGATACATATTTTGCTTTCACCCTGGAGACACCTTAACAGGTAGAAGCTCATGATGAACCATGTTCACTGAAGGCTTGGGATGCTGCTCCATGTGCTGCTCCATGGTCCTGCTCACAGGTGCCACTGAGTCCGTGGGGAACTCAGAGCACGACAAGCATGGCACTGAGGAACATGGCTGGGTATGGCACATTTTACATGATGCAGAAAGAGTGCAAGATCTTGAAGTAGACATAAATTCTATATCAACTCAATTGGTGCTTTTACTGCCTATTTTGCTCTAAATGACAGCCAGGCCTAAAATATACAAGTTAATATATCATAGCAATAGAATTTCATGTTGTGTCATACCGTGAAGGACAAATGAAAGATCTAGTTCTGCAAAAATATTTAGTACCTTCAGAAGACTCTCAAACAGCCCTTGGTGGTTATTTATAGCAGGTGCACATGGCTCTGGGGTGCTCTGAGGTCCAGGGTCTGCTGTAGCAGAAGGATGCACAATCTGGAGCAAGCTGTATTTGCTCATGGCTAGTAAACAACAGAGTTTATTGTAGGTCTTCTTCCACTGCTGTTTGCTACTCACTTTTAAATATTACTCACTTTCACTGCCAGAAAAGTACGCAATTACTACTAACAATCAGAATAAATTACATTCCTAAAGTAATTTCCACTGAAATAGAGACCCCTCCAGGGTGAATCATTCCAGCTTGGCCCTGCATATCTATGCTAGGGTGCAAGGAGGGACAAAATAAAGACTATATTGAAGATTAGGAACTTGAAAGAATTATCATGAGTGTTTCCAGTAACATGCTTCTTTTCTTCTTTTTCAGTTGAATGTTCCCTTTGTTATCACCTTTTCCATCTGTAAAATACTTGGGCAAACGTTTAACTTCAAGCAGTTAATCATGTGCTTATGTGCTTTAGTCAGTTGGGAGCCTGATTATTAACTACCTGCTTCATATCACGAAGGACGGTGGTGCATGATAGTAAGCATTTGCTAACCTCACCTTTAGGCTCTGTGAGCTTACTCCAAACATTAGACCAACTGGACTTGTTCAAGAGCATTACAGTTGCTATTTCCCCTGGGAACGCATCATGCTGTCATAGCATCAGTCTCAGCCTATGTACACCTCATTCTTGAGACGGCAATTTTCTGTGTCCTCTGCAGAAAGCGGACTCTGAATCAGAGTCTTCTTGTGATACCACTCTGCAGCAGCAGCTCTGAAGAGAGCAGTCTCAAAGTCGTACCCTCCATGGCATTCAAAGCAAGGGGTAGGAAGAATATTTTGTCAGCACATTAGTTTCTCTCTAGTTGTCCATGCAGTTGCACTGCATCAACCTAAAGGTGCTTTCCTGCCTTTTAATACATACCTCATTCAGCTGACTACAGTTGAAAGTGAATTAGGTCTGGCAGAACACAAGCCTTGCTTTCTACTGCAATCCTCTAAGAAAAGTTCTCCTGGGACTGCAGGTTCATGGTGGGAGTGGAGGGAAAGCTGCAGAGCTGGGAACAGAGCCACTTTTGCAGGGAGAAAATACTCATGTAGTGCCATCTGCCCTGTAAATGTTTTTTGGCAGTGTAAACATACATACCATGTCTTCAACATGTAGCACGCCCCATATAGAGAAAGTTAACATCCCTTGCTAAATCACATCCCTTTTCCCCTGGATTTCACTCTACTTGGATAGATTCTTACAGAAATGCCAAGTGCTAGATTCTCCAACTGCCTTTAGTCCCTGTCATTTTTGACAGGCCTGAGTTGGTGTGCTAACAGGAATGCGTGTTTAATGCTTTGTTCATGATTGTGCAATGAGGATGGAAAAGCTGTAGCGACTGTTCCATGATGCAGACGCTATAAATAGTGTATGGAAAAGGCTGCTCTCTAATGGATTATGTTCTAATCAATAACAACAAGCTGACTCCAATTATATTTTATTGTCTCTCAGAAAAGTATTCACATTGCAGAACTGCTGTGAGTCACAGCAGTGGTTTAGTTAGGAGTCAGATTCAATTAGCAATATTTCAGTCTAACGGCTATTGTTTTCTGCACTCAGGCACTGTACCATTCACTGGTCTTGCTGCAGTTAATATGTAATTCCCTCATTGAACTCGCACTAGTTACATATATGGCTGTCTTCACAAGAGTACTCTCTAAGGTCATATGAATGAAAAGATTCATATCCTAGGTGGATGTTAACCTCAACAAACATAAGAATTCTTTGTATGGGAAAGTCTAGAGACCCCAAGTGCATATGATCCTTCAAGTTCTTTTAACCTAAGTAAATAAGAGAGAGAGGAAGATGACAGGTCAAAGTGATTTGCCCAGAGTTGCACAGCAGATGAGTGGCAGAGAGAGGAAAAAACCTCAAGTTTCCTAACCCCTGCATTGTTAGGTCTGACTGCAGTCCTTGGGTACTATGTTTTATTTTCACAACGGTCTGAGTGATGTTACATTACCTTGTATCTATGGTAGACTAGCAGCTGGTACACAGAGGATTACTAGTGATACCCAGGTCTTAGGCGGTACATGGCAATTAACCAACCAGTCATGTGGCAGAGACCTCATATGTCTATATGAGCTTGAGGAAAACCTTCACAGAACATGATCAACCTGCAGACTTCAAATACTCAGAACACTAGTAAATAAAATCTAAATACCATGTACTAACACTTAATGATAACTGGACCTGGGAGAAACACATAGTTTCAACTTTCAGCATTTTCCCTCTTTAGAAATTATTAGAAACATTAAGAAAAGTGCATGTTTTAACTTTCTTTCCTAACAGATTTAAAAGCTTGGCTAATGTTTTAAAAAAGACCCCTTCAATTATATACTGCAGGATGGTAAGTACAATGTAATTATTATAATAGAATTATTATATTTTTATGTATGTTTTATTTATAATTTGCTATAATATATTATTATATAATTATTATAACTTCATACATTATGTTCCATAGCAGCATTTACATCCCTGGTTTCTCCAGAGCACTTAATTCTTTCTGACAACTGATGAGGATGACTTGTTGCGAGGTGGAAAGCAGGGAGGCAGAACACATTTGGTGTTCCAGGATACCATTCACATCTACATGGAGGTTGCCTACAGCAACTAACAGTATAAAGTTCTTTTTATTTCCCTAAAGTGGCAACACTGCTTGTGCTTTTTTGCCTTTTCAACTGCCAGACAAGGAGAGAAATATGGAGAGACAAATTGAGAGGCAGCAAGAGAAATAGGTAGCAGTCAAGACCAAAATATAAGCTAGACTCAGAGATAAACCAAACAGATTATTTGTCTCTTGGACCCACTTACCCTTTGGTGAGAGGAAACTCACTGCTGTCAGTGAGTTACAGATGTCAGAAGCCAGGATCTGAAAATATCCATTAGTACATTATTGGCAGGCTGGATCCCCAAATAGCTTTGCCTTTGAGAAAGAAGAGGTTGGCTTGCTCTCAGTCTGTACCTCTTGACTGTTGATATTGTGGACTGTGTCCTGGGCAGCTGCTAATGTCTGGAGCCTGATTTCCAGAGAAACTGTGCGTTATTGGGATGTACATTTTGCCAAAAGTTATTTTTCCTCCCCTTCCTTTGTAAAGTCTTGGTAGCACTCAGGTACTCAAAGCAAGCACAGGCACCAAGTTACACTTTTACTAGGGATGTCCAATGGTTATTCTGGCATAAAATGTGAATTCACATTACCAGATCACTACTTGCCCTGTGCTTTGGGGATCTAACATGCCACGTAAACATCAGATATGCTAAACTATCATGGCTGATTGGTGACACCCTCCTCCTTCTCCTCCACTGCTGGCAATGCTGTCCAGTTTCACAGGCAGTACTGAGGCCCATAGGGACAGAATGACCACAGCTATGTAAATAGCATCACCAGGGTAAATGTGTAAACACACATTTTTTTAACACCCATAAATGTGTAAACACACATGGTCCTGTGACCAGGAGGTGGTCACACCTGATACTTTCAATACCAGACAAAAGTTAGTACCTCTGCTATAACCTAGTCATTCAGAAATGAGTCATTGCTGATTTCTTGAACTTGGTGAGCCTATGAGTTCACGTGGAAGAAGATTTACCGCATTTTGAGGTAAAATGTCTTTTAAGATTTGTCTGCACAGTTATAAGAAATGAAGGCTGTAGGATGCCTCTTGTCATGATAAATTACACTAGAGTATTTGGAGATGCAGTAGTTACACTCATTTTGGTTATAACACTTCCAGCAACAGTTTCTGTCTGATTCTGCCTACAGTAGGAAGTTTCATCACAAGGATAAACAATTATTTTTGTCTCTCCATCTCATCCATTTAATGCTGTATGCTGTTCATGTCCACAAGTTCTGATCAATGTGTGTTTGTATGTCTGGCACGATGCAGTCCAAATCTCCCCTGGTGCTTCCAAAAGGTATTCAACTAGATTTGTGTTTCTCACATTAAAATGCATGTCTCTTAGTATTCTGATGTTTTTAAGCAATTACCCAGTGTATGATTACCCTCCTACTTTATTTTGTCTACCCTATTTTAGAGGGCATCTTTTTATGAACCCTAGCTTGTCAGAACTCTAAATACTCTCTGGTAATCTAAGAGAACGGTTCACTTACTGAAACAAAGTTATCCACTTAAACACTTCTTCAATGAAGCCAGGGATCAGAAGCACTAAGCAAGATCAAGGTCTAAGCAACAGGCTTCCATATACTTCATTTGCATGCTTTAATTGCCATCTTCTTTAAAGAAAGGGTTATATTTTACCAAACAAGAAAACTAGTGACTTTAATGAGACTGTACCACAAAAATTTCATAACAGTGTGTTTCAGAGCAGAGGCTAACCTACTTTGTACCTGTGCAGGCTGAACTTGTATCCCTGCTTTTGGCTTGAATTTAGGCTCCTTTCAACCATCACTTGCCTCATGTCAGGTGACTCTTCTAGGAAGAGCTAATTCCTAGGCAGGATCCAGGATCCACTCCTTTCTACCTGTGTTTTGCTACTACCAGAGGCAATGGGGCCATGGGATGCTTTGCACAGCAGGCAGGTGTGCCAGGGAGGCTGCGTGGTGTAGGGCTCACCTTGGGGAGCATCATCTGGCTGTCCCTGGCTGTCCCGAGGAGCTCCCACTGGCAAGTGGTGTCAGCAGGGTCAACTCAGCCCCATGGTTATTCTGGGGGCTGCTCCTGAGCAGCTGTGCAAGCCCAGCCAGTGAACTTCTTACGAGCAGGACTAACTTTTACATATATATTTCAAGCACAACTTTCAGCTAGATTTTTCCCTATATAGTTTTACTGTTTGTCTGACCCTGAGGAACTTCTAGTATTTCTACTAGTCATTGGCAAAACTCCCATGGACTTCAATGCAAGCTAAATTTGGCTGCAGAAAGAGACTTGTCATTTAGTCTGTGTGATGGTTTTTGGTCTCTCATTAGCATTTACTGCCCACTGCTATACAAAACAAAATGACAAGTTTCTAAAAGGAAAGATTTTTCTTTTGTATGTGTGTTGTCTAACCATATGAGTAACAAATAGATATGATAATTTCACTGTCTGCAACTGAAAGGCTGGGACTGCTTGAAAATTATCTTTCAGAGGCACCACGTGAACCTGCAGGGCTCATTACCTGGGATCCAGGTGCTAATTCCATGACTAAGTTGTGTTGAAGTGACTCAGAGACAACCACAAAGTGACATTCAGTGGTTTAGCATCTCTCAGGCTAGTGCGTGCCCCAGCTCCACTTCGTTGTGTGGATGTGCCCCAAGGCATCTGTAGTCCATGTTAGCAATTAGCGTCAGCATAGAGAACCACAAAAAAACCTCTGCCCAGTTTGCATCAGTGGTGAAAAGAGCTGATGTATGTCAGAATACAAAAAGAAGTGGATGAAGAACAGCATGAAATATGCTCTGTGTCATTTGATAACCCAGGGAGAGTTTCTTATCCAAAACACACTGTTTACTCCTGCCTATTTTGAGAGGCCAGAATGGTATTGGAGACAATTCCAAAGCATAGTTAGAGGCAAGGCAAAATTCCCCTTAAAGGATGCTTTAAAAGTCTGGGACCATTTTCTTAGACTAAATCAAAAAGTTTGAATAAAAAGAAACAGGACTAAAAGCATATAAAATGACCCAGACAGAGAAAGTGAATCAGGAAGTTGCATTCATTCTCTCTCTCATAAGAGCAAGGGGAGGAATGAAAGAAAAGCAGGTAAAAAATTGTACATTTTCACCATATGCACAGCTAACCTATGTTGCCATTAAAGCAGGCACCTCTTAAGGCAGAAACGCAAGTTATGTATGCTTACAGTTTAAAGCAGTTTCCAGAGTTGTAACAGTACAAGTAAGCAGGGCTCAAATCCCAGTCTTAGTTGGTGGGGATGTAGCTATAATGGTGGATGTGAGAGGTGTGGGTTCAATTTCTTTCTCTACCCTGTAATCTCAGTTTGGCCAGGGAGGGAGGAAAGATGTTGAAACTTGGTTTGGAAACCTGACTCCCATGAGAAGTCTCTGGAATGACACAGTTCAATGCCTTTAAAACATGGGTCTCTCTGTGCCTCTGCTCTCCAGCTACAAAGTGGGAACAAAGGCATTGCACTCCATCCAAAAACCATGAAAGGGCCAATCCATCTGTGTGCAAGATACATATTCCTGTGACCAAGAATAGAAGAAACATTATCTTCAGAACAAATTAGCTCGTGTTCCTACTTCTGTTTTTTTCTGTTGTTTGGTTGTGGGTGGTTTTTTTTTCTCCTTCCCCTAAAGTACACGATACTGCTAGCTGCTACAAGGTCTAGCTAGGCTTGTACTGCAGCATCAGTCCTACTCCTGGGGGAGGTTATTCTAATGCCAGAGGGTCAGGAGGGCAGAAGCAGTGCTTGGTGACTCTTGCCTGAGACTCAGCATTCCTCTCCTCTGCCTGTCTTTAAACTTCAGTGGCTGAACCTATATCCATACTTCTTCTCCAGCATGGACCTTCAGTAACAAAGCATCAGAAAGGGTAGCAAAAGTGACCTCATAGTGAGTCTAGGAACCAACTGTTGTCAACAATGAGTTGATCCTTTACTTTCATACACTGATACAGTGCTGAAACTACAAGTCCCAGCATGCAATACCATATCTTCATCAAAATGGAATATTGGTTGCCTAGCAATTAAAAATCTTGGTAACAAAATGTCTATACTTACGACTACATGAGCAAACATTATCTGATTTGGTATTGCTGCCCCCTGAAAACTGTGTTTTGAGGCATTTGTTAGAGCAAAATTCAGAAGTCAGCAGGTTCAGAACACCGAGAAGCTACTAGATTCACACCAGAGGAGAAAAAAAGGGGATGCAGCACTTTTTGATGGCATTCTGCAGTACATACTGGTATATAAATCACACAGCAAATATCAGAAGATGCAATTTGGCATTATGTCTGACCATGCTTGAATAATCAGGTCAGTCTTATTTGTTGCTGTTCCAATCTCTCCTACAAATACTAGCTTCCTTGTTTTATTCTGATTCATGCAGGCCCCACAACCATCTGTGATTTGGCAGCTTCTACTGAGTTAGAAAATGTCAGCAGGAGAGGGGAAGGGTGATTAAAGAGAAGGGAAGAGACAGAAACTTTTCCAGCCATCAGTTTGCCTGCCTTTTTGGCGTGCTTTGTGTGAGCTCTGCTGGCAATACCCACAACTTCTCTTTCATTAGAACATCTGATTGTGCTAACTGTGGCTGTCCAGCACTTGATTAAAGACGTGTTTTTAACTAAAAAGAGTGCAATTAAAT
This sequence comes from Strix aluco, assembly GCF_031877795.1. Lineage (NCBI taxonomy): Eukaryota > Metazoa > Chordata > Aves > Strigiformes > Strigidae > Strix > Strix aluco. Next base: position 72,391,626 of record NC_133933.1, on the reverse strand, counting down.
GTGAGAGCTGTATGGATCCAAGACCATAATCAGTGGCAGGAGAATAAAGTATTGCAGATTTGGAACCTGCTGCATGGAATCTGTTAAATCATACTGACAGTCACAGACTAGTCCAGTTTTGAATCCAATATGCCTTATATGGTAAGTTGAGCAATATTTTAATAAATTTATCCACTGCCTTGATAATAAGAAGTTCTTTTGACAACGGTCTGCAAGACTGTCATCTGGCCTTCAGGATGCCCACATTTCAGTCCAGAACCAGGACTAACACTCAGCAAATTTTGCTGAAGTGTAATTGGGAGATATTTGTTAATTGAAGAAAAGAATTCCCTTCACATCTGCTCAGGTCCTTCTTTCATGGCTCCTTTCACTGATAGGAAATGTTATCTGAAAATTGATCTTAAACACACAGGGCATGATCCAAGATAGAAAAGGCTTCTAATGATTTCAGTGGATTTTGGATTTGTTACTATTCCTTCTGCACCGAAAGGGAGTTCCTGTTGTCTCTCTGCTATGTCTGCAGAGTGACTAACATAATCTAAACAGACCAGTCAGCCAAAGAAAGTATTATTATAACCGTTATTTTGCACAAGGGGAATGAAAGCCAAGGCCCACAGAACTATGCAAGTGCCTCACTCACTCCTGTAGAAATAAGCAAGCACTACATCTCTATTTGAGAATCTCACCCACTGGTTTGAGCATGATCAGCTAAGGCATGTCCTGGTAGATCAAAAAAACTGAGCACAGATCTCCAAAGTCCCAGTCCCATGATCCATCTTGCTGCTGTTTCTGTTCTTTGGATTAAGCCTCTACAGATGAGCAAGAACAGAAAACTAATAGTAAACATGGTTGTTAGACCAGAAATGTACGTACAAGGATAAACCTCTGTAGAACCATTTTGAAAAAAGACTCTTAAGAGAATTACTACAGAATTACTTAACCAATTGCTACATAGTTCACTGGCTAGAATAAGCCTGACAGAGTTATCAAATTACTTGAGATAGTGACCAATTCTCTAAAAAATTCTTTCCTTGCTAATTGATGAAAGTAACTAAGGACTGTACCCAACCAGTAAGTTACTCACTGTGAACTGAATCTAAACAGAACAAATGGTACCTCCTCAGTCTTCAGTAAGACCTCGGGTTAATATAATGTAGCTCTGAGATACTTAACAGGGTGATATTTCATGTTGGGGGTGGGGAAGAGAGAGGTCTAAGAGTTTGTGGTCCCACATGGAGAAAGAAGCAGGACACGAAGCTCAGAGAACAGGTCTGCCTTCTTGACTTTTCTGCACTCTAGCCAGAGACCTGCCCCTTACCCTTGGGTAGCCTGGTACAGATCACTAGGGACTGATTTCTACCTCCTACTTGTTCTGCCTTTGACTATAACAAATCAACATGTTGCCAGATGTATTGCAAGGTGTGTATGGGGACACCTTATATGTTGTTTCAGGCCAGGTTAATGCATTATCCGATTCAACCAACTCTACTAGGGCAGTGGTGACAGAAAGTCTTCTGTCACAAGGGCATGTAATGGCACAGTAACATTTTTGGACTGGAGCACTAGGGAAAGCTTGCTCAGGCTGCAGTGAACCATCACAGCAAGCACATCAATGCTGGCTCAGTAGCAGGTGCCCCCTCTCACCAGCTGCATCGCCTCCCTCTGTGGGAGGCACCCACTTTCCCAGGAAGAGCTGCTGGAATGAATCATACAAGTTCCTCACCCACTTCAATGCAAAATCAGCTAGGTTTTCCCTTCCCCAACATTAGGTGAGCTGACATCAATCTGAGCATTTGGCTTGTAAGGTGGTAGAGGTTCCACTCTTTCCCTGAGCAGTAAAGAAAGAGGATGGCGCATCTTACATTGCTACAGCCATTTCTGCCCTGATCTTCTGCTTCACTTCCTTCCTCTCACTTCCTCACAGAAAGTAAAGAGTTTCCTGCTATTTCTTTTTCTGCTTCATTTTTCTTCACTTCAAAAGTATGAATGTTAATGCTTGCTCCACTGGGTTGCAGAAAACACAGATAGAAGATAAACTTGTACCAGTGCGGTGCTTTAAGATTTAATATCTCATATCTAGCATGCTCTCACATGTAAGCTGCCTGTGGGGAGAAGAGTGGTCTTCCCAACCCCTAAATTTATGACTTAGCTGGATCATAGTCATTTATTCTCTCTCCAAACAAAGTGTAGTTATCAGAAGTTCCTCTTGTGTGATAGCATTAAAGAATTTTGCAGATCAAGACCTATCTGAAGTGATGGAGTTGGTTGAATGCCCTCTCCTCTTGATCCAACTGAAACCCAAAAGCTATGTGTGTAATGAAAACCAAATTCTCTGTGTCTCTGCCAAAGAAATAAGAAATTCAAGAATGGCATTTCCTTATTCCTGACCTGCTGCAGCTGACCTTTCCTGTAATACTCAATTAGTCAACGGTGGGTAATATCTTTGTCATGAAAAACAGTTTTAGTCAACAGTGACTAGCTGTCTATGCATAGCATTTCAGAAAGAGTAGAAGTGAAGCTGTTGGGTATTTTACCGTATTTAGGAAAATAAATGCTGTAAGATTCACCCTTCAACAATCTAAACTTCCTATGGGTGACCCTTCTTTCCTTCTGCCTTTCTTGTTCAGTAGTAAGCCTATGCAGCAAAGCTGGTATCTGCTTCCCTGTTTTACTAGAGATGTCCCAGGTGTAGCTGGAGCTTGGACTTTCTTCTGTGGGTTTTTGTAGTGGTTTTGTTGTTGTTCTTTCTCCTGTGGGTGTTGGGGTTCACGACTTTTACACAGTTGGTCTTACAGGCTAGAGTGGAGATCACCAGTGTGAAATATTAGCAGGAAAAATACTTATACATGCGTGTAAAACTTGAAGTTTCTCTCTGCAGTTATTCAAAATTTAAACTCTGTGGGAGGTACCAAGACTGGCAGATTAATTTGAGATTTGCTTTTGGGTTTTAGGGAGGTTCAAGCAGCAATTAGACTAAACCAAAGGTCTGAATTTGAAGACTCAGTTTCTCTCCAACTTTCAGTAAATTCTGGTCAGACACAGTTTACATTTGATCCCTGTGTGCCAAGTGAATGAACTGAATCCAATCATCCTGAATTTGGGAAATCTTCAATCTTATTCAAAGTCCTTTTACTACAGCCTGTCTTTCTCCAAATCAGAGGAAAATGTAGGTAGACAAAAATATGAATATACTCAAAGTGGCCTTGTAAAGACAGCTGCAAATGTATAATGTTTGAACAGAATAGCATGAGAAAGGATAAGGACTGCTTTAGCTGAAATGAATGTTAAATGACTTGGTTCAACTTCCTACCCTAAAATGTCTCAACATTTCCTTTCACTGGGATTTTGGTTGGGATCCCAAGTCCAGTGTAACGCCCCTGTTTGTTCCAGTTTAGTTAAGATTGATTGTAACTGTGTACAGGCCCCACTGTTGCTGTTTCCATACAGTGGAGTGACAGTGCAAAAGCAAGAAGGAAGCAGTAAAGAAATTGATCAGTGTATATATACATGTGATGTGTACATCTTTGCGTGTGTATAGACATAAAAGGAAAGCAGGCACTCTGAATTAATGAACTTTGATTTTCTCAAATGTTGCAGGTCACAGAGATGGTATCTCCAGCGTTACATCAGCCTGGTTCTGCCAGACATATTTAAATGTATACCTCCTGTGAAACACAGCAGTCTAGACCAAAAGACATATGGGCTGGCACTGGATGGCATCCTAGGAAAAACAGAATATCTAACACATAACTACTTATAGGAGGCTGCACAAGTAGCATAGTGCTACTTAAATCACCAGACTGCTGTTATCTTCATTTCTGAATGTTGCAAATTACTTTCATCATCCACTTTCCACTCACTACAACAGAAAGAAGTTGGTTTATTTCCCAGAGCCAAGCTTAAAGAGACAGTTTAGTCCTAAAAACCTTGGTGGGCTGACTGCAGATCACTTTGGCTGGAGATTTTTAAACAGTTTTAAATTCTTCTTGGCCCTTTGTACATCTAGTTCAGCTTTTGGCTAACTTCCAGTAGAGAATGAGGAATTCTTCACTTTCTGTCCAAACTGCTATGAAATTTTGCTGTAAAATGAATTAAAATTGCAGAAACCCATCCAAGAGGTGGTTGAGAGGGGGACAGACTCCTGCACAGAAGAGGCAAAAGCATTCTCCACACTACAATAGCAAAAAAAACACCCATTCAGCCCCAAACTGGCTGCATTAGTGCTTGTTACCGAAGGACCAGAAAAGGCATTTTTCTCTGGCTTTTCAGAGCTGGTCTGTGGAAACGGCATGTGTTTTGCAGGTCTGGAGGCCTGCGGAAGAGAAGCTGGAAAGTGAAGTGGCTTCCAGGCACCTATTTTTATCAGGCTTATTTCTCTTCTCCTTGGGTGGTTGAATCTTCATCCCTGATTGAAGGAGAGGGAGGGAGGGAGGGAGGGAGGGAGGGAGGGAGGGAGGGAGGGAAGGAAGGAAGGAAGGAAGGAAGGAAGGAAGGAAGGAAGGAAGGAAGGAAGGAAGGAAGGAAGGAGGGAAGGAAGGAAGGAAGGAAGGAAGGAAGGAAGGAAGGAAGGAAGGAAGGAAGGAAGGAAGGAAGGAAGGAAGGAAGGAAGGAAGGAAGGAAGGAAGGAAGGAGTAAAACTACACAGAGGAGAAATGGAAGGTCAGTTTCTCCACATGGACAATACTCTTTAATCTTCAGCTGTCAAAGTCTCATATACATGTACAGGGAGACCAGTACGAGTCATTTTGCAGTGCCTAAGCTAGAGGATTTTTCTGGCTATTTCTATTTCCACTTTCATTTTTTTTTTTTCCTTCCTCCTGCAGTACAAGAGGCAAAATCAGGATCAGAACTGTAAGGTAGGCTTACAATATTTGGAAGGAAAAGGTGACATGCATAAGCACATTTTTTCCATTAAAAGAATTGGTTGCATTTACTTATATGAAAATGGGCTTTCAGAAACTGCTGGATCCCATTAAATCACATGCTGTTTTTAATGTAAAGCATTTCATTACCATTCTTTGGGAGGAGTCTGTTTACATACAATATTAGATATCATTTTTCTGTGTGTACTATGTATCTGACTGTGGTACTCATATACACAGTAAATGGTGTCTTACAGCAAAAAGAGCTGCATTGGACGCTGTGGGACTTTCTGGAGAAAAAATTCCTAAGATGTGTCATATATATATATATATACACATATACACAGAGGAGATGTGACAGTGTACAAGTCAGCTTGTGAACATCTTACCTCCTTTCGTAGCCAGGTACTTCTCTGAGTAGACATTTTGGTTTCAGAAGAACTCCCTGTACAACTTTTTACCAGCAGTAGCTTGGGTAGCTCAACTGTTTTCTGGTGAATTTAGAAAAAAAATCCCAAACTCCCAAAACAATCAGAATATCTTTGTGGAAACTAGAAAGGTTCTGCAAAGAAACAAGCAGACCATATATACACATATATCTGTCTGCAGTGCAATTCCATCAATAACACCTTTAGCAACTCTACATCATATATGGTACCAGAATAGCTGACCTGCTGCAGATATTTTGTGATGTAAAAGTAAAACTCAGTATGATTTTCTGTGTCACCATGCCAACTGGCAGTGTCATGTTTGCAGAGTTCACACATGAGTGCAATTTTCTTTCATTAAAGTCCTTTTCTGCTGTGAATATGATTTAGAAATTCTTTTAGCTGCAGTAAACTACTTCAGGGAAATTTGAGGGGCACTGGCAGAAGACTATGCATGCACATCTGCATACCTCCAGTTGGAGGGGCAATCAAAACCAGACTCTTTAGCATTAAGATCCCGGTGACACATTAGCAAATTAGTAGAAGTCTATACATCCACTGAGACCGAATATTAAAGAACCTCTGGCTTTACTGGAGTGACTAGTAAAGGGATTTTAGCTCACCCATTAATATCATCCAGTACAGCTTGCTTACCTGTATTACATGCCTTGGACATATCTGTGCAGTGCCTGCTCTCTTCCCCCTATTCATTTTGGGATCACATCTACTCTGTAGTAAAGGGAAACATTATCTCATGCAATAAGAGCAGTATATTTTGGGCTCACACATTACATAATCTGATTTAAAAGTGTAAGGTGTATGGACTTTCCCCTACAGTGTCATTTTTCAGTGAATCCTGGCCATACTGACACAAACATGCACCACTAGAAGAAATCAAACTCTGGACCCTTAAACAGAAACATTACAGACTGTGGTTACCAGAGAAAAGGCATAAACAAGCAGCCCCTGTATAGTACTAGGAAAACTGTAAGAATTAACACTAATTGGTATATTGCACTCACTTTTTTTTTTTCCTTCATTTTTCTTTCGCTTCAAAAGTAGTAAGGGATTTAACACTACCTGAAATTGATCTGATCCAAATTCAGATGCCCCATCCTAGCACAGTTTCTACTTCTCCTTTGTTCCCCAGCTGTCCCTAGAGAAGTGCATCCCTCTGCAAAGGACCATAAGACTGTAATTTTGTCACAGTATGGTAAAAAACATTCTGTACTGAGGACTGAAATTGCTTGTACTCTAGTCACACTGCTGGGCATGACCAGTGGAGTTGAGGTATGGTCTGGCTCTTGTTGTACTCAAGCACAAGGCTGGTTCACATTTATCTTCCAGGAATCTCCCCATTTCAGCAGCATGACAGTGTGCCCTCATGCAGTGCTGGGAATCCAGCATGGGTAGAAGACAAAAGATGTTGTGCATTCCATAATGTTCATGCTGTGAACACCATTATGCATCGCCTGGCAAAAGTGACTGCTGCTATAGAAAGAATTAACAACCGAAACTTAAGCATTCTTCAGTAACCACCATACCATCAAATATGGGAAGAGGAAGGACTAGTGTTAATCTGACATTACTAACATCAGCCTTTCAGTATCTCTTGCTGTTATGGGCTCACAGAGCAGGAAAAGCATACGTACAAAGATGATGATTGAAAAAAGAGAGTACATCACTGGGTTTCAGGTGGTATGAAGCAGGCAGCACAGAGGGATCTTCCATTAGAAGCAAAGAACTAGCCACAACATTTACTACAAGTGTTGCACCCTCCTCTTTGATTCTTCTGTATTCTTTCTGATTTTTATTTGCACACTTTCGCTTTGATCATGTTGAGGGTTCGATCTCTCACCCCATTGAAATTCTGATACAATTCTTATTAATTAGAGTAGCATAGTTAGCAAGGCACCCTTAGGTATGAGCTCCCATAACCACACAGCAACTGGATCAACTGCACACATCAGAAACATGTCTCTGCTGGTGCAAGTACTTTGCAAAACAGAAGAGCTATGAGGGTGAGGGGTAGAAGCAAACCTCAAAAGCAGATTAATCGTCATTTCAAAAAAACAAGAGCACAAGTTTTGTATAATGTATGCCACTAATGGTTGATGAAGAAAGTGCATTTTCAGTGATGCAAAACAATAGATCAAGATCTAATATATTTGTGAATGGCAATAGTAATATCAGCACTTTTTAGACTAGGCTGTCCAAAAAATATTTTGACTGCAGTACAGATAGAAAGTCCTATGGTATGGCATATACATATAGACCAATGGCAATAAACCACATAAAAATATACATCCACTGGAAATCGAGGAGGGGTGAAAAGGCCAGAGGCAACAAGGGGCTTTGATTTAGTGCATTTAGAGAAAACACATTCTGCCTTCCAGTTTAAAGAGCATGTACACAACCAAAGACACCATTACAAATTAGTCCAACAGAGAATATCAGCAGTATAATGGCTAGAGTTGTATATTACAGATCTCAAAGCCAAAGAAATTCTTTGCATAGCAGCACTGTCAGAATTGCATAAGTTCTTGCATGCTAGGAAATTTAGGCTTGGTCCAGAAATAACAAAACTCTAAGGCAAATGGCCTGCCTGCTGGGTTGCTGTAGATCTTTGTTAAAATGATGTTGAAGCCATTTGGGTACAAAATCTCAGTTTACAGAAACAATTGTTTAAATAGATGACTGGAGAAATAAATTAGTGCTCTGGAAAATTACATTACACTGATTGCCAATTCTTTGCTATATATAACAGCTAACTCCCTTACAGTATGTGTAACAGTGAAAGATAACCGCATTTTGCTGGAGAACAAGCAAAGTTCATCCATCCAGCAACATTTTAAAGATACATAAGAAGTCTATCCCTAACACTGGAAAGAAAAAACATTTAGTGGAAATGTACTCTGAGTTTGAGGAATGATATCCAGAGGTTTCAAAGGAAATTTTTTTCCTCTACTCTTCCTACCTCTAGCAGAGTCTTGGAGTCAGGTCACTTTTCTAGCCTTCAGGTGGCCTGTTATGTTGCATATGTAGATAAGGTCTGACTGACTCCTCTGTGTGTTTCTACCCTGCCACGCTCCTCTAAAAGAATCGCAGGGAAAGATTATGGCTCCATCTCCCAGCTTGGAGAGAGGGAGAATGATGCTTTTCTGTCAACTAAGTACAAGCCAGATGATTCCTAGTGACATCCCCATTTCAATGGGCAGCTGACTCTGTGCAGGGAGTTTTGCATTTATTTCAGTACTAAAGCCCACAAACATGCAATAAAGAGAGTCTTAGGATTGTTCAGACCACAGGTAAGACAAACCTATATCTGCATTAAAACTTTAGACAGCATATGAAGGAATAATATTAAAAACCTATTTTAAAAACAGGCTTACAAAACTCACCACTTCCATAGGTGACACTAGGGTTAATAGAAAGGTCAAGTTATACTCAGATCATCTGTGGTTCTTGCACGAGTTTGTGTGTGTGTGTATAGAGAGTCCCTTGCTTCAGAGCTCCCAAGATAACTATATTTCTTTGTCAGAGGTAACATGGGGGAACCTGAAAGTCCAAAGGAGCTCTTTCCCCTATAGCAAATAAGTGCAATAAAGCCATTACTTTCAGTAATCACAGTTCTGGGAACTAAAAAATTCACCACAGTGCACTGGCCCTGTTACGGGTTCAGTTGAAGAGAATATTTAAAGTGTCAGTGGCAATTTTCTAAAATGGGTATGCCCAACTAGCCACCTGCAGACCAAAATCATCAGTTTTGATAATTTTGGGCATCAGAACCGATGTCTGTAATTAGACGGACACAGAAAATCTTGACAAAATGGACTTGTCCTTGACCTATTAGTTTATTTCAAAAACCTTCTGTTCATTAAACTTACATACATCAGGGAATGTTGTAGATATTTGATCCTTTCTCTGGTATTCAACGATGTGATATATGTCAAAGGCGATCAAAGAAACTGAAGGGAACTAAAGAAACACCTTCACTGACTGATCAAAAGAAATGCTTTCGTAGTTACATACTTCAAACAAAAGTGCACCACCATTTTTCAGAACAAAACTGCTTAACTTTACCATGAAGGTAATTTAAAGTAAAATTTTGTTACAGTCAACACTGACTGAAATTAAGAACCATATTTTTTTACAATTCTCTCATATTACCCTTTCCTCAGCCTTAGGCAATTAAAGTTGCTCAGCTACGTAGGCATTTAAAAGGTCAATCTGCAAGGCATTTTGGTTTGCTAATTTCCACAGTTAGCTAGAATCTTAATCCATGGTCCAAATTCACTATGAATCATCTCTAATTTTTCTAGTTCTAAGGAAGTTAATGGAGTGCAATCCCTAAATTATGGCAAACAGGCAAATTGATAGTACTCTTGATTTTTTACTTGAGCACACAGATTTTTCTTCAAGATTTTCTGTCCTTGTATATTTTCCAGTAATAACTTTGAGATAATGTCTGAGTAAATTTTAATGACTTGTTGATCCGTTTTAAGCCTTCATGTATTGTTGTGGGATTTTCCCACCACTCACACCTAGAAAGGACCAGAAGTCTAGATTGGGCAAATAACTCTGAGCATGTTTTTGCCATGCAGGCAGCCACAATGGCATGATAAGGTGAGATTTATGGCTTTAATGCCTGCTTGCTCCAACACTGGCATGCCTGAACAGTTACTGATACTACCATACAGGCTATATTGCTCAGAACATATGGCGGAGGAAAGAAGAATAAGGCCCTGAAAGGAAGGAAAAAGGTGTGGATTCTCAACATGACTGGAGTAGGACAATAGATCACTATCAAATTAAGCACAATTAATTTTCCCTATATTGCCACATATACAATTCACCAGGACAAAAGCCTACACTCTCTCTGAAATCCTTTTTACATTTACATAAGAAGATGTGCACATTAATGGATCCTGGGATGATTTTTGAAATTCCTTTGAACACACTATGTTTTCCAGGAGAAGAAGAAATGTTGTAAGACAATATCAGGCTGATGTTGAAGAAGTGCCTCTTTACTCCTTTTAACCTAGACATGCTGTTTAAAGGTAACATTTATCATCATTACCCCACTATGCATCCAGCAACGGCCTAGAGAAGCGTGGAAAAACTCCAGGATGAGGGACATTGTCTTTCTGAAAGTTCAGCAAGAGTCTGGGCAGCATCCATATTTCTTTCATGCTGTGGGAAGGAACAAGCCAGGCTCTGTGCAGGTCATTCAGATGGTCCATAATACCGAGTCAAGTGATGCCAAAAACACACTTCCAACACCATGTGTCTAGGATTTTGGGCACCATTGTGATCATACCTCGATGCAATATTTCCGTACTAGATGCAGCTGGTTGCCAGAGTGCAAGTAAACTTCATAACTGACTGCCACGAGTCAGTCCGGGAGCAGTAAATTAGCAAGTGGCTCAGGCACTCTAGTCTAGAAGAGTAAAAAAGGAGTGTGGCTGCAGCACTGGGAACAACGGTCTTTGTTCTCCTGCCTTGAGTGAAAGTAAACAAGTCCATTGTTATCTGACTTTGCCAAACCTCAAAGTATAATGCTAGAGGAAAAAATAAGTTTTACAGAATTGAGCGTATACAACCCTTTTCTTCCCTTCATAAATTGTGTGTTACACTAGTTGAAATTACCGAAGTGTTTACAGTATGCTATATATATAATGGCACATTTAAGCTTTTTAAAGGAATTAGAACATTTCAGGAATGTCTCTGGTGCTGAAAAAGGCTAATGTATTACAAATCATATAGTATTTTAATTCAGAAAAAATATGTTTGGGTATTTTGACCTAGCATCATAAGGGTTAGGAAACCAAACGAGGATGCCATGAAGCATGACTGATGAATCAGTTGAGCTAGTCTGCTTCAGATACATATTGTGCAAGGCATTATCGCTGCAATCAGTCACAAAAATGCATATTTAGTTTTTGTACATTAAATACTACACCTGTGAACCTATGTAAAAGATATACAAAATATAAATGTCATCAGGACTGTATATTTCAAACTTTTTAAAATAAACACAAATTATATATATATGTAGGCATATAGGTTGTAATTTCAATGTCAACACTAGCACAGTTTTTCTCTTCTAGACACAGACCTGTATACTTCCTAGTCCAACACATGCACCTACAAACACATGATCATGCATACAGCTTTACGTTCTGCTGTTTGCAGAAGAGTCAGAATATACAGCACTATACATTGTTTCAACTCAAAATTGATTGGCAAATTGGGGAAGATGCCATTCAAAAGAAATTCCTTGTGAGCTATTACCAAAAAAACAGAGAAAACCAGGGGTATAGTTATTTCATCTCAATAAAAACACTGAAGACCATGGTGATGATGACCTAAGATTCAAAACGCTTTGTCCAGCCTGTGGTGGGGGTCACTCTTGGACAAGATACAACAGTGTAGAACTGGCTGCTATAACACATACCAAACACAGTTATAATGAGGCGTAGAGCTTTCACAAAACCGTCCAACCCAGCTCTGGGTTCAGACTATGGAGGTCTCTGACCGAAAGGAGACAGAGCAGTTGTACGCCGTTCTTCTCACAGCAGGCGGTGCTGAAGGTGATCTGGATGCCCATCTGGAAGGTAAGCGTCGATTTGCTGGCCGAGCAGGCCGGGAAAAACCCTTCCCACTTGAACATTTAGCTGGCACAGATATCTAGAACACAAAGGCAATTCCTTGCTTTAACAAGTTATGGCTTTTGTGGAACGCAGCAGGAATGTAGGAAGACATTTGGGGTGACCTCAGAACAGGTGGTCTGACGCTATTAAAAGGAGCACAGTAATGCGCAGAATGCAAAAGAACAGCTATTTCTATGTATAGGGATTCTCACATCGGCTGTGGTTTAAAATATATGGAGGCAAGCGTCAGACACAAGGAAAGGTATAAAATGTTAATGCAAGCCCAAACTGACATTCACTTCTCATTGCTTTTCTTTTTTGGAAGTTTTTTTGTCAATGAACACGGTATACTGTTCTAAATGTAGAACTCAGTCTGGAGTATGGTCTACATACTTTTCAGGTATTTTTTGATAGATCCTATTTCAGTAGTCACATCTTGCTAAGAACTCTGTTTCCTTTAGGGCAATGTGAAGCTGTTTACACTTGGTAACATAATTCAGAATGGTTATGTATTAATGCAGTGTCATGTCTACATGCAGAGCCTTATACACACAGGAAAACCAACAGATTTTGGTCATAGGTACAGTGATATAAATTGGAAAGAATGAAAATAAACCAAATGGCTCATGTTATGTGTAGGGCTTTACATCTTTGTGATGTGAATGCTGCTGGACCTAAAATGGTACCCTCTAACCAGGCAATATTCTACGTTTAGTTTGTACAGATAGAGTGAGCCTATGGAGAAAAAAAATCTAGTTGGCTTAGTAAAGTTATTCTGGGCTTACATCCATGTAAACTTAGTCATTATCTAGTCACTATTTCTTCCTTACATATTCACTATGAAAATTTGTTTTCCTATCAAAAGTTCATTGGATGAAAAAGAAATCAGAAGCTTCATGTCTTTTTCTTTCTGTGCTGTGGTTAATATGTGTCTGCTAAGCATGATGTTGCATCACTGCAAGGCTGTCAGAAAGATGTGCAGAAGAAAATCTGCATGGTCGGATTCTCAGCTGTTTAAATCCACATAGCTCCACCGAAGTCTGCGAATTTGTGACAGTTTAAAGCACACCAGCTGACAGTCTGAACCCATTTAAGTTTCTCAGCTCCAAACACATTTGCCTTTCGTTTTCTGAGATGCTAAGGGGCATATCTCTTTGTGTTCATTGGTCAAGGAGCTCTTCAGGAAAAAAGATTTTTCCTTCTTTGTGGCCTTCTACAGAACCTGCAACTTACAGTGTATTTTCAAAACCATCTGTTTCTCTTTTCATTAAGAAAGAATGTTGGCAAAAGCAATATTTCTAAACTTCTGCAAATAAAATTCAGCCAAATATACATTAATTAGTCATGCCATACTCTTCTGTTTCTGTGAGCCTATGCTTGAATATATAGGAGAAGCGTGGAACCGAGACATGAGTAAGAGGGGGTCACTTTATTACTGGAAACTTTATGGAGCTACAATACCCCTTTTCATAGGCAGTTCCAAGGAAATCCTGAACCAAGCAGCACCTTGGATGCTGAAGAATGCTATCTAAGCTCTCTAGAATTTTGACATGACCAAGTGTGCTTAAGCCTTTTGGGAAGGCTTATGAAATAACTTGCTAGCCAAAGGAAGGAGGGAGGGAGTTAAAACCTGATTGCTGTTTTCACTAGTTTAATCCTTGAATAACTGCACTGCAGGTAAAATCTAGCTTTCCACAACAGCAACAGAGATCAGAATCTGGCACACATCTTCACTGGTCATTCTTACTTACATGCTTCTGCCCTCCCACAACTCTATTATCTTTGGAGGAAATGCTTCCAGATCCTGGCCTAAAGTGTCTATTTTTACATAATTATTTACAATATTGCGTTAGCCTGCCTCATTTTAGAATCTGAAGCTTGGTATGAAACTGAATTATTTTGTTCTTGACATTCTCATGAACCTTACCTCTGGTAACTTCTGTCTCTCTTTTCCTTGCTTGAGTTGCTGCCCAATATGCCTGGCTGAATTCCTTGGACATTCTTGCTTTCCTTGCTCAATCTGGAGCATTTCTAAATACTGACTCAATGTCTCACAACCCCCATCAGTGAATTCAGGATTTGCCTGTGTCCACTTCTCTTTGCAGCATTTTGCATTACACGGAGAAGTCACTGTTGATTTTTCATAGTTTTTCAAAAGCTTTTCAACAACACCATAGTTCGACCTTGAGTCAGCTGAACGCGGGCGACCGGATAAATTACTCGGTCTCCAGTCATGCTCGTGAAGCATGTGCCTATAACCACTAGTATTTGGAAGTCCATTTATTTGCTTTTGTTGTCCTGCTGTTCTGATAGCTTTGCTGGAGCTGCTAGTTTCTTGCTCCTTTGCTGCAGGGAATTTGGGATTTGAAACACAAGATGTATTTACAGTTTCTGTCCTGCTAATAGCTGAGTCACACAGTGGATCGCAGGGTTTGTGATCTTCTGACGCTGTTCGAAGCACCTGGTTTTCTTGTAAAGCATTGTTACGTTTATCTGTGTGAAATACAGTCCGGTTAAACTCATCGATCTTTGCTGCTAAAATTTCATTTCTTTGGGTCTTTCCTAAAGTATACCTAGAGTCTTCCAAAAGATCATTGTGCAGGGTAGCAGGGGCATAAAAGTCATTAGTGTAATAAGGGCTGCTGTGAGACTTGGGATTTTGTTTCTGGTGCATCTTGTTGCTTTGGGCCATATTTCCATCTGAACAACTCTTTTGGGATGACAGTGGGGAAGGTTCACGTCTACTGTCTTTTCCAAGTTTGCCCACATCATATGCCCACGTGTTGTGGCAGAAACTTGTTGGTACATTGCACTCATTTTTGGTTACAGGTGTTGCAGCAGCTACCGTCACAGGACCTTTCACAGCCTGCCCTTCATTTGCACAGGCTGCTGCAGTTTCATTCTGGTTTATAGGTGAAGGATTCATCAGTTTTCTTCCACTCCTACAGTCCTGAGCCTTGCAATTACTTTTGATGCCTGGATCTCTTATTGGTGCTTCAGAAAGCTGTACAACTGCAGAAAGTGAGTTTGTTAGGTGGCGAGAAGTGCTCCGTGGAGGAACTGGTGGAGCTTCTTTCTTTTGCCAAGGTCTGAAGTCTGTTTCATTGTCACCAGTAAGACCACTATAAGATATGTCCTTCAAAGCCTTGGTGGAGCTCATCAGATTCTTCCTATTATTATGTTCCTCTGTTTCAAAAGCAACTGAAGTCTGTGATTCATTGCTGGACACATGGTTCATCTCAGGCAGAATAACTGTGCTTTGGGTTTCCTCAAATTCCCCCAGGAAAGGAAGTGACTTCATTCTGGAAATAAAAGGAGAAGTGTTTTAGGGATGAGCAATAAGGGTATTCCCCCAGGGGACCTCAGCATGGATTCATTCTCCCCCTGAGCAGGTGTTTTAACACTGGCTGCTTAAAAAGATTTGGGAGCAGTTTTGCTGCAGCTGGTACACCCAACATATTTGAAACATACATGAAGAATTTGAAGAAAGCTCAACAAAGGGAATCTTGTATTCCTTTCCCTTGCCACTAAAATGCTTTTTCTGAGTTTTTGTAGATGATTGTTTGTTTTCTTACCTGTCCTACAGTAAGGAGAGTGGGATCTTGTGAGTTCTAATGACTTCAGTGAGAGACTACCTGACTATGAACTGAATGAAGAAAGCTTTAGGACATAGTGCATCCCTTGTGTAGGCTTACATTACACATGACAGTACAAATGTGTCTTTTGAGATCTGTTCAAAAATCACTTTTCTCAGCCAGGATTCAGAAATTGTGCTGCAGCTATGAATCTATTTGCTTTAAAGATACAAACACTAACCCAGCTGATAAATTTGATAATAATCAATTAGTGACAGATAGCCAACTGACTGAAGTCCCTCTGCTCTTTGGGAGCATCTGAGAAGAGCTTGCCATGATGCAGACTTTCACGGGTTCTCATCACAGCTGAGACATAGTCTTTCTCAAGCTCTTTCATGGTGTGCACAGACACACCTCTGGTTCAGTCTTGCCTTCCGAGAATTTCTGCACAACTCAAGAGGAAGACTAGTGTTTAGCTTGCTAAAGGAGAGACAATGAACATAGAATTCTTAACAGATGGTGGAATGTTCATTTGACATACTTTACAGGGTCTGGCTTACCATCTTTCCATTAGTACCAAAGTATGGTTGTTTTTCCTTCTCTTGCCTTCTTTGTACTCTTGGATTGTCAGTCCCTGACACATCCCCCACACTTAAGGCTAGATCTGGGCTTGATATAAGAAACCTCACAGCCTAACAAATCCATACAGTGTTGTACAGAACTGCATGGAAATGGGACCAGGGCAGGCAGAAATATCTGTTCACTTTCCAAATCCTCTCTACAGCCATTAGAAACAAGTACAATTTCATCTTGTATAAACACTAATTTAATTTTGTAAGTTCTATAGATAAACTCCATTTTGCTAGTAAAATGTGCCCTTGTATCATATTTTAGTATATTTCATTTGAATGTTTTGTGCTGAACACCAAAACACTAGGAGGATAGGAACTGCCCAACTACTAATAAATTCAACAACAAATCCCCTTTCAAAGTGAACAGGAGCACAATCTCATTATTCATTTTCTTCCTCTAATATAGAAGAGTCCAAATATGTTTTTACCTTCTGTGGTTGGACTTCTTTCGAATTTCCTCTTGATAACTGCATAATTCTTCACTGACTCTGGCAAGTTCTTTAAGAGCCTTTATAAATATAAAAAGAGTCCTTAAATATAAGCCTTTTAAATGTTATCTCCAGAATTATTTTGAAACGTGTGGTGATTTGCATTTAAGACGCAAGGCAGAGGACAGCAGCACAAGGAAAGACACAAAAATTCCCCAGGTTGTGAAGGGAGGTAAAGAGCATACTGTTAACACACTTAAACAGTGAGAAAACATGCATCAATGGCAAGCTGAGGAGGAAGTAGAGACAGTGCCTTGCCGGAAAGCTAAAATCAGGGAGATCAGTTCTTTAGGTTAACCTGGCAGGCCAAAGCCCTTGGTATTTTCCTTACCCTTGTAACTGAAACATGCTCATACTTTACTTACTACATTGAGATCACCAATATAATTCTTGGCATTTTTCTTGGAAGTTCTGATGCTGAGGCTGTCTTCAGGTTCCTCACAGTTCTCAAAGGCCAGATTGTCCATTAACAGAGTATTGTTTCTGCTCTTGGCTCTGGTTTCTTTACATTCGTGTCCTGTTTTACTGAGCAAACTCCCTTTTTCCATCCTGACATTTGCCACATTGTGTTGATAGTTCAGCTCCACTGTGTCACTCTCTTCCGAAGTAGGGGAATGCATGGACAGCTGCAGCATCTTGCTCTGAATGGCCTTATTATCATGAGCATTCATATTGCCCTCCCTTCTAAGTTTTACCTCCTGGTAAAGCTGAAAAAACAATAAACCCATCTATTAAATCATGGTAATGTGATGAACATCATGGTAAAAGAACATATTCGTCTTCTGTTTTGAATGATGCTTCACTCAGTAGCACCAAGTAGAAAGAATTTATACATGTGTTAGTAGAAAAGTGTTGAGTCACACGGTGTGATAGTTCACAGACAGTTATTGTCACAGGATGAGGAAAGAGCTCATTCACAAACTCTTTGCCATAGTTTTAATGTATGGCTTCCATCCATAGGATGGGATCAGAAGAGATCTCATGAGGTCAATGGCCCTGCCTTGAGCCAGAAGCTGTATGGTTGTCTTTCAAGTAATATCAGCACACTGTGTGGTGGACACAGCCCTGATCTGATGGATGGGGAATGTGAGGGAATGTGAAGGAAGGAGAGGGCTCTAGCTATGTTACAGCCTGGTAAAGTATATTAGTTTAAGGAAGGGAAGCGGATTCTCATCACATATAGCACCATCTGCACTACAGCAGTCTATTCTTGTTTCCAGGCAAGTGGAATTCTTCCCTATGACTGCAGTGATAAATCAGTACTGCAGAATGGTATTATTTGGCAATGTGTGGTCACTCTCTTATCTTCTTTCACGCTATCCGCTGAGATCCAGTGGCTTCATTAGTAAATGAAAAGGTGTTAATTCCAGTCACCCAGCACATTCAAAGTAGAGAACTGTGACAAATTATAGATTACAAAAAACAGCAACATCATAAAAACCTCTTCTGTTTACAGTATCATTTCCAGTGCCAAGAATCCCATGGCTCTTTATAAACATTCATTCTTAACTTGCTCTTATGAAGAAAGCACAGGGCAGGCATCTCTGAACAGCCATCTGCCTGCTCTCTCGCAGTGCACAAGGCCATCACAACAGCTTTTGGAAGGACAGTGAAAAAGAACAACAACATGAAGAACATGTGGCCATTTCATGGGTAGTGCTGTAGATTAGAAGTATTCTCACATTCAGAGACTTGACACTTGACCTCATCCTGGGCTTTTAGCTTTCACTCCCAAAGCCCAGCTGCTCACGGAACCTGAGGGCTGAAATTTGTCATTTCCAAGAAATGAGGGCCTCATATGGACTCACCATAGCAGTAAGAAGGGAGGATACCACCTCATAACTGTCCTGGTTTCAGCTGGGATAGAGTTAATCTTCTCCCTAGTAGCTGGTACAGTGCTGTGTTTTGGATTTAGTATGAGAATAATGTTGATATCACACCAATGTTTTAGCTGTTGCTAAGTAGTGCTTAAACTAAGTCAAGGACTTTTTGGTTTCCCATGCTCTGCCAGCAAAGAGGTGAAAACAAGAAACTGCAAGGGAGCACTGCCAGGACAGCTGACCCGAACTAGCCAAAGGTGTATTTCATACGATAGGATGTCATGCTCAGTATATAAACTGGGGGGGTGTTGGCCGGGAAGGGCGGATCACTGCTTGGGAGCTGACTGGGCATCAGTTGGTGAGCGGTGAGCAATTGCATTGTGCATCAGTTGTTTTGTATATTCAAATTCTTTTATTATTGAAATTTTATTATTATTATCATTATTATTGTTTTCTTCCTTTTCTGTCCTATTAAGCTGTCCTTATCTCAACTCATGAGTTTTACTTTTTTCTTTTCGATTCTCTCCCCCATTCCACTGGGTGGGGGGAGTGAGCGAGCAGCTGTGTGGTGCTTAGTTGACAGCTGAGGTTAAACCACAATAACTCAACAATATCATCTCCTAAACCACGTAAGTCTTCCTGGAGGAATCCAGGAATTAAGTTAGGCTTTGGTGGGCTAGAGAAAATTACCAAATAAAATTATAAGCTGATAAGGTAGCGTAAGTTTTATTGAGGAAATCCCTCTAGAGATGATGGCATTTAAAAGGTAACTCCCCTTTTCTCCAGCCATGTGACTTTTGGCAAAGAAATGTCAGGCAACTGAAATCAAGGGCAACTATAGACACAGTTTAAGAGGGGATTTTAGGATACCAGTAACCTTGGGGTATCATTTGTAGTTTTGTCTGGTCCTGCAGCACCCAGCCATTTGCTTCATTCTCTTCCCCTCAGCCCAATTCCATTCTTTATCTCTTTTTCTGTCTCTGTCACACTTTCCTAATCCATATGCTGATAAAGAACATGGAAAAAACATGGTCTTCGCTGCCATTGTCAGGACTACTAATAGCCAGAATACCTTTTCACAACACATTACCATCATTCCAAAACAGCTTATATATATACACCTAACAGGCTGAAGTTCAACTACACACAGAGATCACATTACTAACTTTTGAAGCACTTTCACCTTGGCAGTGAAATTAGGTAACATTGCACAGAAATGTCCTAACGCTAAAGACAAAATGTGGCAAAAGCTATCATATCAGTCTGCAAGAACTGCGGGTAAAATATAAGGGAGCTGACGTTATGGAGTTATGCTGCAGGCTGGTTTAACGGGCAGTGTATGGCTGCAATTCATTTGGCTCTGATAATTTTTCTTCTCATACTTTCATGTGAGCAATCTCTGCCATACATTCCTGTGTTGCTCAGCCACAGGACGGTGTTGGCAGAAAGCAAGCAAAACTACTCCATGTGTATATTAGAATGAAAAATGTGGAAAGCTCAGTGGTGAAAAATCTTGCTTCTGTATGTTGCCAAGGCAGATTCAATTTATGCATTACAGTGCCAGAGGGTTCTGCTGCAGGGACAATCTGGGGATAAAAGAGTAATAAATAATTACCTTAACTATTTCTGGAAGATGTATTAGGAATGGTAGGGAGTGAGTGTCTGTTAGTATGTGTAAACACAAGTGGTGTCAGAGCTTTCATGCATTTACTATATCGGTTTTCTCTGCTAAAAGTCATCCATAATTGGAGCAGGTTCTAGCCAGAACGATGCTGCATCATGCAGCATTTAATGTATGACATTCTTCTTAATATTACCTTTTACCCCAGCAGACCTGTGCCATCTAATTCCTTTTTGCCGGAGAATTCTGATACCTAGATTTTTTTATTACTGAATATGCATTCTCCTAAACCCCATATATGCAGTTGTTCAGCATGTACTTGAAAAAAGCATGTATAATATAGGTATCATGGCTCAAGCCCAGCAGAAATGGCAGCAGTGTATACAGCCAACAGTATCATAGCAAACTTCACACAAAGTGATATTTAATCTCCTGCTTCATAATCATGACTATTAAATGAGCAATTGCAAATACTGCTGAACCCCAGGTTTTTCAAACTACTATTAGCTATTAGAAACTTCCAGTGACAGATAAGAAATAGGATATAATTCAGAAAAAAAAGTGAATTGACGTGATCCCTAGTCACTTCACCTCAAGTGAAAATATTAGTGTTCAGAGTTTTGTCTAACAGTACCTCTTCTATTTTCTTCTGCATGACCTTCCATTGACATTCCCATTCTTTCCTTTCGTTGTCAAATCTCTCCAGCAATTCCATCTTCTCTTTATTCCAGTTCCTCTCAGTATTCTCCAGTTGTTTACGAAGGTCCATGGTTACAGTCTGTGTAACAGCAAGAAGATAGCTCTGCTTTTTTTCTGTCTTCCCTAAATGTTTCCTGGAAGTTTATCAGAATAAGTCTTACTTGTGTTTGATTCTAGCTTTCAGGAAAAAATACAACCAAGAAAAACCCCCAAATAAGTAACTTAAATGTGCTTCCAGGAGACAGCATCACACAATTGCATGATATATATCTGGAGTGTGACTGGAATATGGACAAACTAAGCATTATAGGACACAAACCCTAGGACAGAGAGGCACAATCTGGAAAGGGGAGGAAGGACACGCATCCAGCATCATAGAATTCAGGAACGTCTGCCACAGCAGGCTCTATACCATGGCCACTTCGCACCTTTGCCATTACTCTTCACTATAAACCTGTTCTCAATGAAATTCAAGTCTGCATGACATTGAATGGCACTTCAGGACCTTGGGATCCTGCAACATCTGCTCTTGAGGGTGAAAGCTATTTTTACATTTGTTCAAAAGACAACTGCAAGTGTAAAGGTATCATGTTTGCTCATGCACTTCTTTCACACGTGCATGTAGCACAACAAAGACTGTGACATTCTTCTGGCAATTGAAGATTGTAAACTCAATACATGCAGAAAATTCATATGGCTATATGAATGCTTTAGAATACATGAAGAAAAACAGGACAGGAAAGTTAATAACAGCTAACAAACATACATATACAGTAGAAAGCATCATTCTACTATATAAAGGACTATAAGTCACTAGAAAGACTTATATATATATATATATATGTATTTTGGATTTACAAATCTGAATCTATAAATGTTAGTTCCAGGACCAGCATAGGGAAAACTAGAAACTATTCTCCAATAGCATTAACTCAAATCTAGTTCAAAACCTTGCTCAGAATATTTAACTAATTTGTTCTTCAGTTTCTCCTTTCCCTTCAGAAGTTTTTAGTATCTTAGTATCTGCAAATGAAAAATTATTAATTGACCCACTAAAAAGGTATATTTTAAGGGAAATATTTTAGATCTGCTCATCTGACATTGGAGCAAAACATTTACAGATTTTATGGGCCTGGTCTTCCTCTTGCTTTCTTAGGCTTTATAATAGAAAATCCACTATCAGCACATTTACTATGCCAGCAAGGCCAAAATAACACTCGTTCATTCAGTTACAATGGCTCCTGTGGAATAATGGCTGGTACACACACATTGACATTTGAGTTTGTTAACTTTCGCTCTCAAAGCCAGCTGTTGTGTTACTTAGGTGGACATGGAATCTAGTTCTACTCACGAAAGGTCTCTGCATTCCTTTCATCTCTTGCCAGAAACCAAGTGTGTGGGCAGGCAAATGAATTATCAGAGAGTTAACTAGGGATAAGCCCAGTTTACCTTCTTGGAATTGGTTCATTTCCCTGACTGATGGTCAGTGATTGTCAACTCACAGGAACTGCTCATTTTATCACCTACATTTTCTTTGATATAGTGAAAATTCATTTTTGAGCTTCACACAAAGTTCTTCCCCATCCTGTATTTTATTGGACAAGTCTTGTTGATTCAGCTGTGGCTACCGCGTAATCACTGCTTACCAGTGTCTGCATTATTTCAGCTGACTGGGAAGCTGATGCCAAACTTGGAGTCAGCTTCTTTCATGAACAAGTAAGCAGAAGAGCTCAACTGAAGCCCAAAAGATTACTCAGATCTTTGGGTCATAGGAAGTCCTGCTACAGGATCTCTCAACTGACAGCCACCATGGGTCCAATCCTAACTCAGGGGTTGCAAAACATCAGGGGTTGTAAACCCCAAGCAATTTTGGAGGACTTGGAGAACAAGCTGACTATTCTTCAACTATCTCTGTCAGTCCATTTCACAATGGTGTAACCATGTCACCATGCAACATGGTATTGGAGCTTACCCTTTCAAACCTGCCTTGGAGCTCTGAAATGGCAAACTGTCCCTCAGCTGCCTACAAACAGATTTCAGACCCTTCTTCTTCCACCTGCCTAAAACCATACAAGGCAGCTTTATAAAAACATAAAACTCCTTGAAACTAAGCACTGCTGAAAGACAGCACAGCATTCTCATCACAAAAGTAGTCAAGCACTGGTTTGTTTGTGGCTTCTTAGGGAAAGCCAGGCTATAGAGACTGCACCTCTCCAGACCAATGTTTCAGCTTTGTGCCAGACTTCAGTAAGTGTTGACCAAAAACAACTTACAAAAATTGCAATCAAAACATCTATTGTTAATGAACTTTAAAACCATTTCAATACTTTCACACTTTGGTAATTCAAAGGTTGCAATTCTTAGTACAGTCATTTGCCCTTTTTTTTTTTTTTTTTTTTTTTTGCTACATTTATATCTTTATAACCTTTCAAGACATCTCTGAGAAATAAACAAGTCAACTCTCTGCTCCACTAGAATCCTTCAAATACATGCCAGAAAGAAATAGAAAAGAATACAATCACTGTAAAGTCATGAACAAGACAGGCAGGTATAATCTGTCTACAACTTGCACAAATGGTGATTTTGCCAGTGCACTATTAGTAATAATGACCATGCTTCAATCAGCAGCATGTTACTAGAAAGAAAGTCAGTACTACATAGCCTATTTTTTTTACACATATAAGAATAGATATATAATATGTACTCCTTTCAAGCATGCATATAGCATTGAAAAGGTCCTGGTAGTTTCTTAGTGCTGGGAACTACTGTTGCCATGTTTGAATTCATCTTAACAATTTTCAAGTTGTTTCATATGGAACTCTGATTATAAAAGGAGATTGGAGACCATCACAATGAAATCAAGTCTTGGAATAGGTTAGTTACAGAAGTTACAGGTAGTCACTTTTAGCTCTAAGATCCACAGAAAGCTTGTATTGCTTCTTATGCTTCTCTGATTTCCTTTTGACATAAATTCTGAGAAGAACACTCATGTTTATTGATGTTAGCAGCTGGATGACTATACAGCTTTGCTGCTATTGTACAGTGGATAAATTCATCAGAATTTTAACTCCTATTTCTATGACTCTTTGCCCTTTTTTTCCTTGGTGTTTGGGTTTATTTTCTCAGGGAGGATGTTGCTTATTTTTTCCCTATTAGCAATAAAATCCAATTTGTGGTCCTGGTAGTATACCCTCTGTCTATATAGTGCACTGAGATGTCCCCATGGGTATTTCACATGGCTTAAGCAACCCAAAGGGATGTAAAATGTCACATTATAATTTGCTGTGTGGATCAAACCAGTATGTGTACTCTTGCAGTATTGGCACTTTCTGCATGTCCTAGACAAGGTCAGAAGCTCATTAGAGCAATCAAATTCAAGCAAATAATCAATTTTGTCTACATCAGCTGCATTTTCCCTTAACTCTTCCGTTAGCCCTCCCTCCTCTCAAGCAAAAATGTTTTAAGCAACTATTTGATGTTAATGTTATTATTCCCCCATGTCTTACCCATGCCCTTTCTATCCACATATTAAAAATGCAACATAGTTTGCAACCAACTGCTATCAACTTCTGAAAATAATCTGCAGTGACATCAGTTGCGATGTTATTTTTCAACAGAGATTAATTAGATTGCATGTGCACAACCACTCATATACACAAATATTCCCTTGATTTTACAGGAAAAAAGCAGTTAAATTATATTTCCAACAGAGTGCTGTATTTTGGATGACTGAAGAAATTGTGAATTTATGTATCTGTTCAGTTACAAAAGTGTGCCATGTGTCACAATACTGCGCACTTTATACATAAAAAGAAACTACAACTGAGTGAAAGAAAAGAGAAAGAGAGAAATCAGAAAGAGTGAAAGAACAAGAAAGAAGGAGGAAGGAAAGAAAAAAGAAAGAGAGAGAAAGACACAAGTGCTCACAATGCTACCTGTCATCCTTGTACAGCTGATATATCTGTGCCTGCTCTGAAGAATCTGACTGAACTAATGAAGTCTTTCTCTAAGAATAAAGACCATATATAACATACATGAACACCACATTACTTGTAAATAACATTAGAGAGATATTTAAATAACTGTTTACCACATTAGTAATTTGATTTCTTTTTTAATCTTAACTGTTCAAAAACACAGATTTAAAATAAACTGTAACCATACCTTTCATGGAATAAGAAATCCTTTAGAAGTTTTTCAGTCCATTTCTAAACAGCAGTGAAAGCAATGAAATAGCTAGCTGGGATCCAGTTCTGCGAATCTTGATCTTTAAAAGAAATAAGAAAGCTAAGCAAGACACAACCTTTCAACTAAGGCAGCATTTGCAACTCCCTTTGAATAACTCCGCAACTTTTGCAAACTGAAAAACAGTTCCGTTCAGCATCATCCCAGCAGCTGGCTTCCACGTGACGTCAGTGCATGGAGGATGGTTTTAAAGCCATCTCTTCCAACCCCCAGCTCTGTAACTTTATATCTCCTCATATTTTGTGTAAACAACTCCAAGTCCAGGACATTTTTAGGTTTTATAGTGCAGTCCAGTTTTTAAAGCTTGCCAAAGCAGCTAGTGTTAATATTAAAGCTATGACAATAGGCAATTTTAGGTTTCTTTTATTAGCGTCCATGTTGTAAAGGAAGATTTTTGCTGCCTTCCAGACCCAGTTTTCAGGGTTATATTTTTTAGTATGATCATTTTGAGCTTTGCAGCTTGATCCTCATAAACTGCTTTGTAAAGGGAGTTTGTCTAAAGCAGCAGTTTTGTTAGTTAACATCTATCTTAAAGAGCTAAAAGCAAACCACTCCTCCCTAAAATCTTTTTCTGTGTTCTAAATATGCTATCACTTATGAAGTGCAGAATTATTGGGCACTGTGTAATCCTACTGTCTTGCATTCTGGGAATGGTGCTAATGGTTTCCTTGGGATATACCCAAATATTCCTGCTACTTTATAAGGTTCCTGGATCAGATTCTCCAGTCTGTTAAGATACTTTGTGTCTCAGCAATGCACAGCACTTGAAATTGGATGGAGAATCTCCCTTGCGCAGGGAAACTCATCCCTGGCACAAGGCTAGCAAGGAAGGTCCAAAAACACCTTGGCCTGGATTTAAAGCACTGGGAGTGCCAATAGCAAGTGTCAGCATGGGGTGAGGGAAGGGAGTGATGTGATAAAAATGATCCAGTAAGTGAAAGTCCACGGGAGACCCTGAAGCCAGCATAGTGAAATTTAGCTGCTCCCCCTGCTGAGCTGTGGGCACAAGGAGCTCCGCTCTCTCCTTGTGTCTACCCACCACAGTAACTCTCCTGTTGCGCTATGTGTTAAGTTGCTTTCATTTGGCACACTGAGAGAGGGCAGAATCTTCATGCACATAGCACTGCCCTGCTGGGTACTTGTGCTTGGATGTGCCTCTGGACAGTGAGACCACCCATAGTCAGAAAATTCACATTTCAGGGAATATTTGCCCCCATGTGTACCTGGAGAAGGGCCACAAAGTACTTGACTCACGCAGCATAAAACTCTGGACAAATTCTGTCATCAGATGGGTGTCTTTGAATGCACTAAGCAAGAGTGACGTATATTTTTGTGGGCAGAGCAACTGATGACAAGAGGATTGGCGAGATGAAGGACACAATATGAGGATTCATGCGTCCTTTGCTTAGTCAGCACTCTCCTCTTTAGAACAATAAGGTTTTATCTGTGATAAAATCCATGCACAACATAAAGATTTTAGCTCTGGGTGCATTTTATAGTAAACACCAAAGCAGGTTTCAGAGAAAACACATATCTTCTCCTTATATGGTCAAGCTGTAAGTCTCAGTGAATACACTACTGGGGATCTTATTCTGCTCCTATGTAACATGAATAATGGGACTTGAGCTATTTGTGAAAATTTCAAAGATGGTCTAAAAATTGAACAAAGATGCCCAAGTACACGACTGAATGTCCCTGAAGAAAAACTCCAGCCTCTAAACTCTGAGGATTTAAAAATTCCCTGTTCATAAAGCAACCGTGTGACTTCTTTGGGAGGCTACATCCCAACACACCAGCTGACATGGCTGTGAGCGAAGCCCGAGTGCCTGGGAGCAGAACTGAGCCCACAGCTGGAGGCCGGGTGCCACAGTGCTGCCTCCTCCCTGAAGCCAGCACAGCTGCACCACTGAAAATGAAGACAGACGCTGAAGACATGTTTTTTTACTCTTACCCATCACCACAGGCTATTATTCTTGTGCCTTTAAAATTGCTAACTCAACGCCCCTCACCTTGTTACGTGAACTCTTTGAAATAAAACACAGTAAAATTAAAGAAAACAAGGGACTAAATCCCAGGATTGAGTTTTCACTCAGGCAAAATCCTACATTTCTGTCAGCATGAGGAATTATTAATGTGTGAGACCATAGGTCAAAAGGCCATGTTAAACTCATCCTAAAATGGGAAAGGCAGAGAAAAAGTTGGGACAAAGAAAACATGAAGCGACGTCTAAAAATTTGGGCTCATTGCTCCAGACATCCCTAAGTGTAACAGTAGTGACTTTTGCTTTTGAGGAAAAAAAAGTCATCCAACAGATACTGTCCCTCCCCCAGCAGCAGCAGACAAAGCAGAAAATGTGGCTTTCTGGCCGCTGGCACAGGAAAAAGAAGCAGGAAAGCTATTGTAGGTTTACTACATCTGACACACTGCTTCCACAGGCAAAGTGTACTTTGTCTATACCTGGTATCAGTTCTGCTTGTGTTAAAAGTCAGCACCTCAACAAAAAAAGTGCGAGGGCATTTTCAACAAGCCCTCTGCTAAACTTCTCTTCATCATGCAAGACAAAGGAGCATGAGTTTCAGCATAGGCTATAATCTGATTATGTACTCAGGGTAGCATGTATTCTGGTTAATAGCCTGCGCTCAAGATAATTTTCGAGCATCTTCAGTTCTGCTGTACTAGCTTGGTTATGGCACACCCATTTTGCTATGTCCACATAAATTTGGTAACAAGAAGGAATAACAGCACTGCTGCCACCCAACCACAACATCAGATTCCTGAATGATGTACACCTTGATAATCTTGGCAAATACATCTCAGGAGTGGATACATAAATCGGGAAATGGGCAGAAGGGACTACAAACTCTATCTTCTCTTACAATTGTGCACTTCTGCAATAGTATATAACTTAGTGGAGAAGCAGAGCCAACAAAGTGTTATGTCATGTCACTTCTCCAAGGTTACATTGGAAATCGGTGGCAGATACTTTAGATGTTTACTTTAAATAGAGCCACTGTAATTTTCCCCATAGGCAACTGCATGTGTAATGGCAAAAGTTGGGTTTGAATATCACTTCCCCTGGCATTAAATCAGAGACAGAAATGTAAGCCAATGAGAATTACGTCCCTGATACTGATGCCTTTAGAAGTCTCCTACTCACCTATCAAATTCTGGGGTGATTAAGGAGAAGGGCATCTAATACCCTAAAGCTCTGCTTGTTTTTGTAAACAACTCCCAAAGTTCATGTGCAGTTCATCTCTTTTTATAACACATATTTAGACAGCCATGTTTTTGGCAATTTTCTATTTTCCAACTGCCAGGCATATTTCTGCACTATAGCACCTGCTCTCTTCTAGTTTTGATCCTGAAGCACTGGTGACATGTGTCAGCAGACACTTATTCTATCTCTAACTGGAGCTTCAGGCATGGATATTTTTGGCTGAAAGAAATATCTCTGATCCTGGAGAAGATGATCATTCTAGTATCATGGGAATTTTTCAGTAACAGTAAAGAAAATATTTGTAGAGGTATTTTGTCAGGGAATTCAGAGACGACTCTATATAGGAAACAAATTTGATTTAATTTATCGGGTTGCATTAAAGGAAAAAATGCATCTATTTTCTAAATGACATAAAAATTCATTGGCTTTACTGCTGATTTACACAAGTGTAAAAATGTCAGAATTAGACCTATAGATGCAATATCTCTTCCTTCTGAAAGAACATGGAATAAATTCCCTGGGAACACGGGAAAGAGAAATTT
Source organism: Strix aluco (assembly GCF_031877795.1). NCBI lineage: Eukaryota > Metazoa > Chordata > Aves > Strigiformes > Strigidae > Strix > Strix aluco. The sequence continues at coordinate 72,362,844 of NC_133933.1, read as the reverse complement.
AATCTTTCAGAGAAATGTAAAATTAAGGCAATTTCAGGGTTTAAATTCAATGACATTTTTGCCAGAACATTAGTATTTCACCAGAATATTCCAAAATGGGAACTGTGAATCTGCTATTGGTTTAAGTGAGATTTGAACTGATAGGCAACCTGGCATATCCAGCTTGCTGTCACATAAAAGCAAAATCTTATATTCTCATTATTGCTCTTCAGAATTAGATGCTATGCGGCAGACAATCTAGTGAATCAGCAGTGTTTTGCCTGGCTCTGCTCTGCCTGAGGCCCACACACTCCTGCCAGAGGGTGTGGACCTGTTTGGCTGCATTTACTCACTCACCTGTGAGGTGGACTTTGCCCACCAGGCCAGTAGCTGAGTGGGGAGAATGTGCTTGTTTTCTTGGCAGGTATAATTATTGCATTTCTTAGTGAGCCCAACTTATCTCAATTCAGCAAGACAGAACACTTACTTATTTGGCTAGATGTTATCTTCTGGCTATGGACAGATGTCCATACTGATTTTATTAGCTTTCTCAGCAGCTTGTAAAATAATGAAAAATGGAGGGCTGTGAACTTCTCTGCAATATCTGGTGCGAATAAGTGGCTCCCATCATTCCCTTCAAGCTGAATGCAGGACATGAAAACTGCATCTCATTTCTCACTAAAATTTCTCTGTACTGAGGTTTGCAGGGGTCCTCACCGTTCCCCTTGCTCATCACAGATTCAAAGACTGTGGGGAGCTTCCAGAATGATTGTGTGTGCTTTAGTATGCTTTAATTTCAGACTGTAGCATGTACAATAGCTCTCTAAATGTCTTAAAAGGTCTCACCTTTGAATTGATTTGTTGATGCCTGACAGAATGAGGATGAGGAAAGCTCCAGCTATATGCAAGAAAAAACACTGTGAGAAATCAATGGGGTTATAAATGCCGTCCTGTACAGAGGTTATCTCCACCTTTTCTCAAGAGGTTCATCCTCACCTTTTCTTGGAAATCAGAAAGAAGCAAATCTTTCCCAATTACTTCTAAGATGTATTCAATGTATGAACTCGGTGTATTAAACTTTCTACTACTTTACAGTAGTACCGTTACTGATACACTTGGTGTAAATCAAACCCTCTCTACTCATCTTTATTACATACAGGGCTGAGAAAGGTGTAGACAAGTGTGGGGTAAAATCTGAAAGTCCAGAACTTCAGAGTTAAGTATGATTTTTTCTCTTTTATGGGATTGAGCCCATAACATTTAACAAAACCCAAATAATCTTTTCTTCCCCCAAGGGAGACAGCAAAACAGAAAGAAACTCAAAAATTCAGCCTCATGCTAAGATTTGATATGGCAAGTTTAAGCCTCAAATTATTATACTTTTAATGTCCGAATTGCAAATCCATGGGGAAAAAAATATTCTCAAGCAGTTGCTGAAAAATTTCTTACAGCAGTTGCTGAGAGAAAAGCAGCAAAAAGGCCTTTTCCCAGTATTTGAGAACTATCTTTACAGTTACAGAAATTCACTGTGAAGGGATGATATGCTTGACCATATCTTGCCATAATAGCTTCTAATATGTGGAACTTAACTTTTAGGCAACTGAGCATAAATTACAGCAGCTTAGAAACTCCTCATATTACTTTGGGCCTGACTTTCTCTTTAATTAGGACACCAGGCAAGGCTATCTATTAATCTGACATATATTGATTATAATTTTCTTTAGACATATCTTGCTAACTACAAAATAAATAATGACAACATCTCCTGGTAGGAATAAGTATTTGGACTAAACCAAGGTGAAGTGATTTAACTGATCAAGGCTACTACACCTGCAGAGTATGCTGAGGAAAAGCTAGACAAACAAGGAGAAAAACACAAACTTTGCTTAATACTGAATATTGTGAGCTTACTATTTTTTCTGTTCTCATAAAATAAGTTTTATTGCCCAACCTCTGCTTCCTTCTGAGAGGTTTCCCTCAAAACAGTGTCTCTCTGCTACTTCAGGTAGCAGAGCATAACCCAGGCGTGGAGATGAACTGTTCTCACTGGGGAATGGGTTAAGTGAACAGAGTGCTAGCATGATAAACCAAAGGGAATCATTACTGCCAGCTAGAAAAACAGCTGCTTTATTTATTACCGTTATTTATGACTAGATTTTTTATCCTGGCATCTGCACAAAAAAATTTCATTGATACACTTACTTGTAAATGATCACCTTTGGAGAATTCACATTTGTGCGACCCAGTGGTTTCAACATAGGCTGAATAGAAAACTAAGCTCCACTGGGCATTTCAGATGAGGTTTTCATAGTGGGAGATCTACTGTTTGTAGGAACTGCCTAAGTTCAGTGTGATAGGAAGATCATGAGTCGCCTGCGCTCTCAGTGCAGCCCCTCATAGGCAAGACAGGAATATTCAGTGACTATCGATGCACACCTATGTACATAAGCTTCCCTCACCTGTGGCCGCTCACTACCAACAGCATGGTTCGACGGGGTCACTCAGCAAGCCAAGAGTTACCATGTTCATTCAAAACTTGGTCTGAAACCTGGAGAGAGAATTCAGAGCCCTGGCGGCTACAGACTGGAAAATGTTATCTGATAAACTAGGTTGTTAAAAAAAGATATTTGACATCAGACAAGGTGACTAGCATCACTTTCTTCAGTTCAAGTCAGACCATAGCGTGGCCATTTATCTAGAGCACAGAGAGAATGCAGCCAGCCTACATCTCTCAAAAGGCTCCTCACATACTCTGATACCTCCTCCTCATTTATCTCACTCTCAGGGGCTCCAGCTCCTTGCCACATTTCCAGATACAGTGCTCTATATACCAACCATTCTGATTTTGTCCCCTCTGTGGTGTCTAATCCACATAATACAGTGCTGAAAAAAATTATCATCACAATCATGCAAAATTTATACAAGCTGTGACATACACAGAATACACATTGAATGTGGTTTTACTATTCATATGTGGCTAGAATACAAATTCTTTTTCTGGGAGTGGGAAGAGGAAAGGAACAGACTCTTCACACCCACTCTGCATATTTCTGTTTTGCATCTGATTTGGTGCAAATTAATGAATATTAAATTGGTTCCAGTCACTCAGGAAATTTTTATTCAAAAATGATAAAACCAGACTAAGTAAAAAATACTATTTTCTGTTTGCTTACCTGGAACACCATGGTGAGCAGGTTTCCTATTCAACTGGGTGACTTTTTGGTATGTTTTTTTGCAGTTTTTTTGGTTTGGTTTGGTTTTGGCAAACAAGTAGTCTTCAGTGTTTTTACAGCAGTGGCTATTACAGAAACTATGTCTCTTGCACTTCTTATCTTGGAGGGTGGACAAAATAAACAAACTGAAAATAATACTACAATGAACAGTAAATGATGAATGGCTTACAGTACAAAAAACAGTGTAAAAAGGAAGACAAGTTTAAATATAGTTGTGTATGAAAGGGATGAAAATAATACAAGGATGAGAATAAGTAAAATGATAGGCTGGAACATCTGGGAAAGTAAATACAAAGACAAAGAGAACAGTCAATTAATGGATAGCAAGTCCAGAGTTTCAACAAAATAAATAGTGAATCAGACTATGCTTGTGGAGGGACCAAGTGTCCATCTCCCATTGACTTCAGTAGGAGTTCTGCATGGTCAAGCCCTGAAATGTCCAATTTAATTATTGCTGTTACTTCTTTAGAGAAAATACTAAATAGTTTGCTTTAAATTTGTATAAGCCCATGCAGCGCTCTGCCTTTAAGCTAATGGGAGCTCTACAAGCTCAGAGCTATTGCCAGATCAGAAAGTGAGCATGCTAAATGCCGTTTCTGTTTGATTTCATGCAATACATGTAGAGTAATTGATTAGCTTTAAACTCACTGCGTCTGTGACTTTCTGATACAAGGAAACAAAAGACTAATTAGTCAGCATAGGAATAAGAAATAATAGCTTTCAGCTTCACCTTGCAACTGCTTCGACTGTAAACTAGCAGGACAGCACAAAGTAAATTAACACAGCAAGAGACTTACTAAAACATTGGATAATACCATGAGCAATAACAAGATTTGCCAACTATAGCAATTGCATGATAAGGTAAGGGTAGGTAATTTTCATTTTTCATGGCAAAAGATCTTGAGTCAGCAAGGAATTAACTCCCCAAAACCTCTCTGGAACAATTCTGCATAGAAATGAACTACAGAAAAGATACTCATCACTGCTGCATTTAAGCAGTGACCTATAGGCCTTCAACAAGATACAATCAGTTACAGCAATTCCAATATTCACACTACCATGTGGCTCTGTGACTCTGTAAAGTAGATCTGCATGGTTTATTTTTCTCTGTGGTTTGTCATATTCCCTATAATTTTGGAAATTTAATGTTTCCTCCTGTTTAAAATTAATCAGATTTTCTTTTTATTCATTTAGCAGGAACCCAACCACTAAGAAAACAATCAAGTTAATTTACGTGCCAAAAATACTGTCTGCACTGCCTTTACTGGCAATGAAGGCACAACTCTGGCAAATGCAGTTGCAAAGCCAGAAAGGAGTAAAATCTTCCACCTCCTAGATCATAATTCATTTACATTTTCAGGAGACTAGACTTACTCACTGTTTGCAAACAACCCCATTGGTAGAACAAGGTTTCATCTGGCCAAATGAGGATTTAAAATAATTTAAGAAATAGCAATTTTTGTCCACTGTCTAGAATAAAGAATTTTCATGTGCCATACATCCAATTTGAGGCTTAATTCACTTGGCAGAGCCTTTTTACCTGTAGGCCGTAATAAGTAAAAGTCTACCTGACTCACTGACAAAGGTTCATCTGCACTTCGATCATCAGAAGACTTTGGAACTTCGAGTCTGTCAATGAAAGCCTGGAGCTCTTTCCTGAAGGCCTTCATCTGTGCGTTGATCCGGTAAAGAAGCTCATGCTCGCGTATTCTGCTGCCATCGTCTTCCTCATCCATCAGTCCAAAGAGGTCCCCATTAGCTACATAAATTCTCGCCTCTGTTATGATGGTGCTCGTGTCAGAAATTAAGCGATCTATTGTCTTGCCCAGCCGCTCAGCTTCAGAGCGAATGTCTTTCATCTGCTGCCTGTCAGTGAAGCTTTTTTGCCACCCAGATGGTGTCGGATAAAAAGACCTCGTGGGTGTCAGGCACCGAATGTTACGCACCTCTTCCGAGTCACTTTCCCCACCGATAGGGCCTTCCCTTTTGCGGTGAGGGGGGCGGGAATCATCATCGCTCTCTTTTTTTCCTGCATCACTTTCTGCATCACTGTCTCTGGGGCTGCCACGGATCCCAAGATGAGAGGCCAAGTCATAGCGCTGCATGTTGGACATTAAGACTCTGTTCTCATACTGGAGTTGCATGACTTTGCCACTCAACTCATTGATCTGCATTCGTGCAGCTTTTAGTTCCTCCTGTAACGCTTCTGTCTTGGCATTATCATGATGCCTAGAGCTCTCATGGGCCCCAGACTTGTACTTGTATTTATTCAGCTCAGCTGTTATGCGCTTGTTTTGTTCTTCCAAATCAGCTAAATTTCTCCTCAGCAATTCTGTTTCATCTTCTACTAGCTGCAAATGCTGTCGTAATTCTGAAAGGGATTCACTCTGCTCTCCCAGGAGCGGATTAGCGGTCCCTGAGAAATCATCTCCTCTTAAATCATCAAGCTCTGCTTTCAGACCTCTATTTTCTACTTCTAGTTCCACTATTTTCCTCCCAAGAATGTTAGCTTCCTCCTCCACAAGTCTCAATCGAAGCTTGAGTTCAGCTTCTCTTGTGGTAGGTGGCCCACCTGCTTCACCTTTTGGCAAAGGACTATCCAAATCCCCATAAAATGATCGATATTTTTGCAGCTCATGTTCAAATCTGTCTTTCTCTTTATCAATCTTAGCCATTTTCTTCCTCATCAAGGCTGCTTCTTCTTTGACAAACTGTAGCTGGCATTTCAGGTCTTCATTGTCCTCCTTAGAAAAAAGAAAAAGTGGTATTTGAAGAAACTTGATGCAAAACAGGAGGCCTCCAGTGGATGGTCTTAAATTACAAGATTAACAATCACAGGTACATTGCTTTAGATACTAAGAGATTTTCCTGAAATCATTTTTTCACTGATAATAAATCAAAGAGAGGGAAATAAATACTTAAAAGAGGGGAAAATACTATTTTACTTGCAACTAAAGTTTGCACAGTCCCCAGAAAGTATGTTGCGGGCAGGTGGGCTTGTAAAAAATCACTTGCATTTTCTAGGCTTACAACACTGTAATAGACTTCACAGTGTTCAAAAGTCCTAAAGTCAGCACACAAAGGACATATAATCTTGTTTCACTGGTGTTCCCATTTAATTATTTTGCCTAAAATATAGAGTACATGAAAGCTGGTGCGTTCTGTTGCAGCACCAGCAGTTTGTTTAGTTGGTCCTTGACATAGTGTTGTCTGACTGCAGATCTAGGGTAAGAGCTCTTCGTTTCACAACACACAGGAAAACAAAGAGCAAAGCAAACAAGCAAGCAAAGTGCAAATCTACAAATCATGTACATCATTTCCATAGTGTCCCTGAAGCCTCAACATGAGAATCCAGGCTACAGCTATTACAACATACCTCTGTTGGTGTCTGCTGTGACTTTTTTTCTGATTTTGGTATGTCTTTGCTCCCTCTTCTTTTCAGTGATTGCTGCAACAACAAAATGAGATGCACTGAATATTTCACTAAAGAAGTATATAATTCATATTTCATTCATTTTAAAACATAGCAAGTCAAATGCAATTATAAAGGAATTAATTTCTTGTAATCCTTGAGGTACCAAATACAGAGGGGAGACACAGTTGCCCAAAAATGACACAGCAATGTTATACAAGTAAAGTATTGGTTTAATCAGTATCAGTTTAATCAGTCTGTTACCTTTTTTATTCAACACATTTTAAGACTAATGCATAATGACTGTTCAACACATAACAAGAGAGGTAAGAAAGCAGGTATCCCAAATGGTAACTTACAGATGGGAAAACTGAGGCAAGCAGTGAAACCCAGCTTGCTCATGTGATATTAGCCCTAATGGGACCAAGGCACTTAAAGATGCATCTAACCAGGCGTGTAGCCTTAGCTTTTGTGGTAGGCAAGCTATATAAAACAGTGTCACTGAGATCCCATCAGCTGACTTGAGTGTACATCTACAAGCACACCCTTCTCTCTGTCTCACGCACAGGCTTCAAGCTCGAAGTGTATTTGGTCACAACTCTGTAGGTGTACGCTGCAGACAAACTCTGTGCAGACAAACTCACACATAGATCTGGTCGCTAGGCTTGTTCTGTTTTCAGAGCATATTTGAGTAAATACAATTTAAAACTGCTTGGACTACAAAGTCCTAGTGAGAAAGAAAGCATATCAGTCTAAGAGCAGCACCACACAAACACAGGTATGTACCACCATGTGTGCAAGCTTCTTTGGTGTCTTCTGATCTGCTATGTAGCCGAAGTGAGTAGAAAAAAACCTCCTGCTTTTAGAGCAGGATGCACTGGGATCAAATCATACTAGCATATCCAGCAAAAATCTTGTAACTGCTGATAATGGAAAGTTTGTTAGTGGGCAAGTGGTAGCAGTGGAAAACAACTGCAACCGGATGGTGTCAACACTCAATATACACATCAAGAAATCAGCAGGAGAGAGGAAATCAAGTGAGAGAACATGTTAATACATAACATCTCACTTGCAGCTGTTCCTAGTTTTTATGGTCCCCAGGTAAAATATAGGCCCTGAGGCAGGGCAGCGATACAACCAACACCATCTCTCTCTGAGATTATTCTCTGGTAGAAGGACCCTTTGTGCCACTGAGAAACGTGCATTTCCCTGCACCAGCTGGGAGAGAATCCAGCTGTACCTAAAAGCCATGCAGTTCCACACAGTGGGAATTAAAATATGTTCATACTCAAGGAACAGAGTACAGTGGGTGAGCATGCTGTATATAACAATCTGGTGCACAATTCGCCAGCTGGTACCAATGGTTCTCTTTCTTCTGCAGATCATCCCCATAACAAATACTAAGCTCATGGACCGCTCACTCCAAAGGAACAGTCAATGCCATAGAAATGACTCATATATAAATCTGAGCAACCACAAGAGATGATTTCTCATGAGGCCTTTAGCTCAAATTTACTATAGAGTTATGCAAGAATTAAGAAAAATTACTTCAGATTCAGAACTAAAATTCACAGATGGGTCGACCAAGAACCAGAATTAAAATTTTTGTATCTCTTGCAGAAACCTTGAATGTTCTCAGTAGACAATAAAACAGTCAAAGATCATTAGCTGTGATAGCTAGATAGCTGGATAGCTGTGAACCACAGACTTCTAAAGGAATACAGAAAAGACACAAAAAATAGTTAAATTAACTCACTTTTTCCTTTTAAATATAAAGCCAACAACTTTGGGATCCTGTCTACAAACAAAATTATTCTTCTCCAAGGTCACACATCAGTTATCCTATTGCAGAAATGGTATATGCATGTGGAGGTTTTTTTGTTGTTTTTCTTTTTGAACTGGCAAATTTATAAAGCATTAAACTTTTAGAGGAACAGCTTCCTCCTCTGTATTATCATTAATTATACCACTATGTATTATCACTATGAAAAAACCCTTTCCAAATCAGATAGCATCACAAACTTCTCCTTGCTCCAGATTCTTTCCAATACCACCCACTGATAAAATAACTAACAGATAGTTAAACTATACTTCTGTTTGATTACCTAAATGCCTTCTATTCACCCTGCTGAGCTCAGCACCTCTCCAGATATAATGAGATTCTGAAATGCTGAGCTGCAACTTCTCGTATACCCTACAACTTGTCAGAAGATAAGAAATATATGAAAAAGTTTTCCATGACAAAAAAAGAAAAAAGAGAAACTACAGAGAGCAAAAAGTGTTTTTCTAGGTTTGACATAAAACAAAAAATCCGCTTTTCTCCTTTCTCTATCTTTTGTGTTCCTTTTGGTAGTCAGGATAGCAACATTTTAATTACAACAGTAGTTGTGGCTATGTAATGACTAGGCACTACTTTCTATTCTGCTTTACTTGAATTACAACAAACCATCCATGGAGCTTGCTTTATTCACCAATGAAATGATGGTGTTTAGCAACAAAATTTTATAGCAGAAAACAATGAAGAACACGTGCAAGTCAATTAGCAGGACGATTTGGCTAAGTGGATTAGGCCCAGCTGGAATTGGTGTGATCTCTTTTCTTATGAAAAACACCATGAGACAACTTCTGATCACTAGAGGTTAAGATCTCACTTGCACATCTCAGCTGACAGATGACATCTGCAAAATCACAGTGCCCCATAACATCATGTTAGGTCACTGAGGCAACACTCATACTGAACAAAGAATGCCACATATCAAGCAGTATAACCTGCTATAAATAATAATCTTTGAGAGTTTTATCAGAGGTACATTTCACAATTTACAGTGGCTACTCTATTATTTCTCTCAAGCCTCGTACTAGTCCATTCTTCTAATTCAATTTTTAACATTAAACAATGTATTGCTGCTAATGAAAGGAAATTCATCAAAGCAAAATGGAAAAAGGAAAAAAAAGTTCAAATAAACATATGACAAAACCCCAAAAGCAACCCAGACAGGATTCTGCAAATGAATCTTCATACTATCCCTGTGACTGGACACTATTAAAACTGTATGTTGCTTGTTTTGACATACTAACAAATGTTAAACAGGGTGAGTGATTCAGTCACCTTCATGTACAAAACCTGTTCAAAAATTTTTGTGTTAGATCACCTTTTAATATAATGCACCACTTGATCCTTTTCCCACATCACAGTGTACCACAAAGCATACTGTAGTGCCGCTAAAAGACACCTCTGCTGTTTTCTCAACTGTAGCAAAAAAATTTGCCCCTTGTATTCTAGAATTGGTTTTGAGAGTATGTTGTGAAGGATAATTTGGGGGCTCAGATCATTTTTCTTCCATATAATTTTAAAAATCACATTCAATTCACTCTAATGATTATGAATTAAAAAAATACAAAGGTAAAGTAAGAAACATAAGACTGCTTTTGCACTATCTGATCAGTAATGCTTACCAGACAGCGTTACAGTTTTAATAACCTTGAACCAAGTTACTCATCTGCAGGAGAAAAGAACAAGCAAAAAATGCATATAGTACTGTTTCTACAATGGGGAGTTTGCTAAACTGCTCAAGTACTAATGAAATATTTCAACAGCACTGGGGATAATAAGACCAGCAACTGCGGCAAGTATCATTGTATTGTATACTCTCTGCTTACCTCTGAAAGACTAGGAGGTAAAAGGAGGTTTAACCTGACTATTCTAGCATTCACAGTAGCCAGCACACGTGGATCTGCGTGTGTGTTCTGGCAATGCTGAGTTTCCACAGTTTAGATAAGACCACAGATAATGTTCATATTATATGCATACCAGATCACATGCAATGGGCAATTCTGTTGTGATGCTCAGCAGCATCAATTCTCCAGTGAGCTTTGCTGGAGTTTATCCAATGTCTTGCTGGAGATGCTCAGCACTTCTCAAGACCAGATGGTATAATCCTTCTCTTGCCAGCCCTAAACTGCAAGCCAAATGTGCAGTCCTAACAACACCTGTGATGCTCAGTGTTTCTCAGGTGTAAAAAGACCTGAAATCTACTCTGAGAGTAACACAATGCAGAAGTAATAGCATCACACTCCACTGAGTAGGAAAGCTGTAAAATGAACTCAAATTTTCGCTACCTGATCCTAAGCTACAGTAAATCTCTCAGCAATTAATAAAGAAACCCTAAGCAACATACCAAGATTTTTCAAGACACTTAGGTTTGATTATTTCAAGCCTGATCTGGGGGTGTATGATCTAAAAATCTATGTAGGCAACCACAGGAGGAATTCCTGACACATAAAGGCATTTATGGGTGCACAGAGTCCCCATAACAGCCCTTATCCCTCCTCATAGAGCAGGCTAAGGCAAAGGGCATGCAGCTTCTTGAACGTCCACAGCTGCAACCAAACCTTCTCACCTGCACACAACTGTGTTGTACACAGTGTCGGTTAGCTGCCTCCCAATTGCTGTGACAGGTCTGTAGACCTTTCAAAAATCAGAGCAAACCTAACACCATCTTTACAGTCTTGAAAAGTTGCTTAATATTGAACAACTTTTAAGCTGCACAACCTTGCCTCTGTCTGGCACAGAGTGACTATGGCCAGGGAAATGGAAATTTGCCCTAAGACCCTCTGCATTTTCTCTTCAGTCAATACGGTCAAAACAGATGCAAGACAGATTTTTTTAGTTGACTGCGACTGACTCTAATTCAATGTATTAGAATATGTATTAAAAATTAAATGGACACCATCCATGTTGGCAAATTGAAAATGCATATTCTCCTCCAAAAAAATATTTGTTTTTAAAATGTCTCCCTTATTCTGCAACTCTATCAGTGCAATTTGCCAGCAACCAACTCAAGATGCTGGCTTTGTCTGTCACTGGCACAAGTACATAGAATAATACAACCCTTTACTCCTTCCACCCTGCTTCAAGGGCAGGAAGGGTCCTGAGTATTTCAGTATTCTACTTGCTTGCAAAATTAAGGCAGGAAAGAAAAAGCAGGGGATAAGTGAAACACAAAAAAGCACAGCACCCCTGTCCAAGAAGCATAACCCTACTAGTTCTAGCAATGCTCGCTTCATATTAAAACTGGCATATTTGAAAACACTGCTGAGGAACGATACAAAATGAAAGCAATCTTTGCTACTTCACCATGGAGAGAAAAACAGTTCTTATGTGGTCTTTTGAATGTCTTCATACTGGAGAAAAGAGGAGCCACCCTCCAATATTTGTATTATTTCAGTTGTGTTTATTTAGGACTTATTTCAGTTATCATTTTCAGATTCTTTACCATTATTCATTTGCCAATTAAATGAGAAAAAAAATAAAAGGAGATAAAAAGATACACAACATTTGCACTTTACCTAGAGAAATCTTGCATTTTGAACCAAAACCATATTACTAGAGCAAATAATGATAATTCTGTGGTATAACTAGGTAAAAGCATTCTTTGCAATGCATAAAATGAAGCAGGACATTTATGTTTCCATTACATTTGCTTCCTTCTTTTTCTTATTTGAAAAAAATCCTGAGCAGTAGAAGATGAAAGCTGCCTTTTCAAAGCTCTCCATATGACCTGGTCAAATAGCTGGACAACTCTGATACTTTGCTTTCTGTCATTACACACTCCTTCATCCACCAGGATATCATAAGATAGTGGAAGCAGGTTCTCTGAAGAGGAAGAGGTCTCCTGCCATTTGAACCTTTTTAAAGATGGAAGAACTAGACATGCATAGTTCCCCAGCCCTATCCAACTAGGCCTCATTATGGATATAGAGATCACAGTCAGCTTACACTTAGCTCCCTAAGCCTGAAATGCAAAAGCAAATCTCAGAACACCATGCATATTCTGGAGTGAAAGTGCAGGAATAAGGTATTTTGCTGCATAGTGATGCTAGTTAAACCTATTTCCTAGGGCTTCCTAAGTTGCTGTTTATTTGTTAGCTCAGCTATTTGTCTTTTTTGGGGGAAGAGAGTCAGTCTTTTTGTCAGGGTTTGCACAATGCCTAGTACAATGCCCTGTCACAGCCTTTATCTGGGACTGCCAGTATGACAGACAGTATGTCAACACAGCTCAAACCACCACCACATAACAACAGCAATAATCACAGTCAGAGACATGGATATGGCGATTATGAATTAGATACAGACAAGATTTTACCAAATCCAAAAAGTCTTCTTTCTCACACTATTATCACATGTACAGTTTTTCAGTCTTCTTAGAAGAATATCTCAGAAGATATTCCACAGAAATTTTCATGAGAACAGGAAAGTGCAAGCAACCAGATTAGGTTCATTGCCTTGGTTACAAAAATGCATATATATAAACCAAAGCATAGTTACCATATCCCTACAAAAAAAGGTTAGTCTGAAAATGAGAAGTAACGAGAAGGAATATAATGATTCTGCACACAAAGTGCACCTCTACACTGCTTGCTGGAAATGTATACAGAAGCCAGTTCGGCAAAGTTGTGGGCTGATCACATCTGTGCATTTGTGTTCAAGTCCATTTCATTCTGAAAAGTTGTATTAAATACACAGACAGCTCTTACAGTCCCTCACCGGGATTCACAGGGTAGGATGGCATCTAGAACACGCACATCTGTGTAGGTTTGTAGGCACACAGCAGAGAAAGGAGCTTTGCAGCTCGCCCTACAAAACTGTGCACCTTGGACACCACCTCCAGTTACAGGGACATCTCACCAAAAATCAGATTTTAGAGTTCAAGAGGATGCAAAAATTTAAGATGAATTCAGGTAGGAAAAATTCTGAAACCTGCACTTGGTCTAGAAGTCTGAGCAGAAGATTTTCTGTTAACAGGGCAAAGAAATCCTTCTCTCACATGTCAGCATAGTCCTCTGACTATAAGGAGGGGTCTTCTGTTGCTCTTTGTCATTTCTTTTGCCTGTGTTTACTTGGGAAACTTCTATTGTAAAGCTAACTGTTTGTAAATGGGATGAAAAATATTTTCTGTAATACAATGTATAGGGAAGTTTCAAAGGTGTTTTTGGGAACTTGGGTTATTGAAAACAGAGGATCAGACTCTGCAGTGCTCTGAAGTTATGCCAGTGTGATCCTGCCACAAATTAAATCTAAGTTTTAATCTAAGTTTTGTTGAGCAGCTCATGTAAAGAAGGTGCTCTGGCAAAAATAAACCACAGAGGCTAGAAGTTGAAATGGAAGACATCCCCACACCTACCTTTCGCACTCTGATACCAGACTGCTCTCCCATAAGCCTGCATCCAGTGCTTTTCCTGGTATTTCAACCATGCAAAGATGGAGAAGAGGGGAAGGAGAATATTGTAGCGCTGGCTGGAGCAGAGTGTCCAGCAGCTTCACTGACTACGAAAGGCTCAGAAGATCTGTGACTGATCCCCATGCCTCATCCTCCTAAATGATGACTCTTCCCCATAAATGAAGCTTGCTCAGGTTCTTAGGGAAATGCTTACTCCCAGCAAGGGAAGCGGCTCTGGCTCTTAGGCTGACTTAAAACCTTCATGTGGAGGTTGACTTAAGACTGCTATTTAAAGGTTCCCTTTGCTAGAAATGTGAAAATCTCATTCTGAAATGAAGTTTGACAGTCTTCAGCTCATTATAAATATTTGATCACTGGAATGCATTTTTAACTAGCTACCATGAATAAACATCCGACTCTTCAGCATTTATCATAAATGTCACTGAACCAGAAAATCACCTGCAAATTAATGCCACAGTGGTCCTAATGGGGTTACACAAGAATCAATTCTTGGTTCCACACTAATTAACATTTTTTTGCCGCTGCCTGGAAAAAACATAAAATAATATTGAATAAAGACTGCAGATAGAGTAAGAGTTCAAGAAATGTTAAATATTGAAAAGGATGGTCACTGATACAAAACCTGGTGAAATCAAATAATATCTGGTTTAATATTGCTAAATGTGAAGATACACATGTAAGAACAAGCAGTGAAAGCTATGCTAAGACAATAGGAAAACAGCCTACAGAATAGAGAAGATCTCTTGAAAAGCCACATCTCCGAAAAACACTACAGGGTCATAGAGGATAATCAGCTGAAATAATGTCCAAGTGTAATTTTGTGATGAAAAAGGCTCAATTTAGTCCTAGGATGTAGATGTCAGAACTGAGATTCACTGTGCAATAACTAGAAAGGCATGTGCCTCTCCACAGGGTCAAACCACCCTCAGACAAGTGGAATGAATCACTTCCAAGTAGTGCCCATCTTTCTCCTTTGAGGGAGGTCAAATTCCTAACTTAGGTTAAATGCTTAATTTTTAGATAGCTAACTGAGATCAACCCTAAGCATGCAGATTTTAAAAATAAAAACAACACACCAAAGCATTCATGCTGGACTCTTGAATTTAGCATGGTAGTAAGAACATATGTTTCCTGGCTGGTAACTAGCTTTCAGCAAATTCAGATGAGAAGGGAGGTGCCAATTTTTCACTGTTCCTGGGACAGTTCAAGAAGAGTTGTGGTAGACAGTTCTCAGCTGTCAATTTTTAACACAGACCAGCACCCTTTTCTGAAAAGTAGGCAGCTATTTAAACAAAATAGCTGGGGGTATTTTATGACCCATGTTGTTCAGGAGGCCAGACTGGTTGATCACATTATACAATTCTGACCTCATAATTTCTTAATGCATGAAACCTGACCAAAGTTTGTGAATGCAACAACAATGCTCCTAGAAGCACAACAAAAGAAAAATGGACCTTTGAGTGTATCTATGTGTACCATCAAGGCAATGTTCCAGTTCAAAACTCTTTCTGGGGCAGTGTTACTGGTGCTTCTAATTAATCATTTAATCAAAGACCTAAACTGCTAGCATCTGTAAAAATTAAAATAATTCAGCCAAGCCTATAATATAAAACACTCATGGTAATTAGGCCAGTTGGATGTCATCATCAGTCATGCTTTACAGGGATGCAGAAGCCTCTCATTATACACAACACTGATGGAAACAGATGCATGGCAAATACCTTCTAAAGCACAAGTACTCATCTGTGACCTAAGCAAAGAGCTTGGTTATTATCCTAACCTGGATTCATTGCTGAGATAGCCAAAGTCAATTGACACAATGATACAACTAGGATCAGAGAAAGCAAAACGGAATTGATACCCACAGGTCTCATTCTACACATCTCGATATATGCTGTTGTTAATACTAGCAATGGGAAAAAAAATCACATAACATGTCAAAACATCTCAGAAGAGACAGATGCTTCAGAAAAGCACAACTGCACATCTAAAAGGTTAATCCACTGCCTTTACTTCAAAATAAGAAAAGCAGTGCTTGGAATGCCTAACTATGCACCATTATCAAAACCTGAATCTGCTAAATGCCAGGGGGTTGGATTTCTTGATATTATGAACACTGTAGACTGTAGTAAGTGAAAAATAAACCTGCAGGCTGTAGTGAACAAACATCAAAAGCCTGGTGTTCTTGTTCCTGGCTAGTATTGATTCCATGCAATTCAGAAGATCAGCTGGGCTGATCCCAGAGCCCAGCACACCCTACAGCTGGGTGTTCTCCCTGTCAGGTGACTCATCTCTATTTAATATGCAGTGACATACACCATAGAATATGGCTATAAATGTGTGCAAATGAGAGGGTCTAAAAGAAGGTGACTCAAAACATGCCATTCTGCTCTCTGTAGGGAGTATAGTACTTACAGGACAGTTCAGAGGTAGAGCACAACCAGCACACTGATAGTTAATGAAGAATCAGCTGGTGGCCTCACACAATCACATACAGTCTCTACTCCTGTCCAGCCTGGGCACCGAAGCCATTTATTGGGCAATAGTGCCCACCACTGTACTGTATAATACCTTCTTTATTGTACTTTGTTCTTTATCACTCCCCTTACTGCATGTGAGGTATCTGCCTGATGGAAGGCTTAGTACTTTGCACACAGACACACACACACATACAGCTGTATTGCACAGAACATAACTAGTTGAACAAAACACCGTGCATATCAATGCAGCAGGAAAAATGCCCTGTTTGATAGCACGTACATGCCTCTGACCTCCTGTTCACTCGCTATGTTTTGCCTGAGAAGAAAGACAGCTTGGACAGACCCTGAACTCTCCCTTGTTTAAGACAACCTGGAAACAATTTCCTTTCTCCCCTTCCAGAAGTGACCTTTCTAACCCCTGTATGCTCTGCTGCAAAATGAGAAATTAGATTCTGCTTGTTATTAACAAGTACAGACCACAGAGTTGAGAAAAATCACAGACTATTTGAAGCTGAAAGGGACCTCTGGAGATCTAGTCCAGTCCCCCTGCTCAGAGAAGAGTCAACTACAGCAGGTTTCTCAGGGCCGTGTCCTGAAGTTTCTTGAATATCTCCAAGGATGGAGACTCCATCCTCTATAGGCAATGTGTTCAGTGTTTTACCACCTTCATAAAAAGTTTGTTCTTGTCCTGTCACTGGACACCACTGAAAAGAGTTTGACTCCTTCTTTACACCCTCCTATCAGGTATTTATACACACCGATAAGATTCACCCCACACACACAGTCCCTTCCTCTTCTCCTGTCAGGGCCCTGAGGGCACACACAGGCCTTACTTACCTGGCACCTCCCCACACACCCTGCCCATGGGCCCAGGAGCCCCATTTCAGCTCAGCCCAGGAGGCTTCAGGTCCTGCTTCAGCAATGTGAGAAGACTACTGGTCTCCAGCTCACCACGGCTGTGCCTGTGCCCAGCCACGGACCCTGCTGATCTGGCCCTGACCTGCAGATTTCCTTCTTGGCTTTACCTCAGACCTGCCTCATCACCTTGTACCTGCCTGTAACCTGGACTCTTGTTCGAACCTGGCCATGATCTCTGGGTCTGCCTTGCTCACCTCACTGAGGTACTGTGGAAAAGGGGCTTGGTTGGCAACATCTCTGTCCTGCGAGCTGTGTTATCCCCCCAGCTCCCCATCCCACAGGGAGCAGCCAGACCCTGCTACTCCCCAGCATCTCCAGGCTGAACAGTCCCAGCTCTCTCAGCCTCCCCTCATACAACACATGCTCCAATCCCTTAATCGTCTTCACAGCCCTTTCTTGAACTCTCTCCAGTGTGTCCATGTCTCTCTTGTATTGAGGGTCCAAGGATGGGACCCAGCACTCCAGCTGTGGCCTCACCAGTGCTGAGTAGAGGGGAAAGATGACCTCCCTCGATCTGCTGGTGACATGACTCCTAATGCAGCCCAGGATACCATTAACCTTCTTTGCTGCAAGGGCATGTTGCTGGCTCATGGTCAACTTGGTGCCCACCAGGACGCTCCAGTACTTCTCTGCAAAGCTGCTTTTCAGCCAATTCGCCCTCAGCCTGTACTGGTGCCTGGGGTTGTTCCTCCCCGGGTGCAGACCTTTGTGCTTCCCTTTGCTGAACTTCATGACACTCTTGTCAACCCATTTCTTCAGCTTACTGATGATCCTCTGAATGTCAGTAACACTATTGCATGTATCAACCACTCCATGGTTTTGTAGCATATGCAAACTTGCTGAGGGTGGTCTCAACCTTATCGCCCAGGTCAGTAATGAAGACGTTAAACATGACTGGCCAAGCATTGACCCCTGGGATCCTGCCAGAGACCTGAGTGTGTTAATAGACCTTCACTACCCTGATGAGCTTCACCAAGGGCTTACACCCACACCCCTGCCCATGGACCCAGGAGCTCCCACCAGAGCCTTGAATCCCTGCCTGAATTACGTTGTAGCTGTATCCAGCTGTCATAGCTGTACATGGCCATGGATCCTCTTGATCTTAACCCTGACCTGGGACCTGATTTCCTGCCTTAGCCTTGCACTTGCTTCATCACTTACTTCATGATCACTGGACCTGTGGATTGACTTCCCAGCTTAATCTCAGACCTGCCTTGTCACCACAAACCTATCGGATGGTCTGAACTCTTGGTTGATCCCAGCTGCCTTCCCCAGGCCTGTTCTGGTCCCTTCACTCAGGTACTAAGCCCTGACTGGTGGGGCCCCAGCCCTACAGGCTTTGTTACTGTGCATGGCTCCTGGCTCCCAGTTCCTCAGACCAGCTGGCCCTTGCTGTTCCCTGTCAGGCACACTACTTGTCATCAGCCTCCCTATGGACTTCATGCTGCTGACCACAACTGTTTGAGCCTCAGCAGTCAGTTTTCAAATCAACCTCACTGTCTAGTTATCTAGCCCATACTTCATCAGCTTGTCTAGGAGAATGTTATGAAAGATCGTGTCAAAAGCCTTACTAAAGTCAAGATAAACAACATCCAGTGCTCTCCCCTCATCCACCAAGCTGGTCATCTCTTCACAGAAAGTTGTCAGTTTGGTCAAGCATGATTTCCTCTTTATAAATCCATGCTGACTGTTCCAAATTACCTTTTCTTTGGTATGTTTGGAAATAGTTTCCAGAACTATTTCTCCATCACATTCCCAGGGATCGAGATGAGGCTGACCAGCCTGTAGCTCCCTACACCCTCCTTCTTGCCCTTCCAGAAGACAGAAGTGACATTTGCTTTCTTCCAGTCCTCAAGAATTTCTCCCGATCACCATGATCTTTCAAAGATAATCAAGAGTGGCCTTGCAATGACACCAGCCAGCTCCCTCGGCACTCATGGGTGCATCCCATCAGGCCCCATGGACCTGTGCACACCCAGTTTGTTTAAATGTTTCCTAACTTGGTCATCATCCATCAAGTGTAAGCCTTTCTTGCTCCAGACTTCCCTATTAATGTCAGAGGCCTCAGATTCCTGAAGGCTGGTCTTTACTAGTAAGGACCAATGCAAAGAAGATTCCCTGCACCATTCACCAGTGTGCACATATTTTCCCTCATCTTCATTTTGCTGTTGATATACCTGTAGAAACCCTTCTTGTTGACCTTCGATGTCCCTCACCAGAATTCAGCTCCAGGTGGGTTTTGGCTTTTCTAACACCATCCCTGTATGTTTGGACAGTGTCTCTACTTTTCTCTAAGATCACCTTTATTTCCTACACATTGATATGGACCACTCAAAAATTCACAATGCTGCAACCAATAGCTTCACCATACTGCATGGGGTTTTTTTCTAAGTGCACTGGAGACAAACACAAGAGACATTATCAAGCATTTGCAACAAAACATTTAAGTTGGATTGCCTCTTTTTCAGGGGGGAAAAACGATGGCTTAGGCAACAAGTTTGAAAGAAAAGGACCAAGACTTACAGTCCAGTCAAAAGCCCAGAGTATCACACTACATCTTTTGCATTCTACTACGTGTCATTAGTATACTAGTTATCAAACGGTATTTTCTCTCTTTCAGGAACTACTTATTAATCATATATATCAGCACATAAAGAAGCTATAATTGCTTCAGTTGGCTCTTCTGATTCTGTAAGAATTATGCTAACCACTGAAGTTCTCAGAACCATCATTCTGAAGCAGTAATGAGTAATGTATTGAATAGTAAATACAGCAATCTCTGTGGCAGTTTTGTTGCATATGGGTCTGTTATCTGTGTTCCCATTTGAGATCTTGCCAGACTCTTTCACCTGTTTTTACACTGAAAACTGCACTGAGGTTACTCCCTGAGGGTCCATGACATGCTCCAGAATAGCCATCTGTACTATAACAGCAGAAGGTTCTCCTTCCTCACACTGGCAGATGAGTTCAGCCGAAACACAGGATAGCACTTACCTCCATGGTGCTACTCTCTGCTTACTCTCCTAAAGCCAGGACAAACTACCCAGGGCTGTGAGCCATCAGGAATGCAGGCACCTGAAAGATGCACTGGGAAATTTTATGTGCAGAATAACTAATAAATCTACTAAGCTACATGGTGTCCAGGTTTTGTAACTGTAGACTTGCTAGCAGGACCAGAGAATGTAAACACAAAAAATTTGTTTCATGTGGGATGGCTGAAGAGTTCAATCTAAGACTATGAGAAAGACAGCCCTGAAGCCAGCAGTAAGCACATGCACTACACAAAAATAAAGCTGTGGTAATTTTCCTTTCAATCTGAAATAAATTCAGCTTTGACCTGTATCAGCACATTTCAAGTTCTGTTTTTCCAGGTGTTTCTTGAAGGGATTGGTGCAGTTAAGCAGTGGACTAAACACAGTATTCTGAGGGTCAGAAATCATCTATTACTATTATTCATCAAAACCTTGGTGAGACTTCCAGTAAGAATATGACATTTGGTGTATACTGATTCTGTACGAAAACATGTATCTAACCTCTGGTTCCGCACTTAGAAAATGTCTCTGTTCTGCCTTCATAAAGCCTTCCAGCCAATAGAAGCAATTTTGACAAGTCATCTGGATTTCCTCTAAATTTAGAGAAATCTGGCCTACCTCTATATTCCCCTTCATGCTCTTCTAGCAGTACAAAAGGGTTGAATTTGGCCTCTCTATCATGCAGTCTCTTTCTTTAAGAAACTAAGCAAATCATGCATAGTGTCTTACAAAAAATTCCAGAGACCTGCCAAAAATGACAAAATGGTCATAAATAAATTTATAGTTGGAATTTAAAAAGCATAATATATTATTTTTAAAAAGATAAGCAAAACAACAACAAAAGAACCAATGCGGATTACACACTGTCTATGGATACAACTATAGATACAACTGTGAAAGGAAGCATGACATCCAGGGAGCTCATTTTTCACTTGGACTTTTAAGTTACCTAGCAACTTTTTCTTTCATTTGAGCAATCGAGTTGGTACCTCTATGTTTAAATTACATATTTGGACACTTGAATGTTCATTTGAGTAAATAAATACTGAAACTGGGAAATGCAAAGATAAAAACTTGTATTCTGTGATTGAGGACCATTACAGGCTCCTATAAAACTTTACATCTTTTCCTAGAAAATCTGTAAACTTCTCAGGCTTACAAACAGCACAGTGCCAAAAAAAGATTAGGAGATGGCTAAATATAAAGGAAGCAATTCTGGATTTCCCAAACTTTCCTCCATTTGTTAATGTGGTATGGTACTTTGAGGACCTTATTGAAGTTGTTACCAACATCGCCTACTTAGGTAATGAGATATAAAAGGCCTTCTTTCTCCTTTAGATCTCAAGGAAGTCATACCCTAAAGTCTGTAACAACAGAGATACATCTTTTCCAGCTTGCCCCACTGTGAGTTCATGCTCACCAACCATTTTCTCTGGTAACCAGTTACCATCCACCACCTGATCCACTGTTACCGTGCTGTCCATTACTCCCACAGACAACTGGACATGTCAGTTGTGTTGGCTTTGACACTACTTCTGATTGTCCCTTGCCAGTAATTCTCAGCAGTAGGAATTCACATGGCAGCAATGGACTGGACTTGCTGTTCTGTGTCTCATTTGCCATCTCATCTGGCTCCATACCCAGCCAAAGACCTTTGCCTAGTTTTTACACTAGTAAATGAAACAGTCAGGGTCTGTTCTCAGGACCTGATGCCAACCAGCACTCAACAACTCAATCTCCTTTGAACTAAACTGACAATACAGCTAAACTTCCCAAACAAGCATGACTGCATTCAAACCATCAATCAGGAATGAGCTCTGCCCCAGGCTATTCCCTGAATTATGCCCAAGCACTGAAGCAGTAGTAGTCCACCCAGACCAAAACCATCTGAGGGATGTGCTAGCATCGCTTGTCAGTGTGTGGGCCCTTCCTTAGCCTGATTTACTTTACAAACCTAGTTGCTGACTAATGGAAGAAAATCTGTAGCAAAGAACAACTTTGAAAAGCTTGATACAAGCAAAAAAAATTGTCTCAGGTGCTGACTTGAGACCAGGATGTAGGGACTCATGTCCCTTCTCTAACACAGAGTTTCTATGTGTTTGGCTTTTAATCTGTGCCTCCATTCTGGTTAGATTTTTTTTAATATGGTAATTTTTTTTTTTTTATAGAGCTTACTACAAAGAGACTCTGATTTTACCTGGAGACTGTATGTAGTCAATAATAACAGACTGTATGTAGATCAATAATAACAGCTTTGACACAAGAACTTGCAAATCTAAGACCATTCATATCCATCACAGGAAGGAAGGAAAACAAGGTAACACTGCCACAAGGAAGGGTCTCCCATGCCCCCATCAAACCAGAGAAGCAGCATTATGTTTACAGATTCAAAAGAACTGGTCAAACTTTATTTTGTGATGGTTAAATTATTTTCTGTTTCAAACATATTCCAGACACTGTTTTTTACTACAGTTGCCACTCTTTTATTATTACTTCCTCATTAGCAAGCAATCCTGCCATCCTTTTACACATTCTTGCAAATTTTAAGACAATTCAATAGGAATCCACAAAGCAGCACACCAGCTTCAATGACTGCCTGAAAAAAAGCCCCTCTAGGCATCTTTACTCACAAAACCTCTTCACAATGAGATATCTGTGGAGCTTCATTCTTTTCAAATCATTCACTATTTATTATATATGCTTTGGCGCTATATTATTATTGACCATCAGGCTATTTATGTTCAGTTTTGATAAACTCTCTTGAAGCAAATGGCTCATGTGAATTGCTTATGGCTGATACATAATTAAAATGTAATTTTATGAGGTTTATGTGTAAACTGCTTCTCAAATGCACTTTTTTTTTCCTGTTTATGGCATGACATTTTCAGAGAATTACGACAACAGATTTTGTAAGATAGATTAATTTATTTCTTCATTATGATTCTTTTGTCATATTCAAAGACCTAAACTGAAGCAAACTCTGCTTATCCTGCTCACTGTGAAATCGCAGTGTGCACTGAGCAAAGATGTCAGAATCACACCCTCACAGATTATGAATAGCATCCCTGCTGAGTACTGTTTTTAAAGGAACAAAATATTTGGGCAGGATACCAAAGGTAACAGAATTTCACACAAGCAAGTCTGACAGAAGTAACTGGGGGGTTCTGCACGTAGAGAATCACTGAGCTGCACTTGGAGACAGAACTTTTTTTCTTTTTCCTGTATAAATTCAGGCAGAGACTTATTTCTCAACTCTTTTTTAAAAAACCTCCTCATTACCCTGTTGTTCTTTTCAACAAAGCAAATTGAATTTTCATGAGGCAACAAAGTGAGATTCCAGATCACAGAAACCCTCTGCTTAAAGGTACTTTTAGAAGAGGTGTTGCTGATAGACTTGGTATTTGAGTCCTCTAAAAGACCCAGGAAGGAACTGGGCTTGTGAGAGACCTATTAAATCCTCCCCTGCTGCCATCTGGTGCCAGAAGCAAGTAAATTACTGTAAATCTTCGAAGAGTACCACTTACTACATGGATACTGTGAAGCTGATCAGCTACCTCAGCAGACATACTAGCATCTCATCTCTCTCTCTGCCTTGTCCCTACTCCCTCCATTACCAGCTGTTTGAAATGAGGCTCAAACTCTGAAGAGAAATGAAAATATGAGATGCAATTAGGAAGTGCTTGGGGGACACAGTATGATGGATGAGACTCAAACTTTCCCTTTTAAAGCAGCACAATCAAGTATCCATCTCCAGTGACTTGTATGCATGCAGCATGGGCAACAAACCGAAGCTAAAAATCCGTGAACATTTACGGAGCTGACTTCACTGGGATCACAGAGACATGACGGGATAGCTCACATTCCTGCAGTGTAGCCATGGATTGATAAAAACTCTAAAGGTGAGGAAGAAGGGTTGTGCTCTAAACAAAAGAGCAGTTCAGTTGCATGTAGCATTGCCTTGTAATGGGTGGTGGGCCAGCTGTGAGCTATGGGTAAGAATCAGAGGACAGAGAAGCATGGGTGGCATCACTTGGGGTATCTTCTACAGACCATCTGATGAATAAGAGGAAATAGATGAAGCATTTTTCAGAAAACTAGAAGAAGTCACATGATTTCTGTAATGGACTGAAGACAATTTCTGCCACAGGTGATAAAAAAGTTGGCTGTGGGAATCACTTTGATGGACCTCTTGCAAATAATGAAGCTTTGCTCAGGGGTTTGATGGCCAATGGTAGCACTGGCAGCCCTGACTCTAAGATGGTGAAGTTTAAGGTCCTGAGAGAAGGGACCAAGACAAATAGTGGATGAGAGTTTCGATTCTGAAGGCATCCAAAAATGTAATGCTGCTGTTGGATGTGGTTGTCTTGCCTACTGGAAATGCTGCAAACCACCAGCTATTATGAGACTTGTTTCCAGTTTCTTTCAACCTCACCACATTTTAGATGCTGCAGAGTTCCAGGCCAAACATCTGTCTCAGGATAAGTTATCAACATTGTTAATATTTTGGAAAATTTCAGCAAAATTATTCAGCTCTTTCCAGGAAGAGAATATCCTGGTTTACTCAAATTATTCTAGCAACTGTCCTTTTGAGAAGTTCCAGTATGCCTGTGCTCTGGAACATTTTTGTGTCTGTATATGATATATACCTCATACTTTCCTAATTCATCCAAATCATGAGTGGCCAAACCTTGCAGAAATCTTCCATTCCTATACATTACTAGGTAATTATTTCTTGGGAGTTTAAACTGCTGAAAGTTCTATATTTACAAACTACAGAATGCAAAGCCTAACTAGACCTGCAATAGTTGTTCCATGTGGGTCTAGATAAAGCTGAGGCAAGGTGTTAGAACCAGAAACCTTTTCTACAGTGCTCACAGTGATATACTTGCTGTTTCCTAGCACAGTGAGTGATCCTCCACTGCTCTCAGTCCAGATGTAAAAGTGAAGAGCTAAGGCTTGGAAACAAGGAAAGGAACAGAACAAACCAAGGAAGCTGACAGATTTGTATGAGGAGGTGGAAGAACCAGGGAAAAGGACAAATTTCACAGAAGAGAGAAGCTGTAACTAAGAAATGGGGATAATATACACAGAGTAGAATAAGAGGAAAATGGACTGGAAAAGACTTGAAATCCAGAGAAGAGATTAGACACTCATGAAGAGTTGAAGGATGCAGGGAAGGAGGGAATGGGAGGGGGAAGGACAAGACTGGGACTTAAGAACCAGAAGACAGCAAAACAACCACTACTACAAGACACACCAAAAAAAAAAAAAAAAAAGAAAAAACATACACAGGATCAGGACTTAGAGAGAGAACCCGGACAATCTGAGACTATGTGAGTCATAGGAGAAAGACTGGAAATAAGTGGTTGTGGTTAAATGGCAGGAGAAGGGGCTTAGAGACAGAAAGGGCTGTGAGAAAGGAGAGACACTGGATTTTTATCAAACAGCCATAGTGGGCAAGCTGATATTGGTGATCAAGGGGACTGGGACAAGATCATGCTTTACCAGTTCTTCTCACAGCTCTCCAGTTTTTTGTTTATTTGTTGGGGGGGGGGGGGCAGGGATTGTTTGGTTCTTTGGGTTTTTTACAGCAGCTTTTGTTGTGAAATTTCCAGCTACCCTCCTGATTTCTGTGCAGCCTGAGCAGTCAGAATGTATAGGGAGCTAATCTGTGCATAAACAGGGCAGGCAAAGGTTGCAAGAGCAAGCAGAAAAGTGTAATTACTTTCCTGTGATCCCACAGCAGGTTAGTATCAAAACCAGGAACAGAATTCAGATTCCTCCTCCCAGCTTCAGTGCCCAGTTCTCCAGACCCTGCTGCCTTCTTCCATTTCCACACAGCGTACAAAACAGGCTGACTGACAAGACAGGCACCACTCCAGCAAAACACAGACCCATGTAGGGAGGCATAAATTCCTCTGCCTGAAGTCTGAACTGAAGGGACAAAAGACATCTCTGGTTCACATGCCATGTAGCTATGGTTATCGCAAGCTCTGTATCTGAGCTAAAAACCTATGCTTAGAAGAAGAAAATGGTAGCTTGACAACATCACCCTAATGTGGCTGTAAGAACTGTGCTGTCTTGCACCTGCCCAGCTTGGAGCACTAGCAGAGCTTCTATTTCTATCCAGAAAGACATATGTCTCTGAAAAACACTATGCCTCTTGCAAATCCGTATCTGCATTTCAATGAGGATTTTTAAAGCCCAGTGTCCACTACATCTAAGATCTGCCTGCTGCTTCATTTCTCTCATAACAAACCACCTAAAGCATGGCTAACTGGACACTTCCTCCATAGCTATAGCAAATGAATGAATTCTTAGTTCATACCATGATTGTTAAAAGCTCTACAAGAGTTAGCTAGGCTTTAACAAACTTACCAAGAAATTAATGAACATTAATTAATTAATGAACAACTCATTAAAATTTTTTTTATAACTGAAAAAATTACATCTAGCTACAGTTGGTTTCTCTTTCTTTTAGGAAACTATTTCTCTACTTTGTTTTCAGCTTCCCAAAAAGCATTACAATGAATAATAACAAATAATAAAGAAGAAATCAGCAGCAGTTACTACAAATAAATTCCAAGAGCTGACAATGCAGATTAAAAATCTTGTGTTTCTGTGTGGATGTATGCAGGAATAACACTAAATGAAATAGCTGCACATTGGGGGGCTGAAAGTAAAAGTAGCTGATAGAAAACGTATGCTTTGCTGACCTTCCAAATCATGGACGCTTGCAAACTTCTGCTGCTATCAACAACAACTTCTATTTGTCATGGAATATATCATAATTATTCATTTCAAAATGAATTTCCAAACCAAGAAAGCAAACAGCAACTTTCTACTTTAATGGACAAATACATTCACCAGTCTATATTCACCCAAATGTTCATCGGAGAGCTCTACATTTGTCTCTACAAAAACACATCTGCTAACATTTATCTTTTATACATGTTTCCAGTCAAATCTACCTTTTTTTTAGAACAATATAGAATCTACACAGAGAGAACTTTGGCTTTGGTCCTGCTCTAGAGACTACCTAACAAAAAATTATTCTTCTGCCTCCAATATTTTCTATTAAGTCTTTTAACCATTCTCTGCTATCTCACATTGTTCATTATAAAAGAACAAATTTCCCATGGCAGTTACACATAAATAGATTTTAAGAAGAATGGAAAGGTGTGTGTTTTTGCAGTACATTTGATGACATAAAAGTACAGAAATCAGTCATTACATACCCTGAGCACTGTTATGCTGTGAAAAAAAAAAAAAAAGCTTCATTGTCTTTGGACATTAACTCTCCCATTAATTCTAAACTCAATAAAGTGAAGATCACAATCCAGACAAAAGGTCTTGACTCTGCATTTCTATTTATGCTAAGTAGAACTTCCTTAAGCAAGAGGTTCCATTGGTTACAATGGCTGTACTGAAATGAGAAAGGGTTTTAAACCCATGAAACTAGAGGAAATAACTCACAAGGAAACAGAAAATTAACATTATGACTATCTGACAATGACATTTAAGATGCATGAAAACTTTGATTGCCAGAGAAGAAAAGGTATTTGTCACAGAAAAAAATTCTAATGCACTTCAGACTGCTTTGAGTTGTTTCCACGGTTGTTTCATGTTAACATTTTCATAGCTTCTTCACAGATTCTAAATTTCAAATCTGTAAGAATTAGTATTCTGGTCCTCCAAGTCATGGCATGCCTGCAAAGTGCATAATAATTTGGCTTCACTTCAAACATGCTTTTCTCTCACTTGCACCTCCTCAACCATCCTCCAACTTCCCCCATGCTGTGCTGAAAGCCCCAGCTTGAAAAGCAGCCTTCTCCGACTGAAAGGGACTCAGCAACCCATTTGAAATACATAAATGAAAACTCCTGCCTAATTATGATGACGCATATAATGACTGGGCATAGCAGTTCTCCTCTCCAGTTCAGTATAAGGATGTATTTCTGACTCTGTCCACTCCACCTCTACTCTGCATCTTACTGCATTTTTCCATTCTGACTCAGTGTCCCCATTCTGTGCCAGTGGGAATCATCCAACTGTTTCAGCTTCAGAGCCCCTAGCTTAAACATGACACTATCTTCTGGAGTCTCCAGTATCCTTCCATTGATACCAAGAGCAAAGACAGAAAGAGGCTGTCTTTGTTCATATTGTTCAAACAACAAATATGAACAAGAAAACACCTAAGCCAAAGAAAGAAGTGGAGAGCAGTATGAGAGCAATGGAACCATAGCTCAGCACAGTGGGCCAGAGGGAAGAATCAGGACAAGGAGAAAGTGACTACTGATGACAGAGACAGAGCCTATTTATTGGGTTAATTTCCTGCAGGTACACAGCTCCCAAAGAACATAAGCTATTAAATGGCCACTACACTTCATTGTAATCTGAAGACACATAAGAAGCAGCAAGGCAAAAGAAGTTTGCAGTGGTACAAACTATATCAGAGGGCAGGAGGAAAGGATCCAGACATGGAAATCTACAAGAAAGTTGAATCTGAATGGACAAGAATAATGAACAATTTGGAGTAAAGCCAAGCTTAGCAACAAGTTGTAAGGATAATTACAGACAGAAGGATCATGCTCCCATAAAGAAGATGGTCCTGGAAACTGACTTGGATTTGATGGCAAAAACCAGAGTGAAAACAGAGAAGAAAGTCTCAGGCAGAGGAGAGGGAAGCTGAATAAGGCTCAGATTTCATGCCCTTTTCAAATCTGCAATTATCTGGAAAAGCAGTAGAAGGTGGAAAAAACCACCTGTTTATCCTCTACTAACATGTTTGAAATTCAGTTCCTGTAAAGAAAGCATATGAATATTTTTAATACTAAAACCACTTAAAGTAAGCACTTGCAGTTCCTAACAGTTCTGTAACTTATCATACAACTGAAAATTTCCTGCCTTTCTTAACAACTGAAATACATGTTTTCTGCTTCATACAAGATCAAAGTAGACATTGGCATTCCTGCTGGGGAATATTACTAAAAGTGAAAATCAGTGGCATTCATTGAATTTTAAACACTGAAATGGAGACCTATTTCTAAAATCTGTTCTGAGAAGTCATTCTTAGTCAACAGTTTCTCTTTTTACTACATGCTTTGTTATCTCTGACTGCCAGGCTATTACTGCTGTAATACAATTTTCTGCTTACTTAATGGCACGGTGTCTTGCATCTGTATAATGGCGAATGGAGTCATTTTGAAGATGAATTAGATCTAATGTAAAGTTATGCTTAGACTGAAAGGCCAAGTAGAGTCCCTCACTTCCCAATACCCCAAAGAGCATGACTGAACAAGATGGGGAGGTGGCTAGCTAGATCCCTGGTCTCAGTGTGCCTGGTAGTCCCTAGTGGTAGTTAGCCAGGGAAAAATACTGGTCTTTGTAAAAACATGCGGGGAACGTCATCTGCAGAGTTAGATGCCTGACTCCATTCAGCACTCTTCCTACATGTATCTTAACGTAAGTACAATGTCTCAAAGCCTCTGGACTCTGTTACCGTAAGTTTCACACTTCCCTCCTTGCATAGGAAAACCAAAGCCACAGTTTGGTTTCTGTTTTGCCTAGGAAACACTGAATATTTTAGTTTGTTCTCAGCTTCCCAATCACCAAGCTGTACTTCAGGACTCTGCAACTTTCAACTTTTGCCTGCCACATTTTGTGCCCCCAAAACAAGTTATAGGAAGAGAGCCAGCAATAAGAATTTGAGAACTTCAAATACTTTGTGTAGAAGTAAATAGCAACACTAACCTCTTTCATTTTTTCCAGTTCATTCTGTAGTGCTTGTTTGGCAATTTCAACTTCTATAAGCTGCTGTCTTAATTTTTCATTTTCATCTTCTGTTACAGTACGTTTTTCTTCCACATTTTCTAATTCATGATGAAGTCTCACCGATACATCTTTTGCAACCTAAATGAAACGGTATTTCAAAAGACATCAAAAAAAAAGAATTCCTGATGCAGTGCTTACTGACTAAGCAACCATTTAGAGGTTAATTTTGGATGTTTTGATGGAAGTGGTATGTAAGGAAACATGCAGACAAGGACATCCACAGATAGAATTCTAAATGATTCCAAATTCAAGCCAGTTCCTTCCAAAAAATGGTACACTATTCCTATGGACTTCACTGGAAACCACATTAGACACTCCTTCTAAGGTTCTGTAAGGTCAACGGTGAAACAGGACCTTCATTATTCCTGGAGACAGTGCAGCATCTATTTTCTCTCAACCACTGCTAGCTTATGTTTTTCAATGCACTACGGCATATGCCCTCCAAATATTTAACATGCAGAAGCATCTAAAAGCAGCCTACCTTCTCCAGGCCTTCCCTAACTGTGCCTTGTATAGGACCACAAACAGACACATCTTTATTTTGACACTGCTAGTTTCAATCTCCTTCTTGGGCAGTTAATCTAAATATCTGGCATTTACTACTATTGGTTCATTTAAAGAGTAAAATATGAACAAATGACATTTTTACTGACCTTGTGTTCACCCAAATGACGTCCAGTATTTTAAATAAAAATAAACACTAAGATTTTTGTAGGGGGGGGTTAATGCATTTTCACAGAAAGAGAGTTAAAAGGCACATGTCAAGACCTAATTCCTCTTCTTGTAAAGTAATGAGAATTTTGCCATTCAAGTCACTTGCATTGTATTTTGTGAAAACACCGGAAACTATAATCATGCACCAAAAATATTGAAATATAAACTAATCACTGTTATGATGGTGATTTAGACATGGAGTTTGAAAAGCCTAATTTCCTGCTTTTTTTAGAACATTGGAAAGTATAATTAATCCTTCTTAGCATTAGCTAGGGGAGCTCAGAGAGCTATCCTTTATGGCTTTCACTATAACGATCTTTATGTTCGTATGTCAAAGAACTCTCTTTAACATACTAAAACTCTAAAGAAAAAAATAATAATTTTAAGCAAACAGTCTAGAAGGATCTGATCTATCAGAAAACAGCAGCAGCTAGTGACTCAGCTTCCCCTGACAAGAAACCCAGTGTGTGTGAATTACAGATACAACACTGCAGTGTAGCACAAGATCATTCAGTAACCTCCCCCACTGCACACGCACTCAAGACACATAATGCCCAACAGAAAGAGCGAGTGGAGGCGAATTTCAATTATAACCATACTCCAAAGAGACTGCAGGATGAGCTGAGAATCACACCACAGGGCTATAGCTTGATGTCTTTTCCTACACTCAATATTAAACTGCTCATCTGGTTGTCCAACCAAAGTAAATGGAAAATCATGGGGGACATTTTTAACAGCATCTTACCAGAACCTGTCTTCAGACCATAGATATAGTCTGGATCAGGAAATGCAACCAAATAACAAAATCATTACTGGTAGTGATTTTTCGACACAAAATTTGGTGGAGTAGCAATTAATGCAGGGAAATTCTACAGAGCATTCTAGATTACACGGAAAATGGGACTCACTTATGCAAGATGCATTTTAATACAGCTATATGCAAACTGTATCTCTGAAGGATTAAGTCCCCTAATATATTACCCGTAAAAAATGAACAATGTTATTTTGGATAGAAATTCTTCAAAGAGGACTTGGGAACACTACAGAGAACTGCATGTGAGTTACAATTACAGTTAGCCAGCACCCAGAATTCAATTAGGCAGAAATTTGGCATTAGACGTTCACCCCTACTCCAAAGCAGAACTGATCTGTGGGAATACTCTGCAGAAACACTGTTCCTTTCCAAAGAGTCAGTTGTGTGGTTATTGGGAAAGACATGGGAGAAATCCTAATTAAAGTGAGCCCTTTGTCCAGCTTAACCTAAGGCCTTAGGAGCTATCTCCTATATTGCAGGCGAGCACCTCACCAGAGGTGCCCTCACCATTTCCCTCCCAGGCCCTGCACATGGATGACTTGCTAATACAAAATAACATTGAGCCAGCAAAGAAATCAACTCTATAAGCTGGAATCACAGTATTCACTTGGGACACGAAGGCTCACGTTCAAACTCTGCCTGCAAAGGTGCGTGTCTCAACTGTTCACCTAAGCATCATCCTGAGTGTGCAAAATAATCCTTGTTTCCATCAGAAATTCCCCTGGCAAAGGGATTGTTTTGCTTCTGACCAGGAAGACTCTTTTGTCAAGAGCCACATGGACACCTGTACTTGTAGAACTTTCACAGACACAACAGCAAATCTGGGATTTGAATAGGTACAGAAAAGGAATATCAAATAGAAATAGAGAGAAGGATACTAGCATTTTAGACAGCATTAGTGAGAAAATTACTGGAGCGTGTCTTGGACTGGTTTCTACATTTTAATAAGAATGATGACAAACTGGAAAATTTTCAGAAAAGATGTTCCAAGTCTGTAAACCAAGCCTGGGAATAGCAGACCTTCAATCCATTATACTTATCAGAAGGAAGTTTAAAAATGACCTTGTTCCTGATCATGTATTAAATTAGCATTTTCAACTGCAGTCCGAAGAATCCAACGAGCCATAGGTAACTAGAGTCCTAGCAGTGGTGTGGTCAATAAGCTCACAGCTGATATACAGAGTTCTGTACTTCCATGAGAAATGGCAGGAGACCAGTCAACTGAAAAAAGTTTAGGAGCCATGATTCAGTAGGAGCCTTAACAAAGTCTAGTGGATGGAAGCAGAAATTAAACAACTTCCAACTAGCACAAGGAAGGGTTTTTTTTTTCTGTAATTGGACCAATCTAGATGGGTTTTTTTGGGCCAATTAGACCAATGGAGATAATGGATATTTTACCAACGGCAATCTTTAAACAAGGGCTGAAACCTTTCCTCAACAATGGGCTGTGGTTCATCCAGATGTTATGGATGAAATACAGTTGATTACACACTGAAATGTGGTGGGTTGTATGTATGGTTTCAGGTGGATGTGGAAAATCCTGGCTTCACTGAAGATAACAGCAGTTCTTCCACTGACACCAACGGAGTCAGGGTTTCGTGTTGTGAGTCTGCAAGTATTTAATCTGTCAGTCCTCTGAAATCTTTACTGAAGAGTATCGTAATCACCTCAAAGTCAATGGGACTGTTCAGTCAGGTTGGTTTAATTTTGCAGTTGTAGGGTATGTTTTTGCGTTCATCATAAAAGACCCAAAACCTCCAGATCCTAATTTGTATTTGAGTCACTTGTTGCGCATCAACTTTACAAAAAATGATTGGACTGAAAATATCCTACCTGTGTACTGAAGGGCATCTATTACCAAGGTAAGGTTGGCCATTGCTATCCTACGAGCTGCACTGGGTGCACAGTGCACTGCAGAACGGATGGAAATGCCCGAGTCATGAGAACCAAGAGCACGGTCGCGTCTCCATCTGAGGCGCTCCCAGCCCTTGACACCTGCTAAGGTCCATACCTTGAGGTCTTGCTCCATGCTGCGCAAGAGCTCACCATCGATCTCGCCGGTCTGGGCGTAGCGGAGCCTCTTGCGCTCGGCCTTGCGCAGCCGGTACTGAAGGATCCGGCAGTTCTTGTTGGCTCGCTCCAGTTCGTGGCGCATTTCTTGAAGCTGACATGCGTCCTCCTCGAAGAAACTGTCCCTCATCTCGTCCATCTCTGTCCTCAGCTCATCTATCTCGTTCTGGCACCGGGGTGAGAAGGGGACGGGGACGCAACAGGTGGGTCAAAAGCACAAATGTCAGCACGTACAGAGGAAGGCAGCCAAAATGGAGCTCCTGCCCGCAGGGACACCAGCCAAAGGCAGCCCGGCTCATCAAAAGCACCGCAAGGAAGCGGGGAAGTGCCGCTGCCCGCACGCCCCACGACAGGGCCATCTTCGCTCTGCCCCCAGCGCCAGTGCCGGAGGAGAGGGCGGCGGGGAAGCCCCCTCCCGCCGCGGGGGTGGGGAGGCCGCCCGGCCCCCGTGCCCCCCCCAACCCCCGCCCCACCCCCACCCCCGCCACCGCCGCCCCGGCCCCTCACCTTGAGGCTCTCGTTCTCCTCCCGCAGCTTCTCCATCTCTTCCTGCATCTCCTCCTGCAGCTGCGGGCTCAGGGCGCCCTCGGGGGCGCCGCTCCTGCCGCCGCCGCCCGCCTCGCCCTGCCGCAGCCCCTCCGCCCCGGCCGCCGCCATGGCAGAGGGCGAGGAGGAGGAGGCGGCCGGGGGAGGCTCGGCCGGGGCGGCGGCCGCGGAGGCGGAGGAGGAGGCGGAGGAAGCGCTGCCGCTGCCGCTGTGGTTGCTGCCCTTGGTTTGCATCTGGGCGGCCGCCGCCAGCCCCTTCCTGAGGTGGAACTGGATGAGCTCACTTTGCAGGCATCCCTCCTTCCAGTACCCGCCGCCGCCGCCCGCCGCCCCGCGGCCCTTCCCCGCGCCCGAGGAAGATGGAGGCGCCGAGGCCGCCTCCCCCGCGCCCTTCAGCGGAGACCGCCCCGCTTTCCCCCGCCACTGCTTGGGCGGCGGCGGCGGCTGCGGCGCCCCCGCCCCCTCCCGCTCCCGCTCCCGCTCCCGCTCCCCTCCGCCGCCGCCGCCGCCTCCGGCAGGGGGCGCCTCCTCGGCGGCGCGGGGCGCGGCGGGCTCGGCGGCGCGCGGCGGCGGCTCCTCGGCGGCGGCTTTCCCGGCGGCGGCGAGGGGCGGCGGTTCAGCACCGGCGCCGGGCTGGACAGCTCCCGGCGGCCCCGCGCCGCGCGGCGGCCTGTCGGCGGCGCGGCCGCGGGCGGCTCTGGGGGCCTGGCCCGGCGACGGCCGCGCCGAGGAGGCCTTGGCAGCGGCGGCCGGGGCGCGGGAGGCAGCGGCGGCGGCGGCGGCGGGCGGCGGGCGCGGGGGGTTGTCGCGGGCCCTGGCCGGGGAGGAGGCTCGCGGCTGCTTCCTGCCGCTGCTGCCCTCGGGATGGAGGCGAGGCTCGGCGGCGGCGCCCCCTCCAGGCGGCTGGCTCATGGCGGCGGCTATCTCGGGGAGGCGTCCATCACCGGCGGCGTCCTCCGCCTCCGCCGCCGCCGCCGCCCCGAGAGCTGGGGGAGGAGAAGCGGAGAAGACGGTCGGGGTGGGGTCGGGGAGGACAGCCCGCGGGCGGCGGGGAGACGGGCTCTCCGACCAGCCTGCCCGCTCCCTGCCGCCGCCGCGCCCGGTCCGGCCCCGGGCCCGGCCTCGCGGACAGGGCGGCGGCTGGCGACGAGCCGGCCGAGGCTGAAGCCCAGCGTCGGGCCGGAGCGAGTCCACACGGCACGGCGGAGGCCGAGATCCGTTCCCGCTCCGCTTGCACCTAGGGGCGGTTTCCCCCCCGCGATGCCGGAGCCCTCCCCCTGCGGGGTGCCACAGCACGGCTGGATTTCCATCCACGCACAACCTTCCCTCATCCTCGCTGCCCCGCCGGGCACCAGGCCGGGTTGCTCTGCACCCGTCTGCCTCCTCAAAGGCCTCTGCAGGTGTCTGTCACAGCCGGGTGGGGAACGGCTGCTGTACAAAGGGCGGCACACGGCGGAGCAGCAGCAGATTCCCCTTCGGCTTCGATAGGGACTCTCCCAGGACAAGGTTAGGCCTCCAAAACTCGGGAATCGAGGGCCATAAAGGGAAGGGGCCCGTCAATCAGCTTCTAAACCCGGATTTGTCCCAGTCTGTTTTCCAGAGACATTGTCAGGACTGAAGACTGATTCAGGTTTGTTACTGGTGACGCTGTCATAGAGCTGAGCCATCATCGCTCCAGCAGATTTTCAAAGCAGAGGAAGCAGGGAATGATCCCGCACCCCGTGCGAGATGTTATGTGGTATTTGCCGAAGGGCGCTCACACGGCAATTTTCCCCCACAGTGACAAAACTAGAGTTTTCATGGCCACAACAGGTTATTAAAAAGAACTGTTAAAAGCCCTATCATCCTGCTAATGTTCCCTAATATATTCTGAAAACAATGGCTACGATCCACAAACTATTTTCACATAGCCTTTATTCAACTGTCCTTAAAGGGAAAACGTGGGCAAAAGTAGAAACGACGGCACCCCTAACATGGCCTAACAATTCCCTCCTAGAACGCGGCTTAACCATTCCCTACTAGAACAGGGAATAAAGAAAGGAACACAACCGAGCAAAGTCAGTGTAGGCATTACACCGTACCCTGACAATTGGTTTACTCCCTGCAACATACTAGACAATGAGACTGTGTTTGCTCTGCTCTCGCTGGCAGGAGCACAGGGTTTCCTCTCAAATGCACTGTCATTATCACCCTGATTTTAACCAATATGCTGGAAATTAATGCTCAAAAGAGCACAATTTGGCAGAAACTTCCCAGGCATTAATTAGTAAAAAGGGAGGATAGGAGTGTAAACCTATGAAAGCTTACACTTGTATCACGACACTTTAGGAAAGAGTTGCTTCTCATCTCTATTAACCATCACAAACAGAATTCCCACGTTACTGTTCTTCAGAGCTATACAGGTACAAAATGTCACTTCTGATACCCAAACCTAAAGGAACTGCAGAAAGCCAGGACTCAGCTTAGATGCCGTATCCTACTCATTACTCTGCCTTTTGCCTACTCTTCAATTAATTTTGAAGAATATTTAAAATAATAATCGGGAACCCTACACTATACCTGGATCTTTTTGGGAAGTTGCACTGCAGCAAAGTCATCGGGCTCAGCCGCGATCTGCGGGGAACCCAACCCGCACCCTGCATCCCCCGATTCCAGGGCCGGCTACCGCCTACGGTTCAGTTGGCCGATTTGGCCGATTTTTTTTAATCTTTTTTTTTTTTTTTTTTTTTTCCTTCTCCACGTTTGAGCCCAAGTCCGAAACCTCCGGCCTCCCAAAACTCTGCCACACAACCTCCTCCCCAGAGGCAAACCCACGTGGCGCCAGGACGTGGCGTCTCCGCAGGTTTTCCTGTCGGGAACAGCTGTCCAGGCGGAAAAAAAAGCATAAATAAACGGCAGCAACAAAAGGGAGAGGTCCGGTGGCTCCACCCGCCGGCGTGAGGATCTCCCCCGCCCGGGGGTTCAGGCAGGGCTTCCCCCGGCCCCGGCCCCCCTTCCCCTCGCCGGGCGCCCGCCTCTCCCTCTCCCAGATCCTAATTCGCAACCTCGGCTTAAAGGTTTGGGAGCGCTTCTGCCTTTTGTCCGGGCTCTAAAGGCGCGGGAGGATTTTCGCCGGTCCCCTTTATACCTGGCGGGTTTGTTACATCTGAACCCCGAGTAATATTCCCTTTTTGGCGGGTGAAAAAAAAAAACAACCACCCAAACCCAAAAGGCTCGGATCTAAAGCAGCCGCATTACTCACCACCACTTTGTCTGCTGCCGGGCTGGCGAAATGCATGCACAGAGAGACGGGCACCCGCACACGAGGTACCCGGCGCTGCCAGAGCCTCTCAGGAAAATGAAGCAATATTCATGAGCTGACCTCACTGGGCCTGGGAGACGGCAAGGGGGGGGGGGGGGGGGGGAGGGAGGAGAGCAGCGGAGGGAAGAGAAAAGAAAAGATTAAACGGCAAGAACCCCGCCCAGGCCTGAAGGCTGAGTTGCGTCCCCTTATCCATCTGCACATGGTGGCAGAGGATTACAGCACGAATGGGGGGAAGGAGCAGGCTGCTCGCAAGGGATGCGCCCGGTCTCCCTTCCCACTGCATCCCGGCAATCGATCCTGATCAATTATTTAGTGCCCTCGTCGGGGGAGCCTGCTCGGACGAGGCAGGGTCGCCGGGCGCCGGCACACCCCGTTACAGCAGGACGGTACCGGGATTTTCCTTTGTTCGCTGCCTTCGTCGGCGCCGGGAGCGCGGCGTGTCCGGGCCGCGGCCCTCCGACAGCAGCCCGGGGGGCAGAAACAAAGGCAAGGCGCTCCACTCAGGATCATCCCCTCCTTTGATTTATTCGCGCGAATACAGGGGCGAGCGGGGCGCTGACCGTTTAGTCCTGTCGCGGGCAGACCCCCGAGGCGGTCATCTGTGTCACCTGGGTTTTATCATGAGGTGAATTTACCTTTGCTCTGAAGCACCTTAGAGGGATCTTAAGACTTCGCGCTTGAACTCTTCCCCAATTACAGACAAAGAAAAGCAGAGAAAAGGGCTTTCTTTCCTTTCCCTTCCCCTGCCCCCGAGGAGGGAGTATTTCCATCTGATGGCCGTGTGGGAGTGTCCTGCACCCACCTGTGTCTGCGTGTCGGCGTCTCTAACACCCGGCAAGGACAGGCTCGGCGGAGCAGCTGGCAGGGCTCTGCCTCAGCCCCCGCCGGGGGGAGACTGCCTTTCGGGGCTGGAAGTCCCTCCCGAGGGATAATTAACAGAGGATTTCGTGCCCAGAGGTGTACCAGCATATACATACATGCATACATCTATACATACATCTCTATACAAAATACATGTATATATACACAAATACAGTGTACATACCTATATACATAAATGTGTGCGCATACACACATGTGAACAGACATATAAAATATGCATACATCTGCATGGGTTTATATGTTGTATGTACATATATATACGTATCTGTGAAGCCTTTGCGCAGACCTTGGGGGAGGGCAAGCTCAGGGGAGACCAGCTGCCCCCTTTCCATCTGCCCCTGCCCCACAGTCCTCTCTACTGCTGTTGATATGACAAGCAGGACTCAACACATCTGAAACAGCATATTCTGGGATGTGGAAAGGTGCTTCCCCCCCCCCCCCCCCCATGCAGATGCATGTCCTCCAGCCTTGAGCCCAGGGACTGCATGAACTGGATATATATAGATGTGATGACTTGAGGACAATCAGAAAATAGGAAATGGAACATTTATGCTGAAGAAGAAAAATACTGGAATGATAAAAAGCTACTTTTAAAATCCATAATATCTAATGATTTGTTAGGCCTTTGAAACTCATAAATATTAACTGTAGTCATACCAACTAAACATAGTAATTTGTTGAAAACATGAGGAATGAAAATACAAAATATTTCTGGAGTTAGAGCTGAGAAATATTCCTATGAAAGTGTTGGATAGATTACAGAATAACAGTGATGGGGTCACCACAATAACATAACATCTCATCTACACAATATCCTCCAGAAGGACAAGCACAGCAGTTCCTGCCTTTAAGAACTGGACAGCAATTAACATCCTTTCTGCTCCCTCAGTGGATGAGATCCCTGGATGGACTTTCCACAGTAAAACAAAAATGGGATGTGATGACATCTCATACCACCTACAAGTTTTATTGTGCTTTTGGAAAGATACAGATCCTTATTTTCTCACAGTAGTGTCCAAATGAAAACCAGGCCGTCGGATTATCTTCACTCATATTGTCAGGCCATGTGTCTGATAGTAGAGATCAATCTTATAGTAGAAAAATCTGCCCACCTCTCAGTGTCATTTGGGATTGTTGACTTTATTCTCAAAATTTCTATTCTGGCTAAAACTTCAGTGCTGACACAGTTATAAAAATTGACATGGGCATGAAAATGCTTCTACTCATATCATGTACTCTCTGAGAGGAATGGGTTTAATCTACACAAGCTAAAGCACTCTTTTGCTAATAAAAGCTGTATTTCCATTAGAAAATTTGCTGCTAGATCTCTGTATGTATTTTACATCACCAGAAGGTCAGGTCATGATATAATAGGTACAATAACTATGTCTACCCTAGAATAAGTCCAGTATGAAGACACGTATACAGAAAAGTTAATACAGTAAAAGTTCCATTTATGATCAGATTTTATTGTATAGTCTCTAAAAAACTGTGGATGAAAATAATACACAGAAAGAAAGGTCTTAACTTCATATAGAAAACAAGGGGCTCTCAGCTGACTCTTACCTTTCAGGAATGAAACACTGACATGATGCTGAACAGTTGTATAAATACATTGGCTCAAATGCCAGTGGCAGGCAAAAAAATGGAAATCAAATATTAGAAATTATTTAAGGAGAAGTGGAGAACAAGCCAGAAAACATCATTATTGCCCCAGTATAATTCAATGGTACAGACAGATTTTGGTTACCTACAGCAGTTCTGGTTCCCCATCTCAAACCAGTCATGGTGGAAGGGAGTGAGGTACAGAGAGGAGCGGCCAGGGTTTGAAGTGGCCCTGCTCAAGGAGTGACTAGGTATGGCAGGAGTTTTCAGGCTGGAAGTGGGGTGACTGAGGAGAAATATGATGCAGATCCCTACAGCCTTTAGTAAGGAAGGTAAACAAGGGTAAAAGGTTCACTCTCACTCACAGATTCTTCCCATACAAGTAGTTTGAAGAAGTAAATGTGAATGAAAGAAATAAGCATGGGATAGATTCCAAAAAAAACATAAAAGAAAACGGTCCTGTGGTTAAACCATTCAATTCCCTGCCACAGGGTGTTGTGAATATAAGGGTCTATATGAGTGTAAAAAGTGATTGAACAAAGTCATGGAAGAAAAATCAGTTGGGGACAACAAAGGCAAAACACGTAGTTCAAAAAAACCTCTCCACTGATCAGTTTTTTGAGCTGGGAAATTGTCTGGGAGAGATATCAGTATGCGTTTTTGTGTTCACTTCTAACATTCGCTATTGACCATAGTCAGATAACTATCAATAAGCTAAAAGATCTTTGATCTGGCTCCATACGAAAATTTTTATCCTGTTAGTATTATCCTCTAGTTTTGCCTCTCTTTCCCACCTTCCTTTATTTTCTTAATTCCTTTTTCATTCTTGCTCCTTAGATTCCTTGTCATGCAGAGCATTGGTAACCCACTGCACCCTGGTAGAGCATACTTCCGACTTTTTCAATACTTTTTTGCCTTCAATAGCTAAAAGTATTTTAACTTGAATTAGAGCTGCGAATACCTTGTTTTCTATTCCCCATTATTGCTTGCTCACACAGACATATTTTTTTATTCAGCCTACAATTGCGTTTAGTTGTATGTACTTGTGCAAGAGACGAAAGGACACCAGACTGAAAGAGAAGGAGAGGAAGAGAGAGGAAGAATTTCTCCTCCAAGCAGAGTTTCAGTTTAAGTCATATAGGTTTCTTTTCCTAAGTCAAGATGAGAATCCCTTTACATAACACCCTCAAAGCATGACCCAAGCACGACCTCCTAGCTTTCAGTAGAAAGCTCTTTAATAACAGATTTCAGAAGCGGGCTGGAGAGGACGCTTTTCCAGGAGTATGCCTGGGTGGCACGCACTTGCTGTACTTCAGCCACATCGCTTACTCACCTTCTCTGCCCTTTTGGGAATATGCTGGGTTATGCTGGGGCAGAACGAGGAGCTGCTGGAGCGTGCTGTGCTTGTTCATGGTACTGGCAATGCCCCAGCTGGCACAGGCTACAGCTTATCTCCCTGCCCAAGGAGATGTGCCGGACACGACTAATTATACACCAGACCAGAGCCCTTTTTCTCTCTCCATAGAAAATTGAAAGTTTGAGACTTTAAGTCACCCATTTCTAATATATTGACTAAATGGCCCTGATGTCTATTGTACCAAGCAGTAATTCGAGAATAACCAGTGAAAACTTTATAACTGTTCTCCTTTCTTATTTGCTTAGAAATGGAAGAGCTTTCCAGATGTACTGTGTAGCAGAATGCACAGCACCAAATCATGATATTTCAAAAAGAAAAGAGTTTATGTTAAAGAGGAATAACATTTGGGTGAAAAAGCAAAGCTAAGAAATAGATAATGTTTTAAGTTCATACCACTCATCAAATAGAAACATGCTAACAGCACCAAATGGTTAAAACAGGCATATTTTGGCACACACATTTGATCAGATCATTATATAAAATCATGGTGGTCCTGGCTGTCATGTCTCTCTCCTTTTTCCTCCTCATGCTCTTTTAACGTCTACTCCTCAGCCAGAGACAGCTACAGCATGGCACATTGAGGCTGCACCTTCTGTTCATTCACGTCCTCATACCCACAGGACCCACCAAGGGGACAGATGCCCCACCAAAGGGACAGTGATACCATATGCACCATCCCTGACAATTCATCCCAATGGGGGAAGTAGTTTACACTACTTTTCACCACTATGTAAAGGAAACAGCTTCAGCCTTCATATCTGTAAGGGATCTCCTATATCCCAGTCAGGGAAGCCTGTATGTCTTGCACTGTGACATACCTGTCTTGGTTTAACCTTTGCGTTCCAAAGCCTGGATGGTTTCTCAGCCTCACAAGGGGTGAGAAGGCACAAAAAATTCAAATTGTAATGAAAATTAGACACGTCTTTGGTCAATGGAGAATAAAACCAGGTGAAATTAGGTCTGTTGCTTATTAGAACTCAATTCTTATAGCTATAAAATAAAGGCTTAGTTTTATTTTTGCTACCAAACATTTCATTCAGCCTTTCTGAAGGCTTCAGGAAGTTTTATACTCCTATTTTTATTTCTACAGCAATCAGTTCTACCTATTGTTCAGAATAATGACAGAACTGATCATGCCCTGAAACAGTCCAGTGTTGCTTCAACCATCTCTAATGAAAACACGACCTCTACCAGTCTCTCTCTGTCTCTTCTGGACTTGCTATACCTCATGTTACTAGAATGATTTTTAAAAAAATAAAATTATGAATTTGGACCTTAAGACATTATTTACACTGAAAAAAGTCTCTCTGCATCACTGTGTTTGCTGCCACTCTACTTTTTCATATTCAGAGGATAGGATTATACCAAACTTGCATAAATCCTGTCATGCATGCATATATCTGCATAGTCTATATATTGCATTAGCATCTAAAGCTCATTGATTACTTAATGAGGCTAACAGGAGAGCAACAGTACAGAAAATGTTATAGTTAAGATCATAGGAATGAAAGCCAAAATACAGAATTTCTCGAGATTAATCAGTCTTGTACCCTGTCTCATTGCATTTTACATAACATGTTCGCTGGCTGCTGAAGAAAAACAATATCCCTGTTTGGGCACTAACACAGTACCAATATGTTCAAACAGCCATTTCCAGGCAGAGATTTCAAATATAAAAAGGGCAACGATTACACGTTACCTCAGAGCTCTTCTCTAGCATTAAATGGATGATCTTAAAAGAAGTTAGTCATGAACAGGCTGTAGTCCAGGGTCTGTCTGCTTCCTCCCACAAGGGAGGCTATGCCACAACCTGTGCAGCTCACTGAGTGGTGGCCCTTGGTCAGTATGAAGGTTTTATTGCTCATCTTGATCTTTAAAGTCCTGATCATGACCTACTTAAGAAGGTTGCAGAGGTTCTTACCCCATTGTGCTCCACCACAGCTTAAAGGAAATGGCAACAACAGAGCCTGCATCCATATGGGCTTACAGACTCCTTTCTCTGTGCCTAAAGAACGTTTGGGGGGAGCAGGGTCATCCCAAGTCTCATACACCTGGTGACTAATGAGACAAAGTCCTTCCCAGAGGTCTCCACAGTAGGTGATTTTTCTTTGTTAATCCATTACAGCCCAGCAATTGGTCATTGCATCAGTCAGGCAAGTGTAAAATGAAGCTGCACAACTTTAAATTGCACGCTGAAGTGCCTAATCTCTTTGGCTGCTAGGAGACTTACGCCCTTACCTTGAAAAGGCAGGGGCTAAAGTGAGGAAACAGGTGATGAAACAGTCTGAGTCTTGTTAGTTGAGAAGCTTGAGTGTTTTATTTTTTTTATTTATTACTCATTTAATGTTAATTTATTTTTTTTTCTTCCTTGTTAATTTGGAATGCTTGTTTTGATAACTTATGGAGGTGTATATTTGTTTAGGCTGGAATTGTATCTTGCTACTCTGACTTCCAGGTGGCATCACATTACCATACACATAAGCTTCCAGATGCAAAATTCAAACCAGATTTTCCAAGAGCTGGTGTTAGACAATTGGTTGCCTTTCCACCTGTGGTGCCTCCTGAATTGCTTTCTACCTTATTGTCATCTTCTCACTGATAATCTGTCTTTTAATTTTGTTTTTAGCCTCTTTGGTAATTATTCACTATAACTCGTATTTCAGGATCACTGGGTTCTTGTACATATCTAAGTCGCTTGTGAGCTTAATGACATTTTCAGAGATAACACTTGGACTAGGAACTTTTGAAAATGCTGGCAAATTTATCGCTGTTCTTTATTCTCCTAAATGCCTGTGAGAGCTCAGCATAAGTAATTTTGAAAATAAGTTTTTTCATTCCTATGACTTTATGGATTTTGAATAGGATAAGTTGACATTTTATTTGTAATTTACACTTGCAGAGGCTAGGGAAAAATCATCGTACTTATGCAAGCTGAAAATTAATAAATCAATAATGAATCTGATCCTTTGTTCACCAATTTGTTGGGCTTTCTATCACGCCTGTTATGCTGTTGTCTTCATCCTGGATCATATCCAAGCTGCTTACATAATGCCCTAGTGCTGTTGGAGAAATTAGAGGACTTCTGGCACACATCAAAATAGTAAAATCAGGATATCAGGTTTTCCACCTGGTACA
Organism: Strix aluco; assembly: GCF_031877795.1. Taxonomy (NCBI): domain Eukaryota; kingdom Metazoa; phylum Chordata; class Aves; order Strigiformes; family Strigidae; genus Strix; species Strix aluco. The sequence goes on along the minus strand of NC_133933.1, from coordinate 72,318,228 downwards.
TGTGCACAGAAAAAGCTCTGTAGGTGTTTTGAGAACTACATATAACAGGTTCATTTCATGGCTTTTGGTTCAGGGGCTACATATGAGAAGAACAATTGAGCAAATGATTTGCCCGAAATACCCTTCCTTGTCTATGCTGATGATATTGCTTTGTAAGGTTTTGAAGGACAGGCAGTGTCGATCAGCTGTGATTATACCTACAACAGCTTCTGTGCTCTCTCTGGGCTGCCGGGGAGCAGCTCAGTGTGCGAATGAGGCCAGAGTCCCCGTTTCTATGGTGACTTCACCCGCACCTCACCCCATCAAGCAGCCCCTCTTCAATGCCACGGTGCTGGTGGGGGGCAGGGAGAGGAGGTGTAGGAGAGGAAGGAGCATTTCCAAGGAGGAGCCTGGGAAATCAGAGTTGATGTGTTACGTTTGTAGCCTTTATGGTAGTCTTGGAGGATCAGAGAATGGAAATAGGAGAGATCTCGTTCCTGCAGGGCAAGCTCCAGGGGGATGCTGGGCTTCTCCAGCCTAACTCCCTCCTGCATGCTTTGCACCTCTCAGAAGCACAGCAGAGACAAGGTGCTGATAGCCTGATCTTGTTTGGAGTCCCAGTGGAGTAATGTTATTCAGCACAGCACATCTACTCTGGTGTAACTCGTACAAGCGAAATAACAATCAGGCTTTGTGGAGTAAGGGCAAGGCAGGTGACATTGGAGTCTGGCGACAAGGCTCTGGGTCGCATTGACATAGCAAATCGTAAGCCCTGGACAGCTGATGCTGCTGCCTATGGAAAATCAGAATTCTGCAGGACAGATCTGAGATAATCCTTTATTGATCTGAGGCACTAGAGACCATAATTAAAGGGTACCCTTAAGCTTAAGGTAATGCCTTTGGGTTGGAAAGGGTGTTGCTGAGTGAATCTTTTCTCTCCCTCTCCTCTGAGTGTGGGGTTAACCTGGTATCTATCCCAGCAAAGTCAGCAATAAACACAAGTGTTTGTGTTTGGCCTAACTAATCAGTTATTAATGAAATATATATACAGGAGAGGATATGCCACAGGTTTCATTCATTACTGAGGGAGAAAGTCAAAGGAAGGCACATAAACTCACCCTGCTGTAAATCCATACTTGCTCAAAAGAGCTGTGATCCTCTCTTTCCAAACTCACCCTCTTTTCCCATGCTTCAAGTTGTCCTGCAGTTGTGGAAGAGGCATGTATAAGAAGGAACAAAACCTCATATTACAGGGATTAAAATCTTAAAATCTTCTGGGACTAAATTTTGACTCCACTGAGGTCAATAGCAAATCTCACATTGTCATTAAAATGGCCGGCCCCAAACGTTAAGATTCCTTGGCCATTTTACTCAATGCCTCCTCTAAGCTGACAGGATTGTTCACAGTGATTTGAGCACTGACAGATTTAATTTAGAAGCTTTACTAAATAAACTGCTATAAAACAAATGCATCTTTTCAAATCATTGATTATTTCTGCTATGATTAGAAAAAGAGAATGTACTGTTGACTTGAAATACTTCATATAACCTGAGAAATTCTGTGAATCATGATAATGAATTGTACTACAAAGAGATTTTAGGAATGGACTTTATTAAAACAGCAGTTGTCTTTGATGTCCTTGCATGTAAAAATTTTTGTATGACAGAAAATAATATAAGCAAAATAAAAGTCGCTTAAAGCAATAAATTAGATGTTGCCAGTTTTATAATGAAGCTTTTCTTTTGAAAGAAAGTACTGTAGCTACTGGAAACGAAGGATCTATGTGCTCAGCTGGGGCTGTTGAGGCTCAGGCCCAGAGCAGAGCAGTGCACTCCGATCTCCTGTGTGATGCTGGCTGTGTACCACGTGACCTTCAGTGTCACAGTCTCCTAAAGTCATGATAATATTCGCTGCCATCTCTTCCCCGCTTCCCCTTCAGATCTAATCCTGGAACAAGCTATGAAAAACAGATTAATGCAGGGAAGTTAAGTCCCTTCTCTCAAAGAGGATTGAGTTCAGTTTTTTGAGGGAAAAAAAAAGGCATTTCTACCCACTTTTCATTTGCATGCACTTTCCGTTAAACCATAATAATTTTAAAAATGTCTGAGTCAAAGCACAATTCCAGCTTTCTTTTTGTTTACCATACTTTTAATAGCTTAAAATACTGAAAAGTCCAGTACTGAAGGCTTCACTACCATTAAAGCCCACAAAAAGACACATGTGAAAACTTTTTTTGAGCCCAGAATATCCCTTTCAGCAAGAATAAGTGGTTTGTTCAGCGACTCTTGTGGTGATGTTCTCCCTCATTACAGGATGTTTTGTGAGCCATTGGGAGTCTGAGTGCTGAAGTTTGAACCTTATTTGATTTTGTTTATTTTTATAGCCTTTCAGCCCAATTTTCTAGGCAGTATGTGAGAATTTCATAACTATAATAAAGCAGTTAGTTAGATTGAATTGCACATTGGGTATTGTCTGTATAGTGCAACAAAGACTTGTACCCCAAAAAAATGTTGTGCTCCTGCAAAGATGTGAAATTGAGGAGCTGTGAAGCGGTCTCATTTTACAGCTTCCCAGAGTAAGGAAGGCTCCTGCTAGCATCCTCGGCGTACCGGAAAAATCAAATAGTTTCCCCACATGCATAAAGGAGGATGTTGATCTCTCCATAAAGCACTTGGAAGCATATAGAGGAAACTGTAAGACAGGTGTTTGATGTATACTGTTGTTGAAGTAATACCAATGAAACAGAAGACAATGGGCCTGAGTGCAGGGAAGCCTCATTTCCTACCACAGTAAGTACAAAAGTTCAGTTGTATATTAAAATATTCTTGATGAGGGCATGAGCTTAATACACAACAGATAGAAAAGCCTTGCTGAGAATGAGTGTCGTTAAGTCAGAACTTCTCTAGTTCGTATGAAAGAGGTAACAGCTTCTGTTCCCTGGTTACACTCTTACCATCATACTTGCAATCATACTCACTTGGCAGGGACCAAAGTTGCGCTCAGGCTCTAGCAGAACATTATAAAACCCTGTGCTCTAGTTCTGATAATGCTAAAATTCAAGTATGCTAAACTCTTACCACTACAGATCTCTCTTCCTTCTCTTCAGCCTGCACAGCTGCTCTGCTGTGTCTTATCTGAGAACATACATCTTTGCTACGGTGGTGATTGACTTGAACAGGATTTCTCAGTGACGCTTTGCTCAGTCTACTCAATGATTTCCCTGAAACCCACCCATTTTTGCAGAAGTCTTCTGGGAGATTTTAACCAGGTATGCTCCTTTTTTTCCATGCTCTACTGACTAATCTTGCCACAGTCTGCTCTGTGCCTCTTGGGACACTGAGGAGCCACACACCTTTGCAGGCAGGACCATGACACTTCTGAGGCCCTGCAGGCAAGGGCCATGCAAATCGTCCCACAACAGGAATCATAATCGGATTCTGTCCAACAGTGGAGGATTACCAAACCCAACCCTGCATCTTATGTTTTTCATATGCATTTTCATGTCTTCTGTTCTTCAACACAGACATTAAATGAAAAGGAGCTGCAAGAAGAACAGGGTATAAATATGGTCAGAGAGGACATCTTAGAAGAGATGGGTAAGTTGCGTACAGGTGGAATTGCTGTACCCTTTTCTCCCCCTTATTCATTATAGGATGTGTTCACTAATTTATATATTTTCTAAGACACTACAAATACTTGCTGCATTTTGTCTCTTTCTTGATTTTAGATCAGAATTAAGTGAACACTATGATTACTAGGTCTTGAATTAGTGAAATGCCATAAAACTTTTATCATATGCAAAAGGCAAGCACAACTGTTTTCCCACATATAAAGCAACAGAAAAATGCAGATAGATATTTCAATGTCTTAATGACTAGGTAGTGGAAACACCTTCTGTCATTTGACTGTAAAATATCAGTGGTGATAATGAATGTTTTTATTAACTTTATGCTGCAATTAATAGTATTACTACATGGGTGGGGTTTTTTTTGATACAGCAACAGAAGACTCAAGACATCTGTCAGATGACATAGTCATCTAGGAACAAAGGACACATGGTTGTTATTTAGCACCATCTCTCTTTTCTTTGCCAAATTGAAAACTAAGCATAGTCACCCAGTTCTCCATGTATCTTGGTGAGCAAACCTTACAAAGCAAGACCACAGTAGCAATGATGAGCCAGAGCCAGCCAGACCCAGGGCAAGCCTGTCAGGGGGGAGGCAAAGCCCAACACAGATCTTCACTGCTCCATGTGTGCCCCCTCAGTTCTTGGGGTAATTTAGGATCTGAATTCTTCCTGAATCTCCCTCTGTTCCAGGCTGGGATAGAAACAGGATGGGAAGCAGGAGATACTAAGGAGATGTTGTCTCTCACCTCTGTCACATAGGGGCAACATGAAACAGGAGCAGTGCGAGTTGTCAGAAGCAGATTCCTCCCTGGCTTTCCTTTGAGGAAGGGGAGCAGGAGTAGGATGGAGTAGGCCAGTCTAGGAATAGCATGTGACAGGCAGGTGTAGGGATGCTCCTAACCTTGACGTGTTGCATGCAATGGGTAAACTGTGCCAAGCAAAAAACATAATCCAAGGGTATTTGTACATTTCAACCTTAAGCAAATGAGCAGATTGACTAAATATGTATGAAGGAACAGGTTATTTTATCCATTAAGACCTTTATTACTTAATCAGTGGTTTATACAACTTGGCTCAGTCACATTCCTGAAAATTGGGAATTTTTTGTGCATCCATCTAATGGATAGAGTTTGTCTCTGAGTAGTGGTTTGGAAAGTCCATAAGACTTTACAAAAGTATGAGATTTCTTTTCACCACTGCAACACCCCAAAAAGAATGACCAAAAAGAAGAAAAGCAATTAGATTTAGCCAGACAACTCACCTTTTGGAAGTGTTTTGCAGCCCTTGCTGAAGAACCTTCTAAAGCTACATCTTGTAATCACTACCAAAGCTTTGGCAAAGGACCAAACTAATTCTTCAAGCAAGCTTAAAGCCTAACTCAGGCCCTTGTGCCCTGATCAATTACCCTTTCAATCAGTCTGATTCAAGCCATTCAGATAATTGTGACCTGCACCAATGATGTGAAATGAGTACATCTGTGACAGCAGAGTTTTATCCATGACTGCCTGGTGAGCGCATTAGTGCATAGACAGTGTCCCCTGACCAGGGAGTTCTGGAAACCACATAGATCAATACCTCCCCGGGGCAAGAGCAGCTGCCAACCTGCTTCCCAGACAGCAAAATTTCAGATTCTGCCCTTCAGTATTTCTGAAAATGACGAAAAACTCATGAATATGTGGGCAAGGACTTGTCTGTATCTGTAACTATCCATCATGAGACTCAGATTCACTGGTTGGTTAGTGTTTGAACAGTGACACAGAGATGCGAAATGTATAGAAGACCACACATACAAGGGTCATAGAGAACAGAGGAGCTATTTCTTATAGGAAAACTAGGAGAAGTCATAATGACTCCAAAGCCTTTTTTCAACCACAGCCTTTTTCTGTACACTAATGCATTACCTGGTAGGACAAGTTTCATCTGGATCAGAACCAAGTTGTCTTAGTCCAAGTACAGCTTATGATGTTTTTGCCCGTTTAAGGCATTATCCTGACTCCAGGAAAAGATCTGACACCTGATCCAGTATAAAAACTGATGAGCAAAGTTACTTTTATACCGGTTTTTGAAAGCACCTTTACTGTGAAAGGTTTGTTTAAAATAATTCTGTAGCACATTGCCACAATATTTTTGGTCTGGAACAAGGAGCCCTAAAATCAGATGTACGGTCTTGTTGCATCCATCTGTCAACAATTGCTGACTGGGAGAGGAATGTAGATTTTTTTACTTAAGTGCTAAGATTTGGCTTATGTGCATATTTGTCAGTGTATTGAAGCCGAGTTCTATTCCAGTCTTTTGACTTTTAAATTTTTTTTTTTCAGTTATGTGTGAAAGTTATAGAGAGATTGAAAAGTTATATAGCATCATCTAGTGGTCGTATACAAATTTACAGGAGCCTGCAGTTTCACCACCCTTACTCATTCAGATTACCTGGCACCAGTGTTGATTCCAAAGGAAAATGTGAGGTAAATTACTTATTTCCAGCTGTCAGCCTGTGACATCTAAGAAAAAAATAAAAAATAGAGCATTGGGTTAGAAGTTGTGTTATGCCCCCGCTGTTAGCATACACAATTGAGGAACAAGAATATCAAGTATCTTACTGCAAGTTTTTTTGCAGATGAGGTTAAGCCAAATATTTTGGTGGGCAATTTTAGTATAAGGATAGTAAAAGCCCAGGATCAGAGCCCAATGTACTCACGCAGATTTGAAAAAATAAACTATAAATACTTTACTTTTTAATTACTTGTTCAAAGTCAGAGAATCAGAAGAGGAATCCAAATCTTCTGGCTCCAAGGCTGAGTTTTTTTTAATTAGATTAATTAGAAGAAAATGCAACAGAAATCCAGGAGGAAGTCACAGACTTCAGAAACCTACCTTCTGTAAAGCCTGGCTGTTTATATTCACTGTTCTGGAGGGGCTTTTTCTTCTGCCTCCTTCTTAAAATCTTAAGATTTCAAGATTTTAAGATCTGAAGATTGGTTGTGCTTAACTGCATACTATTTTAGTATGTGTAAATTAGCCTGTAGCGAGTTCTATGTTGAGGCAAAAAAAATTACCCCTGGTCTTTCATTTAAATCCAGGCTATAATGTAAGGCTTTCTTATACCTGTCTCACTGACACTCCCAGTCATCTCTAACAGGTCTCATCACTCTCTGGGAAAGGCAACCTTTATTCATAGGGAGCAGCACAGCAGCTCCCTTCACCACCTGAACAGCGGAAAAAATTTAGATCATAGCTCCCCAGCCTCTTCTGCTGGATGGTTTCCCATGGTCTGCCATCCACTGTGAGTAAGACCACAGAGCATGACCTGAGTGATGGTGCAGGAAGGCAGAAGATGGAGGCAGGTTATATTGGAAAACAAGGTGGCATCAGGATAGAGAGCTGGATGGAAGGCTGAGGGAGACATACTTCTTTTCAATAAAGAATATTCTTATCTTCCTGATGAGAATAAAATGTGACAAATATGACTCAAGCTGAATAAGGTCATGTGCCACATTCATTTAAGAAAATGGCTCTTCAGAGTAGGCCAGGAATATTTGGGAAGCTGCACTTTTTTTTTCCAGCGAAAGCAGTGAGTCTTCAGAGGCTCTTGTTTCCTAGGAATTCCTGGGGACTAAGATGAATTCCTTTCAAACCCATTTAAAACAAAATATGTGTTTCTCTTGCATCCCTTTTATAATCCAAGGCCTAATTTTTTGGTGACACAGGGCAACGGACTAGAAAGCCCTGTCCCACAACAGTTGCCCAGTTGTGCGCTTCAGAGTTTTCATTATGGTCCCAAGCTTGGGGGCCTCTGTGGCACTTAGTCATGTTTATGTTTGCTGTGTAATATCGACACCTGTCAGCTACAAGAAATATATTTCACATGAATCTTTATGCATTGGACACTTGTATTATGGAATTGATATTGGTGTGTATGAAATCATGTCATGTGAGAAATCTCAGAAGCAGAGTCCTTAGGAGCATCCAGGTATTGGAGTTTGGGGTACAATCTAAAAAGAAATAAAAGTGAAGTGAAACAAAAGCATGAAAAAGTGAACAATGTAAATATTAGCATGCTTTCCAAAAAAACATTCTGTTTTAAAAAATGTGTTATCTTTCATCTCTCAACTTGGTGATGTGACATCTCTCCATACATATTAGATCTCACGTCAAAGTAATGCTAGCTTTGTTGTGCAAGTATCTGTCAATACCCAGTCATTTCTCCCTTTTAATATCTGTCCATGGATACGTTTGCTCCTTACATACCTTTCCTAGGTCTATAGTATCATGATTATGTTTCAGAAATGACTGATTTATTGTAGGAAGTATATGTTAAATATACATCTTAATTTAATCAAACAGGTTTGGAATTTGTTTCTAGTGAGTTATTCACACTTCTCTAAACAAGACTGAAATCTGTTTTTCTTGAAAATCACCCTTATTTCCTCTGTCATTGTGAATGAAACAGCAGAACCAAATTACCGTGTTGTATACCAACATGGAATATCAATTAGAAACAACAAGAGTGTTATTCTTTCCCATGACAGAAGCAAAATTAGGCAATAAATGTAAGGATAATTTATACCTCCTGTCTTTTATTTTACTACATTTCTTTCCAGTTGTCTTGTACCAAAATTTATTTTTCTAGCTTACACAATAAAGACTAATTTATTTCTTTGAGAAACATTTTTGCTAGCTCTCCTTTCTTTTCTTGCAAGGAAGCTTCTCCCCTCCCCCTCCCTTTTATTTTTTCAGTCTAAGGAAAATGGCTGCAGCTGGAAGAAGATGGATCACAGTCTTCTGAAAATTTTCTCTGCAGTCTCTGAGATTCAAGAGGTGAAAATACCTTCTGATTTAAATTTCTGAATTAATTGTTTACTACTTCCAAATGGCAAAAAAGCTGTTTTGGCCCAAGTTTCTAATTGATGCTGTCATTTTACATATTTCACATAAATTAATCTGGGCGCTAGCATCTAGCTACACATTTACTGCTTTGGATGTTTGTGCCTTTCTTTTAATGAATCTTTGCCATTACTCTGATTTTTTCTAATTAGTTATTCCCACTTATTCTCATTTTCATCTAATTAAAATGCCATGCTAAAAATATAAGTGAAGATTCAGTTAATTTGTCTTATAAATGGATGCATAATTAATGAAAGATTGAAGAAAAGCCAACTCACACTGTGATTCTGGAACTTTTTTCTGCAGTTTGCTCTTTCCCTAGTGATATACAAACAAACAGCCAAAAGATTTCTGTGAATTTATAAGCAGGCTTAGGGTTGCATTTGGGTAACTATCTCTGAGACAAAATAGACATATTGTCTTAAAAATTTACGATCATCTTCCTACATTAGACAATTGTTTTCAACCCTGATGATCTCAGGAATATAGCTATCTATTTTGGTTTCACCATATTTTAAATATGTGTTTCAGTGAGTGAGGGTTTTGTATGGTCTGCCTCAAAGGAATGAATTCCATCAGTTATGAAAATAAGGCTGATGTCTTTTATGATAAGTGATGTTGAAGATGTGATGATGAAGACTATGTATCTGAAGGTGCTAAGTACTACAGATATCTAACTCCATGATCAGTTTAACTTTCACTTTCTGAGCTGAAGATAACAAAAATATGTCAGGTTATGGTACCATCTGAACTAACCTATGAGGTAAATACACTTCCATAATAACATTATGAAAATGAAACATATAGGTTAATTAAAATTTTCCTGGTTTGGGTCTGATGGAGGGGACGTTTGTTTGTTTGGGTTTTTTTAATCTACATATACTTTAACATTGGTCCTGCAAGCAAGCCTGCAACCCCTCCTCTGGAGCACTCTGATCTGAAAGTATACATCTGGGATAGCATCAGGTAACCATTACACATCTTGTGTGGAGGCTTGCTCCTAAATCAATATTTTTAACTTTCTGGTAGTTCATCTTCTTTTAATATTAGGAATTGGAACTCTGAAAATGTTGGATTTACACTTGTCTTTGTAGCTATTTATCTAGCCAGTTGTTCACCCAGACAGCCGCATGATAAAATGACAGTTTCATCTGGGAAAGAAAAACTGGATATGGTAAATATACCACCACAGCTATGAATCTGATATTTCCTAAAATAGGAGTTATTGGATTTCATTTGGAACATTATTCATTATCACTTTAATATTCATTATCAATTTAATTTTAAAAACATATTTTTTTGGTGCTACTGTATATGCCCAATTCAGCAGATTACTTCTGTTAAAAAAAAAAAAAAAAGTAAGTATTTTATTATGGCCATCCTTCATCAACAGGACCTATCAACACAATTTAAAGCCTGGATTGTCAGGATCTGCAACACAGATTACTCTTTCTGGTGAGGCAAGATCAGCAGATAACTGGGAAGGCTTTTGCAGGGGGGAGAACAGGATTAATAGATAACATGAGAATGATATTTTCCAAAGGAGAAATTTTAGGTCCAAGGATGTATGCAGGAGCCAGAATTTGAGCAGATAGCACCTCCTGCTAGGTCCATCACCCACCACAGTGTAACTTCCCCTCAGATGCATGATGCTCTTACCACAACATGTGTTGCTGCATTAGTGGTGGAGTCCACTCATGTGGCCATGGGCTTTGGCTGATGACCTTTACTCACAACCACACCTAAGAGAAGTGAAGCAGCAATTTAAAATCCCTTTTATAGCCCTGTCACAGGGTTTTGCTGGAGGACACTGGAGCCAGAGGCATCCTCCCTGCCAAATGTGAAAGGCCTGTGACAAAAAGAAATAGAAAGTCTGTTCAAAATGATAACTGCAGACAATAGCAATAGAGATTGGAAAGTAACCTAAATATATATTAACTGCTACAAGTTTATCCAGCTAAATACATGAAGAATACCTTTAGCTAGAGTGCAATCTTGTTTTCCTGGAATAGTTTGTAGTCAAGCAGCACTCACAAGCACTGGTGGAAGTGTCAGAGCATGAAAAAAGGGTGGCAGGTGACAGAGGGTCTCATCCAGACCAATATCCCATCTAGGTGAAAACTCATTCTTCTTCCTCTTTAGGACATTTGCCCTAAAAGAAAGTGGGTGAACCTTTCCTTTCAGTGCTGTTTTACATGACTGAAGTATAGTTATATCCCCACATTACCTGAAGGTTTTCTCACCTGCAAAGCTCTGCATCAGTTCTGAGTTCATTCCAGTGAGGGTACTGATGCCTCTTCCTCACTGGCTTGCCAGTTCCTTCCTCAGTGTGTCCGATCAGTACTAATGAACTTTATAGTTTTGATAGTTTTGGGGCTTAAACATGGGCTGTCATTTCTTGTTATAGTCACAGAATCACAGAATCTTCTAGGTTGGAAAAGACCTTGAAGATCACCTAGTCCAACCATTAACCTAACATTGACAGTTCCCAACTACACCATATCCCTCAGCGTTATGTCGACCCTACTCTTAAACACCTCCAGGGATGGGGACTCCACCACCTCCCTGGGCAGCCCATTCCAACCCCTAACAACCCATTCTGTAAAGAAATGCTTCCTAATATCCAGTCTAAACCTTCCCTGGTGCAACTTGAGGCCATTCCCTCTTGTCCTATTGCTTATTACTTGGTTAAAGAGACTCATCCCCAGCTCTCTGCAACCTCCTTTCAGGTAGCTGTAGAGGGCGATGAGGTCTCCCCTCAGCCTCCTCTTCTCCAGACTAAACAACCCCAGTTCCCTCAGCTGCTCCTCATAAGACCTGTGCTCCAGACCCTTCACCAGTTTCGTTGCCCTTCTTTGGACACGCTTGAGTAATTCAATGTCCTTTTTGTAGTGAGGGGCCCAAAACTGAACACAGTCATCGAGGTGAGGCCTCACCAGTGCCAAGTACAGGGGCAAGATCACTTCCCTGTCCCTGCTGGCCACGCTATTTCTGATACAAGCCAGGATACCATTGGCCTTCTTGGCCACCTGGGCACACTGCTGGCTCATGTTCAGCTGGTATCAATCAACACCCCCAGGTCTCTCTCTGACTGGCAGCTCTCCAGCCACTCCTCCCCAAGCCTGTAGCGCTGCTGGTGGTTGTTGTAGCCGAAAAGTCACTTCAGCTAATCTAATGAATGCTTATCAGCTTTTCTTGGAGCAAACTCTGCAGCCCAGCTGAAAACTACAGTGCTCTGTGTTAAACTTGACAGCAATTATATATCAGATCTGAATTTACCATCTATCACTATCTACAATCTTTTCCAGGACTTGCTTCTGTTACAATGTCTGTAAGAGCACAGCCATACTGAGTAACTGGTAGAATACTTATTAAGAGAGTGGTGAATAGAACAGTGATGTTGACATTACTAATAGTCTTTCTTAACCCTCCATGTATTTGAAATGCTGACATCCCTGAAGGGATGTTATGACTCAAGACCGGACACCTACACCACTCCAGTGCAACTGATGTCATGTGAATCCTCCCCTCTCACAGCTCAGGGCAGCAAACCAACAGGACTGGATTCCAAGCTGGAATTGCTGACATTACTAATAGTCTTCCTTAATCTTCCACTTGCTTAAAGTGCTGACATCCCTGAAGGAATGCTGTGACTCAAGACCCAACACCTACTGGAGTGCAACTGATGTCATGAATCCTCCCCTGTCCCCGCTCAGGGGAGCAAACCAACAGGGCTGGATTCCAAGCTGGAAAGGTCAGTGCAGAGGTTTCTCAAAAGAAAGGTGAAGTCTTAGAAAAGCTTCAGCAACTTATTTACCCACACACATAAGTGGGAAAATAGTGTAAGAGCTATAAAATTAATTATAATATTTTGCAGGAAGAATATTTTTATTATTTTGATTTAAAAATTATTCTTGACTCTTTAAAGATTAAGTGGGTTGTTGAGTCCTTTTGTTATCATAATAAGGCAAAAGGCTCAAACTTCAAAAAGTGAAGGAATTCAGCAGAGTCTGTCTAGTAGGCATATTCTTGGTTTATGTTATTCACTATTTAGTATAGAGCACAAATTATTTTTTTTATCAGCTTGCTTAAATTGATATAAGGCAAGCATTATGTCATTAACTTATCTTAATTCTTTATTATAAGTCTTTTGAGAAAGTATGTTTTTGCATCCAGACTAGTAATTCATATTTGCTTGCCTGCCCAGACTGGTGTTAATAGGGTTTGCCTTTCTAGATGGCAGAGCAGGAGGACAGATTTTCATGCACAATAAAGTTCCACACAAACATGGAACTGGTCAATTTACTACATGTAATCTGCCATGAGGATGTAAATATATGGTATCTCTGTGGAAAATGAGGATGTTTATTCACATCTCTTTACCTTAGGCACGCAATGTGAAATCACTCATGTAATATGAATGACTGGTATCTCTCACTAGGAGAATTCAAACTCTCCTCCTTGATTATAGAAAGGCAGAGAGAGTTTAGACTCCCAAATTGGACATTTCTTTCAGTGATGGTAAAAATAACCCCCACTGTTACTCCTTCATGTTCCCAGCTAGAATTTCTGCCCTAGTGTAATGATGATCTTTGTGCCTTTTGTTTCATAGAATCACAGATTTCCTCCATATATCTTGTCTCCTAGCTAACGCCTTTCACCATCTTTGTTTTTCAGGTAAGCCTTGCTGCTCATTACCTCAATTAGAGCTGAATATATATATATATATATATATATAAAAACAACACAGTTCTTGGCATTTATCCTCAGGATTATTTTATAGAATGTCTTCTTTTAAGAAAAAAAAGAATTACCTTTGAAAACATTTCTGAAATTATTATATAAAACCAGGTGAAAACAATATTTATTTTATTTAATATAAAAGTATTTTCTATGTCTAAAGCTAAACTTGTAATTTCAACTCCCTCTACAGTCAGTCAAGAGCAATACATCTCTCAGTGGTGTATTCTAAACGATTTACATTCTGGACATGCCCAATTCTCTATTTTAGCTATCGAGGGAATTTACATAGCTAAGTTAATGTTCAAATGTCCACAGTTAGGGTACATAAATCCCATCTATAAAAACTTAATGAAATAACAACCTGATTATTCGAAATGTCAGTGAGGCAGCATGATTAGGAAAAGTGTTCTCAGATCTGTACTAATCTCTGTTGAACATTGATTGTTTTTCAAAAACCTTTGGGTTTCTGTCTCAGTAGCGGAGCCAAAAATAAAAAGTTACCAGTGAAAAATTAAGCTATTTACCTGAAAGTCTCCTTAATTAATAGAGAAGATGGAAAATATTCTAACTGAACTGATATATTTCTTTTAAGTTTACTGTCTGAAGTTTGTAGGCAATTTTGACTTGCTCTTATCCAGTGTTTAAGGTACTTTAAACACACAAAACCCAACCAAAACTCACAGAATTACTTCAAAGAAAATGGGCATTTGCAAATTTTCTCATGCAAAAGAAAGACTACAGAGATAACAAATGATGTGGTTGTTTGCTGAGTGCTCTTTTGTAACCATTGTTTATCTGAGAAAAAGCAGCTGAAGGTTATAAAGTCCTAGAAGTAGGTGAGGTGAAGGTAGCTGGACAGTTTCCTTTCTGTTGGAGTGTAACTTAGTCAGAAACTGATTTAATCAGTGGAGGGGTGGCCTTTGTATTCCCTTTGCAGTCTACAAGACCATGGAGGTTTAGTAGTAGACTTTAGGTCTTTATGATGACCATTTCCACACAAGACAAACAAACATTAAAAATACAGCTAATCAGGTGCTGCAGGGCCTGCAACCAGGCTGATTTGGCTACTTCTAATGCTCCTACAACCTGAAGGCTGCAGACAGTTGTCCAAAGGCCAAAAGACAAAGGTGCCAATGGCAGCACCCTTCATATGTCACTGCTGCTCCTTGGTTGGCACCTGGAGCCCTCTTCAGAGCACCTCAACCCTAAGCTAACCCTGACTATGTCTGTTTGGGGGTGAGCTGTATTGCACAGCTGTTCCTTCTTTACCCAAAGGAACTAGGCAGGCAAAAGGAAGGTGACAGCTAGTAAGAAACACAGGGACAAAAAGGTTTATAGCATGATTGTACAATCAGTACTGTAGCACCTCAGCCCTTTGGGAGGGTGGATATACCTCATGGGCAGCACAGATTTGGACATTTTCTGGTCAGACTGATCCATCTTAAACATCTGGTGCTGCTCCCCATGGGGAGGACAGAGCATTACTCACAGCTTGCTAATCTGGCAACTCCACGTCAGGGTCACCGGAAAGAGGGAAGGGAGATGGAGACGTCTGTATCTGAGTCACCCTTTTTTGCCCAGCCCTTACCTTTCATGATAAAAGCCCTGCAGCCACAAACACCTGGGTCACAAACCTTCACAATGTGTCCCTACTTTGGCATACATGCTCTTCTTATAATGACTGTTACCCTGAGTCCAGCAACTGCCACAGCACAAAGTGAAGAAGATGCCACTGGAGAAGTTGTCTATCCCCCTCTGTGGGACCTTGCCCCTGAAAACCTACTGGATTTCCTAGTAAAGAACAACAAAATTATCATCAATGCTTGGAACTATCAAGAACGACTGGGAGTGTATAAGAACTTACTAAACTCTTCAGCCAAATATTTTACTGCCTTTGGATCCCAAAATTTTGGCAATATTCTATGGGGATTACCATTGCAGCATGGGTGGCAATTTCGTACAGGTATGAGTTATGTCCTTAAGCTGCTGGAACAACAAAGTGTTTACAGACCCACTTTGGGTCATCCTTTCCAAGGTTTCTGCCTTGCAAGCCCAGTATAGCCACAGACAGTGTAGATTTTAACATACTGAGCTAAACTGTGAATTTGAAAAAGAAATCCTTGCCTTGCTGAGCAATAGGTATGAAACTTTCTAATAGCAAAACAGGACTGGTCAGAATCCAGAAGATCTGTGGTATAGATGGGCAATATTTCAGTTATCTGAAAACCTTTGAAAAAATATTCCCAGTTACTTCAGTTTATAGGAGGTAGATTTCAGGGCCTGCACTCTGCAGTGTTGTTCTTAGATTGTTAACTAATAAGCTTTCTTTGGTTGTTAATGTTATGATATTCTGTTGGTGGTTTGAGTTTAATTTCTAATAGATAGTTGAAAGTCCCCCTCTCCATCTGAGAATTTGTTTTCATTTGCTATTTTTGATGAGTTTAGGAGTAATCTCATTATTTTCTAAATATGTATTTTTACAAAAATTAAAGTTTTTTCTATTTGTTGGGGGTGGGTTTGTTTGGTTTGGTTTGGTTTTTTAAATTATGTCCAAATTCTAATTCTGGTCGCTATCTGGGGTAGTCATTCTTGTTTGCTTGTTGGCCATGTCAGGGAAGCAGACAGAAACACGTGTGAAAAGTCCCTTGAGGCTCCCTTGAGGCTAAGGCTGCAATATCTTATCGAGGGCTTTATCAGAGAATGTGTTCTCCCACATGCTGCTTCACATGAAGCAGGCAGTGAAGCTTTCCATTCAAAGCCAGAGTTGACTTGTCTTGTTCTAGCAAACAGGAGAAGTGGAAAAAAGGGAGTAAGAGTAAGTGATGTTTTCAGGAACTTGTGCCTGGTGGTAACCAGACATAAGAAAATGCCCCTGTCTGCCTGGTCTTTTCTTTACTGGTTGTAATCTGTAGTTTCGTGAGGTGGTGAAGCTGTATGTTTGGAAGAAGACAGAGATGCTGCAGCTGGTGGCGAAGGAAAGCTGCGAGCATTTAGTCACACCTAGTGGAAAATTAACTGCTAAGCCAAAATAAAGAAAAGGAGGTAGAAGAAGCAAAATACAAGCAGGCAACTAGCTGGCAAACAGACAGCAGCAAGGAGAATTTGACTGGAGTTTAGGCAAGCATTTTTCTCTTTCCCTTCTTTATATAAAGGTAAAGAAAGAGAAGATGAAGAGGATGGTTGGTGCAGCAGGAGAGTTGACAGTGTGTGGCAGAGGCAAAGATGACTGTATGTGGAAGCTACACTTGGGTGGTGACCTGCTGGAAAAGATCTAGTTATGTAGTGTGGCCTCATCCACAAAGTGAAGATGTGTCTGGTTGCAATGACAGTTCCCAAATAGAGATGGGGGACATGGTAAGTGAGAGGAAGATTTGCACCTAGTTGCACAGACAGGTAAAGACCTACTGTCACCTTCCAAAGAGTCATAGGACTGGTCCTTAGACAAGGAGATATATTTTTTGAAATTACATGATCAGGTTAAAAAAATAGTAGAAGGAGAAATATCACATGGCTGGAAAGAGTTTTACAGTAAAAAAAGTGAGAAGTTGAGCGATAAATGGATAAGGGGTAAAGAAAGACATAATTTTGGTGCATACAGTAGTGAGGTTAGCAACTGAATAAACCTAATACAGATAGGCAGCTGGGCTAGATTAGTGAGGAATGACTGAAGCATTTGTATATTGACACAATAAGCCTGGGCAGATAAAAGCAGGATTTGAATTCATGATGCAAGACAGCAGAGCCTTGAAAATACTAGAAAAATTGTTGAATTAACAATTCGGTCTGGTCATGAAATTTAAGTTGCTGAGAAAATGTTTGTGTAGATATGGTCCTACATAAAGCATAAAGAGCAAGTGAAGCTGCTACTTAGTAAGAGTGGTACAAAGATTTGCAATAATCTACTCATGGGCATAAAATGAAATCAGTAATTTGCCTAAATTTACTTACAGTAGAGACAATGATGTTGAAACAGCATGGCTGATAGGAATGAGATTGTGGAAATAGAAATTGTCACTTGGGAGATGGAGCTAAACTGAGAATCCTACCTACAGACTGAGGAAACTAGATAGTTTCTACCCTCACTTGGAAGAACTGACATATAGAAGTACAAATTCAGAAAGATTCATGTGGTATTGTACATCCAAAGAGTGGAAAATGTTGTACCTACACTTAAGAAGAAGGAAAAATGGGATAAGGACAAAAAAATATTTATTTTTCTTACATTAGCAGTAGATGAGATGTTAGAATAAGTATAGAGGAAAAAATATTTAAAGACACGGATCTAAATAGGAAAAGAGATAAAGCACGGCTTACGTGAATTGAAGGTAGATTGTGTCAGACTAACTCGGTATCTTCTTTTATGATATAAGTGATGTTTTACCAAAGTCCAGAAATGTATTTCCTCCCTTTGTAAAATCAAAGCATAGAATGAAAGTTTTTAATGACAATTTACAAAATAAGGATGAAACAGGAAATTGCTAATCTGGTAAAGGAACAACTGAAGGAGAATTTAGTGACCAATGTTGCTAAGGGAAGTCTACAGCTAAATGGAGGATATGCTTAGAGTTCTTCAATTATCATTCTTGAGAACAACTGCATTTAGCTTTTTCATTATCAACCTTGCCGCGAAAAATAGCAGAGAAATCTTGCTGGTGAGGTTGCACATAGTTGCTAATGACATACAGCTGGGAGGCACTATCAGTACAGAGAAAGGCACAGACAGCTTCAGTAGACCTAAGACTGAAACAGCAATCATGTGAAGCACGGGGAAAAGGAGGGAGCAGAGACAACAAAACTGGAGTGTAGACCTGGAAGTGGGGTTAGTGCTTCCAGCTCCAAGTAATTTGTACGTATCTTATAATTATCATCAATACTGCCCGGGACTCTTCATTTTCCCAAAACACCTAGGCTAGCAATCTTTGGTAAATCTCACATACAATTCTTCAGCAACATTTTGTCTTATTTTTCTTCTCCTTTATCCTTCCCATTCATCCCCTTTGCACACCAGGGAACTACTGCTGCCTATTTCTGACACCCTGTGTAGAATCTTGGAAAAAAAAATCTTTCTGTAAATATTAAAAAATATCATTTTTCATCAAAAAAAAATCCCGTTGAACTACATTCCTCACCACTGCAAGTTCACGCTCTCATGCTCTGCTACTGAAAGATACCGGCTTGAGCAGCTAGCATGCCCCAAAGCATGAGCTCTGTCCAGTCAGCTAGAGAGAATAATTAGGATAATCTGTATGCACATGATTCATGATCATCTCTTCTTCTCGAGTAAAAAGTATCAGAAAACTTGGTTTGGTTTTTAAAGAATGTAATGAGGTTTAGTTCTAATCTGACAGAAATTACACTGTCGTTATTCACCTGACTTGTCAGAAAGTAAGTCCTCTGCAGGTCAGAGTTTGGGAGCTTCTGGAATAGCTCAAATCATTGGACCTGACCATGGTAATTTCATGTCACATGCTCAAAGCAGACTTCCTGGCTCACTACATGACTAATTACTGCATGATGTACATGTGCATTATGCTTTCAGAAATTAGGCTGTTTCTCCATGTCACGTGCTTAAAGTAAAATATGCCTTACATGCTGTCATGAATAATTGTGAAATGTCTTGCATGTTTGCTACAGCACAGATGCTTGAAAACCCTGCTAATCAGATACAACAACATTTACATGCTTAGCTTCACAGTAAGGCCGTGTTTGTATGTATCATTAAACTGGAAGGAATTCTGTATCACACAACCCAATTAGGTGAGACAATTACTAGCACATTTATTTGTGCTATTTTGCTCGTTAAGCAGCTCTCCTAAACTAGCAGCCCTGCATCTATTGGAAATGATGCAACAGCTATGCATGTGTTTATGTCCGTATGTGCATGTATATTTATATCTTCATAAAAATATCACTGCAATGTCCTACTTTCAGACAGTTCCATAAATTCTCAGAATACATTTACAGTGAGGAATAAATTGAATTGTAAAACACAATCAAATTACTATGCACTGCATGAAGTATTGACTGAGAAATTCAACTACTCTAGGAACGGTAGTTTATGAAGAAAAACAACAGTAATTGTTCTGCTTCTCTGAGCAAAATTCTGCATGCTTTACTCCTATATTTTTTTTCATCTCTGTGGGATTTCTTGTGGAAAAAAGATTGAGAAGTATTTGGTGTATTCTTTCATTTGATTCAGGCAGATTAGCAGATCCTTCCCATGTGACTTCCTGTGGTTATGAAGGTGAAGACCTCCTGTGCATATCTGTAAGAAGCTGGTGGTCCTGTAAGTATATGGTATTACACTGTTCTTCTCCAAAATGTGATTAGTGTCCTAGAAAGCAATTTAGAATCCTTTTTCCCCTTAGACTTCTATATTACAAAGTAATTTCAGTGTTACATAATTTTCCATCAAAAAGTTGCAGCAAGACATCTAAGTGTGAGTAAATGAAAGTTAATTGACTTTGATAACTTATTTGAGGGGGGAAAAAAATGCAAATTTTCAGCCTTAAAAATGTTTGATGGGTATCTGTATTTATAGACATTTGTAGAAATTACAGTTTTCAATTACTCCAGAGCAGAGTTGTTCAGTTTAGATGCTAGTACTTCAAACTAAAACAGTGTGAGAATGCCTTGTGTCACCTTGGTAATACAAATCTGACAGGATGTTTCTGCCTTCAGTTGCACCTCCACAACTTCACTGTGTCCAGTAGGCTACAGAGAATAAAATAAAGGGAGAATTTGTGCCCATAATATCCAAATAACTTCATTATCTTCACTACACTGACATTTATCCAGCTGGGTTTCAAGTATTCAGCTAAAACTTGGTTAATACTTTGACCTGATGTACATGAGCCACAAGACAATTTTTGTTCACTTTAATATTGGCTTTGGAGTTATAGCAGGTTGAAATTCCATTAAATTTTTTTCATTATTCTAGTAAGTAGCAACAAATTGAAGATACTGACAAAGAGAGAAGTGTAAAGATCTGAATTTCCACTGTCAATGCCCCTGACATTTTCAGTGCTTTCCTCAATATCTCTAAAAATACACATCCAGATAATTCAGTCTTTCCAAAAATGGAAACATCCGAAATTCTTGGATGCATTTGATAATTCAGGCCATTCATGTGTTGCCCCGTTGAACAGGAAGGATCAAGTTAATACATGGTTTCTCTTAGCCTGAGAGACACAAGAATTTAATTTGTAAAAATGTATATCATAGGTGTAACAGGAGAATGGGTCTATCCATTACACCTAAGTACATATGTATTGCAGGAAGCAGTGTCTTCTCAGTGATGGTGGTATCAGATTTGGAATCTCCTTTGCACTATGCAGCGCAGAGAAAAGGCAAAGTGACAAACTCTACTGCAGGATCAGCTGTGAGCTAACTCAGCCATATGTGCTGTTGGCATCACTCCTGATAGATGTGGCAGAGCACCTTATCCTCCTGTGGGACATAAGGGTAGGTCCACTGTCAGGATCTGAAAGAAATAATTGTGTGTGAGACAAGATCCTATAACCATGTTTTTACATAGAAAGGATAAAACATTATTTCCACTTCTGTCTAAGAGCTTTGCAGAAGAGGAAAGGAGAGAATCTGGAATGCCACATGCAACTCAAGGGTATACATTTATTGTTGCACAGGACAGCCCAGTGAATAAGATTTGTATCATCAATAGAAAAAGCACCCATACTACAATTCTCCCTATCTCAAGTTCAAGAACATGTGTTGCCTATTCCCCTCTGGTATTTTTACATCCAGTGTCTATATAGAAACAGTTTCCTCAAACAACAATGCATACCTGGATTTCTGCAGTGTTCATTTTACAAGACTGATTTTTTTCTAAGCCCATGAAAAAAATTAAATAACCATTAAATTTTCTAATTTGATTAATCAAAAAATATTTAATTAATTTGCCTACACAAATTGAATATATCCAAATAGAATCCCCCAAATGGTGATTTTGCTTCCATTTTTCAAAACCTGAATGAACATGTTATTTAAAAAGAAAAGATTCCCTTTATCTCTATTCTGAGTCAAAGTCAATATTTTTAGGTAGTTTTCTCTGAAACTGGAACTCTGACTCTTAGAAAGTTTATCTTCTATTTTTAAAGAAATGAAATTGACAGATAGGGTGGAAGGAAGAAAGACAAGACCAACCTATAGATTACAATCACTACTTATATCTGAAGGCAATAAAATGATGGAAATATTTTCTTTTTAAGGAGGTAAAAGGGCTTGTAAGTCCTCCAGTTTAAACATTCTTTCCCTTCTTAGGGATGGGAAAGTCTCATGTTCTTTTCCTTGTAGCACTTTTTCCCTTCATCAGTTCTGTCCCTTGCTCCCTCATCTTTCCTGATGTCCTGTCACAAGTACCCCTTCCCATCAGACCTGCTGGCAGGTTTTTAGCACACAGCTCTGTCCCTTCCTTGCCACATGAGTACTAGAGGCCCTTTGAATGAAGCTTCTGCCTGTGAGCAAGCAATTAAATGTATATATCTTCAAGTGAACAAAGGCATAAGCACAGAGTAAATTTAAAATGTAAATTTAAAGTAAAATCAAAGCTCACTGTGATACTCACTCCAACTTCAGTTTCCCATCTCTGTGGGTGGCTAGCACTAAATGCTCAGTGGGAAGGTGTCCCATGCAGTGACAAGCATCAAGGGTCAACGCATAGCCCTGTGCAAGCAGGGGACCTTCCTGGAATAGAAACCACCACCTTTACTTTCTCAGTGTTTGCATTCCTACTCTTCGCTTACTTCTAAACACTGCACATTTGCTTGATAACAATTTTGTTGCCTCCAAATATGTATAAACTCAGCTTTGATTTACCCTATTGTAGCAGGAACAAGAAAAAAGTCTTTCAGACTGCACAGAAATATCTTTTACTGTTCTGAGGATGTAAGTGGTTTCGGTGGCCTTCAGGGCAGCTCTCTCTGGCATGAGTAGTCATATGAAGCCAGGAATGATCTTAAACCAGACACTCACATTTAATGCACCCCAAGGTGTATGAGACACTCCCTGCTTAAGAACTTCAGCCCTTTTTGCCTAGAATAATATTCAGTATAGTCCTTTCCTGTACTGTTTTCTGCCCTACAAGCCACCAAAGCAGGTACAAATATGTAATATATACAAGCCCACTTAAAAGAATGTACGTACTTTCTAATGTGAAATCCAATTTTCAACACTTCTCATGAAAATAGTGAACAAGGAACAAGGTCCAGCTTAGCAATGACTCCCAGTGCGACACTGTCTTCTCATCAGGGGAGACTTTTCCTTTACTTTTCTGACTGCCCATACATTTCCTCCTGAATTCCCAGTCAGGCCCACATACAGGAGGTGGAACAATGGTTTCCCATGAGTAGGACAGGGGTGTGTGGTAGGTGGTCAGGTTTTGATGATTTTAGTCCTTGCTGCTGAGACTGTGTACAAAATACCTAGGCAGTGCTTGGCCCTGAGACCAAGCACGAGCAAATGACTTCTCAGCACAACGTGTCAGGACTACCCACCCAAGAGGGAGAACAGCTGGTCTCCAGGCTCTTCTTGACTGGAAGTTATTAAATTTTATTTCTACAAAGAGAACACAATTAAAAGGAGAATTTAAAATCCTCCTTTCAAATGAGGAATATCAAATAGCCCTATGGGCACTCACTCTCACTGGAGCTGAGGTTCAGCACAAGTGAGAACTGAACCTGGGTTTCCTACATGCTGGGTCTGACTGCTTCAATTTATGAATCAGACCAAAGGAAGCTGTCAACATAAAATAAACCAAAACAAACAAACAGAGGTAATTTCCAAAAAATCTTCAGTAAGTGAAATCTTTTTAAAAAGCAAAATTATTATTTTCCAGTAAAATATCAGCAGTGTTTGCCTTTTCCTTTCTTATATGCCTAGGATGCATAGAACAGGGTTTTTTAAAATTAAAACAATATTCATGGAGTACCCCTTAGTCTTTCTGTACTTAGCTCACAAGTAATATTTGAGAGACTTTTGATGTCCTGTCCATGACAACCTATAAAGATCTAAATTTTTTCAGCTCTTTGTACTTTTCTGCAAAGTATAGCACTATGCCAGCTCATGCAAGGGTATTAAAGGACAATATAAAAATGAATATTACAAATATTACAAATCATACCTAAATCAATGCAGATATCATCATCAGTGCATTTCAGTACATGTATCCCACTGCTGAACACAGCTGTATCAGTGACAATTTGAAATGATTGCATTTAGTATGAGAGAGTGTTCATTTCTCTATGTGGGAATTTTTCACTTGCTTGTGGTCCTCCTTTTTAATTACTGTTACAGGTATGAATTACTACCTGGCTGTCATACCCTTTCTGGGGGCAGTGGAGGCTGGCCTCTTTGGGCAGCTGCAGTACGAGATAGAAATATTGCCCCCAGAGGAGAGAAGAGCTGATTTCTGCTATAGTGTTGCCGACTGCTGGTCTCGGATTCCCAAGCTAATGGATGACTGGAAGGCCTATTTTGAAGTAAATAATTTTACTTTTTTTTTTTCATAGTTTGTAGGAAATAATACCAGAATATTACCTTTAAAAAGTATTACCTCTAAAAATAAAAAAAATATTATTACTGTTATTTGTAAGATTCAGAGATCTTGGCTTGCTTTCAATAACAGCTTGATGTAAAAGTAACAAGCAGGAAAAATGAAAAGCACAACATAGTGAGTCAGAGATAAGAAGGCCAGGATTTTTACAGGTTATGGATTTTTTCCTTCCTTTAAGATAATTCTCTATTTTCTAGCCTGTCCCAAGAGACTCTTTTGTTAAGTTATATTTGTATTCTTCCCATACGGCTTATGTTAGCAATGCAAAATAAACATGTGAAATAGAACATTACCCTTGAGAAATGGCCTTGCATTGGTTTTATAAGGTTCATTTATTCATTTAAACATCTAAAAAACTGAAAATGCTGAAACTTCATTCAGAAGGACACTTTTTTATGCAAGTAGATAGTCTCTTTCCTCCTCATTCAGCTGTTCCCTAATCCCAAAGATGACAATATTACTTACTTCTTAGATTATTTTTATAGATAAACTTCTATAATCAACATTTTTGTTGGTAGTCAAATCATAGAAGCATAGAATGGTTTGGGTTGGAAGGCACCTTAAAGATCATCTAGTTCCAACCTCCCTGCCATGGGAAGGGACACCTTCTTCCACTAGACCAGGCTGCTCAAAGCCTCATCCAACCTGGCCTTGAACACTTCCATGGAGGGGGCAGCCACAGCTTCTCTGGGCAACCTGTTCCAGTGTCTCACCACCCTCACAGCAAAGAATTTCTTCCTTATATCTAATCTAAATCTACCCTCTTTCAGTTTAAAACCTCATCCTAGTACTACACTCCCTGATAAAGAGTCCCTCCCCATCTTTCCTGTAAGCCCCCTTGAAGTACTGGAAGGCCACTCTAAGGTCTCTCCGGTGCCTTCTCTTCTCCAGGCTGAACAACCCCAACTCTCTCAGCCTGTCCTCATCAGGGAGGTGCTCCAGCCTCCTGATCATTTTCATGGCCTTCCTCTGGATCCGCTCGAGCAGGTCCATGTTTTTCTTATGTTAGGGGCCTCAGAACTGGACACATTACACCAGGTGGTGTCCCATGAGAGCAGACTAGAGGGGGAGAATCACCTCTCTTGACTTGCTGGCCACACTTCTCTTGATGCAGCCCAGGATATGGTTGGATTTCTGGGCTGCGAGCACACATTGCAGGCTTATACTGAGTTTTCCATCCACTAATACCCCCAAGTCCTTCTCCGCAGGGCTGCTCTCAATCCACACATCTCCCAGCCTGTATTTGTGCTTGGGATTGCCCTGACCCATGTGCAGGACCTTGCACTTGGCCTTGTTGAACTTCATGAGGTTTGACTGGGCCCACCTCTCAAGCCTGTTAAGGTCCCTCCCTTCCCTCCAGCATGTCGACTGCACCACACAGTTTGGTGTCGTTGCTGAGGGTGCACTCAATCCCACTGTCGATGTCTCCAACATGTTAAACAGCGCCGGTCTCAGCACTGACCCCTGAGGAATACCACTTGTCAGTGCTCTCCACTTGGACATCAGGCCGTTGACCACAATGTTTTGAGTGCGACCATCCAGCCAATTCCTTATGCACTGAGTGGTCCATCCATCAAATCCATGTCTCTCCAATTTAGAGATAAGGTTGTCATGTGGGACAGTGTCAAATGCTTTGCACAAATGCAGGGAGATGACATCAGTTGCTCTTCCCTTGTCCACCAGTACTGTAACCCTGTCT
This sequence comes from Strix aluco, assembly GCF_031877795.1. Taxonomy (NCBI): domain Eukaryota; kingdom Metazoa; phylum Chordata; class Aves; order Strigiformes; family Strigidae; genus Strix; species Strix aluco. Next base: position 72,292,727 of record NC_133933.1, on the reverse strand, counting down.
TAGAAGACCGCCAAATTTGTCAGGCACTATTTGCCCTTAGTGAAGCCATGCTGGCTGTCACCGATCACCTCCTTATTTTCCATGTCCCCTGGCATACTTTCCAGGAGGGTTCGCTCCATGATCTTGTTGGGCACAGAGATGAGACTGACTGGCCTGTAGTTCCCTGGGTGTTCTCTATTTCCCTTTTTAAAAATGGGGGTTATGTTTCCCCTTTTCCAGTCAGCGGGAACTTCATCAGACTGCCACAGTTTCTCAAATATGATGGATAGTGGCTGAGCCACTTCATCCACCAGTTCCTTCAGGACCCTTGGCTGCATCTCATCAGGTCCCATGGACTTCTGCACCTTTAAGTTCCTTAGATGGTCTTGAACCTGATCTTCTCCTACAGTGAGACAATCAAATAATTGATAATGATCAGAAAATATAAACCATAAGTCCCTCTTGGCAACTGTGGGTGAGGGTAGAGGTTTTAGGAGCAAGACTGCATTTGTTTTCTTAAGATTATTTTTCCTAAGCAGTATGTTTCAGAAGTTATTATAAAAGAGCTACTCCTCAGATAGCCATGATAATAACCATTAAGGATAATTTTCTTACTTTCTGAAAATCTTCAGAATGTTGTAGCTGAAAGAGTATAAACAGGTTTTCAGGGAATCCAATATTTCAGCACAGAAGTTTCCATGGCACTCAGATACTAAAGTCCACTGAATTATTGTAGCAGAATACCTAAATTATGTGGATAAAACCCTCGTTCTGTTGAAGTCAAAGAACTGCAACTCCTGTTAATTTCAGTGGGGATATGTATTCACTTTATACATCTATATTAATCATCTTTTTGTCCCTATATCAGACATTATAGTTACTTGCAAAGCAGCACATTCTAATTACTCAAAAGCTATTTCCCTTAGCTTACAAGCTTACTATTTTGTGAGGTATGTGCATAAGTCTAAAAAATCCATTGGGTTTAAACCTCCCCCCTGTTTCTCTGTCTTTTTTTCCTCCCTGTTGCTGCAGTATCTGTTATCTACAGAACACAAAGCTATGAACCCTGCAACCTCCTCCTTCAAACTGGATCATGCCCTTCACCTCATGTGGAGGGCACACGTCGCCTCCATTGCTTACGCGCTGCCCAAGTTCCAGGACAGGTATGGGGATGAGAGAGGTGGCCAAGGAGGATCTTCCCACCTGCATGCCTTTTTGGAAGGATAGTATCCCAACAAAGCCTGCATGAGCTTTCTTACTTTAGGCCTCTACTTTTTAGTCTCTGCTCTTCCTTCTGCTCTCTTGGAACATGGGATGACCAGAAAGAGATCACTGCCCAGGCTGCAATGGGTGGGCAAGCTGTGGGCTTAAAATGAGATGCTGATTCCTTTCTGGGAGCCAGCGCCTGAGTCAGGAGCTGTGTTTAGTCTGGGCAGAGGCAGTGATGACAGGAGAAATTAGGTGTGAAGTGCTGAAGGAAGTTTTAAGTCACTGGCAGAGACCACTCAGGTTTTTACACTGAACAAAACACATTTGGGATAAATGATTGACTAACATGTTCTACAGGGGATTTCAATTATCAGTTACACTTTTATTTTAATCTCTTTCAGTTTAAAATATCTCTCTGATCCAGAAGCAAATTTTGGTGAAGCCTGGGCTGATGCTGTAGATTTCATTGCAGCCACACACTTCTCTACAGATTTACTGACCACAAATAACTTCCAAGCTTTCCTGCCCCAGAGGATGCTCGTGGAAGGAGATGTCCTCCCATCCATTAGTGACTTCAGTCCACAGCAAAACAGAGTCCTGCTTTCAATGAGAGCGCTTCACAAAGCTAATCAATTAACAGGTAGGAGCCTGACCTACAATGTCTTATTCTCTTTTTCTATACCTTTCTCCATATGAGCACAGTGATTTTTGGTATAAAATAGTATAAACACTTCCTAGAGACTAATGGTAAAACAGTACAGCTAAAAATACAACCATAAGTAAACAACACACCAGAGATCAAATGCAGCGATGGGATAACACTGATGATATGCAGTGAGGATTTCACATGAGATGAATGCATTGTTTGTTGGAGCAGATGATCTTACTTTTTTCGCTCCAGTTTTCGCAGGAACTTTAAAAACACAGACAATAGTCTGTGTTTCACCAGTTAAACCTGGAACCATTAAAGCTGTAAATGAAGTTCCATGATTCTGCGAAGTTGTTAGATCAGTTGAGGTCATTACAAAAAAATGGGCAAATGATCATGAACAACAGTCTGTGTGTCCACAAGTATTCTAGTTTTGTTTTTTCGTTTTGTCTCAATCCTTGTTTTAACAGAGAATATCATCTGTCCCAGCAAAACTGTATTCTCAGACAATGCTGGCTTCATCACGTTCACTAAAATAAGTTGTGCATCACCATCCAGCGGTGACAGTCAGAATTACACTCTTCTGAGGTTCATTCGTAGATATTGCTGTGTTGGATGTTTTTATTTGTCCTTTGTGAAGGAACGTTACTTAGAATTTTTAAATGAAAATACAGTATTAAAAATACACTGAAAAACTAGTATCCAGAGCTATGGCATTTGTTTTGCGATCCTCTTCTCCTGTCCATAGATTTCAGTGAAAATTCTCTCACTAGTTGTATTTGTAGCTGAAAAAGATGTGTGATGAAGATATTCTGTGTTACAGAAGAGCATCCTCACATCACAGAGTGCTTCCCTCACACCTTCGACATAGCATTATTCCTCGAAGTCTGAATAAGAATCTTAACAGCTCTATCCCACGCCTGGTAGTCTATGCCATAGTTCAGGGTTTCTTGACCTACCTCCAGGAGGGGAGGGGACACAGCAAGGAAAAGCACAACCAGCAGGGCAGCAAGGAGGGAGTAGAGCACCAGGGCAACAGAGCAGATGAGGGCAGCCCTGGAGGGAGAAAGGAAAAGAGGTATGGATGCTGAACATGGTAGAGGGAAGGAAAGAGGGATGAAGAAGCTTCATGCAGTTGCAGCCATAATGAAGTCCATAGCTGAAATCCCTTGCTTTGCATGTGGGAGATTTCCCTGACTCTGCTTTGAAGGGATGGGTTTTGCATTCAGCTGAGAGTTAAATGCCAGCTAACTCAAACTGGTGACTGACTTGTTGATCAGAAAAGGAGCTTTAAACTAAGTTTGACTTGGGTCTGGATCCACAGCCTCAGTGGGGACCTGAAACACTAGATCTTATTGCTGCAAAACTCAGATGACAAAATGTGACATACTGTTTTTGTAGAGTCGAATCCCTCAAACTTTTAAATACATCCTGTGAGATGTAGATTCCTCTTCCGGTGCTGCAAACTTCAATAGCAGATAGAGGGTCTCAGTACCTCTTAGGACAGGATCCTGTCCAACTCAGCATGAGATTTGATTTCTTGATTCAGAGGTTGATTACTCTTTATTTACCTCTAGCTGCCTCTGCCAGTCCAGCAGGGACCTGTATTGAGAGAGTGCTGTGCTACCTCTAAAAATTCTCAACTCATGAACAGTCAGAAGCTTTACTTTTATGCTCTGCCCCTCACCAATATCCAAAGGCAGAACAGCAGATGCCTTGTTATTCGAGATCTTTCCTGCTGTCCTCACGTTTTGTGTGGTCCTCCTGTGGTCCACCTAGGCAAGAGGACCATTTGCTGCCTTCTCCTCTAAACTCCTCACCTTCCTTGTACAATACTGTGCAAAGTCAATTGTAAACTGTTGACAATTTAATACAAACGGATGTTTTGCAGGAGAATAAACTCCTCTTGGTTTTCTAGTAAATTTTTTTTACCCTAAAATTTCCTCTGTGGACCCTTTGTCCACCATAAAGATCATCAGTGAGAGGAGTGGGGAGCAGGCAATGACTATCCTGCAAACTGGTGCTAATGCTGGACTGGTCAGGCACACTTCCTAGAGAGCCACTGCTTATTGCCTGGATTAAAATATCAGGATCATTTTCTTCTTTAGCTTGAGGCCTCAGCTGGCAGAAGTGCAAATTCTTGGTTGCTTTAGAGTAAAAACAAAGATGTGTATAATTATAACTACCAGGCCACTGCTTCATAAGCCATGAAGCTATATGCAATTGCAGAACAAGACCTTAACATGTGTCTTAAATCATTTTGACTTGCAACCCTGGTGACAAGGGAACAAGCCCAGTTGTCTATCAGTACGAAGGATTCTGAGCTGAATGAATGGCCTGCATCTCCCTACACAGCTGTAGGCAATTATTACCCCATTGGCACACTCCAGCTTTGTCTACATTTCACTGTCCACAGGAGAGTGATGGGTGTTTGTTGCCAGATGTGTGCTTCATCTCTTGTGTGCCATGAGCTACATGGACTCCATGTTAATTTGACTATGTCATGTTGTGTTTCTTTCCAAGGAGGACTGCTGCTGAAACTCTGGCAAAAGGTAATGTCTACTGAAGCAGGAAGAAAAATGGGCCGAAAACTGATTGAATACTTGGCTTCCAGCAAGAAGTTTGACCCGGTGGAAATATATAATGATTTGAAAGGAGCGGATTTGACAGTGCCCCGTTTCTTGAGAAAAAGCAGTTCCAACATTGATTGATTTAATGTTTTAGCAGATATGGGTCTGGTAATCTGGCTTTGGTAATTTCTTACAGCAGGATTTCCTGAGTAGCCATGTGTGCATCTCTCTCATATTGAATCAATATTTTTATCCTTAATTTTCCTAATTATTTCATTTGTCTAACTCATTTCCGTATAAATAAAATGCCTCACAGAAAGTATTTTTTTTTTTTTAATTTTATAAATAATGTATCATTACTGGAGACAAAATTAAATAAAGGCAAATTATATTCTATTTCAGACTGTTTTTTCCCTATGTACAGGGATCCCACCAGATATTTAATTACTCGGGTCCTTGATGGTCTAGCAGATGATCATCCAAAACTTTTCTTTGAAGTTCTGATCCAAAACCAATGCCCCAACTCCTTCCCACCGAAGCTGTTATTTTGCAGACCAGCTGCAACCAAATTTGAAGCTTTCAGGCTTATCAGATTAAAAGCTTGAGTACAGATGGATTCCCTCAGAATGCTGCTTTGCAATGAGTAAGGACCTTATGTGGTACCGTGGAGTCAGTCCTGAGAAAAGTCCTGAAGCAAATGAGCTTATTCCATAGCAGCTCTTACATGACCAACAGAGATTTCTGTTATTTGATTCATTTCACTTACTTCAAGAAAACATTGATCTATCTACCGATTTATGTGATTACATAGTCTGCATAGCCACAGGTTGCTTTTCCATTCCCTCATGTCTAATGCTTCTTGTTGCAGTGTGTCATATGTCAGATTTGATTACTGAGGAAGAGATGAACTCACACTGTTCGCACTCCCACGCCTGGTGTGTTCAGACCCAAGTGCTGATCCAAGTCTCGGGATCAGAGGTTGTGGAGAAGTGGGACAGGTGTCCTGCAGGCAGACAGGGGTTAAAGTTTCTTAGGAAATCTGCTGACTTGGATCCTCAATCCTTATGAAAACTTCCCCTGGAAAACAAGCATGGCTAGATCTCCCTTTCCGTGGTGGAGAGCAGGGGATGGCCACTGCCTATCAGATTATAGCTTTCACTACAGCGTAGTTAAAAATAACACAAGCCTTAAACTCATAATCCAAAATGAGAGCAAGCAGCTTCGCTTTGCCACCATTTTAGGTCTGCCTCACAGACCTAGCACCTCAGTTGGTAACTCTGTCCCATATTCCTTGCTCAGGAGAAAGACATGTGCCACTCACTCTTCTGCTGGAGCACAGTTTCACTCTGTTGAGCTCACATACTACTTTTTGTATGTAGCTATTGCAGTGATAGCTTTTCTGACACATGTACAACAGTCAAAGGTTTTCCACAGGTGTTAGGGGTGAGTTTTGGACTTTTTCCCCAGCACCAGAGTGGCTGAAAGAAGCTCTCTCAGCCTTGGTGGCCACTGAGCCAGGACCCTTCCAGCAGGGACCCTCCAGCCAGCACTTTCCAAGGCGGGATCATGGTGCCAGGGAGTGGAGGCAGCCTGTGGCTGCAGCTGTGGCTGATGGGTATCCCTGCGGCTACAGCCTCCGTGGCTCTTTGTGGTGCTAGTCATGCTCCAGGCAGCAGGAGAAACATTAGCTTCTTGGGGGCCTCCACACCTCCTCAATTATTAGCTGGATACCAAGTAAATGAAGGAAAAGAAAGTCATTTGTGTCTTCCCATGCCACTTTCACTGCTTGAGTGGCTCTTTCTCCCCAAACTTGCATGATCCTTGCACTGCAAAGTAAGAAACAATTATCAATACATCGAGCAGTTAAACACTAGTCTGTCCTTTAATGTCCCTGGACAAAGGTTTTAATTATTCATTGTCATTTTATGGATAAACCCTTAATGTACCATCATTAGTTAATAGTTTTCAAAGGAAATACATTAATGAGGTCTAGGAAAATGTGGGAGTTTTTACCTTCATTACCTGGTTCATAGATTAGAGCAATTAGATTCCAACAGGCTTTACATATAATCTAATAGTAATTACCGCAGATGCCAGCTGCTAAAATATTAAGTTAATTGTGCTCCAGAAAAGTTTGGAAAAAAAATTTGACCTTTCTGTGGTTAACTTAGATTTAACCTAAGGTGCACTTGAGAAAACAAAAAGACCCATTAATACTAATAGAGAAAACAAACTTACAAATAGCAAACTGCTGCACTTGAGGGGATATTTGTAACATATTTTTAAAAAGCAAATCTCTCCTTATTTATGATAACATTAGCAAATACTTCAGTATTTTGAAAAAGAACCATCTTTTTCAATAGAGCATCAAGCATTTATGCATTTCTGACACTTTGTCTTAATCCACTATGCCAACTAGTCAGGCAAAGGCTTTAGAAACTGGTTAGCAATTGCATTTTGGAGATTAATGCACGTATTAAAGTTTAGAGAAAACATGGGATGGAGGATTCTTAGAAGTAGGGCAGATCCAGATATCTTGAAACAGAGAAGATGCATCCTAGTAAGAAAATATACAGGTATCAAAAAGTAAGCAGAGAGAAAAGTATCAAGAGAAGGCAGTATAGGTATGGTGGGATGTCTCTGGAGAAGGATGGGCAAGCACCAGAGGAATCTGCTTGCTGATTAGAGCTAGCAAAAGCTGACAACTACCGAAGCAGGGCTTTGCCCAGAAAGGAGGACTCACAAAGCAGAAGGGATTTTCTTACTCAGCATTAGCCTGGGGTTTTCAGCCCTGTTCTCATGCCTTTTACATGTGTAATCTCTTTGCCGAGCACTGCTTGGTACTAAGAAGGGCCAGTTTCTAGCTGACAGAGGTGCTGTTAGAAGAAAGCATAAACAGAACTGTCTGCAGCTGTGGAAAGCCAGGAAGTTAAACTTCTCTACATGTTTGCATAGACTTGCTAATAGCAAGTCTAAGGGGATTGAAACAAACAACATTTAGGAGGGAAGGAGGGAAGGCTAGAAATGGATACATAATAAAAAAAGAACTCGGGAGAATAAAAATCCACCAGGAAAGAATCTGACCTTCTTCAGAGCTTGGGCAATACTGCTGAACCCTGTTCCACAGCTCTGCAGGGCTGATGGGGAACCACCGCCTTCTTCTCCTGGGTCTACTCTACTCGCACCCGTGGTTATCCAGGCTCATTTTAGTCAGGTCAGCTCCTTATTTCTGAGAGATGTGCAGTTTTCTGTGCCTTTCCTACAGGAGTAGGATTTCTGAGGAATGGTCAGAAGTGAGGTTCTTGTCCTTGTCTACGTGTTTGCAACTGTAAGCACGACCACGACAAAATGGGCCTGTGTGGCAGGTGCATCCGCCCAATGAAAGCAGAGCTTCTTGGCTGCTGAAGTGTAGCAGCTCCTGGGGTTTCGCGGTAGTTGGGACCTTTGGCCAATGGGAGCCGCTATTGGCTACAGGTCAGATTCAGCCTGGGTATAAATGGAGTCCCCTGGGGGAGCCATTTTGAGCTTGTCCCCTGGAGCAGCACGCTGGGGTCAAGGACTCTCCCCTTGGGTCAAGACGCTGCCCAAGGAAACTCCTCGAGGTGCCTTGGGTTGGGACGCTGCCCTGAGCAGGTCCTCGAGGTTGAGAGCCCTCACTTGTCAGGTGAGTGATAAGAGTGTTTTGGGTTGCTGTTAAACCCTAGGGAGTGGGGCTTTGTTCTGCGTTTTGGGTTGCTGTTAAACCCTAGAAAGTTGTTCTGTTCTCCTCTCGCAGACATTCGAACCTGTAATTTACGGAGAGCTAGTTAACTGTGTTAATAATTAATTTTTTATTTTTGGTGGTTGGTTGCTCATTTGGGAGCCTCTGTAACAGCCTGTGTTTTACCCAGTATATTCTCCTAACTGTCACATAATAGACATATGTACAGTCTGACCTCTTCAGCAATCTCCCTTTTTTGTTCCATAAGGGGAATGGCATCCTTCCTCTTCTCTGGGAAAAGTACCTCTGTCTTCACAGAGCTATAAACAGGTATCAGCTGTCACTTCTTTAGCTTTCTTAGGTATCAACACATAGAGCTTACAGGGCCTACATGCAAAAAGATGTTAGCCAAAATGCAAAAACGCATTTTTTTTTTTTCAAGCAGGAATTGGATTCTTGGGTTTCCCCTTCTCTGTGATCCCTAATCTGTGCAGAATTTTTTGGGCTCTCTTCATTTCCAGCCTATGCTCTCTAATGCATAATAAAGTGCTTTTTGCTGGTGGGAAAAAGGACTCTCCTTGACACCTAACAGGTATGGAGGGAGAACAAAGATGTTCTTGCTCTGGGCAGCCTTTAACCTGGCAGCTAGGAGGTTCTGCTGGGAAGCAGAAGATGTAGATTCGGACACTCCCAGGCAGAAAACAAAAATGAACCTAGCGTAAGTACTTTAACTGTTGGTGCATAACATTAAAAAAGACCCACACTTCCCAAAAGCAAACTGGTCAGCTATGTTTTCAGAGCAGGGCATGTTGCCTGCTCTCCTCGGCAGGGCGTTGTGAGCCATGGACCTCCAGTTCCTACTACTGAAGGCAGTGAGATTCAAAATGATACACTCTTTTTACAGTATTTCCCTCACCCTAACCTCGGTGGCACCAGGAGGAGCACGTTCTTTTTCTGATTGTATGTTGAGCCTTCATATACATAGTGCAAAGAACTGACACCTGAAAAAGGTCTGAAATTTATTTCAGTTTAATTTTCGAAGAAAAATCGTGGCTTGATACCACCTGTTTCACTGCCATTTCATTTTTGCAGTGATGCTGGGCATCAGAGCACTTGCTGGGCTCTGTTCTATTTAAGTTTGAAGTGCTTACAGCCCATATCCATAGAGGCATTCAGGCTCCTAACACCCAATAGGATGTTTTCGATAAGCTTTAAGAATTTAAATACGCTTGGAGATCTGAACCTAAACTCATTTTTGGATCTAAACTTCTGTACTACAAATGAGACAAAATGGGCCATGAGACATCTTAAGAATAACTTGCATGGCATGAAGTGAAGGACTGCCCCAGGCAGGGTCTGGTAAGGATCCCTAGGAGAGCCCAGGGGCTGCAGACCTGCCAGACTGCACCAGCTGGAAAGGGCTGCTCTAGCTGGGAAGCACAGACAGTTATCTAGAAAAAACAATTTTTTAAATGTTTTTAATTGATTCATGGATAACCAAACTCTCCAGGACAGAAAATGCAATGGAATAAAATCCTTAAAGTCTCCCACTTCCTTCTGCAAACCATTTGTAACTGTGGGAAAGAGTTGCATGAACTGTTTGTGCGTATGTTTGCAGGAAAGGACTGTGGCAGGTATGGTGGGACAGATAGAGGCAGTATAAACCAGCCTTGTGGACTGGAGAAAAGCGACATTTTAGAAAGAAAGGCTGTTTCTACCTCTCCTTTTGTGTGATGTTAAGCTCCAAAATGTTAAGAGATGTAATCACTGAACTTAAGCAGAACAGGCGGCTGGAATAAGGTGGAAAAAGAAGAATTCTTTTTGCTGACAACGTGTCTACATTACCCCATGGGGCAACCCCCTGAGCCCCACTCAGACCCTTCCTCTGCGCTGTGAGGATGAGGGGGATTAGAGAGGAGCCAGTGTATTTGCAAGAAAGAAGGATCATAACTTCTGAGGCTGCCCTAGGAAGAGCTACTGCTTTCCAAGGCTGGCCTGAGCTGCCAGGTGCTGCCAATGCTGCACCCAGAGCCTCAGGGACAATATCACTCAGAGCATGGGGACTAGGCACTTGTACATACAGGCATCTCTAAAAATCCTGGCAAGATCAGGCCCTCAAGACATCATGTAGCTGTTTTCACATACTCCCAAATCATAACACACATGAGGAATTTCAAGTTACAGAAGAACATAAAAAGGGCTGGACTGAGTTCTCCACCCCAGTACTCCCTCTCTGGCAGTGTCTGGCAGCAGTGGACTGGGGCAAGAGCAGCAGCAGCAAGGCAAAGGCAGGGTAATCCTTCCTCCTGCCCAGCCTGCCAGCCTCTGGCAGGCTGCACTTATACCAGACCCACACAGTTTATCTGTCCCAGAGAAAGAGTCATAAAAGGCTATCCTAGAAAACACAAAAACTCAAGAAAAGAGACAGAGGAAGCTCATCAAAGAGATGTATTGTTGCAAAGCACAAGAACACTCTCAGCACAAAAGGAGGGAAGAAAAAATTAAAAAAACCCCAGCAACAACCTGCCACGAACACAGGAAGTAGAAAGAAGAAAAACCTTTCTCTTTGCAGACTATCAGTTTTAATATGGTGTCAAGGAGTTGAAAGTTAATATGGTACAGGCATATCAAAGTGAAAAAAATGTTAGGAAAACACTTGGGCAGTCTTAGGAGAGGTAGGAAAAGTATCATATGCATTAACTGAAGAGATAGCAAGAATAAACACCAAGCTGTGTGATGTGGTCGACACACTGGAAGGAAGGGATGCCATCCAGAAGGACCTTGACAGGCTTCAGAGGTGCGTCCATGCAAACCTCATGAAGTTCAACAAGGCTAAGTGCAAGGTGCTGCACAAGGGTCAGTAAATACAAGTACAAATATAGGCTGGGAGATGAGTGGATTGAGAGCAGCCCTGCGGAGAAGGACTTGGGGGTATTAGTGGATGGAAAACTCAGTATGAGCCAGCAATGTGTGCTCACAGCCCAGAAAGCCAACCGTATCCTGGGTTGCATCAGGAGAGGTGTGGCCAGCAGGTTGAGCGAGGTGATTCTCCCCCTCTAGTCTGCTCTTGTGAGACCACACCTGGAGTCCTGTGTCCAGTTCTGAGGCCCCCAACATAAGAAGGACAAGGACTTGCTCAACTGGGTCCAGAGGAGGCCACAAAGATGATCAGGGGGCTGGAGCACCTCCTTTATGAGGACAGGCTGAGAGAGTTGGGGTTGCTCAGCCTGAAAAAGGCACTAGGAAGACCTTATAGTGACCTTCCAGTACTTCAAGGGAGTTTACAGGAAAGATGGGGAGGGACTCTTTATCAGGGAGTGTAGTACTAGGATGAGGTTTTAAACTGAAAGAGGGTAGATTTAGATTAGATATAAGGAAGAAATTCTTTGCTGTGAGGGTGGTGAGACACTGGAACAGGTTGCCCAGAGAAGCTGTGGCTGCCCCCTCCATGGAAGTGTTCAAGGCCAGGTTGGATGAGGCTTTGAGCAGCCTGGTCTAGTGGAAGAAGGTGTCCCTTCCCATGGCAGGGAGGTTGGAACTAGATGATCTTTAAGGTGCCTTCCAACCCAAACCATTCTTTGATTCTACGATTTTTATTGGAAAGAGAGTGGTACATAAGCATTTGTTTGACATGTTGTATTTAAACAGACGAGCTTTTGGCGTTTAAAGAAGAGTGCAGGGAGAAGATACTTCTTATCTTCCCAGGCACAAAGGCTGGATATATAAAAAATGTGCATGTTCATCATCCAAACAGAAAATGCCATCTCATAAGGGCTTATGCATACATGGAATGCTGCAGAAGCAGCTGCTCCTGAGCAGGTCTTCAGTGAGAACACACTGAAAATACTTCTTAGCATTAAAAGAGATAAGCCTTTAAGCTAACAAGTCTGTACAAAAGCTTATGCCAATCTTTTGCAAAGCAAATATCTTATTATTTAAATACACTTGTATTCTCTTCAGGCATAGCAATTGTGGTCTGTGTTCAGCTGAAAATGGCTTTCCCCTCTTGAATGTAGTCTTCTTGAGCATTAATGTCTGGGCACGATAACCAGGTCCCTGAAGGATTGTGATGACATTATAGCTTTGTCAAACATGTATTAGCAAACAATATGGAATCACTGTGGTCATCTGTACAGCATAAGGGAATCACAGTACTTATTAAGTCTTAAACATCGAACCTGAGCCTCTTCCTAGGACCTTACATCATGCCTCCTCCCTCCTCTCCTCTTTCCCCAGCAAGACTGGATGCCCTTTCCTCTCAGCACAGCACCACGGCTTCTCTTCCATGCCAAGAACTGAATGCAAATGCCACTGTCCCTCTGTGTAATGTAAACTGAACAGCCAGACTAGTTCTCATTTCTGTGAGAGGATATGATGTTGGCTCATGTGCCTGAGGAAAGGTTATTGGAGACATCTCTGCTACAAGGTTCATAAAATCTGCCATCTTCACTCAGATGAATAAAACTCATTGAACTCAATGAGGTTGAATATACAAGACAGGATTGTTGCACGTGACAAGGGTAGCAGAATGTGACTCCTTATGTGACAGGATCTATGCAAAGAAGAGAAATTTCCTCTTTGGAAGCATTTTAAATGGAAGAAGTTGCAAAAAGGGCTGGTAAGTCTGGGGTTTGTTCACAAGCTACATCCCATTTACTTTTATAAAATGTCTGAAAGAAGCTTAGTTTTATTGGGAAAGTAACTGCATCCCACCCTGTTCACACCCATCCTAACACCTAGAGCAACTAATGAGTGCCTTATTCTAGGCTATCTCAGCCTCTCCTTGTATGTCAGATGCTTCAAGTCCTCAGTTATCTTCATGGCCCTTTGTTGTACTCACTCCAGTATGTCCATGTCCTTCTTGTACTAGGGAGCCCAAAATGGGACACATTAGTCCAGATGTGGCCTTGCCAGTGCTGAGCAGAGGGGAAGAGTCACCTCCCTCGACCTGCTGGCCCTGCTCCACCAATGCAGCTCAGCAGGATGTTGGCTTTCCTCTCCTCCTTTCTAGCAGCAGAAGTCAGGCTTCTGGTACTTTAGTGAAGGAGAATTGTGGTAGTAACATCATATCTTTCAGACATCCAGCAGAGGACAACATGATATTCAATAGAAAAAGAAAAAAAAGTCAGTAAAATACACAACAAATTCATTTTATTCAAATATCAGACTACATTTGCTGATATAACGAACAGGGCTGTTTTGAGCTGCTACAAAGACAAATACAGGTTTTTGTGAAAAATACCCACAAGTGATGTGTCAGCCAGTTACAAGTTTTGTACACACCTGCAAGCCTCCATATTAACTAGTGATATGCAAAACACTGTATGCTACATATGCATGGAATCAAAGCACTCTGAGCAATATCCTTAATACTTAAATTGTAACTGATTTTAATGAGGATGAACATTTATCTTGAATAAATTAATATGAGACAATATTGAGAAATACTAAATTAATTTGCATTAGTGAAAATTAATCATTTGGTAGAATTTTAATAGGCGAGTCTGAAGATACTTTACTGCCTGCTTGAAAAGACTTTTATTTTAAAGTATATTAAGGCATTTTTGTGAGCATTTGCTTATTAATGCCTCAGTAGGACTAAAAATGTGTTATGTCTAGGCTTTCTAAACATGTTCCCTTTCTCCACCATGGTGTCTGGGATTTCTGGATATGCCATTCTGATCACCCTGCTGCTGAGTCTGGAAACTCTTGGCACATCAACTGTGTATTTACACATCAGTTCTCAATAGTTTTCCCCGAGAGTCGAATCATTGACAGAGGGATAGGCGCTTGCCCCAGATCTGACACTTCCTAGGTACATAACACTTGCTATGCATGTGCTGCCCAGTTCTTACTCTTTCATACCATAAATGATGGGCATCAGACTTGCTCTGCCAGTACATGAAGACTAGGTCCAGTGCCACCCAAAGATGTTAAGCACACTCTACCTGTGCAGCTCGTGTGATGGCACACAGCAATCCCAGACAGGAATATGGCAGCTCTAATACCAGCACTAATTACATGCTCACTGCCAAGCCCATTGAGATGCTCATCTCTGTAAGCAGAGGCTCTCCCTGCCACTGCTCCGCACACACAGGGCATGGTCAGGGCACAAAGGGAGGTCCCTCCTTCTGGGCCAAGGAGGTCTTGTATCCTTTCAGATACCATGTAACCATTTGGCACTTTTTTTTCATTTTCAGAAATATAAAGTGAAAGGAAATCCTTCAAAGCAAACACTTGTTTTGTTTAAAAAAAGTATAAGAGATTGTTCTGCTCTTCCCATGCCCTCTCTCCAACAGGGTAGTGTTGGCCATTCATGTGTGATGCGGAGAGGCACCTGAAGCTGCCTCTTCCCCCAGATGCTTGTGTGGAAATACAAGGTACCACACACAATGTGCAGGTGAAGTTCTTCAGCATTGCTTTTCCCAGACCTGTTAAAGAAGGCAGCTTTTTTCTCAGTTGGGAGGCCTGTCAGAAACACTACTCTTTCAGCTCCAGCTTCTGTCTTTCCCTCCTGTCTGTGTTTTCAGCAAATTGCTGAACATAATAGTGAAGTATATAGCTCTAGTGTGATTCTAGACAACTTCAGCTGTGCAAGGGGTTATGGAGATGGCAATGCTATCTAATTTAGGCACTCCCAGTCCTTCTGAGTAGCACTTCCCTCTGGGAGGAGTGGCATTGCTTTCCAGGATGAATTACTTGTCGTGCAACAGTACTACTTGCGCAATAAAGCATTGCTCATCATCTGAAAGAGTGGCAGAATCTGGCCATTTCCAGTTTTGAGCCTTAACTTGAAGCATATGACACTGGCTAATAAAATGGATATTCACCTTAGACAACCCTTCATCCCCCTTTCTAACCCTTCCCTTCTCTGAAAAACAAAGGAAACAGCCATGCAGCTGTTTCAGCAAGGGATGTTCCTTTTGTATATGCCCTGCAGTGGTTCAGAAAATCAACTGGAATTTCAGGTGCAATAAGAATGAAGGATTGGACTTGGCATCATTATCTGAATTCATGAATAAATATGTACAGAAGAACTTTGTCCCTTCAAAGGGTCATGAGACATTAGCTGGTTTGACTTCTTATTTAAGACAAGTAAGCAGTTTAGTTTCTCAGGGGATTCTTATAGTTAAATTACAGTCTCATATGCTCTTCAAGAAACAAGAAGGGCACTTTCATGAGCAGCTTTTTCTTAGTTGCAGTCGATCTTAATGTGTGAAGGACACAGCTTCCTATTTGTTTCAGTTAACTTCAGAATTATTTTGCTTCAGATGTCTCTGAAAACAAACAAAACAAAATGACAGGGTGAATCAGGAAACTTCACATTTGGATTTAAAAATTACACAGAGTGTGCAGGTGAATGAGCTCTTGAGTCAAATTAATGGCTGCAAGTTAGTGCTCGTCTGTGCCATAAAATGGTTTGTCAGTACAATTACACCAGCAATCCCCAGACTACAGCAAAAATAAAGCTAATATATGACTCTGACGCAGCTATGCCAGCAACTTTGCCTAAGTGTGTGAAACTCATACCAGTAAATTTGTCGTTTACTAGTATAGCTTATGCAGTTTAGGGAAATGTTTGACCTATATGGGGTGAAAGAGCTCATTTAGTCAGTGTAAGCTGTGACTCCAGCAAAAAGTTTTCCTGACGTTTCTCCAGTGTGACTATGCCCATGATGCCTGTGTCATGCCGCTGGTCTGGCAGACATGGGAGATGGAGGTACCCCCATCTTGGAGAGAGGCTTCCAATGGGTGTGCCCTGGGGCTGGGATAACAGACCTGCCGTTCTGGAGGGAAGTTAATTAATAATTTAATTAATATTTAATTGCAATATGTCGGTGCACTGAGACTTCACTAGGGGGCTCTCTTCCCAGCTCTGCCACACTACAAAAACACATGTTTTAATCTGCCCTCTAAAGGAACAGCAAAACCTGTACATGTAGGAAGAATATCTAGATAGCCTGGTAGTCTTCCCTGCTCTTAGGATCTCTGAACCTACAACTGCTTTGAGACAGACTGACTGAAGTCCTGCCAATGTCAAAGCCAGGAACTGAATTGCAGCTCTTGGAGCAGCACACTATTTGCTCCCTCTTGACTCTTCTTTCTATAATCACCACTGATTGCACCCTGGGAAAAAAGCTTCAGTTTGGACATTAAGGAAAAGTGAAAACACCAGGCAGTAAAAAATTACCTAACAATGAAAATTAGCAAAGTAGGTGATGTCCCCAAATCTGCATTGAAAACTACTTAAGAGGAGAACAACTTTCAAAAGTGCTGAGAACATACAACTCCAGTCATGGATTTGGGTTCCTCACTCCAATATCCCCAAGGCTACAAAGTTTGCCTCAGCCTTTCAGCCAGAGACAAAGGGAGCTACAAAAGAAACAGCTAGCTTAGAGGGTCAGTGGTATGAAAGCTCCAGAGAAATGTCTTAGAAAAACAGTACAAAAGGATTAATGGAGATGTGGTGGGGTCAGAAAGGTTGGGTTTCATTTGTAGCACTGTCTCTAGCTTTCAGTTATGCAGGAACCTACATCTCAGCACAACCAAGGTAAAAAAAAAAATAGTCCACCTCAATCCTTTTCATACAATTACTTTAAAAAAAAAAAATCAGTACAAACTGAAAATAAAGTATACTACTTTGTCCAAACAAAACCACCTCAGGTGTTGAGTTCATGACAAGAGAAAAACACAGCTGTGTAGATTTTTCATTCCCTACTGCATTTCTCTCTCTTTTCTACTTTTCCTTTTTGGCTCCTATTTAATAAGCACTCAGGCTTAGTCAGCTGAGACCATTCATTTTCCAGCACTTGTGTGAAGTTCAAGTCCAGAAAGCAATGTCCTGAAGCAACCTGACATCAGTACATGTTTTCAGATTTCTCGGTGGCTGGACCGTGTTGTTTCTGTCCTTTTCCAGCCATGAAGTTACAAGCAGCTATCAGTATTGGAGACAGTAGCTGCCTTTTCTGGGTTTGCTGTTGTTTGTTGTTGTTGCTGCTTTTGCATGCCTCCATCTCATTTTTGTTTGCAGGGACATGGGATGAGACATTATAGCAGCACCAGAGCTATTGCAGTTCATTACAATGAACCTTCTCTCTCCCTATTTTTCTCACATCCAAGAAAAACCACTGTTAACATCTTTAATGCCTTCTAAAAGACTGCCAAACTGAGGTCTTTCCTCATTAAAAAAATCCCCCCAAAACCAACTCATGGCAGTAAAAGGGAAGAAACTCACATTGTTAAAAAGAAAGCCACACATTTTAAATGCTTTCAGGGTTTTTTCCTACTTTCTCTTGAATCTTTAATGAAAGGTTAAAATATGTTAATGGTGGTTGTTGCTATAGCAAGCTCAGGCATCTGTAGTCAAGTCCCTTATTTAATTGCTTATTGTTCTGGAGTGATGAGGTCATGTTAACATCATTGACCCTCTGGGCACATTTATTCTATCAAAATTAACATAGCAATGACTTGAGGCAAAACCCTGTTCTTTCTCCTTACTGTTTAGGGTGAGGACTAGCTCTTACTAATATCATCCTGGCATGCTTTGCCCCTGATTGTGGATAGATTTTCTTGGGGACACTGGTGAAACACTGCAAATAATACATACTGATTTTCTCAAAGTACACCAGACTGTAGAGGTTTACTTCTGTATTCCATTAAAACAATTTTCCCCCCTAATGACTCTATTTAAAAGTAACTTGGATCAATAGATTTAATTTTGATAGATCATATATACCAAATAATTAAAAGTAGATATTCATAAATAGCATAAATGTCCTGAGGAAGAGAGGGACTGTGGGTGGGAAATGGTTGACTGATGATTCTTGAAGTAGAACTAACTTGACCTGGTGTTAGGCATTTGGCATAGATACAAGAGACAACACAGTTTTGTGCATTATTTGCCTGTAAGTAAGCCTAAAACAGCTAGTTTGGTGATTTTTAACCAACTGCGTAGCATACATACTCAAAAGCTGGTTTTTTAAACTCCATCAATGATTTTACCTGGCTAGATACTTTATAAGGTTTTTGTCCGCATCAAAGGTTAATTTCATATGCTCACATCAAATCCATATTTCTCAAAATGCTCACAGGTGTGCTCATGGAAGTTTGATAGAAATTTTAAGTGCTAGATAAAAGCCATAATGGAGGATTTCTGATGGTCGGGGGGGGGAAATCAGCAGGATGGAGGAGCTACATGCTCCTTGGCTAGCTAATTATTTCAGAGGGTGGATACTTCTGTCATCCATTGAAGATGATAATTTAAGGGATTGCTTCATAATTCAAGACAGACAGTGATCTCCCTCAAGGCAGCAAAGATCCATCTTTTCATGTTTTGCTAGAGCTCTCAAAGAAGACAACTAATAAAGTGAAACCTTGCCTCTATTGATAGGGAGTTTAAAGTGCAGGTGGATAAAGACTTAAAGGAGCTGATGCCACAACAGTAAGTAGTATAATTAGAGGCTAATCCTCTAGGCTGGCATTGCTTCTTGAAACTGTTTTTTCCTTAATGCCTACAGTCAAAAGGACTATTGTAGTCCACGGAGAGTTTCATTCTCTTTTCTGGCTTTTTTACGCAATACAGCAAGACCCCATCCTCAGCAGCATGTGGACTGAGGAAGTAACGCATTATGTGAAACGCCCTACTTTGTTTCATGTTTCAGTCTTTCCTGTAATTTTGGAGTTTCTGTGACTGTGAGCAGGGGAAGAGATGGCCACAGAGATACTACGCACTGCCCTGGATGTCATGTTTCTGAGAGGTTTGAGCATTTCAGAAAAAAATAAAATAATCGTATTTCTGATTCAGTATGCTGCTTATAACTCAAATAGAATAGAAAAGTTGCATGCCATTTAAAAATAAATACAAAGTACATTTTGAATAAAATACTACTTCATAATAAAATCAATTTTAAAATCTCTGAAACACAGCGTTTCAAGTTTTGCTGTGTTTACAGGAGTTTCTCTTAACAAGAGAAGCAATTCAGCCTAATCAAGTGAAGTTCATAGAAGGTTCAGCTATGAGTGAAAAGAGCTGACACTACACAGTTTCACTCAGATTTAGAAAACAGTCTAATCTGTATTTA
This sequence comes from Strix aluco, assembly GCF_031877795.1. NCBI lineage: Eukaryota > Metazoa > Chordata > Aves > Strigiformes > Strigidae > Strix > Strix aluco. Next base: position 72,273,539 of record NC_133933.1, on the reverse strand, counting down.
GCTGGAAATGATGCTTGGAGCTTTTTAGAAGCAAAGGCCCTCTTCACTAGCATTTCAAGTCTCTGCAGTCTGCCAGAACAGAAGCTTGAGGATTTAGTGAAAACACAGATAATTCCTGAAAGCTTTTTAAGAGACAAACCTTAGTCATGCACAACAAGGTATCCACTTTTAAAAAGAGGAAAAGGATTGCATTTAGACTCCTATCATTTGTTACAGCAAACTGGCACAAATCAGAAAAATTAGACAAACTTTCAGATACAAAACCTTTCTCTGGGTTTCTGTGTGTTTTTGTAAGGATGACTGTTGGTCTAATTAAGGTTTTGCCTCTATCTGTAAACCTGGTCTTGCCTGTGCACCTCTTTCACCAGAACGATGGTAGGTACTGCTTTGACAAAGGTGACATTGCTAAGAGTATCAGGGTGTCACAGACAGCAGCTCAGAGGTGCCCTTCCTGTGTTGTTCACAGGGCAACAGCAGCAGCTCCCAGGGGAAACCCTCCCTCATTTTGAAGAGTGAAGGTTACTGGCCAGTCTGAAAAAAAACACTCTGCCTGCACTTGTTTGCATCCATAAGTGATCATAGGTCACACTCACCTTCTTCCTTCAGAGAGTGCATGCTTATTTTTAACAGTGGTGTCTTGAAATACTTTTCTTATGTTTTCAATTATGTTTTCATCAACATAGTCGTAGTTGTGCTCTTCTTCCTCTTCCTTTTCTGCCTCACATTTTCCAAATGCCTTATTTGTTAGACCTGAGTAATTAACAAAAAATAACTGTAATGAAATGGAAGACGCTGCCCTTGTCCTGAAAAAATGTATAATTTATACAGACAATCACAAAAGCAAAAAACAAAGAAAACAATGTTCTCACTTTTCTCCTTTACACAGAGATCTTAAATTACTCGCTCAAGCTCCTGAACGATATCTGTAGCAGATCAAGAATAAAACCCAGGTGAGCATTTCATAGGAGAGTCTTCACTCTTAAGAATCCCTATTTCAGGTGTTGCATAATACTTGTACCTTAGAGTCTGGGGGCAAACAGAATAATCTGTTGCACACTCCCTGCTAGCTGTCCACAAATAACTCTAAGGTTTATTACAAAGGTTAAAAAGTGTGATCACTTACAGCATAAAAGCAGGCAAATTGCCTGACAATATCAAGAGAAGAGCAGATGTACCATCCCTATTGCAGATGTGCTCCCATGCTGTTTTGTTTCATTGCCTGAAGAGATGAACCTCTGCAGCTAGGAAGCTATGGTATTATGGTGGGATTTCCTAGACCCAAACCCCCCACTTTCTTCATATTCAGAAGGCAAAATAAACAGAGATACAGGCTTGAAAGGGGCTTGAGGTTAAAATGCAAAGTTTTGAAGTACCCTTCTTTACATCTACCCAAATCAGCCTGAGGCAATGCTGAGGACAAACCTTCCAAAAAGAGGTGTCCTGTTCCCACAAGGGCAGAGACCCTCCCAGGAGGCCTCTTTGCATCTCCAGCACTGGAGCAGACTCTGTTCTGAATCTTGGCACAGCAACAGCTTCACATTACATTCACACTGATGAGCTACAGGCAGCTGCCAGAAAGGCCCCAGGGTCTCCTCCCCTGCCTGGTTGGTCCTACTGCTTCCCTGGGGCTAGAGTTAGCTCCACAAGACACGTGGTACCTCTAGTCACTTGGATCAGTCACTAAGTGTTCCACATCCCCCCTCCAGAGTCACCACATCCTCTGGTCCAGGTCATGGTGGGGAAAGAGCCAGTCAGTAGTAGGACCAGCCAGGGTTAAGGCAGCAGCACAGAAATTCCCCTGCCAGTAGCAGCTTGCCCTTGGAGCTTATCAGGAAGCCTCACATTTAAAGGATCTGCAAGGATACTGTGTTTCTAAAGCAGAAAGTTTCACCTGAAATGGCAAAACAGTGTGAAACACTGGTTTTGGTACAGCTGTTCCTGGTTGTTTAATTTGCTATGACATAACCTCAAACAATCTGCAAATGTGCACAAGGCCTCATAGCCTATCTGACCTCCCGGCAAGGCCGTGATTGTCAAACAGGTCCTACTTTATGGGACTGAGCTTCTCAAACAAGAATCCTCCCAGGCTTACTCATGTGACCACCATGTGTCCCTTCACCACAAAAATAGCTGTATAATTCTCTTGGTGGTCTCCAAACCCCACTTGTGTTCCTCCAGAGACCTCCACAGCTGAGATACCTCTACCTGAAGAACCGGGTAGGACTTATTTCTTTCTGAAGCTGTGATCCTCTTCTTTATAGATTTTTTAAGGCCAGAAATAAGCATTAAGTTAATCAAGCAGCTGTCTGGCCACCCCAGCACAGAGTTTATCAGAGACCAATTTACCTACAAGTCCCCCTGCTTCTTTTTAGAAATGAGTAAATTAGCAAAGTATTTCCAGATTTAGGCATCAAAAGGAAAAAAAAAACCCAAACAACAAACACAAACTTATGATGAGAAATGTAATGAAGATCTCACTCACACATGTGGCCACTATCTTATTAATAAGCATTTCCAGGTTTGTAGTCCATTTGCAAGTTGGCTGTGTTTGATCAGTAAAAGTAAACTAATGAATAAAACAGGCACTGAAAGAATAAGCTAATCCTTGTGATTCAGCAAGGGAAATATTGTTTGTGCACTTAGACTTGCTAATACGGATATAAAGTACAGATTGCTCATGGATGGCATAGCTAGACTTTCTTCTTTCCCAAACACACGTAAGCAAAATTATAAGCTTCCAAGCAAGACAGCTCAAGGAGAAAGGAAATGAATATCATCAGGCCAGACTAAATCACAGCTGTCCCCAGTCCCAAACCTGTATAGGATGTCTTCTGAAATGTATAAATTTACACTTCAATAAAGCATTAAGCAATGAATGGGACAAGCTGAATGATCCCAAGGGGATTCTGAACAGTGAAATCAATGCAACTTGCTTCCCTGTTTGAAAAAAAAGATCTATTAGCCTCAACACCGAATTACTGAATCAGATATGCCACCTCAGCCTGCTAAGAAAGCAAGGCTTATGTCATCGTGCTGTCTATCCATCCATCTGTCAATCTCTTCAGTACTTTTTAATTTTTTTGCCAATTTCAGTCAAATTTGAAAAGGGGGCAGAAGTCTCAACGTGGTTACAAAAGCGAGAGTTGAATTAGTTCCTCTATTGAAAGAAAAGCATGCAGAACACAGCTGTTATACACTCCATTTGGCAGCAGACAGCAGGATAAATCAGCGTGTGCATATTGGTTGGCCACTCAACACACAGATAGCTCCAGACTTGCTCTTTTTCATTTGATAGGAGTGCCATAAGGAGAGTTTTGGTTATTATCAGGGAAGAAGGAGAAGAGCAGTAGAAGACCATGGACCTGAATACTTATTAAACAAAATTTCATTAATTCTGCTCTTCCTGGAACAATTTGTATAATTACATTTGCCTTTATAGTGGAAGGGTAGTGCTCTGCAGACTTAAAATTTCCATTTATCTCACTTGTATCCTTGAGTGAGTAGGATTTTTTTCCGCCCTCAGACTATACTTGCTGTTTTTTCACAAATTTCAAGGTCACAAAGAGTTGCCATAACTCACCATTCTTCCCTCCTTCAGAATGTAGGCAACAGAAGTAACCCAACCCAACAGGACCCTTGCTTGCATGAAATCAGTTCTAGAAACCCCAACTCATACACATACAAGGCTGCACACCTAAATGCCCCTGGCCATGACCATAACACAGTTTTATAACTGTGGTGGATACTTCAGTTCAGGATTTATGTTGCATAAATTAACATTCAACCACATAATAACATTTACGTTTATTTATGCCTAACTTGAAAACAATAGTTGTGAATTATTATGTGCAAAAATATTGTGAACTAAATGCAGTAGCACCACATCCTTATTTCTGCACCTCACTCAAGTGAAAATGCACAGAACTGAAGACATATGCATAAGCCAAGGTGTTTTTATGAACAGTAGCATTTTATTTGCTGTAGGCCTGGTTCTGATGCTCCTTGGTGCTAATGAGAACTAATTCCTTAGGGAGTGCTACTGAAAGCTGTAGTGATAGCAGAATCAGAGCCCATAAAACTAATGGACTGTTCCTTGAGCTGTGATCCATCAACCATTCCTTCATGTGATGATGTAGTGTTTCTTTAAAACCTGTTAAGTGCCACAATCAAAGTATTTCATATGCACTGTAGGGTTACAGTTCATGTATGGATAATGTTTATCTCCCTCTGGAATCTGCTAGCCCATTGTTTGGAAAACTTTAATCTTAAATTTAGTTTCTTAAAAAATCTTAAATTTCCTGAAAGAGATATCTGTTGACCTGTCCTTTTATTCTTTAATTTCTTCTTTGTTATTTCTTTTCTAGTTTATCTTGCTGGTTTTATTGAATTCTTAGAGACACTGATTTTTACTGTTGCAATAATGTCTCTTTTTGTAAAATAAATCCTCAGTGTATCAACAGGTCTTGCAGATGAGAAATGATTGCCACAAGTTTTAAACAACCACGTATCTCAGGCGCCATCATACCTTCCTGCAAGTGGGTAAGGAGAAGAGCCCTGGGCACCATCACCCACCTGCCACAGGCTCCCAGGTGCTGCTCTGGGCAGGTCTGGTCGAGCAGAACCAAGCAGTGCTGCCAGAGGGAGGGAGAGGGGACTCAGGTGAGGTCACCTTTAGTTACCCTACACATAACACTGCGATACCTCCTCCTTGCAAGCACTTCTACAAGCTCCTGCCTGGAGCCTCTCCATATTACTGCAATTAAAATCAGTCATAACTAATAAACAAGAGAAATACGTAAAGATTCAGAGCCTATGCTTTCTTTCCCCTGCTATACAGCAGCTTAGAGTTTGGTTGAGAAGAAAGCTGACTGAAAATGTTTAAATATAATTTACTAAAGTGTACTTGCCATCCTATGAAATGATGTGATCTCCGTATTTTAAGTCATTTTTCTACTTTTTTTTAAACTTATCTCAGAAGATGTGTCAGCCAATAATAAGTTTTGTGTTCACAGCCCAAAAACCCAGAAAAAGAACCCAATTATTTTTTTAAAGATAGTTACAGGACCATAGGAGACAAAGGATCTAATAACAGTTTTGCCCTAATCAAAGACTGAATGAAAGTGTGGAAGCTGGAGAGAGTTATCATACATGGATACAAGGATCCCTAGTTCATATTGCTTATCCCTATGTGCCTAATTCAGAATGCTAAAATGAAATTCCTGTAATGTCACTGAAGAAAAAACAGCTTTTTTCAAAATAATTCAGAATTCTATGTTTTGCTTTAAGGTTTTTTTATATTAAGTTTAATTCATTTTAATATTAGAGCACAGCCCCATAACCAAATGTATTGCTGTAACTGATGGGACAGCAAGCTACAGCACAGGGACAGGAATTTCTTAAACCATTTTTGTTGTAAAATTTAATAGACATTACATGTGCATCCTAAATTGCAATCAGAAGGCCCATTCCTTTTTTTCTTTCTCCAGCTCACTGGTCTCCTAAATCAAGTGCCTAAAGTCAGAATATATAAATATCTTCCCTGAAATGTCCTGACATCAATAAACAAAATCAACATAAACACTTTTTTATTGCAGACTATAACAATTCCAGAAACCTAAGCCATGAGCAAAAAGATTAGGTAATGTTTTAGAAACTCCACTTAGAATAAATTTCAAGGTTAAAGAAAAACTGATACAGCAGATTTTTGATGAGAGTTATTATCCTGCAGATATTACTACTATTTCTAATGAATTCAAACTCAGTCAAATATAAAAAAATAAGATGATATCTTTAGTGGCCAATTCAGGTTTAATTGCAACAGAGGAAAAAGGTTCAATTTCTTAGAAACAAAGATAATAAATCCTATCTTTATTAACATAAACTCTGTAAGGAAAGACAACAGAGGCTTTAAAATGGAAAGAAAAACATGTTACTTTTCTTTTCAGAACTATCTGGCCTTTGGTAAGAAATAGTAATTGTAACTGGTTTTTTTGAGAGCACGGATTCAACATCCTTATTAGGAATTTGAAACATGTTGGTGCTTTGGAGGGTGGCTTAACATTCACCAGTAGAAGTTTAAAGATTAGTCAGTGAAGGGTGCATTTCCTCCTACTCAAAACCCACAGGAGTGTGTCTGTGTTATTAGTCTTGACATATTTTCTAATCCATTATCTTGTGAATTAGCGGAGCAGAGTATACTCTCTGGAACAGGCAAGCTTGCTACATACAACAGTGGACTCGTGGGGATCCCTTGACTGGCCAGGAAGAACTGCTATATCATCTATTCCAATCTCCTGTATAATTCTGCAGTTATCTTTGAATTAAGCCAAATAATTTTGGACTATACTAACACATATTTCAGAAAAACCTTTAGCTTTGATTTGGGTATGTCGGTGTACAATCCATCACTGCTCTTTGGTCTAGGTTAAATCTGCCTAGCTCAAACTCACACTATACTCAAATTTAGACAAAGTGTGTACAGGGATATACTCCAAGGCAATTAAACAAGAAGCAATTTCCTAGCCTTGCAAAAGAAGAGACATCATACTACCTCTTGATTTTCTATGTGTGTGCTAAAAGACTCTTTGAAACCCTCGGTAACAAAGGCTATTCTTTATCTGATCTTTTGTGAGCAGTCTAAGCTAATACAGTATATAGGATGAAGTTCAAATTAACTTATTGGAACTTTCGTGAGGAATGAGTCAGCAGAGATATGACTGATGAGCTTTTAAATCAGAAACATGGCTAAGAACTGGGATAGCTGGGAAGATGTAGTGCTGTGAATCTTTGCAGGACCAGAGAGAAGCAAGTCTTCAGCAGTACAAACAACCTTTTTACTCTGATACTCTTGGCCATACACCTAGGGCTGCCGGCAAAGCACAGGTGTCTAGCCATAAACTCAGTGAAATAGATAGGAAAAAAAAGAGCCTGAATGATACCTAAAGTTTAAAAGAAATGTGTCTACTGGAAGCAGGAAGAATTAAGTCAGTAATCTACCATTACAATTGACGCGTGGGTTTCAACCAGCAGAAAAGAAAACTCTGCTTTCACAGAAAGGGTACCACAACAAAGGTTAGGATCTTAATGGAATGAAGGCCAAAGGAAATAGAGCAAGAACAACTAAGAGAAGATAAGTTAAAACTTGAAAAAGTCCCTAAAAAAAGATTTTTTTCTCAATTAGAGTGTTTCCAAATTAAAAACAAATGAAGAATTGGCTAAGAAAAATAGATTTGTACTGAAAAGTGAGAAATAGCAAATAAAAATCAAGTGCTCTTGGAGATTCTGGAAAAGGTTTATCAAGGACATATAAATAAGGTTTAGCAGGGTGGACAAAGACTAATGCTACTGGCTCAGAATGAGTAGAGAGAAGTCAGGCAGACTCCAACCAGGGCAGATGGGACAGTCAGCAACATTGCCTTGTTTCACTGCAGTGCTGAAACATGTTCAGTAGAAGGTCCAAATCAAGAACAGCTGCAAAAAGTTCAAGTGTGTTTTCTAGTGTCCAGAACCGCAAACCGCACGAGCTAGCAAGCAACATGAAGGAGAAGGCAGAAACTTTGGTGGTAGCATGGTTAATAGAGGCAGCCCTCTGCCTAGGGACAGGTGAAGAGCCTGCTGAGAGCTTCTGAGCCAGGATTTAGTGGACAGACAACATGGGTGATCTTGTTCTACGTCTCTGCTACAGACACAGTGAAACATTAATGGCATCGATGATGGGACAGAGTGTACCCTCAGTGAGTTTGCAGATGATACAAAACTGGGAGGAGTGTCTGAGATGGTTGTGCTGCCATTCAGAGGGATCTGGGCAGACTGGAGGACTAGACAGAGAGGAATGTCATGAAGTTCAGTGAAGGAAAATGCAAGGTCCTGCACCTGTGGAAGAATAACCTCATATACCACAGAATCACAGAATCTTCTAGGTTGGAAAAGACCTTGAAGATCATCCAGTCCAACCATTAACCTAACACTGACAGTTCCCAACTACACCATATCCCTCAGCACTATGTCAACCCGACTCTTAAACACCTCCAGGGATGGGGATTCCACCACCTCCCTGGGCAGACCATTCCAATGCCTAACAACCCATTCTGTAAAGAAATGCTTCCTAATATCCAGTCTAAACCTTCCCTGGTGCAACTTGAGGCCATTCCCTCTTGTCCTATCGCTTGTTACTTGGTTAAAGAGGCTCATCCCCAGTTGTCTGCAACCTCCTTTCAGGTAGCTGTAGAGGGCGATGAGTTCTCCCCTCAGCCTCCTCTTCTCCAGACTAAACAACCCCAGTTCCCTCAGCCGCTCCTCGTACGACATGTGCTCCAGACCCTTCACCAGTTTCGTTGCCCTTCTTTGGACATGCTCGAGTAATTCAATGTCCTTTTTGTAGTGAGGGGCCCAAAACTGAACACAGTAATTGAGGTGCGGCCTCACCAGTGCCAAGTACAGGGGTAAGATCCTGTACCAGTACAGGCTGGGGCTGACTGACTAGAAAGCAGCTTTGCAGAGAAAAACATGGGGGTCCTTGCAGACAAGCTGACCATGAGCCAGCAATGTGTCCTTGTGGCAAAGAAGTCCAACAGCCTCTGGGGCTGCATTAGGCAAGGTGGTGACAGCACAGATCCTTCCCCCTCTGCTCAGCAGTGAGAGCACACCTGGAGTGCTGGGTCTGGATCTGGGCTCCGCAGTACAAGAGGGACATGGACATTCTGGAGTGAGTCCAGCAAAGGACCATGAAGGTGATCAAGGGACTGGAGCATCTGAAATAGAAAGGGAGGCTGAGAGGGCTGGGACTGTTCAGCCTGGCAAAGAGAAAGCTCAGGGAGGATCTTGTCACTGGATATAAATAATGGATAGGAAGATGTGAAGAAGATGTAGCCAGACTCTTCTCAGTCGTGCCCATTGACAGAAGAAACACAAGTGGTAACAAATACTCTCACAGTAGGAAAATGGTTCCAGTACAAAGAATGGAAAGACTAGGGGACCTCCCAGTCCTGTTATTGAGCTGAAGCCTTAGTAAAGATGGCTCCAAACTTCTTTTCTCAGCCAAGGGATCTCAGTTTAGAAACTACTAGACAGTTCTTGTAAGAGGCACAGGAAGTCACTGTATGACTCCTCACTGCACACACTGAGTAGCTGAGTTCAGAAAAATCTTTGAAAAGTCTTGACTGTAAAACCATTATGTGACTTTAACCTGTGTGGCTTTCCCTGTCTGTGAGGAGTCTAAACCCATCAAGTAAAACACCTACACGAGCACTGACTCCTGTGCTTGTGAATAAGCCAGTACTCAGCATAAACTTTAAGCCTGGCTTACTTCAGTAAGGGTGCTTTGGTCATGTTTTCTTCAGGTGCATCTCCCCTGCTCCCCATGCCTGCCTCATCCCACAGAGACTAACCCATGCAAGTGATCCAACTGATCCCTGTAGCATGGACAGCAGCTTTCAAAGTCAAGCTCCAGTGATTTGTAGGTAGTTGCCTTGGCACAGAAGAGTACAACATTAACCCATCTCGGTATTAATTTTTTTCTGGGGTTTAAACAGAGAATACCATCCTTTGTAGCTGTCAATATGGAATCTCCACCGTTTACCCCTATAAAATCTAATCAAATCATTAAACAGTGACAAAATGGAGCCTGCAGGGAGAATTTTCAAAACCACGAGATAAAAAATTTAGGATTATCTTTCAAAGCAGCCAGATACCAAAATACCTTTCACAAACCAGTCCCAAATAATCAGTTTTCACAGCAATAAGGATTAGTGAATAGACACCACAGTAATTCTTCACTATAAAAGTTGTTTATGTTTCATTTGGAAGTTTCAATATGCGTAGTTTCAAATAGGCAGTCCTTTCTAGGAGTCTCACACACTGAATGACAAGGCAATAAAGAAAAACTTTATGGGAAGTTCTTATACTGATATCAGTTAACAGTTAACAAATGCTGTGAGGATGAGTATTTGTGCTTTAGTCTTCCAAATGTTCAGTGTTGTAATTAATGTAATGTGTTCATATTTCAGATATAACCTGTGACTGACAGATTAATGAAATCGATTGAATTTTTTATATTAACTGCAAAGTCTTTTGGATTTGTCCTCTTATCATCTAGCTTCTCAACTTCATTATGTTTCCTTTCTGAAAAAGGAAAAACTTGAAAGATAAGTAGAAAAACTAACCAGCTATCAAAAATGCTGGGGAAATCCAAGCAAATGGTGACTTTAAAAACAATTATAGGTCAAGTAATTTGCTCAATATTATTTTTTTCAACAAAATAATTCAAAATTGTGAGTGGAAGACATCTTCATATCTTTAATGTAAATTGCTTGCTACTCTTTAAAACCTGTTAGAATCAGTGTTTTTTTATAACAGATGATGTGTAAGCATCATCCTAAAGCAAAGGGAAAGTGCATCTTTTCCACACGTCTGTTCCTAAAAACTACTGAATATTCATGCTGCAGTGTCAAACAGAGTTTAATACCATGCTGCTGTTGAGAGCTTGGATGAATTTGCCTTACAGCATTTATGGAGGAAGAACAGAAATGTTCACTTTTCATCTCTTTTGACTAAGCCACAGATTCCAAGTGAAATCACGCAAGATAATCCTGTATGTAAATTATTTATCAGGGTTGGGGTTAAGCTTTGATATATTAATACTCAAACCATAAAGCTTAACTGACCTTTAATCACACTGGTTTCCACTAATGTAGCTTTCCCAGTCATGTCCTTCTTATTCTCACGATGCACCAAATCATTTTGACAACTAACTTGTAATTCCGAAACATCGGCAGCTTGATTTGAGCACAATTTCTTGGTGGTGTCTACACAGAAATTCTGAAATTACATAGAAAAGCACATTGACTTTATATGTAAATTGTTACTCCAAACTGGATGCTTTCAGAGATGTGACATGTAAGAGTGACATTCTTTGGGTTATTTCTCTGAATTTTAACCACAAACCTGTTTGTCAAAGTCATCAGTCACATTTACCATAATGCTTGTCTTTGAGGCATGTACATCACAAAATAACATGACCAGAAGGCACTCTAGGTGAAGAAATTACTTTTAAAACATATGTCCGGTCTTTCTTTTCTTTTTTTTTGGGTATATGAAGTCATGCAAACACAAGGAGGGAGATTTATGTATCCCTTTTGGTTGATAAAGATTTCTTTCTGATTAACTATTTTTATTGTATCGATCGTTCATTTAATGAGTTCTGTTAAATATTACATTACAAATTCATATAAAGTCCGACATTTCAATTACATTTGTCCAGTAGTGTTCATAGTATAGTGAGTATAGTTAGATGATGGGAACAGACAATTATGGAGTAATTAATTATAGTGTTATTACATTGCAGAAAGTAAGTTATATGCTGCAATACTTGCATCCCTTGAAATTCAGGCTTGATACATTCATTTCCATAATTCTGGGGTTTTAAAATTCTGAGGTTTTTATGACATAAATACTTTCAGTCAAATACATATTTTTCATCTGTGTAAATAAGAGTCAATTAAAAGCGTCAAAAAGTATATCTTCAGTGAAGCTATAAAGTAGCTGCAATGTAGGTACAGCCCAATTGCAATCATGATACCAGAGAGTATATATTTTAAAAAATAATCAGTATAGATTTTCCATTCAAAATCAAACGTAGATTTTCCTCAGCAATGACAAAACTTCAGAGAAAGAAGGTCATGTTGGTAAAAGTGACAGTAGCTACACAGTAATACTGTCTGATCTTTTCAGAATCAACCCACAGTTTGCGAAAGCACAACACGAGCCCATATTTTATGACAATCTGCCCCTTTTGAAAAAATATATCAGCTAGCAACAAGAAAGTCACTGGTAATTGAAATAGAGATTTTGAGAGAGTATATTAAGAAGAACAGATGAGGATGAAATCTGTAAAATATATGGACAATTTTCCTCAGTGGGTGGGTCACAATATAACATAAGTGGAAGATCCTCATTTTTCAGTTAGAGGAATCTACGGTAGTTTTCTCCATTTTCTAAAATAAGCATCTGCAGGAGTTGACTGAGTTACAGCGTTCAATCCATGTTTGTGCAGTACAGGCTGTACAATGCTGGCTAGTGCTCTCCTTGATTGCAAAAGAGCCTCTGAGGTCAAGCAAAGCTTTAAGTGGTGATGTAATTCACAAAAATCTCAGGGATTTGTACAAAAAACAATACAGCTGAGAATTATTTTGCGAAGAGGATAGAAATATCAGAAGTTCTTCACTGCAGAGAATTAAAATAACCCAATGGAAAAGGCACTGTTCAAACTAGGATGATGATCGGCTGGTGTGTTGTGGAATAGCTTCACTGAGGTTACAGGACCTTTGCCTTTCTTTCACCAGCACAGCATGGCCTTTCTTTCATGTCCAGTTCTTTCCTCAATCATCTGCACCTAAACATTCCTGTATGCACCACCTGTTTGTTGCCAGCCTGGCTTGGTAATACAAACACACACTTTACAGGTAGTTATTGAGAAATATCCACCTTCTGCTCAGGGAAAATACATGCTCAAATAGTGATTTTTCAAAGCTGTCACTATACTTGTCCTATCCTCAGTATTAGTCATACCTGTTTATCACAAATTAAAGGTCTTGGGAAGGGCAGGGAAATGTTATTATTCATAGGAAGATTCTTCCTGTGTTCAAGTTATTGGGCATACTTAGCACACAGAAATCTTTCACTTAAAAGTCAGCTTTCAGGTAATGAGGGAACCTTAATTTAAATAGTAGGCGTAACAAAATTTTTTTTATATTTTTGATCATGAATTCTCTTATTTTCTAGTCAGCTCCTTATTTAACATGTTAATCCTAGCAATCAATATAATGAATGAGTATATTGAGATTATTTATTTTGCATTGCTCTAAGTAACTAGAAACAAGCCTTGGTATCAAAACAGAAAGATCCCCTAATTAAGAAGAAGGCAGCTGACATTTGTGCTAATCTTATCAGTCATCAGCAAAACCACACACTGTGATACAATGGTTACCTGGGGCACCTTGCATACAAATTACAATATGCAAAACTCAAACATTTTAAAACACACAGAATTAGAGAAACAGAAATGTCACTTCTGAAATCTGAAAACTGTCACTTCTGCCACTGCTGAAATCTGATATCACTTTAACATTCTTAATAGTACTATAATTAACAATTATACCAGAGACCAGCTGAGATAAGATGCTTTTTTAAACTACACAAGAGTGAAGTCTTATAGTTGTCTTTCAAATACTAGGTAGGCTTAACAGCACAGGGTTTCCATCTATGTGGGGTCATTGTTCCACTAATTTAAAGAGGTCAGAATATCAGCCATGGTTTTCAGTACTCTTACTGCCAGAAGAAACACTAATTCCATTAAGAACCCACAATCTGCACTACAGTCATTTGTTATAACAGACTACGCATGAGGAAAACCCAAATCTCAGCATTTGGAAAATCCAACCAACAGCTACAGGTTCATGAAGTAAAACTTCTACCCCAATGGCTAAGCATTGTCCATTACATCCCTAGGTTCACTCATTGTCCAGAAAAAACTCAGAAGACAAAGCACAAAGCCATAAAGGTAAGGTAGCCTAAGTCTGTGAAGTTCATCTCAGGAAATAGGAGGTGTTATAGCAAACAGGATACAAAAAGGTCTGAGAGCAAAGGTGAGAACTAAAGTGTTGGACATGCATCACTTCAGTAAGAACAGGAGTTTCGGCATTCTGCAGAAGCTGCAAGTGCAGTTTATCGAAGATGCATGAACTGAAAGCACTGCAGTAGCAAACTGAGTTTCAGAGTGAACGGTTTGAATTAATTTCCCTTGATTACCTGAAGAGCTTAATGTACTGCATTTGTGGGTGTGTGTGTAAGCTCTCTTCTGCAAGCAAGGTTTACCTCTGCTTGTCTGCTTCAGAAGAAGTGAAACCTGACAGCAGTTCTTATTCTTAGAAATGGCACTGCACAAATAGTAACCCTTTGCCTGTCTACAGCCCCAGTTGCACAAAACCTGTTCCAAAAATGCCAATTTCCTCTGCAATTTAAGCATATGCTCACAGCTCCAAGGTGTGTTCTCCTCTGACTTAAAAAATTTGGGCTATTAGCAGTTGTCTTTCCTTTGAGGTTTTTTGGGGTTTTTTTGTTGGTTTTTGTTTGTTTTGTTTGGTTTTGTGTTTGTTTTTTTCTTTTTTTCTTTTTTTTTTTTTTCCCCTGTAATCCCTCTCTATTCATTTTCTCCCTACATTCAGGTTTTTACTCTTTTTCCTGAGCCACCTCTTCTTCAGGCTGAAGAGTTTCTGGTCTATTTAATCTTCCCTTCTACAAGAGCCAAATTGTAATCCATGATGCACCAGCTCCTGAAATTCCCATTTCTTTGCAAGATACAACCTAAAACTACTGAAGGCAGTCCATATACCACACATACTTCAGACAAGCAGTATTTGGTCACAGCTACTCAGTAAGCCAAAAAAAATTGTGCAGGAGTTCTTACAATTAAATAACCCCCAACTTTGGAGGCACCCAGCAAAACTAGTGTAACATCTGAGATAGAATAGCAGAAAGATAAGCTTTTAAAGCAAGTAAAAATAAAAAAGGCTGTTAAATCTGTTTACCAAAAAATAAAATAATACATGTGTTCATAATACACATTATTGTTTTGGTTTCTTTTCATATTTCTTTCTTTTTTTTAAGGAAAGAAAGCCTCAACAGCATCTAGAACGTTCAGAGTAAAGAAGGAGAAACAACATTTGTTTAAAGTACAGAAAAATGTGGGAGTAAATATGAAACCAACAGCTGTCATAGTCTCTGAAAATGCTGTGAGAGATGTAGTGGCATAAACCAATCTGAAAAAAACTGTGCTTTTCCAGACAGAAAGTCAAGCTGTTATATGATTACAGATGACTCTAGTGAAGAGGAGTACTCATTTGTTGGAGCAATCAGTGCTGGACATGGCACTACACCTTTGGAGTGCATTTATTATGAGTCACCCATGCTAGTAGATACAGATCATAAACATTTTACTGCACTCTTTAAAGACAGCTTGGAGTGGCACTCTTTGCTGCCTTCAGAAACTCAAGCCAAAGCTCTAGATATATATCTTTGCTTTGGCATATACTGCATGGGTATATTTATCTGTAAAATGCTTAATTGCTGCATGTACCTTTCAACCAGAAAAAAAGCTATATACATAGAAAGAAAGTCTGATGAATGATTTTGCAGTCCAAACACATTTCACTGTTTCCAGACATAAAAGACAATGTATCCCCACAAGCTACAAAAAGATTCTGTAGCAGAGTCTCACAGCACTGTATTCATGGCGAAGCCCAAACCAGGCTGAATGAAGCTTTAGCTTTTAATATTTCAGAGAATACTATAAACAAATTATGGGAGAGGGGTAGAGAGACACATCTCAGTCTAAGTGAGACAGGGTATTCATAGTTGCTGGTTTATAGAGAAGACTTACGAGTTTCAGAGCAACCTACACAATGACAACCTACCTATATCATTTTTTCTCCAACCTTCATTATATCTGCATGACTTTCTGCAGGGGCAGTTTGGAACTGCAGCGAATCAGAGAAGAATCACAGGTTCTGATTCCCGTATTGTATCAATAGAGGTTATGCGCTACCACAATCAGAGCCTTAGACCACCCTGAAACACAGATCTGAATTATTTCCAGTTTGCAAGAGCATAATCTGGAGTAACTACATTCTAGAGTAACTACATCAGTCAGATTTACACCAATGTTAGTCAAAATAAAATTTCATCCACTGCATGACTAGAAGTAGGAATGGGTACTTCCACCTAACAGATGGGAAATACAAATTCAAGTAATGGAAATACATACATGGAAACTGCTGACACCTCTCTGGAAATTTGCATTATTATGGCAGACAGTTAGCAGTGATCTATTCCACTTGAAAGGAAACAATTACCTTTAGATTATTAGTCATTTGTATCCCAAGGTAGCCTTCTTGCATGATCTACTGGCAAGCCAACTCGTCTTGCACATCAAGGTAATTTTTGCAAGGGCACAGTATACCCACAGTTAAGGGTGCTGACAAGGGCCTATGATTTTGTAGTAAAGAATTTTAACAGTCTTCCCCATTGCACTGATTCCAGCACACGATATCAAGCCTTCATTTTCCACAGTCCATTGGAGTGTGGAAAAGGAGAAGAGCTAGTTAGAAGATGCTTCAGAAAGGCCATGGGCAATAAAGAGGATCCTCATTTAGCCTCATTAACATACAGGACGGGAGCACTTCGGAGAATTATTATTTGCCCGCAGAACTCATAAGGTAGTATAAACTACAGATGAACTATTTTTGCCAAAGAAGGGGTCAAGGTTATATCATTTCAAAGACAGGAACAAAATTACATTAGTTAGTGAGTTCTCTGCCTAAAAGGGGCATGAAACATCTGAGCAAATTAAGTTTTTTTGATCAGGGTTCAAGCTCTTAGCAGGTTTATCCCTTACAAGGTACTTTATGTACGTGCCTACAATATCACAATTAATTTGACTTTCATTGGCAGTAGTCTGGGTTTTCCCAAGGTTTGAGAAGGGGAAGGCTATCTAATAAAGTCATGCTAGATTGTAGGCAGGTGCCACTGTAGGCTCATTCTTGGGGTTCAAACAGTGTATTTAAAAAGCATTATTTTCGTAACTGTAAGGACGGAATTAGTTAATCCTCGTTCAGCACTTGAATAAGAATATTTGGATTTAAAAACCAAAACAGAGCAGGAAGTCATGATCTAGTCATATCCATTTCTACCAAAAAAAAAAAAAAAAAAAAAAAGTGAATAATGCATCAAACCGAATGGCCTTGGAGAAGTCAACGACCCGCGGACCGTTCCGCGTTTTCCCCACTCGCAGTTCCTCTGTCATCTTGACCAAACGCTCCGACGAGATACTGCCAAAAAAATTTAAAAAAGAAGAAACAGCGAAGGAAACGCCACTTCTCCGAGCGCGGAGCCGGGCGCCGTGTTTGGGGGCGGCGGGGGGGGGCGGACACACACGAACCTCGCCCGGGGATGGCGGGAGGGGGTCGGGCCGGAGGGCGGGCGCCGGGAAGGGGCGTCGGGCGCCGCTAGGTGGCGCTGCCCCCCCGCCGGATGGCCGCCGCCCCGCCGAGCCTTCCCGCGCAAATCGGGGCTGGAAGGGCCGGCGCTTCAGCGCTGACACGGGGGGGGAAAAACTTCGGCCGCAAACTCTCCTCTGACACAGATATCTCCTTCTGGACCGCCCCTTCCACCCCCACCCCCCCCCCCCCCCCCCCAATTTGAAAGCACAAACACAACAAATTTTGCGGCTGTACCTGTGTCTAGGCAGAAAGAAAATATTTCTGATCAGATTTGATGATTTTTTTTGGGGCGGTGATATGTGGTGAAATGTTAAAATCTGATAATTAAACAGGGTGAGGATTAATAATTTGGAGGGAGTAGCAAATGGGGGGGAAAAAAGGGATCCAGCCAGCAGAATGACCTTTAAAGGAGGGCTGCAGTATGGGCACGGTACGCACTTTTCAAGGAAATTTCATGAGGGCTTTAAGGAGGTAATTAAACACTGCTACTCTTTACTGACAGTTCCCACAGTTCAGGTAAATCTTCCACAGCTGATTGAGACAAAATAAGTTGCATTATGTTATTAATAAAAAAACATGCAAGGGTGTACTGCTATTACATTCTACTAAAATTCTTTGCTTGCTCCAGAAATTCAGAGCCCCAAGCTTTTTGTTCTTAATCCAATGACTTTCATGTACTCATTCACTGCTCACAGTACTCATTTAATCATTTATTGTTGAATGAGATCTTTTTCTTTTTCAAAATCTGTC
Organism: Strix aluco; assembly: GCF_031877795.1. NCBI lineage: Eukaryota > Metazoa > Chordata > Aves > Strigiformes > Strigidae > Strix > Strix aluco. Next base: position 72,255,738 of record NC_133933.1, on the reverse strand, counting down.
CCAGAATAGTACAGAGTATGTCTCAAGAGACTTTAAAATGAAGCTTTGCTACCAAAGGGTCTTTTATGTCAATGGGTAACTAGAGCTGTCAGCCTCTTTTCCCAGACATTTTTCTCCTGCTCTGTGTGTGTACAAGCAAAAGAGAACAGAAAATTATGTTGGGCACCCTTGAGGGGCCTGAGACAAAACAATGCCTGTATTGGCCAGCACAAAATCACCAGGCTTACACCTTCAGCTATTAGTGTTACAAATCAAAAGGGTATTTTTAAATTTTTTTAGCAATAGTTCAAATACAAAATACAGAACTGCATAATGCCCTCCCAGCTCCATCTCCTCCCTCTCCTCTCACTGCTAAATACATAAAGGGGGGAGCGCTTGATCCCCAGAGCCTCAGAGCAGAGAACAGCTTTTTCATATACATCTGACATGTATATGTTAGCATTACATTTATTTTTGCAGATACGTCTTTATCTTAAGGCCTGTTTTCTTCTGAGTACTTAGTCTTAAACAGATTTTCTTTATTTAACGCACTGTGCAGTGGAAGGTAAGTATTGTTTTCTGCATTTTCTATGCTGGCAAATTGAAATGTGCTGTTTCCCACATAGCTTCAAAGAGTGGGTAGGAACCAGTGAGGTGTCCCCAGCTGTCACCTTTCCATGGACCCTGCCTCTTCACCACCCTGCCTTTGCTGCCAGCAGCGCTGCTTGCCTGCCCTGCCCCGGGATTGCAGCCACACATGCAGGCGCTCAGCTACAGAAATTAGGCCTGGGCTGTCTCATATTGGGCAATGAAACACAGTTAGCAGCCACCTGTGAAAATCCTGGTTTCCATGGCATTCACAGCCTGAGAAGGCAACCGTGAAAGGAAGCGAGAAGAGGACCCCATTGTTTGATGGAGAGTTCGATGCCTTAACCCCAAGGCAAGCTTTGCTCTTCTCCTGGGCTACTTGCCCACTAAGCACTGAAGTTCTTAGGAGAAAAAAAGTGTAAATCTGAAATGTAAATTATTAAGATCTGCTTCTGTATTACAAATACATCTCACCTCGGCAAATGGAAGTGCTTGTTTGTTCAAAGACTATGAAATGTTACATTTTGTGAAATCACCACTTAAGCAGAAGATGCGAATTCTTCTCATTTATCTTAATGGGACATTAACTGGAAATTTAATTACAAGGGAAAGCTAATTATCTGCAGGTTTGCCAAACTGCAGATGGAATCTACTCAACAGAATGAAATCTGAATGCTGAAGCTGATGCAAACATAAGTGCAGTTTAGTGTGGGGAAAATTTGAATTGAAACCAAATGAAAAGAACAAAATTTCCTGTAACTCCTGACAGAGAACCTCAAACAAATCACTCCTCACTGCACCATTCCCCCGGCTGTCTCTCCCTCGGTCCTCAGATCTTCTCTGCCCCTAAAAAATGAAATAACAGTCATACTAGTTCAGGTCAAAATGCATCTCAGTCAGTGCTTTTTCTTCCGTTGCCCTAAGCAGACACCAAGGAAGAGTAAGGACAGAGTGAGGCGATCTGCTACCTCCAAATACACTCTCAGCCTCTTACTATTTTCAGCTCAGGGAATTTCCTGAGTTTGTCGTGGTTTGTCTGTTAGTAACTCTCAGAGGGTCTCTGTTCCAAGTATTTGTCCAGTCTCCCCTTGAACTCCTGATCCACTTCCAGCCTTGTTCTGGCTCCCCTTGGTCTGAATGTATCCTGCCCCATTTCCTCTAATTGTGGCCCTGCGGAGAGTGGGGAGGAGGAGGAGAAGGGGAGAAAGATTTTTAAAATAAATTGTTTCCAAGTTCTTACTGCTGTGTTGCCCCTCCTAGCATGAGTCTACAAGTCCAGCTGCAGAGCTCACACTGTGCTTCCTCTTACTGCATGACAGAAAACACTGTGTGTGGCAGACAGCAGCCTTAGGAAAGCAGCAGGACACCACGTTGGTAGGAATTAAATATTTCAGACCAGATTCGGATCTCAAAAACCAGGTGTAAATCTGGAGTCACTCCCCGCAGTTTGGAAGAATTATTCTGGATTTACTCAGTCATGGCTGAATTCAGCATCAGGCTTCTTATTTTTCAAAATCACCTGGTTTCCAGGCCACAGTGGGGAATGTAACAGCAGGACCAAAAGGAAAATGGGTTATTTTATTAATAAATGCATTCTTATTCTAACAGGTATTTCTGCAACATTTGTATCCCTTCAAGAATTTTGCCTTCTCTCACACGTATACACATATAAATGTACACAGAGGTATGAGTATATAAATATTTCAGCTTACCTACTAGAAGCCAGTCTGTTTTGGCATAAAGAAACTATTCTGCCCCATTTTTCACTTCCCTCTTTTTTCTTTATTCTCTGACACTGAATTCACTTGCAGCTGTGTTAAACTGCACACCAGTGATTAGCAAACCTGGCCAAGTCACAGGGGGTTTCGGTTTGTTGTCAATACTGAAAAATGCCCTGGCGAGGAGCTGGATTCTTCTGCATCAGGAAGGACGTTTGAATTCTCTAACTTCTGGCAATTGGGAAGTGTCTACCCTCCAGAAAAGATTCACTTCTAATTACAAGTACTTATCAAAACTATTACAAAGGAACTTTTTGGCCTGTTTCTGTCTGTTGACATTTTAGATTTCAAATTTCTTCAGTTCATTGTGGGGAACAAAAAGTAAGAAGAGGAAAGGCTTTCAAGAGTGTTTGCTCTCTGGTATCAAAATGAAATCGTGAATACAATGCACCCACTTCTGCCTCCCACCCCCCTCGCTGAATCACCCTCCCTCCCGAGCACTGGATCTGGCTGGAGCTACCGGAGGTCTGAGAGCTCTCCCTGGGTTGTGTCCATAGCAAATGGCAGGCCCTGGTCAGCAGCCAGACTGAACCCACTCCATTTCTAGGTTCTTTCCAGAGAGTTGGGTTTGTAGGATAGACTTGGCACTCAGCGGTCTTCAGAGCTATGCCGCTGTGGCATTTATAAGGCCTTTTAAGCCCATTCAAAAAGAGACAGGTGTGAAGAAAGGATCTGTACAAATCCCAACCTATTATTTCTTGGATCAGTGTTAAAATTTGGCTTGCAGAAAAACACCTGTCACCCTAGTAAGGGGCATGGAAAACTGTGATGGTGGTACTTCACTCGTACACTAAGAAATATTGAATATCAGAAGAAGGTTCATATTCAGTCATTTTACTGTGGAAGTCAAGGCCTGTAACGCACATGTTCATATTCATGCATAATGGGTTAATTCATAAGACACAGATGGATATGCCATACCACAGGCTTCTTCCAACACGGCACCACTGTGCTTTGCCTCCTATATGTTCTTCCTTGTGGTTACATGGCAATTATGTGTTTTCTTCCCTTGCAGTGACTGTGAAGGTATCCTTGACACTCATTTCTGTTGCTCCTAAAGGAACTACTCTGGAGACAGTAGTTACTCATTTTCAATGTATTCTGTTTATTTAGGATACTATTAAAAAGATGAGCATAAAAACGTACCCACCTTCTGTGCTGCAAAACTATGGCTTAAGTTATAGCTAAAGTAAAATACAGGTAAACTAAAATTCTCCCAGTATTGCCTCCTAAAATTATACTGGCTTTCACACTGAAACTGGAGCTAAATCAGATGACAACGGATTAAGCACAATCTAAATCTAAATTTGTTTCACAACTACAAAACACATAAAACAATTGAAAAGCCACACATGGGAGAGAAGAAAGAGGAAGTCACCTAGGAAAGAGAAGCTTTTTCTTTTACACGATTCCTCAAAGTTATTTCAGCTGGGAAATAAATCACATATCTTTGTGAACATGAGCACTCTCGTGTAAACCAAATGCACATGCTATTCCATGTTTGGAATGTAGTATTTCAGAAAGGAAACAGAAAACAGACCTCCAAACTGTTTACCACCTTGTCCTCCCTCCATTCCTTGCAAATTCTACATATTTGCATTCTATGATCAGTAAACAGCATGGAGTCTTGTCAGATATGCCACACTCCCTCCCGCAGCTCACGGTGAAAAGCTAAGGCTGTGTTCACTGCGAGGGACTGCCAGCACGGGATCTCAGAGCAAACAAGGTTCTCTTCGGCTGGTCTCTGAGGACACATGCCAACAACTCAGGTGGACCGGGTAAAGAGATGTGCTGTGTTGTCATTTTTTAGCTATTGTATTATTGTTCCTGAAGAGGCTCAGAGACCTATGTTTTAAGCTCTTAGAGGAGCTATCAGAACTGGGGTGTGGAAGCATCCTATCATGAATGTTGGGCAATGCTACCTTGGGCCTTCATGGGTACTGCTGCTGCTGAATCTTAGTTCAAACTCTCTCTGCAGGAGTTTGGAGAGGATCAGTAATGGCACAACCCTTCACAAGCAGGTAAGAAACCCTCTGAGAAATTTTGAGCTCTAGCTTTGAGCTTTGAGCTCTTCAGCCTGCATCGCTTGATTTTTCAAGACTGCCTGGCTCAAAATAACATGCCCAGTGGTGAGAGGGTACCCCTGACTGGTCAGTTGAAACAGGTCAGCTCCTACACACCATCAAGGAAGTTAAGACAAACTTGAAGGTATAAACAATATGTCTTCATTCCTCTGATCTTTTGGATATATCATACAGGGCAGGCAAGTACTTCCAGTTGAGACAAAAGGTTTGGGTGAATCACATGGTGAATATATGAGCTGTATTTGATGATCTTGTTAATGTTCTTACACTGTCCTTGGGGAATATTGGTCTTCAAGCTTACAGGAAGGACCAAAAGATCTCTTTCATTCTCAGTCCCTGGGGCAATCTCTTGCTTATGTTCTCAGTGCATGGCATTATCAGGATACAACTTGTCTCCTGGTGAGCTCTCCTGGCACTGATGATGAAGCTGACAAAACTGTGTTCAAAACAAACAGATTTCAGCAAACTGGTTGCCACTGCCTGTTTTACATGCACAGCCATGTTCCCACTCACCTGTCTTGAGCAGACAGATTCTTTGTAGTCCACCTATCAGTGAAAATGTTCTTGCCACAGCTTTGGTAGATTGGATGTGAATAGTCCATTAAGTAAATATTGATGCTTTGCAAGTATAATTAAGAGAATCATGCTTTTACAGGAGCCAACACCTGTGGTTTATTTTTGTTGGACACAGAAATGTCTGTGATAAAATCTTTTAAGGTATTTAAATATTTAGGTAATTTTTAGGCCTTTAGGGTGGATTTTATTCTCAGTCAGACAGCATGCATGACGAATAGGTCTCCTTTCTCTGCTTGTCTCTTTCTGATATGGGACAATTTCTCCATTATAGAATGATACTTCAGCTATAATAACAGTTGGTTTGCTCGGGTTAAAAATAAGAGAATTTCATTATATTCATAAAAATAAGGGATTTCATTAATCTCACTGAAGGTTTTATCTCACATCTGTTCATTGAGTGCAGTAGCTTAAAAGGAGAGCATGACGTTTCAGCCATTTTAAGTATGCATTTGTCTTAAAAACTAATGATACCCCAATAAAACCTTGGTTGTTAGTTCCACCATTCTGCAGATGACACTAATGATTATGCAGCCCTGAAAGTAGATGTTGCTTCTCCCCACTTCATATTTGTTTGCGTTCAGAATATGTCCAACTTCATCAAATATTGTCTGAACTTTGCATATAGTCTCAAGGTACTAAACCAGGCCTTTTAAACCATTTCTTTAATATTTTTCTGGAAGACCCTATGTGCAGAAAACATTCTAAATGATAAGTATTTGCATTTCCTAACCAAAACAATGAAGTCAATAATTCCATACTATGTTTACAAAGCCCAAGAAGACATCCACACTGGTAGGGTTTTAAGCACTGATGCAGCTGATCAATTCATTAAACAGCTGTTGGCATGGATAGTCCTGATGTGTCCCGTGTCTAGGCACAGACACAGCAGTTAAATTCTGAGCTGTCAGGGCAAACACATACATCTTCAGAGGGCTTTGCCACAGTGACCACAGATATACACCAGATAGAAGATTCTCTGAGCAAATAAATAATTGTTTGGAGGACAATGCTTCAAACTATTGACAAGAAAGTGCTTTTCAGTTTGCTCTGAGGACAAAGGGCTGTGTAACTCTCGTGAGTTTGGTCACAGAGGACTGCTTTGGTTTCTGCAGTCCACTGAATTACCTTGGAATTTAGAAAAGGTTTTATTTCTGCAGCCTAAAATTTTATCTCATTCAGTCTTTGAACAAAGCTTAATTGTTCATTTGCTTTTCAGTTCAGCAGCCAGCCTTTAAAAATATAATGCTGTCTTCTCCTGAGGCTTCGTGCTCAACATTCACATGGTCAGCTGGTTCTTTTTTTCTGCTGTCGATACTTTCTTTTCATGAGATGGAAATTGAGATGACCCCAAGCAAGCTCACAGAAGGTTTTAAAAGACATTATTATGACATCAATCTTGTGCCAGTCTTGAGAGGTAATATTTGTAGTCTTATCACCTGCACAAGAAAGACGACTTTCTCACTCTTACCAACAGCAAATAGTTCAAACATGCAGACTAATCTTCCCTCAACAGTCTGTGTCACACATCAGATTATTAGTAAAGTTTTAATGGCCCACATCTCAGAGGAGTTGTAAGCAGCATCTCAGGCTGGTCTCCCAGACCTACCAACTCAGCTCTCATGCTTCGGCTCCAGAACTCAAAAGGAGAGTGTGTCTGATCAAACTGGCAGTGTTGGCAGCAGCAGGACTTTTTTTCCTCAGCTGAAATGACTGCAGATCTCTATCCTCCCTTCCTTTACTTCATCTGGTTTCCAAAATGGTGACAAGGCAGGAGAGTAGGAGGCTGGGCTCTTGGCTGAAGTGGCAGGAGTTAGTTGGTGCTGCCTCAGGAAACTGCCCGGCGCATCCATCCAGAAACGCGGGGCTTGGGGAAGAAAGACTCACCACAGCCAGCTGTGAGAAGACATTTCTCTCTCCAGAGCTGCTCTCTTCTCTGTCTTTCACCAAAAATACAGATTGTGGAAGTATGGTGCTGTGGAGGGGCATGGCATTGAGCAGATGCAAAAATGTTCCAGCACCGGAGAGTCTGGGCTCTCTCCCAGCTGTGCCTTCGGCCAGCTCCCATGAGCAGATCAGGACTGCTGTAGATCATGCAAACAAAGAGACATGTGGCAGAAGTGAAATTGTCTGAGCTGAAACAAAATGGCAAACCTGAAATAACCCCAGACAAGTCACAGAAAGATAAGGTGGCCGTTACTTGTTTCAAACTGGTTGAAAAACAGCTTGCTGAGAGTTTAATGAAAGCAGCACAAAAAAAAAAAAAAAAAAAAAAAAGCAGCTCAAAAACATTTGGCTGATTTTGGCTATTGTTGTCTTCTTGACCCAGTGAGAAACAGATTAATGCAAGAAAAATATCTAATCAGCTGGAGTAAATTAGTCTATTAAAATCAGTGTGCATCCTTGTGTGAGTACAGCTATGCTCATTCGTAATTGTTTACAGGAGCAAAGCCTTAGAGGCTTTGACCCTGCCAACACATTCACACATACTTAAGTTTACCACGGTGAACAATCCCATTTGGCAAATGGAAAATCTCACCGTGGTATTGTACATGCCTAACAGTTGGCAAGATCGGCACCTTGGACTCAGTTTTCTACAGTAAAGCATATTTTTGGCACTAAGGAATTGATAGAAGGTAGCCAAATAATCTATCATATACACAAAACCTGTATGTCTTAAACCGAAAAGTATTCAGGGAAGGAACTATATTTTTCCACAGATGAGGTCAGTGTTTAACATATTGCAGGTGCTACCAAAATTCAAATAATAAATAGAGAAAATAACTTGGCATCATTTATTTATTTGTTTCTTTGTGGATTTATGAGAAGGCTGACAAGAATAAAAGAAGAAAGTACAGCTTGTTATCATTAATTCTGAGGTTTAATAGTCTTTTATTTACTTTGGTGTAGAAAACTTCAAAACTATCAAATCCATCTATGTTTTCTGGGTACCTGGTGACATTTGAAATCTTACATAAATAATGCAGAGCTCAGGTTGGCCTCACCCTCCAACACTTATTTCAGCTTCTTGGATAACATTAATAAGATCAACAGCAGGTGACACTGCATGTGACAGTGGCTCTTGGAAGAAAATTCTCTAATCTACCTGGAGATGGACTAAAATCTCTCATTAATTTCACATGGATCATCAGAGAGCATCTGTGAGGTAGCACAAGTCTGTGGATGACACAACCCTGCTTGCCAACAGAAACCTTCCCTTCAGCACTACTCATTTCCTAAGACATACACTCTCAAATCCTGCATTCTTGACTGAAATCATGGAAACAAAATGATGTAAATTAAAAAGCTGTGTCATAAGCAACCTGAGGATGCCCCTGATGCCTCTTTCAGAGCCAGAATTTATCGGGTCAACAACTTCTGACTCCTCCTAGCCCATTTGGCCACCTCTATAACCAGCATGTTAGCAACAAGGGAAACATATCCTTCTGTGACGGTAATTGGCTCCCTTTTGAGGCCCCGTTTTACATTGGCATAGCAAAAAGAAGTCTCAATGCAAGTGAGAGCTAGACCCAGAGAGGAGTAAGAAGCCCCACTTGCAGTGTAGAGCTTTTTGAAGCGGGTGAGTTTCACCACGCTCTGGTTTCAGCACATCTTTGCAGGGGGTGGTCTATGTGGTTTTGTGACACAAAAGTTTCATTTTAAGTTTGGGGTGTTGGGTGAAAGAAGATATTTGAGAAGAAATTGGGTGAAAGATTTACACATATTTTGAAAGCTTCACACATATCTTTGAATCACACAAATCTGTTCACAAACCACCTGGTTTCTAGTCCAAAGTAGGATTTCACTGGATTTTTCCAGGTAAAATTTCTAAGAGCTTGAATTTTGATCTGTCTTATATATGTTTGAGATTATTTTAAAAAGCAGAAAGAAAAGATTTAGTATTTTAAACCACTTTATTTCAGTAGTAGTCTACCACTTTTGCAGATTAATTTAGTAAATGTTGCATAAACATTAGAACTTAATATTAGTAAGACTGCAGTTACAAAGTTTCCTTTTATTTTTTCCAGAAAAAATGGTTTTCAACATTCATATAGTGTGAAGAAGAAAGCAGAGTCTATAAAACATTCTGATGATAAAAGCAGTATTACTGATAGAAATTTCTAGGTTTAAGTAGTCCTCATCACATATCTCTTACAAACTTAAGAATATTCTTTATAGCAATTTCATAATGTAGCTATCTAAAACTTCTATATTAAGCCCTGGATTCAAGCAGGTATTCATTTTTTGTGACTTTACAGGTACAATTGGTACATTGCTCTTGGCAGACTGGCAAGATAGCACACAGGAATTATCTCATTTAACTGTAGATCAATGCCATGACTGCAACTATAAAATTGTAGGCAAATTGTAAGTAACTACAAGGTTATTATCAATCACTTTTAGCTCTGCAGTGGCACAGGAGAGAGGACAGATACCGTAATAGGCTCTCTGCTGAGTACATTTCATTAATATACTCTGTTTTCTTCCAGAGTCTTGCACATCTCTTGCTCCTGACGGCTACTTTTGTCTTGCTAGTGGTAAAAGTAGGGTTCAAGTAAATACATCAGGATCAGTGATGCTTTTCTTCTTATAGACAAAAAGGTTTAATTATCTATTTATTGTTTGTTAGAAATTTATCACATGGTCATTTAATAAAATCAACCAGTATCTTCCTGCTGTCACTTGGTAATTATTAGGTCACAGCCCTAAGTGGAAGGCAAAGCAAAACCAAAGGTCCATAGTGGGTTTCCAGTATAGACAGATGTTACGTTACTGAACATAGTAGCGTTACAGGGGCGTAAAATCAAGAGGCTGGTCAAACCCCAATACAGTTCCTCAACAACTGACTAGATTTTAACAGATAATGCATAGGGGCAGGAATGGAGCCACAAGCTTTGTCACTGATGCACATTATCAATGGCTGCAAAGTCATTTAAAGATTTAAAGCAGCAGTACAGGAGAGTAGACTTTACCCTGTGTTAAAAACATTTTTTGCCCATCTCAAATATTTCCTTTTAAAATTACCTTTTTAAAAACATTTATTTCATTCCTGACCAAAATCCTTCACTTCAGGTAGTTCTCTGACTTCAGCTCTCTCATGGCCATGGTGGAACTTAATGTTCTGAGCCAGGGAAACAGTTGTAACATGCATTGTCACAAAAGGGTCTCTTGAGGATTTTACTCCAGGGGAGAATTGAGTACAGTAGTCACTTGCTCCAGGATTTCTTCTTACCTGCCTATATTTCATCTTTCCACCATAAAGAGAGGAAGAGGAGGGGCCTCCAGGAAAGTAAGGTGGAAAATTTATTTCTACTATCAGTCCAAAAGTGGGCATCATTCAAGAAAGAGCTGTCTGGTGATGATCTCCAACTAATTCAGAATAATTTTGCAAAAATAATGCCTAATAGCATTTCACAAGGCTATTCTAACACAGAACTTCTTACTAGGCTTTGATGTAGATGTATAGGGACACATTTCAACCTTGCGACAAGTGCATCCTTCCAAGGACATCATTAATTCAACCTGAATGACAAACTGTTGACTTCAAAAATACTATAGTTGTTGTAAATGCAGTTTATAGGCTGGTGGTTTGACAAACTTTGTGTCTGGGATCTTAGTCTATTTTTCTCCCCAAAAACTGCAGAGAAAAATTTCTGTCCAGAGATTTAGTTCAGGACAAAACAGGTCTGCTAGCCAAGAAACCTAGCCACTAACCTGCTGAGTGACTGCAGGCAAGTCATCTGCTCTCTGTTCCCTCTGCCATGTGTTCTCCATCTATTTAGAGCATAAGGATGTCTTCTGGGACTGCCACTCACTGCGTGTTTCTGCAGGGCTCAAATACCCCAAAACCCTCCCTCCACATGGGCCTGTAGGTGATACAATGACTGTAAATATCCATGCAAGAGATCTTTACCATCACACCATTTCCTAGTGGAATTTCATTTAATCCAAATATCCCACTCTTATTTTCAGTGATTGGGCAAGGCAAGTCCCCAGGTGTGAGAAGCCCTCCAGCTGCCTAGAAACTGAAGCTACAGACAGCTGTAGTAGTATTAAATACCTCCCCAGGATCCTTCTAGCTAGCAGTTGTCTTTTGTTCTCATCTCTTTTCATATTACCCTTATACAGTCCTCTTGTATAGCCAATACTAACCTGAAAAATGTGAAGAAAAAAAAAAATCAAGCTTGCCTTAGTTAATTTGTGTTGACAACATAGACACAGACACACACAAATATTTATATATTTATAAAATATACACATTTTGCATACAGAATGCTGGAAACTTTCTAAATGAAGCAGAGATCTGAAGTCAGAGAAATTCCGCTAAGTTATGGTCAAGGGTGCAAAGATGAATTGATTTAAATACAGTCTGCTAATAAAGAAAACTGTTTTCATCTCTGTACGTATATTGAAAGAATCCTGTCTCCAGCAACTGACTTCATCATCAAAAAGCATCAAAATGCGGTGTCCTTGCAGATGTGTATTTATCTGAACCCCAATATATTAAAACCTCAGAGAAAACGTAAAACTGATTCCTCAAGACAAAGAGTTGCCTTTTGTGAGGGTTCACCGTATAGTCTGGTCACCATGACAATAATTACCAACTGGCTCACAGTGTTATCTGAGACACCGCAGGGACCTGACTTACACAAAAGAGAAAGCAGAATGCAGTACACTGTATTCCACTGGACTGTAAGGCAGGTAAGCATTAATGAATATTGAGATTAAATGACAGGCAAAGAGTCAAATACTAGTAAGCAATAGGATCAGTTCATACCTTCCCCCAATGCCCATAATGTCTTTACAGGCCACGTAAGCTTTCCATTTGAGTTACATCAACTATAACACCATCCTTAACCTTGATACAGTTTTTTTCTGCAGATTTTTTTTTTTTTTTTCAGATGGCAAGCTCTTTCAGCAAGGATCATCTCTTCTTTGCTGTTTGCAAACAGGGCAGACCCCTCTCATGTTTAGCAGCATTTCCATATGTACATGGCTGTCCTGATGACTCCAAATTAATTTTGTCATAAGGAAAGATTAATGTGCAAGAATGGCAGCATCAGACCTGGACCAGGGATACACAGAAGCATGCCTCAGGTACCAGTAAGGCAAATAATCCAGCAATTAATGATGAGGAGAAAACTGACCACAAAAAACAGAACGCAGACTTTATGAAACTACTAACATGAGACTTGAAAAGTAGCAGCACATCATCTATTTTAATTGCATGGTTCCTCTGAAATGAAGTGCCCCATTAATGGTTACATGTCCAGTGTGCAGGTGAGACTGTTGTCAAATCCATCACTATTCAGTCAAAAACCCTAGGGTGAAATTCTGTGCTGTGTAACAAAAAACTTACGGCTGAGAAAAAGGGAGCTTTGATGGCTTAAAACAGTCTTCTTATCATCCAACTTTTAGCTGCCTCAGGAGCTATAGCTGACATCGACCACTTTTATGCCCTACTACCTCGTTTTTTACCAAGGCCCTTCAGAACAGAGAGAACATTGCAATGAATTACATGAGCTACCATCCAAGGATGTATTTGTTTCAGTCAGACCTAGTGAAGAAGGCATGCTCAGCAGAGGAGAGACAGGAGATAGGAGAGAGAACAAAATTAGGGAAGTGAAGAGGAGCTATTCAAATTAACTCATTGCATCTGTCTTAAGTCATACAAAAAGATATAATTTCACCCAAGAGCAAACCTTCCAAATGGCAATTTATTTTCTAGAAATTATTTAATGGCACACCACTACTTGAGTGCCTGGTACTTTACATACAAATAAAAATGGCAAGTCCCTGCACTTCAGTGTTGTAATCTAAATTAGACTTTTGAGACCAAGTCCTCTGTGGATATAAATTAACATAGCTCTACTGGTGCTGGAGGAATTATTTATGCACAGAAGGAGAAACAATATCAGGAAAAGACATTTTTGACTGTAAATGATATGGGAAAAAGACACTTCTTAACTGTAAAACACCAACCCAGTCCTGATTGTTTTTATTTAAATTATTAATCCTCTGGGATTCTCCAGTGACTCTGATTTTACAACATTTGTAGATCTGGTGAATCCATATATTGATTCATAAAGGAATAGGAACAGACCTTTCAGCTCTCAAACAGAGGAAACAGAGGGATGAGCCATGTAAAACAAGGGAATTCTATAACCAAGGCTTCTAGGCTGCTTACATAAAACTCCTGAAATTTTGGCTTTAAAGGTCACAAATGACAGCAAGGAAAATGGTCATAAAAATTAGATATGCTCATATTTAAAGCAAAAAAAATAATTCCTTAACTATTAATTATTGTCAGAGCCAGTGCCTTCTCTGAGCTTTCAGATCTCGTGGTGGAGGTTGTAAATCTTTCTGAAGAGAAGCAACAGCAGTAGGGTAGGCATGAGCACACTCCTCATGCCGCCAGTATGTGCTGTTAGTATCTGTGGTGGTGCAACTCTTCAACAACATGGCTGCATTCAATATTGCCTTAGAGCCAAAGCATTTCTACTTTATTGCAACTGGTTATGATCCCTTCAAACAGAGGGACTACAGCTAGGCTATTCATCTTTCAGTGATACACTGATGGGCCTTCAAAGGTGATACAATATTGCTTTTTTTTTTCTTTTTCTTCTCTGGAGACATTAGGTAATGGTATTTATATATGCTGACGTTCATCAAGACAGTTCACTTGTGAAAAGTTCCTTGGGAATGTTGGGAAACCAACAGGTATGCTTCTATTTTCTTACTGCTAATTCCTCTTATTTAAAAATACTGCTGATGCATTCTGCCTTCTCAAAAAATATATCCAAATGGGCCCACAAAAATCAAATCAAAAAAGCAAGATGTATGTGATGTTAAAAATATACATTAAATCATTTAAAGGGAAAAAGATTTACAGTAGTAGGAGACGACATAGTGCTCTGAAGAGAGGCATTAGCAAGTGCTTCGTCCTCTGGACTTCTACTGAATATGCTTTACTAGGAAGATTTTACTCATCAGTCATGTTCTGCAAGTTGAATGACAGTGATGTTTTCCCAGACTGATCAATTTATTAAATGAGGATTTTATATCACCCCATTTATTGTAAAGTGTAAAACACAGGCTAAGTGGCTAAAAAACATTTTTACAGATGAATATTGCATTTATTATTGGACTAGGCAGAAGTGAATCAAATTCTAACATGAAAAATGTGCTTTTTCTGGGTTTGATTTGTTTCTTCACAAAAGTGTTGTTTGAAACAGTAGAGATGGCATCTTTCCTTAACTGAACAAGCTTTTAAATGTAATGCAATGATAGGTGCACAAAAATGCTCTTAGTGGTTGTATATCAGTAGATAATCCTCTCAGATTTTAAAAAAAGCCTTATCCAAGGTTATCTCAGTCTGTAAGCTATGACCCTTTCAGGTAAATTAATAGAAAGCCCTAACTTACTAGGCTTTAGGCAAGGGTTCTATATGGTGTGGTGTTTTGTAACTCATAATCCTCTATAAATTAAATCTATTCACATACATCTTCCAAAAGAAAGAGAAGTGTTAATGAAATAAAGATCAGAAAGTAACATGAAAGAGAAATAAATTTACTTTATTGCACCTATTAATGAAAATATGGACACTGTGTGATTAGTAGCTGGGGACACATTTATTAAATACTGAAGAAAAAAAGACTTTCAGTACAAAATTATTCTGTAGATTATTTCTTTTATCTACCATTGAAAATTATCTAGGACAGAAGTTCAATACAGAGAGATGCTTGTGTAATAAGCATGAATGAAATGGATTGATAATATTTGAAAAGGAAAGCTCAAAAATATTACAAAATAAAAAGAAAGCTCAAAAATGTTGTACTTCTATTGTGCTACATTTGGCAATATCCAGTGCAGAAGAAAAGGGAGAGGGGTGAGGGAGAGGAGAGGACCTATTCAGTTACACAACCCTATATGTGTGGGGCCAAATTTTAACGAATTGTTACAGTTTATGTACCAGTGAGGAATGGAAAACCATGATACGTGGATACTCTTATAGCTGAAATGAAAACTGAACAGACATATTGACATGTGCAATGTTTCGGTGTATAGGAATCAAAACTTACGGCAGGAGTACAAACCATACACATTTCTTCCAATGTAAATGGATTTTTCGAATATAAATTCATGTAATTAAAGTTTTTTTTTGTCACAAGAAAGGTATTAAAAGCTTATTAGAACTGTTTTTTTAATTTAAACTGGTACTTTACATCTTCACCAGCAATGAAGATGAAGTCTTCAGAAATCCCCATTATTCATTTTGTTGTAAGGAAAACACAGGGCTTGCTATAGGGTTAGACTGTCAAAATAAACACTTTTCATCTTTTCTGACGTACTGTGTGTGTGCATGTTTGCAGAGGGCAAAGGATACTCTTCAAAAATTTCAAGACTTCAAACAAAGATTCAACACTAAGCAAACACAACCTGTTTTAAATAAGAGTTAGGAAAAAAAAAAAAAGCCACAGCTGTCACTTGTGAGTGGTCAGTGTTTCTGATGCCTTTGAAACATTCATGCACCTTCTCATCTGTGCCCCTAGTTCCTGTTATAAAAAATGCTACAAAAGCAAAGTTGTGGATGAAAACAAGGATGTGTTAGACATCCTACAATCCAGTGTGCCCTTCAATTACTGACATTGCAAGAGCTGTGGAAACAGGAGGACTAGCTTACATTTGGATTCTTACTTTATCTCTTTACTCAGAGAGAATTGGCATGACAATATTTTGTTTTATTTAAGAAAAACAAATCTGACAATCCCAAATTTTTCCAGCCTTACTAAGTAATTCTGTTAAATGCTTATTTACACATTTTCGCTGAACACCTTCTCACTTCAGTAGGAATGAAATGTGCACAACAGGAAAGCACATGACACATAACCTGGGAGAGACAAAAAGGCAAGACACTAGAGCAGCTCGTAGGCTGGAGATGAAAATAGTCCTCTGAGAATGGGATTTTTCTTCTACAGACAGGTGTGCTGTAGGTTCCTGGATGACACAGGGATACCTAAGCCTTAATCTTCCCTGCCAAAGCACTTCCGTCTGAACCAGGGTTTCACCTCATCCCTCAGACCTTGTATCCACACAACCCTGCGGTGTCCGGGTCAACACAGCCACGACACCAGGGTTTCACTTGAACTGCTGACAGGCCTCATGCGTGCCAGCAGCCATAATGTGGTGACCCTTTCCCTACACAAATGTACTAATCACAGCTCTATCATGAAAAAGAGACACCTATCATTCAGTTTGGGTTAATTATTAACCCATGGGTGGAGTTCAGCTCCAGATCAAGGCATAAAAATGTACATAACTACATGAACCTACCTACATGCTCCCATGTCCTTGCTCTGACTACGGTCAGGAAACCTCATCAATACAGTTAAAACATGATTCAGCTAACCACAAAGTGTCTACTTAGCTTTCTAGGTGCTGCTGACAGTACAGGCCATAATGGAAGCTTAGAGATGTAGCATGCACATGGCCACCTAAGCAAAGATGCCTTTCTCTGGAGCTGGGCTGTCCCAGCCCATTGGTCATTGTTACATGCTGGGTCAGCTCTGAAGAAACAAACACACATGCCATTTTCTTTTTCCAAAACATATCTTCCAAATTCGCACTTCTTGGAAAAAGTTTCAATTCTATCAAAGTGAATGGAGCTGTATTTCCTTAAACCAAGTCTGCATGTGTTCTGGGAGGCCCATCTATGCAAGCACTGACAGTCTGAGACAGAACATAAGCATCAAAATATAGACACAGCTGAGCAGGTAGACACAGTAGAGCAGTTGAAAAATCGCTCATAGTGTGGGTTTCGGAAAGGAAACCATTTGAAACTGCCTAAATGAACGGCGTCAGCTAGAAAAACCAAATGCTCTGACAGGCATTTTCATATTGGAGCAGAGGTTTCTTTGTGGTTACATCTGAACAACACTACATGTTGAGAGAAACCCAAGCACGACATTTTGGCTAGGGGTGCACACAATGTATAAGGACGTAAAAAATTTGTAAAGGTTTTTTTAAATCAATACATTAGTGTCGCAGACTATCGTGTTATTACAGCTGTGCTGCACCTGCAATCAGGGTGAAAAGTTGCATTTACATTTGAAAATTGTAAATACAAATTACATTTGTACATTTGAAAAAGTTATAAAAAATATAATGGCAGTGCTTGGCAATGTGTCTTTTGAAATAATCTAGTTCCCATTAATTTGAAATTGTTAGCATGTTTTATGCCATTAGGTATCAAATGTCTTTTTGTAATTACATGAGAGATGACAACCAACAAATAAAGAAAATGTGTTTAAGTGCCCAGGAAAAACAAATTAGTTTCATCTGCAGTTCACAGAAATTTTAGAGTCATATATCATTGTTTTTGTTGTTATTTTTTAAAGCTGCTATGATTTATTACTCTAACCATATAGCCACAAATTGAAAACATGGATTAAAATGTCTCCTACTTGACCTTTTCGCAGATATCCCATGAATATAAATATTAATTGTTTGCATTTAACAGCTGCTGATCAAGTAATATATTGTAAAAAGTATTGTTTGAAATATTATTCTATCATACAAATTGCATAGTTTCATAGCAAATTTTATGGGTTTTTTATGCTAATAGGCACTTTACAAACCATTGCATAACCTCCACAGATTTACCCTACATGAGTGGTTGTATATGATGACTTCTCAAATGATGACTTCTGGTCTATGACTGGATAATCTTTGCACTTTATTGGTACAAGAAATCCTCTTTGATATTAACTCTTCACCCAAAACAAATCTTGACTTTTATTTATTCATTCAGAGATGAGAAATCAGTTAGCTACTCATGCATAAAACTTTAAAAACGAATTCACAACAACAAAACTGAAACAAACCCTTTTCACTTTCTTTTGGAATTCTATTCCTGTTCACATTTGCAGTGCTTACTTTCACTCTTAGGCTTGTCCTTATTTCTCTCAGGCACTGCACTCTCAGTGAAGACTTAAGTTGTCTCTGCTTGGCACAAAGCAAAGTAAAAGATAGTGCTGAGCTGCAATGATTGAAGACAAATAATAGAAGCAAGCATATTGTCTCAGTACCGCTACTAAATTCTGGTATGGGTTGCAGCCTATTCTCCCTCCTGCGCCTCATCTAGTTGAGGCACTGAGGGAGAAAAGATTGCTTACTCACTTCTTCCCAGTGTGTATATCTGCTGTAGGAGCAAGCACACAAACAGTAAGCCCTTACACTCATGCAATGAATTCCATTAAATTAAACTTACACAAGCCTTTAAAAGATACAGCTCATGTGTACTCTGAAAAATAGCTATCTCATCTATCGCTGCACATGAAGCTCCAAGAAAGGCATATTAATTCACAAAATACTAGATATTCCTAAATTTTGGCTAGCTTTTGGGTGAAAACTGAGAATTAAATAATTAAAATAATTTTATGATTTCTTTTTAATGCCCAAAGCCTACTAGATGTTAACAGGATTACTGAATGTTTAGTTTATCACAAAATCATTCTCATCCTGCATTAGAATATTACTTCTTGTCATCATTTGGTTTCTTAGGAAGACCTTTCTCTACATGTATATTGAGGAAGACTGGCTTTGTGCAGTTAGGATTACTTGCCTTCTAGCCCCACTGGACTTGTAGGCCATGTCATAAATTAAAAGCTCTTGGGACATAATAAGAAAATGTTCACTGCCCCTACTACAAATACTCAAATGGCTCTGATATCCCAGCATGTTGGTGACCCTACACTGTGTGTTTTGAAGGAGGATAGGGGGTTGCTTAAATTTGACATAAAGTTGCTTGCCCATCAGTTAATCAGTCAGTCATGTCCAAAATGAGAGCTGTAAAAGGACTTGTCATACCGTTTACACCAGCTGCAACAGTTTCCCATTGGCTACTTTGCCTCTCTTTATTTTCTGCCAGAACAGACAGATTTTTTCAAACACCTATTTTTCTCAAAACGAGTTGCATCAAAAATTTCATCTTCAGGTCCCCCTATGATTTCTTGTAGGGAGTGTTTACTATTCATATTTATAAATGATAGGTTTCTTTCCTACTTTATAACCATTTTCTGATCTGTATATTGGCCTGATGTTACAAAATTATTTGCTGCTTGTCCTACAGGGCAGTGAAAACAATTTAGTGTCTCCATGTTTGCTAACATTATACTACTCATTAGAAAGCTACTTTAAGTTCCCATTTATTGTAAACACATTGGTTTATTAGTGAGCAAGAACACTTTCTGGGAATTATCATTTCTGATGCCCTAGAAAAGTGCTTTCTGTACAAATTTTATTTTTTAAGTTGAGTCTAAGACATACTTACGCTGTGGCTTCTGTGTCCTTAATGAACTGCCACCTGCATGGAAATACACTGCCTCCCTCTGCTACACCCATGGAATCGGGGCTTCCAATATGCAATTTATAGATTTTTGCCCACAGAATCTCCTCTAAATGGCATTTATTTGAGATGCATTTTTAAGCGGTTTCAGTCTTGGCCTGAATATTCATCTGCCTTTATAACCTTCTCAGCTGTTTGTCCTGTCTCTGGCCTTGTTTATAAAGATAGTGCGCAGTAAGTCAGGGTATGAATTTATGGTTCCTTGCCACTAACTCTCTGTAAACACTCCTACAGCATACTGAATTGCCTTGGTTTGAAACAATTTAATCCTCTGAGTGACCACAAAAGAGGCCATACAGGAAACCAAATTAATTGTAAATTCACAGCCTAGCACACTTCTTTATGTAGACAAGCCATCTATTTCACTTAATTCTTTGCAACTACCTTGTAGTGATGATATACCAACATCCCCAAGAAAAAGTTCATTTACTCTTCCTGCTTTCACTTTCACTGCCATGACTCTAGAGCTGGTGTCTAGTCAGTGAGAGAATCTTATTATAGCAACGTCCAAATGTGACATACAGCAAGGATTAAAGTGTTATCCAACTTGTACATGCATAAGCAGGCTCCCTGGAAACAGAATTCAGACTGATACTTTCATTTTCAAACCTGTATTTTCCTCCATCTGAGCAGTCAATGGAGCATCTTCCTTTCTAAGTAAGATCCAATTATAATGAGAGCTTGGATTGACAGGAAACATTATTATAACTGAATGAGCTGTCAAATCCATGATTAATAAGGTTTTTCATTTAGGTTCAACAATAGCAGCATCAGACCACTGGCATATTATTATTCAATAACTCATAACATTCATAAGCAGGTTTACTTTCCATTTTGGAGGATAGAGGGAGATCTCTCACATTCAGATGTTCATATGGGGCAGAAGTGGTTTCAATATTTCATGAGAGGATTTTGTCTCTGTGTTTTCTGAAGGTGCAAACTAACGAAAAGCCTCATACAAAATCTAAGCCTGCTGTTTAAGGATTTAGTTTCTGTTTTCCTCTTAGCTTCCATATTTTTGCATTCACATTCTTATTGCTTGAACCATGAGAGCAGAGAGGGAATATCGGTAGTGTAGGAGGTTTGTAGCCTGTGTGTCTATATCGTCAGATGCTGACAGTATGGAATATAAGTAGGAGGCAAACCAAGACCTCTGTGGTCCGTCTCTGTTCAACAAGGTGCAAGGCAGAAGATAAACAGCAGATATTTCATGTTATCCACTGTGTATGTATGCATTTTAAAATCATTGCGTGTGGCTCAAGCAGAGCAGATTTTTTCTACTATACACTGCTTTTCATTTTTATGTGAGAGACATTAAAAGCGGGATAGTTATGAATTAGGTATTCACAAGAGGAAAAGAACATATTTAGAAAGAAAAATCCTCCCTCTCAAAAAAACCTTTTTATAACAAAAATGCAATTCCCTCCATCCTACATAAATTCTGCTTTCCCATCCCATTTCACAGTTTGATAGAAGATAACTGGATATCCCATTTTTCTGTTTCACTAGTTCTCAATTTCACCTTCCTAGCCTACCTCCTTAATCCAGTCTTCCATCGGAATGGTGGTGCTGTTTCATCATTGCAAGTAGTATAAATGATTTGGCTGTAAAGGCTGTGTGCTAGGGTTGACTTAGAAAAATGGCCTTTTAGTCCAGCATTCATTTATACATCATCAGTTACGTCCCACTACTTTTTATCCAAATATGATCTATCAATATAAAAATAGATATAACTCATACTGTAGCAGTCTCTTTCCTCATTTTCTTCCCTTGTTGACACCTTGCATGCTTGCACAAGCTAACCTTTAACATGCGGCTTTTAGTTTAATGTTATCATCTGTCAAAGTCCCACAAACTGGGGAAATGTATGGAGGCATTCTGAGAAGCATCTGAGTTTCCATCCATAACCTTTCATGTCTTGAAACTAACTGCTACCTTCTATAAACCAACAGGTGAAGACTAGGCTTAAGACACCAGATATACCACAGCAGATGCAGAAGGCAAGCACAAAGGCTGATGTCTGCTATAAGAATAAACTATGAAGTGGTTAACAAAAATCCAAACTTACAAAGGTGTTAGAGGGCCTCAAGGTTAACACCTTGCAATGTTAAATGGGACAAGTTCACACCTCTCTTCTTTCTTGTTTCTTCCTCTTTCAAATGTCCACACTTCAGAATCCAGCTGTCCTAGACAACAGTCACCTGCTTTTTGCACCTCTTCTGTAAATTAACATTCAGTGGAAAACTTTAAGCAAGATTAAAATGTACTAGTGTCCAGGAATTTCATTGCTGTTATTATATTTCTGTTGTTACTGTTGTTCCTATTGTGGTAGCCAATGCACAAAAAGCTGCATACCTGCAAAAAATTATGCTTGTCTCTATAAATATCCGAGATGGGAAAATGAAGTATTGTGTCCCATTTCATAGACAGAAGAGACAGCTATATGAACAAGTTGCCACCAAGTAAATGAGCGTGGATTTACAGCTCATTAACTACTCCATAGCAACTGTCTGTGTGGTTATTGCTCCAGAGTAAATGTGAGGTAGCTCTGACCCTTACTGAAAGTGAGGCAATGTATCTTACATTTACCTGAGATTTAAGCATCCATATAAAGTAACTAATGAGCTGTAAATCCACACTCTTTCTTCACACACGGCAGTTTCTTCATGTATCTTGAGGCCATGATATTTATGTGATTTGTCTGGTGTCACCGAAGCAGCATGTGACAGAAGTGGGAATATAAACCAAATGTATTGACCTCCTGCAAACCCCACTCCCTGCATGGCCAGAATTTTCCTGAAGAGCTGCTGTTCAATTGCTTGGCACATCTCCCTTCAAATGAGAGCAATTCACAAGCAAACTCAGCCACTCTTTTCCTCATCAGTACTACAGAGCATGCATATACCACTTAGGCAAAACAGATGGATCGGTAAAAGTAGCTTCCAGATAGAGTTCTTCATTTCACACATAAAATATTATTTACTTTTTCAAACACTTAAAGTTTAAAAGAAAATGATGCTTTGGGAAAGGCTTTATTCTGCTTTATTAATCAGATTTCATCTCTAGCTGATCTATAGTCCTAATTAGTGCAGAGTCTAAGTATTCTTTAGCCACTGTGTTGTCCATCAGGGTGGTGCATGGCATGCCACAAGCTAGCAAAGAGGCTTCTTTCTTTTCCTTTTTTACCCCTGTGACTACTATCAAGTGATACTCTACTGAGACTCCATCACACTGGTTCAGGTGGACAATTGATACAAGTCACTGCCTACAGTCATTGCAAGTCTGGGATCATTGTTCTGATTTTTCAGTGACAGCATAGAAATCACAACAAAAATAGAATACCCGGTGCCTCCTCAAACCCCTTGTTACTTTGTATTAAAAAAAGAGAAAAAGAAACCAATGGGAGCAAAATCTGAATCACAGCATCACAACATATTGCCATTTAAAATATTTACAAGTAAAATTATTTCATGTCCTGAGGTAGAACAAGAACATAATGCTGTTAAATACCTTGACAAAGTTCAGTGTAAATTATACATGTCTATCCATAAAGAAGGGAAATTAATTTTCTCAGTACAGACATTAAATACATTGTTTTTCAGCCTTTAAAAGCTCCCTCATATAATAATTGATAAACTTCACTATGCATTTTATTATCATCATGCTTTTTATGTCATGTCTTTGGACTAACACATTCGAAAAGCAGAGAGGAAAGCCCAGGACTCAGACTGTCTTTACGAATTTTAATGCATTTGATGTGTCTCTCCACAGCACTTTTTGTTCCCTGATAATCACTCAATTCCTCACTGCAAGGACTTTCTGGAAAATGTGAGTCATGCCTATAGGTCCTTTAGGATTTGACCCTGCTGTCACACTGACAGCAACTTTCTTATTTCATTTCATGGGGCAATATATTTCAAAGCATAATCCCAACCTTCTGGGATGCCTTCAGTTTTGGGATGCCCAGCTCTGACAGTACTGCAAAAGTTTGAATTTCATGAAGGAAAGTGTAATGGAAATGGGAAATGTCAGTGCTTTCTTTTACACTGACCACATACAAGACTTCAGTGACTCTGATGAGCATCCTTTTCTTTATTTTTCTGTTTTAGCACAGGCTACATCAACACTAGTTGATTAAACAGTGCCTGTAAACACCCCTGGGCTCAGTTTCAACCTCTGCCAACTAGCTCTTTCCCAAACAGTTCCCGGGAGTGATCTGGGAGTTAGAACACCCCAAGGCCCAGTCCCAGTATGCTGTTTGCAAGCAGCCCCACGAACTTGAAGATCGAGTTACTAGCAGAGACATCAGCCACCTTGTGCTGGTTGGCCTTCGGAGCCCAGAAGAATCCCTAAAGGTGTTTAAGCAGGGACGGAGTCAGAGAGTTCCAGCAGCTGGCTCTGCAGGAGCCTCAGGAGCTCCAGGCAGATCGTGGCATGCTGGTGCTGCAGGCGGGCATTGCAGGAGTACAGGGACTGTGTTTCCTGCTGGAAATTCATTCTGGGTAGATTATCTCTGGCCAGTTTAAACTGGAAAACTCTATGGTGACTTCTGAACAGACCAAAATACAGGCTGTAATAGGTAGCACTTCAATAATCAACTATCCATGAACTTAATTTTCCAACCTTCTTGCCATGAAGAGAAAGGCAAATGATAGACTTCAGCCTGGAGAACAGCCTCAGGGGAAGACTAGCCACTTGGAACACCAGATGAAAAAAAAACCATTTCAGATCCCCCCTAAATTACATTTTTGGAGAGTTATTCTACTGCAGTACTTCCTAGAATTTTGGATTTAATTTCCTACTTTTTTGTCCTGCTTCATAATTATACATAATTATCTGATTTTGTTATGTTATGTATTTTGTTATGTTGTGTACTTTCTGCAAGAGAGAAAAAAATGTGCCAGCCAATTCTCCCCTTACTGACATCAATGGCTTTTGGCTCATACACTCTGTGCAGAATTTTCCTTCTTCTTATCAAGGGTTCCATATTTTCATGTGGTCCAATTTTTTATTTCTTCTGGGCATCCTTTTTATTTTGATATTTCTTTTCTCTTTGTTCTCCAAGTAATTCATTTTTAGCTCTAAATTAAGCAATTTGCTTTTAACCAGTTGGCATTTTCATCAGTCAGCATATCCAAATGTTCATCTGTACCTTCCTTAATTTCATGTACTCTATCAGCATTTCCTGTAGCAGTAACGGCTTTCTGCAATGAGACTTATACCTCAGATTGCCCTGCTAGTTTTTCAGGAAATTATCTACTGCCTGTCCTTCTGGCAGGCACATTGTTATCTTCCCCACTATATTTTGGTTTTGAGAGTAACATCAATCCTCAGTAAGTGCCTACTACAGACTTGATGCTCCTCTGTGGAAATTTTAAGCTTTTAGTGTTGTTTAAAAGAGAAAGAGGTCTTAATGCCTTAATATCAGGAAACTCCAGACATTTATTAGCTGGGGCTTTAGCGTTTCCTGCTCCTCTAACTCCTTCCTGTTGGTTCATACAAAGTCCATAGTGTGCCCAGCAGTCCTGGATCCCCATCATGCAGATGAGAGTGCTTCTCTAGCCACCATTGCTTGGTTTCTTTTGCAGAAAAGCCCAGGACATGAGGTGAGATGGCACACATGCAGGCTTCAGCCCAGCATGATTCCAGGATGCATATAGAGTTACCAGAAAACCGTCATGACCCCCGGGTATGGACATAGCCACAAGGATCTCTGCAACAGAACACCAATACAAAGTCCTTCAGCTCGGACTGTCCAACCTGCAATAGAATTAAATGGCTTGACACTTGTCATCATCTACAGCCTGCTCCAGTTTGATGCTCTGATGAGGTTTGCAACAGGCGCTGCTGGGGAAGGAGATGAAAACCCATGTGTAACTTGCAATGTCTTGCAGATCCTACCCAATAATGCCTGTGGCCTTGGCTTCAGCGCACTGCATGAGAGAAGAGAAAGTGGGGGAGATGTGTTGGGAAGAAACAAGGAAGAGAAAAAGACAAGCCTGACTGAAAGCAGTAGAGAGGTCTGGGGAACCAAGGTCATATAAGTTGTGGGGGCTGAAGGGCACATGACAAGTGCAGTGTTGGGAGGCCTGAGATGCATGGGTCTGGGTGAAATCAGGGAAATGTGGCACAGGATGGGTGTTAGGAGGAAAGAGACCCTGCTGCACAGTGTGGAAGTAGTGCTCAGAGGAGTGAGAAGCTGCAGGGGAAGGAGTTGGGGGGATTTGGAACCTAACTCACTGGGTGAGCATGGCATTTTGAGAGACTTCAAGAACTTGGCCACAATGACAATTTGAGGTGGTCATTAATCTGTAGGGGCTGCACTTTCAGCCTTCCCATGATATTTATTAGGGACTTACAAAGCTATGGGAAAGTGACATGGAGCAACAGTACATGGGATGTGGGGAAGGAGGGGAAGACAGAGGGTGGAAGGTGAGACTCCAAGGAGAGAGAAACATCCTCTTCAGTGGGGACAGAGAAAAAGAGAGGAAGAGGAAGCATGGCTGCAGCTTCAGCAGCCACAATGCTGAACCTGACAGAGAGAAACCCTCTTTCTTACATTTGCATACGCACATTTTTGCATCTACTAATGATCCACAATTTCCTCCCTCATTTCCAGTGCCGAAAGATTATTAATTCCTGAAGTCTGTTCTTACCTATTCCTTCCTGACTGACCTGCATGCATTTTCTAATATGTATTTATTTAGGAAGGTTAGTTTCTTGCTACACAGCAGAAATATTTGTGTTAAATCTACTCTATAAAGTCTAAAAACTTGAAAAATGCTCAGGAAGCAGAAAAGAAATAGTTAGGAGGAAGGAAAGGAGGCGCTGCAGGAAAACTCATTTACTGAAATATGCAGTTTATGTCTTATCAATTTAATTCCAGATAAGTCTTCATTTTGCTGTGAAGACAGATGAGATAAATATGTTAATGGCAGATTTCGATAGTTCAGTTTGTAGAACTGCAAAGCCAGATGGAAGTGATAATTTTTCTTTCATTTTAATTTTGAAATAAAAAACAAGAAAGCAAGGAAGTTCCTGATATTGTAACACTGTAATGACTTTTTGAAGGATAATGGACCTTAGCACAGAATGATGATTAACGATCATGCCCTGATACTTACTATTTTATTAAATTCCAGTTTCCCCATCTGGAATTCTCTCAGCTTTCTGGCCAGAGCCAAGCAGATTACTGTGTGACTGACTTTTCCAGTTCCACATTCAAAAAGAAATTTAGCAGCAATCCTAACTTGAAGCTGGTGAGTATTTTACTGATACTACTGTTGCTCAGGCTAAATACACACCTAAGCGGACCACTGAAAATAGCCTTGGATGGAGCTAACCTCTCTTACTCTATCAGGAGCCAAATACTGTCCTTCTAAATTGCCTTAAGCAGTGCACTTAGTGTCCTCAGGGTATTACAGGACTAAACTGTGGCCTTCCATGCCTTGATTATACTTCCCCCAGTATGAACAGGCACCTAGGAATGTTTGGCGTGGGCTCTTCTTTGATTATTTCCATTTAAAACAAAGCCATTGAGGGACATATATTAACACATTCTTAAATCTGTAAGGTTATTCACTGCTGGAACTGTGTTGGTGATAATTTCTTTCAATCTGTTGATCACGTAGCACTATGTCAGCCTCTCAGCTGAACAGGTAATTCTGATAAGCAAAAAGAAAGCTAGAAAACTTTTGCTGCTTGAATCCCCTTAAGGGGAGGAAAGTATAGTTAGGAAGTAAAAAGCCTAAGGACGTTTTAGGAAACAATTTTCAAGCCTTTTCTGTCCAGGATCCCACCTGAAACATTACTCTGGAGTTACTAAGCAAAAACTTGGTTTGTTATATTCACCATGGTGTTCTAACTTTGAAAAGAACAAGCACATCTGGCTTGTTCCTTTTAAATGAATTTTAATTTCAAGAAGGTGAGGTCCTGACTGGTTCCTCCCACGGGAACTTCTCTCCAGGAACAACTTGACAAGTGAGTGAGGTGCTCCATTCTCAAATCTGTAGCATTACCTTCTAGGGTTTTATTAGGTCATTCTCATTTTCTGGCTAAGCTCACTAATCAGAAATTAAATGGCTTAAACTATTTAATTCAACATGGCAGTTAGAGCTCCCTGAGGACTTTATTCCAATGATTCCAGTGAGGAAAATGTGGATTTCTTGTGAATGACTGCTTGTATCCCAAGTTTTACCATTAGACAAAGGGTATAATTGACCATCGCTATCCTCATCTGGGGGTGCAAAGCCAGTAGGGTTTGTGGGTAGAGGTGATACTGGTTATTAGATATCTGATATCTGATACTGATATTAGATAGATATCTGATATCTGAAATATCAGACTGATTTAATCATTTGATACATACCATTTTGTTTAATTTGTTTATTTTGCATGTATTTCCCTTGGGGTTTTCTGTCTTTATTCAATTGACAACTAATACAAAATTGCGAACATACGTGGTCTGGATGTTTCTTATCCTAACAAAAAGATCAGATGAGAGGGAAAAGGAAAGTCTATGCTGCACTGTGGAGGGAAGAGGAGAGATCCCCAGGCTCTGGAAGTGAAAGCTGTGTCAGCAGGAGCCAAGCCAACTTAATTAGCCCTGTGAAGAGACTGGGCAGAGCGCTTGGTTAATGTAGCTATATTAAGTTTGAGAATTGACATGATGTCTTCGGACTTTTCTGAACTGTGCAAACATGTGTGTCTGCAGCATTGCACCTTGCGCGCAAGCAAAGGCAGTTCTTGCACTCATCTGAGGTTCCAGTCCATGCTGGCAGCTAATCTCATACAATTCAGTAATTAGCATGAACAAAAGTGCACAGTGAAATGCACACTGCCTAGTCCCTCTCCTGGCCCTAGTGTTCCCTCACCAAGGTCAGGCAACAGCAGGCAGAGACAGCTGGAGCCTCTCTGCCCTCACAGCCTTGCTGTGAGCTAAGAGGCGATCAAAGCACAAGCCATAGCTAGAGGTGACCCACCCTTGCAGAGCATCCTCAGGTATTGGCATAAAACAGCCGGATCTTAGTCCTCTGTGGACTCATGGAGCAGCAGCATTTAATCCTGGAGCACGAAGCCAGGCAGAGCTTCCCAACTGGTGGGCACGGAAGCCATTCACCACCCTCCAGCAAGCAGCCAGAGCTCCCTAAGCACCAGGCAGGGAGCTGCCTGCGGGAGGAGCATGGCAATTCATGCAGCACTAAAGCTTATTCCAGGCTGCCACCTTGTCAAGCTTAAGTTCGGCTCATTAGGACGTTCGTCTGTTATTTATGCAAATGAGTCTATGCATAGTCACAAAATATGCAAAGAGGGCCATTTATCAGTTTGGCACAATTTCCAACGTTCTGAACCCTGAGACATCCCTGATACATGTAGAAGAAAATGCAGTCTCCCCTATCGCTACTGCTGGCAGAGAGGCCAAGGCAGAGCCTATCCACTACAATCCACGTCCTCTCAGAGGATTCGTGGTGCTTGGGATAGAGAAGATAATGCATTCTGTGTGACTTTAAACCTATTATGTTACAACTCAGGATGTTTAATCTTATGAATAAGGGATCTCTACTTGTTTCACCTTTCCAGGGAAGGAGATTTATGAATCTGCATAACTCTAAGCATTCTGACTGCAGTTTATTATTTATTTATAACAAGCATGTGACAAAAATAATGTCTTTGGAACAGTCTGCTTAAACGCGCTTCTTTGGACAGCTGCAGTCTAAGGTCGCTCTCACTCTTGAATGTGCAAAGGAACCTCAGCTCATCCCTCTCCTACCCTTATTGCTCTCTTCTCACTTCAGTAAAATATTGTCTTCTGCACGAGGTTAGCCTAGAGTCAGCATCTACCTGTGCTCCACATGCAGCCATTAGTAACTGCAGGTCTAAATCCTCCTGACAAGGGTATGGGTCTACCAGAAACACAACATTAGGGAATTCTTCTCCAGTTCTGTACCCTAGGTCAGTACCAGGCCAACGGCTTGCTTGTTAGCTCCAGTTTCTCGTGTATCCTCCCTAGCCTAACAGGATGGCTTATTTAAGCTGCTACAAGATTCACTGCACAGATTAGCAGAAAACAAGTTTCCATAGTACAAGTAAAGACAGAATGAAATGATGTAGATATTTGTTGTATTGCCCTTATCTGAGGGACCCACCTTACACATTCACTTCTCCTGAGGTCTGTTCTAATCGTTTCCCAGGACCTCTGTGCAGCTGTGGACCTGCATGTGGTGTTGGCATTGGCACTGAGGAACACCTCCAGCAGGCAAGGAGGGGTTACTCACACAGACTCCCCTTCCAGGGTGGTTACAATTGGACCTTAATTTGAGAGCAACACAAAAAATAGCTTTTCCTGAACACCCCAAAATATAATTCCATGAGTTACGTTGCATTTAAAGTGCAGCATAATCACAGTGCAGAGACCTGAAAGTACTTCCAATGTTTTTTCTTCTTTCCCTGTAGGGAATTTGTATTTTCACATGGGAGTAACTGCAACCAAAGTTAAATACCTCCTGGACAGTCTTGCTCATTAAAGTCTGTCAAGGTGCCTTTCTTTGATTCTTCCAATATATGCAAGAAAACTGGTGGGTTGACCCCAGCCAGCAGCTAAGCACCCACTCAGGTGCTCACTCACTTCCCTCAACATCCAGATGATGATCTCATCAGGAGAGACAACAGTAAGAACAAAAGCAAGAAAACTTGTGGTTTGAGATAAATACAGTTTAATAAATGAAGGAAAGAAGAAAAAAACCCCAGTGATGCAAAGGCAGTCACACACCACCTCCCAGAAGCAGAACAATGTCCAGCCAGTCTCTGAGCTATGGCTACCTTCCCAGGCCAACCATCCCCTCAGTTTTTATTGTTGACCATGGCATTATATGTCATGGAATATCTCTTGGTCATTTGGGGTCAGCTGTCCCCTCTGTGTCCCCTCCCAACCTCTTACCCACTCCCAGCCTCCTTGCTGAGGGGGGGCGGGGGGGGGGGGGGGGGAGGGGGCAGGCAGCCTGGGAAAAGAGAAGGCTTTGACACTGTAGGGGCACTGCCGTGCAACAGTCAAAGGATTGGTGTGTTATCAATGCTTTTTTAGTCAGAAATCAAAACCACAATGTCTTACAGGTTGCTGTGAAGAAAATTAACTCTATCTCAGCCAGACTCAACACAAAAATTAATGAACAAATGCATTGCCTTAGATTAACCATGAAGAAAGTGATCCCAGAAGGAGCACTTCTTTCTTAACATCAAATGCTATTCTAAAATGGCTACCCTTTTTATTCCAAATCTATTTGCCACTTAGGTAAGTACAAAACCATGTGGTCAAAAATATCTATACAACCTGCCTTTCTGTGAATTTAATTCTGCCATTTCCAGCTGAGCAAAATTATCTTTACATCATGAAAACATATGCTTCCCTTAATAAAGATTTTAACACAGCCACTTTGAGTCTCTTCACTTTTGTATCAATGCGGTAAAGGATTATCCATGCAAAATTATATGGCCAAGCTTTCTGCTGTGAGTCAGCATGGTTCTGTTGTTCTTCATGGATCAATTAACACCCACTGGAGATTTTAACCATTGTTGTCTATAATGGCTAATTTGCCTGTTACAGGGAACTGAGAGCCATCTGTGTACATGCCATAAAAATACACCAATGAAATGGAGACTGTAAACTGACACAACATGGCCTATGATTGTAAAAGATTCAAAGACAACGTGTGATACCTTACCTTTGGAGCCTGTAGTACATCAGAAAAACCTTGTTTAGATACTGCAAAACCAGGTTTTGGTGCAGGCGTTGCTGGCTTTTTGGGAGGCCTGGGTGGTGGATGAAGGGTTTGATTTTCATATCTTCGCACCATATAGTATTGCTCTTCGCTGATCTCTTCCACTGTTGTCTTAGTCACAGGTGGTACAATTGTCTGGACATCTTTGCTGAGCAAATGGACTGACATGTTTAAACGATATACAGGAATCTCCCAACTCTCCACTGGACTGCTGGCACTACTGATCAGCAAATAAGAGTCTGTGATTTCTTCTTCAAACTGCAGACCAGGCACAGCAGCCAAGACATCTTCCTCAACAGAAAGGTCTCTCACAGACACTTTGACATTAAAAGGCAAATGAAATTCTTTGCAAATCTCAGAAAGCTGGTACTGTTTCTTGTCATGAATTACTTCCACAAAGCCACCTTCCATGTACATAGGGAGGAGCACTTTCTTATATGTATCACTTAGTATTTGTTCACAAGCTAGAACGTCTATGAGTTTCTTTCTTCCCTCATACAGAACTTCACTAGTCTGGCATTGCTGAACTAGAAATTGATCTCCAACCGAAACAGAAAAAAGCTCTTTATGGGGGGAATCAAAGGCTTTAGTTGCTACAACATGAAGCTGTTCCTTTTCACTTCTTGCTATCTCTAAGTCATAGGCAGTTGGAAACTCCCGAGGTCTTCTCTTGAACTTTCCTTTGTAGCTCATAGGGATTAAAAAATGTCTTTTGGGGGAATCACTTCTGATCTCAGAGGCTAGGACTCTTGTTGCCTGGTACTTTTTGTAGATGACAATCTCTTTCCCTGTATTCAATAAGTTATAAGGTTTTTGGCCTCCTGAAGGCCCTTCCATTATCTCGGCAACCATAGGAAATTCCTTGCTTGTTCTCTCAAATACATCTTCCAAAGACAGTGGCTGAAGGAAAGAGTTAATATCATAACAGTCTGTTATATCCTTGACCTCGACATCTAGATCTGAGAGGATATGAACTATGTCCTTTCGAACTGAAAAGAAAAAGAAATGAATTGATTTTTGTTTTCAAACTGACATTGAATAAAATATACATGTCCTGTTGGCCACATATGAAAAGTACCTTCCCTGTGGTGTGCACTTCCATATAGTAACATGCACAGTTAATAGGATCAGTCAAAGTCTAACTCTTTTAATTTGAGATATATGGCTATCAGATATGCAGGAGACCTCACAAAGGAAATGAGAAACAAGAGGAGATGAGAATAGGGTGTGTAAGTGAACAAAAGTTTAAGAAAAAGGAAAGGGAAAAAAAATTCTAGTTCACTATCTTTCTCACAGTACTTCCAATTTTAATCAGCTGTTTATCTTACCAAACTTTTTCTTGAGTACAAGATGTATTTCTATTCTTTTATTTCATAGTAACTTATGGTTTCTCTAAAGAAATGTGTGGGGGAGCATTTTAAAACCATTTTAATCCATTAACACATGCTGTTGCTATGGCCAATCTGGGAGAAATAAGATATTTTTATATTTATAAGAACAATGAAAACATCTATAATTATTATAAAATAATATCACTTTTTTAAAAAAGACAAAACCTTTGTATAACAAAGTCTAAACTTATTGTTAATGAATGAAGAAATTTCTACTATAATGGTACTCTGTGGAACTCTTGCATCTTTTCCTGTTTTTGTTCACTGTCAGAACTGAGCCATTGCATTTAACAGTCTGACAGGGAACAACAACTCCTTTGTCACAACTGAACTTGCAAAATTTTGGATGCAAAACTTTCAAGCACAAAGCTGACTATGAAATTAAGGCTTGTTTAAGAATTTGTCTCCAGATCAGTGACACCTCAGATCACTGACCAGGGCAGTAAAATTTAACAAGCAAATAATATTTAATGATTCTCTTCAATAAGACTTATTCTACATAGACCTGCACAGTCAGAGAGGGACCTGGGGGTGTTGATTGACAGCCGGCTGAACATGAGCCAGCAGTGTGCCCAGGTGGCCGAGAAGGCCAATGACATCCTGGCTTGTATCAGAAATAGCGTGGCCAGCAGGGACAGGGAAGTGATCTTACCCCTGTACTCGCACTGGTGAGGCTGCACCTCAATTCCTGTGTTCAGTTTTGGGCCCCTCACTACAAAAAGGACATTGAATTACTTGAGTGTGTCCAGAGAAGGGCAACGAAGCTGGTGAAGGGTCTGGAGCACAGGTCTTATGAGGAGCGGCTGAGGGAACTGGGGTTGTTTAGTCTGGAGAAGAGGAGACTGAGAGGAGACCTCATCGCCCTCTACAACTACCTGAAAGGAGGTTGCAGAGAGCTGGGGATGAGCCTCTTTAACCAAGTAATAAGTGATAGGACAAGAGGTAATGGCCTCAAGTTGCGCCAGGGAAGGTTTAGACTAGATATTAGGAAGCATTTCTTCACAGAACGGGTTGTTAGGCATTGGAATGGGCTGCCCAGGGAGGTGGTGGAGTCCCCATCCCTGGAGGTGTTCAAGAGGCAGGTTGACATAGCGCTTGGGGATATGGTGTAGATGGGATCTGTCAGTGCTAGGTTAACGGTTGGACTAGATGATCTTCAAGGTCCTTTCCAACCTAGATGATTCTGTGATTCTGCACACAAGGACTGTATATCCTGGATTCACACTTCCTTGTAGCAGGACATACCAATATTTTATACTTAAAAGTCAGTATCAGATGTGTTTTATATGACAGAGTTTTATGACAATGATTCAGGATCTGTTTATTCCAACTCTGTTTTTTCACACTGACACCTTCAGGTGCTAAACATCCTAAACACCACAAGGGAAAGTCAATGAAGGGAAGATGAAAGTTTTCTATGAACATTTTGGGGAGTTCCACACACATAATTTGTTCATTATTAAGAATAAGTATAGACGATTCCTGCCCACAGCCTGTGAAAATGCTATCCCTCTTATCAGGAATCTTTTTTATTGAATTGTGTATAGTATTTCTTATACTTTATCTTGTGTCTATTTATAGCTCTAAAAATGGTGAAAATCCATTTTTCATGGTCTACAAGAAAGTAGTTAATCATTTACCATGAAGCCTATTTTTCAAGTTTGTATTAAATAGTTATTTAGGACATACTTAATGCTGCTCAAATATTGAGCACACTATGAAACATAAATGGGTATGGAATAAAATCAACAAATACAACTCTCCCTGGAATATCTGATTGGAAGACAAGTGAATACCAAACATTTCTGAGTCTTCATAAAGCTTTTTAGAAACATTAAATTCTTACTGATTCTACACATATATCTAAGTGGGTGTAGGAATGCACCTAAGTGAATCCAGCTTTAGGAGACAGGTTAGATTCCTGAATCTAGGTAGAGTTGTAGAAAATGAAGTATTTTATCTCGTGAAGATATATTTTCCAAACTCACACATTAAATCACATAGCAAGCACAGCTGAATGTCTCATGATAAACATTTAACAACTATAGTATATTGTGCTAACAGTCTCTGCCCACTTTATTTTCTTTCTCTTTTATCCATTTACTTACACCATTCATCAGAGCAAGCTCAACTGTGAAATTTCCTGCTTAATACCCTCATGAATGACATATTTCTGTTAGGATTTCATTTCTATGGAGCTCACTGGTTTGCTTATAGTAAACGCAACAGGCAGTAAAACCTTCCCAAAAGCTAAGCTCCTATTCTGCAAACTTTAACGGGATGGGTGCATCAACAAGTCAAATTGCAGCAAGTTTCCATCTACTGCCTTGATTGTCCTCAAGCAAGGTCAAACATTTTAGCTTAAGCTGTTTTTTTGCTTAGGTAAGTATTCCAGTTCAGAGAGGGTACGCTCTGCACACACACATGGGTCATTACTGCAGCTTGGCTATTCAAGTCACCATAACTCAGGAGAATTTCACTGTGTGCTTATAACCTTGCACACCTTCTAATTTTATTCCATGACTAGTTTCACTAACTGGCTTTAAAATTAAGGCACAGATATAGACATTGGTAAGAAGAGGACCCAGCAGTTTCAGTGTTTTGGTGGAACAGCTAGAACAGTGATAATGTACCATGGACAAAATATTTTTTTTTTAAAAATAAAAACTCATAACATGAATTACAGCCTTTAAAAATATTGGTTTTGTAGTATCTTCCTGTTTCCTCAAGCCTAGAGGTTTTAGAAATTGTCCATGAGTCTTTTCTGTTTATATTCTATTGATACTTGTTTCTGCAATAGAGAACAATAATAAAGGTTTGCTTTCTGCAACATCCTCATTCTGAAAAATAAACACTAGTTGAGTGTGTTACATGTATGTCTATATTTTCTACCTCCTAGCCATAGCCATAAATGATGAAGTGGCTTCTCCATGGCCAAAGTCTGAGACACAAAGAAAGAGAATCTGAGAACTGAACAGAATTTCTAAGCTCCACGTTTTCTTTATGCAATATACTTTCTTTGCAATGATGTAGCGATTAATAAGATAGCAATGGAAAGAAATGCAAGGTAACTATCTGAATTAACGGCTGATAAAGGAATAAAAAGGGCAATATTATTTTTATCTTTCTTCATCTTGAAACTAACATCAGTGGCAAATATGGGTCAGGAATTTTTGACAAAACTGAATCCTTCCTGCCTATTTTAAGCAAATTCTGTGTATTTAAGGTACATTACTACACTGAGATGAACAGAACATTGACTTTGATTACTACTTACATTTCATTACTGCCTGCACTTCATAGACAGGTGTGAGAATCAAGCAGCCATCAAAATTCTCAGGAAGTGGATTCGAGGAGTCCCAGGTATGTAAAGTATTAGAAAGTTTGACAATCCTGTTTCTGCACTTAGGGATTTTCCATTCTGCAATCTCTTTTAGGGTATATATCTGGTCATCTTCACACTCATAGAATTTTCCTTCTTGTGAAAGGGGAAAAGTAAAGGAATGAGACTGGTTATTTCTGACCACGCCACAGTTCACAGCCATCATTCCATTGACCTCTTCCACTGAGTTGAAGGTGATCTGCTCACCATGTTTGATAGTGAAGTTTGCCAATTTTATATCCTCAGGGCTGTAGAAACATGGATGGCCAAATCTTGTTGGCCCAATAGAGAATTTTCTTGTAATTTCTTGAATGCTGACATATGGAGTTTTATCTGCCACAACCTTATAAAGACCTAAGAACAGAAAACTTACATTATAAAAAGGGAAACATATAAAGGAAGCTATGACAATTTTTAGGCTGTGAATGCAATAAAAATGGGGAGCAAAGCACATCAAATAATTCATAGCTGAGAATTAGGTTGCTAGAAATGTGGCTTTATAAATATAATATCAACTACATGATACAAATCATAGGCAGCTGGAATTAGCCCCTTTACTCTGTAGGTAATTTCTGATATCCAACATTTTTATATCCATGGTAAAAATAGAAAGAAATTATTTTCTTTGCTACAGAAAAAAAGAAAAATTATCTTAAATTCTTATCTGCCTTCTCAGGAAACCAACCTTTAAGAAAAAAATGCAGACATGGTGGGAGGAAGAGCAGCACTAATGTGATCAGTGAAATGCAGGGTAAAGTTTCTGGCTAAACATTGTACTATGTATTCTTCCACACACAGACTGCGAATTCCTAGACCAAGTATGTTTAAAGACCCATCATGAATAAAAAAGTAGTGCCTGCAGATAATGAGCAAAGGAATTGATTTTAGAATATCTGATAGCCCAGACCACCAGATGGAGTAATTCAAAGTTTGGGTGCTGTAGCACTGTGGGCATCACAAGACAATTAAAATGCTGAAGAACTACAAGGCAGAAGCTGCATCTGAGCTTACCTATCCCGTAGGGATATTATTATTTCATGTTAATCATGCCTGTTGGAGCTGTCTCATTAAGACTCCACATTACAAGTAAAGTATGTACATTTCTGTATTTGCATGAGTGTTTTTATAGAGGAAGATGAAGCGGACAGTTTGGAGGACTAAATAGTAGGGTATAGCTGAAATGTGTGATTCAGCTGTCTTATTCCCCATGCATGGCAGTGTGAATGCTGCCACGTGGAATTACATTGCAGCTTCTTGGGACAAACATTGACTAAGGCCCTCTTCCAAGTGAATATAACTGAATGTAGAGGTTATTCCTAGGCCAAGTTTGCAAGCCAGGGGACCCACATAAGTTAACTGGTAGCTACAGCTACAGTGACAAAGCAGCCATGCTCCTTGGGAGCTGCAACGTCTTTTCTCCTTCCTTCCCCGAAAGCCAACTAGCAGAAACCCTATGGCTCCTGCTGCTCCACACTCTTGACTCCTCTGGACTGCACAAAGGGCACCGTACCTTTGTGGTAAAGGAATACTCCCACCTTGGCAGTTATGGAGTATGGAATGGGGACTCAAGGATTGCTGCGTGGCGTCACTAGAAACTCTTTGTGTCTAGTGGCAGCTCCACAGGTCATGAGTGGTTTCTGCTATGTCTACAAAGGTTTAAGTGTCTCATCCACCTGCCCCCAGTTGTCTAGTGTGGGAACTGGGTTCACACTGGCTATGACTCTCTTCTTGTAGGAATCAGAGTGTGACAAAAGAGCAGGATGCCAAGCAGATACCTGGGTGGGATGCTGCCAGAACACAGCTTCTGGTGGATGTTGGGAAGACAATCACTCCTTTCTCTAGACCTCCTCTGATAGTGGGATTGTTTAACAAATTAGATTGAGAGATTGCTTCAGTTAGAAATAACTTCAAAATTGCTTATTTTCTACCACATCTTTTCCCTTACTGAGTTTCACCCACTGACCACAATCAACACAACTGAGGGCCCTGAATGGAAACATGAGCTCCTTAAGATTGCATTCTTTAAAAAGGATATGATAAACCATTCCCTCTACCACAACTTTTCCTTTTTTTTTTTTTTTCCCCACAGAATTGCTGTGATTCTTGTTTCACTGTAACAAAAAAGTTACTTTTACTTCATAGCTTTAGTGCCCTTCTTGTTAAAGAAGATGTTAGGATTCTGTCTGTTGAGTAGCCTTTAACTGAATTTATCACCAGACTGGGCATGTTTGTTCTAGGTATCCCATGAGACCACTAGGATTTGTAGCAACTAACAGCTCTGAGATCTTGTCAGCAGCCTAAAGAGTAACAGCCTATTTGATCTATTGCAGAGATAGTCACTAGTTGTGCCTGTGTAACTGCTTTCTGCAACTCTTTGCCTTCCCAGTTGTCTGTATGACAGTTAGCTTTTCCTGTGTGAAA
Source organism: Strix aluco (assembly GCF_031877795.1). NCBI lineage: Eukaryota > Metazoa > Chordata > Aves > Strigiformes > Strigidae > Strix > Strix aluco. The sequence goes on along the minus strand of NC_133933.1, from coordinate 72,217,361 downwards.
TTAGTACCCTTGTGCAAAGTCATCCTCTACATATACGTCCTCACTGCAGCACTATGGGAAAGCCTTCAGGCCTTTTTCCAGGCTGCAAGGAAGCTACATCCATGAATGTAACTGCACAAGTGCAATGTACAACTTCAGCACGATTTTCTTTCTCACTAGTATTTTTGATGTTTCTCACAGCCATTTTTAACACAATTATTAATGAGCAAGTTAGCTAACCCAGTCCTAATCTCTACTGGACTTGTCAGTGCAGACCAAGACAAACTGGTTCATCAGCATGTAGAAAATATCTCAGTGACAAGGCACTGATGACAAACTGAAATTATGGAAAAGACAGTATCCCCCAAACAGTGTTCCAGTGTCATGCTTTACAAGCACAAGATGGGCACCATCTCAAAGCAGTGCTGGGAGAAAGCAAATAGGAATATTCTTCATTAAAAAATGTATTCAAAGTACATATGATGTATCCCAAAGGCAATAACTATGTTTATCCATCTGTAATACAGGAGCACATGCATCGCCCCTAGAAAACCTCCAGAACTGCATTAAAAAACTCCATAAACTATGTTAAAAAAACATTCCCAGTTGAAAATATTTGGCAATGTACAGGTATAAGAAACATTCTTCTCCTCTGAGTTTGACAGTAGGCTCAGGCTCTACTAATTTTTCTGGGACTGCAGAGCTATTTGGAAGCCAGCTATTTCAGCAACAAACTGATGAGCATCCTGGGTTGAAAAGCAAGTTTCATATGGAAACATAATTACCAGATCTCATACAAAACTGGATAACTGATGATCCCCTTGGGCCCAGGCAGACTGACTTTATCAGGGTTGGGAGCAGAAAAATCTTCACCTTCCGTTCTGCTGGTTTTCTTAATTTTGGTAACAAAATGTTTGCATAGGCAACTAAAGAGCCATGTGGCCTTGCATACTTAGCTTCTGTATTGATGGGACCCATGAAGTAGAGGCACCTAATAGGCACCTGTTTATGCTTATGGGTATGTAAAGTTCCATATGTTTCTCTCTCTACAGAAAAGAGGTGAATATATAAAAAGTTATATTGGTATGATGGGTGAAAGCCACTGTGGTTCCTATCTAAGTGCCATAATCTACCATGGTATCTTCTCATAAATGCTCTCCTTGCCTCGATATATATTTAAAAAAAAACCCAAACAAAACCAAACACAAAAACCAAACAACATTATCTGCAATAATTCAGAACCTTATTCAAATCATTATGAATCAAATTACAAAAGCAAATATTTTCCAAATCTAAGATAGTAAGGAAATCTCCAGAGTAGGAGACATATGGTAAGTTTGAGATGCTAAAGGTTGGACATTTTGAGGTCAAACAAAAATATTTTTGTACTTTTTCATAAATCATAGAATGACTGAATCAAATTCACTTAGACTTTCCTAAGAGAACTTGGTGGACTACTGGGGGGAAAGACAGATGGAACTAACAAACCTGGAAAAAAGTCCAGCTGGTTTATTGAAAGCTGGCATTATTGTCTTATAGGTCTACTTTCTAAATGTAATCTGGCCTACAACCAAAGTGCACTGATGCCCGATAGTTTTGGGGAAAATTACAGATAGAGACAAGAATAACTACATATACATAATAACTACAGGAATGTATAACCATTGTCACACTCCATGAACCCTCATTGTTCATTGTGAACTAGTGGCATTTTACTAGGTGAAGTGCCTGCTTAGCCATAAGATGATAATTAATAAACCCCAAACCTAACAGCCCATCATTTTCAAGAAAAGCTTTAGGCATTTATGTACACCTTGGTAGAAAGAGAGGGTTTGGGATTCTGAAAAAAATGTTTTCACTGATATGGGAGAGAAAACATAGCACAAGGATCACCCATTTAGTCCTCTGGGAAAGCATGTTTTGATAGAAGGATTTTTACAGAACAGTATATGTAGCTCTCTTCAACTGGTTATAGTGATAAAGTGTACCTCCCTGTAGCTTTATAGACTTCCCATTTTCAGTGTTAATTAGAGTGCTGAAGGAAAGGAGTATCCTTTTTATTCTCTCTTTTTCTTCTTTTCCCCAGAGAAAACTGAGAAAACCAATAGTTAGACTCACCTAGTAGAGCAGCAAGTAGCCTTCAAGGAAAAAAAATAGCAGAAAGACCTTCTGTCCCAAACTAGCAGTTTCTATTCCCCAAGGTAATGCAGAAGACTGGGAAGAGCTCAGCTCCCAGCTTCCCTGGAGCTGACTTCATTGCTATTCCTCTTTTCCCTCACCTCCACCACCCACTCTGCTATCTCCTCTGCTTGAGCATCCTCCTCTCCCCATCCTGCCGCAGAGGCCATCTCTCCTATCTCTCTGTTATCTCCTATAAAGATGAGCCTTCTAGTGCCTAACCCCTGTCCTCCATGCATGTGCTGCATGGCCACAGACAAGTCTCCTTTCTTGTGTCTTGCAGAGGCTGAGAGCTCAAAGGGACATTCATGCTCAGCTACATGTCTGTCAGACCACGTACAAACGAATAGCAGCAACTGCCAGGGCCCTCCTGAGAATAGGGACAGCCCAGCAACATTTTTGCAGAAGAAGGAATATAACAGAACAAAATGAAAACATTTGTGCTGGCACACAGTTCAGGTGTTGTGCAAATTACCTCTCTCTGCTAACTTGTTAGTAGTGAAAATTGTAGTTCAAAATGCTGTTAGATGTAGCCATTGAAGTGTCTAGAGCAACAGTACACTTCTTTTTTTTTCACCCAGTGTATGAGCATAGAAAGAATAGCCTGGCCCTCTGAGGCATGAAAAAGAACAAATTAGAATGAGGATAAAATGAAATAACACAGATAGTGAACTTGCGGTTGCAGTGGTTTCTCTAATGCAAAGGGCAGATTAGGCCTTTATCAAGGATCTGATTTGCCAGAGCAGAAAAAAGGAATTCTGTAGACTGCGAATACATTCAGAAAGACAAAGAGTAAGGCTCGTTTAAAGCCAATGAGCCCAGTTCTTCACTCACAGAGACGCTATCCCCAGAGTAACCTAAATAGAAGCATTGCTTATTTATGCCAGCATGCACACGGTGAAAGGATACATGAGCCCATCACATGCAAATGATAACTCACGACAGAGGAAATAGAAAATAACATCAAAGCAAAATATTTCTTTGCATCAACATCAGCAAGAGAGCACTGTACATACAATGTAAATACAGTGCCAGACTCCTGGAGACCTGCGGATATTTTTAATGAAGTCAACGGCAGTGTGAAAAAGATCATCTTGCAATTCGGTTCTGTGCTTTGATCTGGAGACAGGGACAAGTCAGCAACACTCTAATACAATGCTATTCAGAGCTTAGCATGTGTATGTAATAAAGTGAAAAGGAAAAAGGTCAAGGAAAAGCAAAGACTGGGACATCTTGACTTTGTAAAGCAGAATCATTCTTCAGCTAAGAACTAAATTAGACAAATGACAAATTTACACCTTACCAAAAAGCTCTTGAATGCATAAGAGTACATATACAGAGAGAAACAAGAGAGCGGTGCTCCCTGTTGGGCTAATAAGAAGTGTCATTATGCCCCTCTTCAGTGCTGCTGTTCAGTAATAGCTGTCATGTGGAGGATAATAATGATAAATTTCAGCAAAATGAACTCTGAATTTATTTTTCTAGTGAAATAACCCAGTTTTCTAGAACATTGGTTGTGAGAGTTCATAAGTATGCATGCAAATTGTAGTGATTAGACCAAATTTGAAAATGTGCTCAATAGGGCAACAACATCCAAATGCCAAGTTGTAAAATTGATCACTTGAATGCAAACAAATCCATATTCACCAGGTTCAAGCGTTTGAAATCACAAGTCATTCTGTTCTAAAAATCAGGAGATTCAACATTAATAAATGTAGGATTACTTTTATCACTCAGTTGTGTTGGATATTTTAGGATTCAAATGTTCAAATCCATCTGCCAATCAAGATGTAGACTGTGACTTCCTATAGGTATATATATATTAGAGATGATAGAAGAAATTTTAATAATAGCAAAGAAGCTTGGATTTCAAGAAAAATACCAAGTGTCTTGAGAGTTCACAGTACTGCAGTACTTCAATATCTCTAGGTAGCCACAGAAAATTAAAGTGTCTTTGATCACTACATTTGGGCCCTACTAGTGCTTGAAAATGACATTCCAAAAAAGTCTTTTAATAAGTGCTCATATAAATGGTTCTGATTCACCAAGTAAGAAAAATATGAAGTTAAATTGAGGATCTACTGGGGAAAAGAAAATTATATATAGGACCATTTCAGAGAAAAATCTGTATTTTGGAGATGGAAAATGAAGGCATGGCAAATGATGTTTTCCTGTGGAATTCAGATGAAACATTGCATTCACATGTGCCTTTACATTTTATTTGCTTCAAGAAGTGTCTCCCTCTGCAGAAAATGCACATACCAGTTTGGGCATTGGCATAACCTAAACCATATAAGTGCATGCGCACACATTCTCATGTGCTCAGCAATGCATTAGAACATCAGTGAGGTTACCAAGTCAAGCACTCAAATGCTAGAAAACACTCATATTTTGTTGCCCCATGCAACATCAATTTAATCTCCCATGTGCTTGCAGTACAATACAGTGTTAATTAAATGTTTACATTCTGGGGTTTTTTTCTACAAAACTGTAGACTCATCCAGTGCATTAGCAAAAGTGAGTCCTGGATGTGATCTCAGGCTCTTGAGGGCTGCTGTGTCTTGTGTGCTCTGTCCCAGTGTTTACAGTGTCCCATAACTTCTCTCCCAGACCTACACAGGCTCCCTCGCACATCCCACTGGCCTCCTTGAGCTGTTTCCCAGCCTGCTCATCTCCTCTCCCTGAGGACCTCCCATTACTTCTGCTGTCTGCAAGACTCCCAGTGTAGGAAATCTCCTACATATATATTTCTGTGTGGGTGCAATCCTCCTATGATGCTGGTAACCACCTTCACCGTTGCCTCCAGTCCCAGACCTTTGCATATCAAGTCTTCATCCTTCTGCCCTGCTCCAAGGTCCAATCTTTTTCTGTCAGTTTCCTAACTTAGTTTGCCACCTCCGCTTCCCATACATGGATACGCACAACCCAGCACTTCTCCCTCTGCACCCCAATCACTTCCCTAATTAAGATTGCTGGGCCCTAACAGTAGAGGAACTGAGAAGAGAGCAGAATTCAAAAATGAATAAATATGACACGTGATGAACTAGGTACCCTGGGTACAGTGCTTGGCTAGCTCTCCCTAACAATGCCATATGAACAGAGGAAGATATGTTTCAAATAACAAGTCAGTACCACATGACAAATTTCAAGTCCATCCTCCAAAATCTGGATATTTTGGGAATTCTCTGTAGAACAGTTGAAGTGTTTTTCAAGCAGAAAAACACATCCATTTTCCTCTAATCATGTTTCCAGGCATGGAGCAGCCACTTTGGCCACTGGAATTAAAATAAATCTTTAAAATAAAACCAAAATGGAACAAAGTAGTCAAAATAATTTATACCAAAATAATAAAATAAAAATATAGTAATAGTAAATAAATTATAGTCTAAGCACACAGCAAGGAAGATTTCAGCTCAGACAAAGTTTGGCAAAGTCATAAGTAACTGAAAAGAAGATTTTTTGTAGTGGTTCTTACACTGAGTGACCTCAAGTATAGAAAACATTCCTACTAAACATAACATTAATAATTTCTATCCAGGCTTGAAAAAGAACTGTAAGAGTTGAAATTTAAAAACTAGTTGATTGTGTCTTGTGCCATCTGATAAAATTATATCCTTGACAGCTGAGTCATAACCTCAAACAAGTATCAATCAAGACAGCAAATCAATAAAATGAACAAAGGTGATTACTCAGGGTTATAATTCCTCAAAAATAATTAATGAAATACTATACCAGGAAAATTTAGTGGCAATTCCACTTTGGCTGAAAACTGGCTGACTTCATTATTCTCACAGATACTTGCTATGAGCTTATTAATTTTGAAGCCAATAACTTTAATGACTTCTCCTGTTGACAGGCAGCATTCGTTTCCAAACATTTCATAGATGGAGCCTGAAAAGAAATACAAAAGAAAAGAAAAGTGTTATTCATCTTTTTCTCACTTTGTCTTTACCTCTTTGAATGAAAGCAAAATTTCTTAAAATTTAAGTTATATGAAATAATACTTATCCTGCTATAACTAACTTAATTTTTTCTTCCTTACTGTCACAAGAAAATCCACCTTGTGACTTCAGTGGTCTCTAGATCAGCTCTGTGTGTACCCTGTTCTTAGATGCATGTAAGGAGAACAAGGTTTGAAGAACCTGCATTTCGAAGTTATTAGACCAAAATGGAATGAAGTACAGCATAGGATCACCCGGGTCATCAAGAGCTGCATGTCACAGGGCATAGCATATCCCATAGGAAACAACGGAAGACAAAAACCTGTAGACCCTAAAAAGTGCCTAGGGAGAGGCCAGGAGACATCAAAGTGCAACCAGCATTTGAGCTTTCCCTAGTATCAGAAAACCTGAAGAAAGTACAAGAAATTGGAAAACTGGCAAATTAACGTGGTAATCCCTGCCTCATGCTGAAATGAGCCTACTGATTCTGACCTGGCAGCTTTGAGACCTGGGATCAATTAACTATATATTAAGGCAGTGCAGTAAACACAGTGTTCCATTTGTAGATAGAATTGCATTGAAGACAAAACATCAGAAATGTTGACTTTAATGCTAGCTTCTGTTCTTCTGATGCTGTGCAGATCCTTCCAAGAACTTACCAAGCTCTGTCCTGAAGTGATGTGAAAGTACCTTTTCTGGAATTCCATCTCAGAATTTAATTTCCCTCATGGTGAGAAACCTTATTCCCATTTCCACTCCCAATGCATTGGTGAGTGTATTCATTTGCTCTGCTACTAACATTGCCCTGCTACTTAAAATACTTTTTTTCTCATTTTCATTTCTCTCTTCCTCAAAGGGTTTGCAAGGTTAATTTTGTCCTTCTCTGGTCACACTTTTGACAAAAATCCAGAAGAAACAAATTCTCTTTATCTCCTCTGAGAAGACAGATTTTCATTCCCACAGTCCCTCTAATAGCCCTTTCTTGCATCTTGTTCAGTTTAAAGTTTTTTCTCTTTTTTTTTCCTTTTAACCTAGGTAACCCGAACGGTCTCAGGCAATGAAAGACATTTACAACTTGACCTCTGGCTATATAGTAGCAATCAATAATTGAGATGGCCTGTACTGAAATATTGCCATTGCCTGCAGAACTCATTTCCCACAGAAAGTAACATCCTTTACTCGACAGATCTCCTTTTAGTTGTTGGGGAGAAAAAAAAAAAAAAGCCCTTTTTTTTTTTTTCCCCAAGGTGTCATATCAGAAATGTAACTATTAGCCAAGTGATTTTCCTAATGCTCACTCAAAATCAATTCCAGTCACAACCCTAACATGGGCTAATAAGCATCTCTTACTGAATATCTGGGATATATTTATCAAGTCTGCTGCAGCACTTGCAGATGACAAGCACTTGGTTAACACCTCAGTCTCACTGGAAGTCACTGCGAGACCAACCTGAGCAAAAGTTGCTCTGTTTTCAGCATAAATCCAAAGCCTCACTAGAGCACCACAGAACAATGGGTTTGTGTCAGGACAGAAAGATGAATGAGAGTAACACTGAGCAACTGATTGGTTAAGTTTACTCTGTTGTGAAGACATGTCCAGGCAAATCTGCCTGTTGCTTGTGCAATGCTCTCACAACTGAGATGTACACCAGGAAATACCCAGCTGCTCCCCTGAAGAAGACAGGTACTGAGGTACATTTCTAACCCTATGCAGAAGAATCTAGGTTAAAAAAAATATTTAAAAATCATGTGGTAGATGCTTTTGGCAGGCTGGATGTGACAACATTGACTGGTTTCCCTTGCTGATAATCCTACAAAGAATCAAGGGAACAGTTGTACTTAGGCTCTGAACTCTCCCAGCAGGCTTCTGCCTTTCTGTCTCACACCAGGATATTCTGGATTATAGTGCCACACAAATAACAATCACAGTCAGGTGAAAGAACATACTGTTTATGCATCCTTTCAACCAATATGGTACTAAGGAGAAGACCAAGAGAGCTGCTGTCATTTAACTAAAAAAGAACAATCTCTTTTTCTTATTATAAAGATAGTACATAGTTGTTTGGTCTCCCTTTAGTCCCTGAGCAATTTGACATTGACTAACTCAGATGTCTCCACTGGATATTGCTACAGCTCCCATCAGTAGGCTGGCTGCTGCTCTAATAAACACATGAGGAATTATCAGAGCTCTCATTGCTTTAGCTGAGCTCCATAGGATATTTTATGAGAGTTTGAAAAGTGTATGTGCAATACTTATTTCATATTAGAGTGAGAGGGAAAGATTGAGCAGCCGTGAAGAGGGTAATACTCCTTTTGTGCTGAACCACCTCACTCCTCACATCAGACACAGCAGAGATCATGAGCAACCATGATATTATTAGATACAGGGAATCCCAGAGGACCCAGTGTGACGAGCTCTGCATTATAGAAACATGGAAAGAGAAGCAAAGAATTCCAATATTTTCACCTCTGAACAACTCTTTGCAAAAACCTACTCAAAATGGGAGCTCATGGCTTCTGGAGGTTTTTCTCTTCAGTGCAGATCCAGTTTCTCCAGATTACCTCACCTGAAAATAGACCCCTAACAGACCATTTAACATATGAAAGTAACTACACTGACTAATTATAGGTTTTGGGCACATTTGCTTTCATCTCTGCTAGACAGCCTTTGCAAGTGTGCCCCTCGATGCAGCCGGGCCCCACCGTGCACCCACGAGCGGGCAGTGCCACTCCATAGGAGCACAGGCACCAAACCACGCAGGTTCGGTCGCCTCGCTGGCTGTGGCTGATTTCCAAATAACATGGTAGCTGGAGGAGACCAAACCAAGCAATGGCCCTGAGGGGAAGAATGGAGCAGTTAACAGGCTGAACCTCTCAAAAAAATGATGTGATTGAATAAGATCTAACCACTACTTCAGACTATATCTGCAGCAGAGTGGTGCCACCAAGAAATAAAGAGGTGAGTTAGAGAAGGGCACTGTTTCTGATCATGGCTGGTTCTGAAAGACTTACTACTTTTATCAGGTTTGCTTTTCTGTGGGCACAATAGCTTAACTACAAATTGTACTACAGAGAGTTTGAGAAGTCCTGCCTTCCATCACAAAATAAAAAGTATAAATGGCGCTTGCCAAAAGTGAAAACACTGATCCAGTGACAGGTCCAAGGCTGAAGACCCAATCTGGCAATATCCATGAGAAGAGACTAGCTCTGCCAAACACTCAAAAATAGATGATTGAATGACACTGAATTTAGCTTTTGACAAAGCAATCAAAATTTGCAAAACATGAGAAATACAGATAAAACCTACACAGGGTAAACAGTGGCCTGGCACTGTAGGGATGGCAGAGAATCTAAAACACTACAAGAAAGGGTAAAATATACAAGAAAAGAAAATCTGCAATCATAAAAGAGAGAAAGTACCTGAGGCAGACAAGCATATGGAGTTCAAGCTGGAGTCTACAAAAAGCATTACATGGAGCTGCAGGCTCTGTTTGAAACATCAAGGGCCAAGACAATGCATTCAGAAAAAAGATGGATTATAAATGCCAGACTGCAAGCCACAGAAGAGTGTGCACAGAATAGAAACACAGGGCTGTCACAGCACCTTAACTCTCAGGGTCTTTCATCAGAACAAAACATAACATTGCTGTGGAAAACAAATGGATCAATCATCTAAAAGTATCAGTTCTAGGAAAAAGTGAAATTAAAATGAAAACTTAAAAAAAAAGTCATGTTTTTAATTAAAATTTTTTAAAAAATCAAGGGAGTTGGTTGTCTTACCATCAAAGAAATAAACTATTACATGGGTACGTAATCCACTGGCAAAGGTAATGTTTTGTAATTATACCAAAGAAAGTGAAACCCCTTTTGAATTAAAAAAAAGAGGAAGAAAGAAAATATGTATTTTTTGCATCGTCAAGAGGGAAAGGGTATTAAGTAGCTAGGAAGGATGCTTTAAGTCTTCTAGAAGAGAGGAAAGCTTCTAACGTAGTAGAAGCAAAGAGTGTCTAAGAATACCAGGACTCATGGCCATAGGATGATACCTTTCATCCCAGAAGAGACATTGGATAAATTGCTGGTATAACCACTGAGTAACGGAGGTATGCCACCACCTTTTCCATCCAATTAAGGAAGTCAGAGACCAACCTTCAACACCTTATCAGTAGTAACACTTACATTTATGAGCGGATAGGCTGATAGATAGAGGTGTATATACGTCCACAGATAGATATCTACCTAGATGACCATTTTCCTGGGCAACTTCTAGGACTTTAATTACCTCCTCCTTTATCAGATTTGTTTGAAATACACCAAGAGGTTGAAAGATTATGAGGGTGAGAGGTTGGGAGGAGGATGGCTAACAGACCAAGACCATGATTTCAGAAGCCTCATTTTTAATGATACTAGGATAAAAAAATCATTAAAAAATGAAACTCTTCCAGCTATACAAGAACCGATTCATTTTTGGGGGTGCAATTGCACATACCGTATTGATTGTAATTACATATTTGTCTGCAACTAGATTGCCTTAGCCCTGATTTTAGCCCTTGCTTGGCGATTTGCCTGGAATAGTACAATGAAGATTACTTTCAGACAAGAAAAATGTTACCTGTGTGATTTGTCATCTAGGCATTTGCAGCAAATATTTGTGCTGATAAAAGGGAGGGAGGGAAACCACATGGTTTTCAAAAGGGACACTAAAAATTTTTTCCTTTAAAAGCCACGATAATTAGGCTTAAAACATTGTGAAAATACCCACTGTGTGACAACATGACCCTGAAAGATTTTACTTCAGCTGTGTGATATGGACACATACACAATATATTGAAAAATAAAATTAAAATGGACCTTTTAGCACATTTATTTGTTCTTGCACAACAGTAACTGTGTTTTTCCCGCTCAAGCCACAAAGCAGCTGTAAGATGTTGAAAATGTAATTCAAGTAACCTTAAGGACTGAATCTTTTTGATTTGAGAAAGATGTATGCAATATAATGCAAAAAACATTGTAGCAGAACCCAGAATAAAACAGCTTATTTACAGTGATCAAACAATGCCCTTGAAGGCTGTAATTAAAGAGCTTGTTGCCTTTGAAACCACCTTTTCTGGATTGTTACTTTGTTCAATAAAAAACACATTTATATCCTTTCATAAACTCATCTCTAGTTTGACAATCCATATTAGCAACTGCTGTGATCACATCAAAGCAACCATAACAATTGCTTCAGTATCTTTTTCCTCCATCTTTCCTAAAATGCTAAGCAGCCACACCACTGTCCTCTCTGACATGAGCCCTTTATTTGATTTATTACTCATTATAGGTACAAAAAGAGTCTTTCTGTATTAAAAACAATATAAAATATAAATACAGTGCATGCATGAGATGGAGAATGTCATTCTTCATGTCAGGGCATATGACAGTACCACTGAGAGAAAGATTTTATAATACAAGGTAGAACAGCAAAAAATCTCAGTAATATTTCCCATTTTCTTCCCAGCAGTTTAGAGCCCCATTCAGTGACTGCCAGTGACTGCTCTTGGAAGGAATGTTTTACTGATGCTGATAGGAAATATGACTCAAAATCAGGTCCATGACTAAACAACAATAATACATCACTTGTATGTAACTCCCTTTTGCTGTACGCCCCTGGGCAGTTTAGCAAGGGGAGCTAGGGAGAGAGTGCAAACAAGACAAAAGGCTTCACTAAGGTGGCACAGAGGACCATTCAGCAAGGCTGGAGCTCAAGCCCAGGCTGGCTGACTCCCAGTCTAACTGTCTGTCTGCTACACGGTGCTGCTAAGCACTTCCAAATATCCCCATTCTTTTGTTTTTATTTCTCTCTTTTTTTTTTTTTTAACAAAGACCAAGCTTTTCTCCTAACAAAACCAAACCACTAGGCATTGACTCCCTAGCCCCATGAGTTTGAATCCTTGAAGGAAAAAATTCTCCCTTTCATCTCTCAGTAGCACCCACCAAATTCATTGCAGCTGGCAGGCTGAGCGGTCTTTGAAAGAAAATCCAAAGAACCGGGAACCTGGCTGCTTTGCAGGGAGATGAAAGATGTCCCTACATGTCCTGAAAGTGTAGAACTTTGTCCCAGTGTCCTTTTCCCAGTGCTTCTTTCTCCACTATTATGTTGTCATCAGTTGCCCATATGGGTGCTGTCTTCCCGGATCAGAGGTGACTCTGTTTAAGGGGCTGGTGAAATGGTTCTGCTTTTCATATAAAGGCATGGTCCCCTGGTGCAGCCATTCAGCCAGAATTACAATAGTCTGCTTTCCCCTACAACATAGCTCAGCTGAAATCACAGTTTTATTAAGGCTGCTGCAGGCTCCCAAAGTAATATGAAGGGCATAATGTATCTATAATTAGTGTCAATAAAAAAGATATCATTCTTTAGGGGCATTATTTGGGGGTTAGCCAATTGTTCAGAGTTTCTGTTCTTTGGCAAGAAGAGAGATCTATTTTAAAGTTGCGGGGAGGAGAGTTTTGCTTAATAACTTTAATCATATTATACTCTGATTAAGTAGGGAAAAGCAACCAGTTGCTGATGGTGAGAAGTTAGGTGTCACTTTTTTTTCAGTCAAATACTTCCTGAGCACCGAAGATGTTATCAGCGTGCTGGATTTTCCCCACTAAACTCAAATAAACTAACATCTTGTGGGGAAAATACAAAGAGGCTGAAAATCATATGCACAATGGCAGGCTAAGAAGGAAGCATGCCCCAGCTTCACTCTCCAATCCCAGGCTGTGGGAGTGGTTACAAATAGTATAACGCACCTGTATGGCTTTTATCCACCCCTTCCTTCCTACCCCCAGAAGGTTTATCCACTGAGAGTGGGTGAGCCCAGCTCCCCCGTGCCCACACAGTGCTCCAGAAGCACAGGGTTAGCAGTGGTCACGAAGGCAGCGTGAATTTGTGTGGAAGATCCTCTATCAAGTGATAGAGCAACTTACTGGACTTTGTAACAGCTCTTTTCTCTTTAAAATATCCTAAGCAATGAAAATCTGCAAGTTTGGTCAGTCTGGGACACAAATCCTCCAAGCTGCTGAATTGCCACAGACATAAACTCCCTTCAAAAGGCTCTCTGCAAAGAACGCATCTTATCTTGATCTTACCTAATTAGGCTGCAGAGGGTCTGATTTTTGCCAGCACAAAACCATCAAAAAACAAAAGCTGTAAGATTTATCTTTTGCCATATAAAGTCAAACTTTAAATGTCAAGTGCTTTAAGCCATTTCAATCATAATGGAATTTTTTAAAAAATTACTTCTGCAGTTTCTGATTTATTCCTTTCCTGATAGGTTTATGGCCTTTTTTTCTTTTTTAATACTTTCTTCTGATTCTCATCTATCCAGAGGGCTTGCGCTCTGCATGTGGCAGCAGAGCTTTGTGCGTGCAGCACCTACTATAATGGAAAGAGCAAGTGAAACCACAGCTCCAAATGCAACATCTTTGACCTTTTGTTTGGTTTACCCACACAAGTCGGAATTACAGTAGCAGTGAAGAGAATGCCAAAAGCTGCTTTTGAAGAGCATTAGTCACTGTTTTAGCTGTTTGTGTTTCATTTAGTTTTATTCATTTTCTTTGCAGTGTTAATTATTTTGACTTAAGGTATGTTTATTGAAGTGTGTGTTTAACAGAAAACCTGTGCTTTGTTGGACTAGGTTTAAAAAAGCTGCTTAAATTAAGTTGCAGGATCAGGCCAGAGTGCTGAGCATTTCACAGGTGAAGCCCAGAACTGGAAACATGTTTAAGCATCTTCCCCTACTGAGATCACAGCATGCTGCCCCTTGTGCCATTACTGTGTGTCCACAGATCTAATCAGAAACAGTGAACCTGGACTAATGTCATGTTCTGTTGTGCATAGATCACCACGTACTGGAAGAAAAAAATACCCCACAAAAGCCCTGTAACTCAGAAATGGTGCATGGTCATGGGCTTGTGTATCATGAGATGTTTATTTCAGGATCTTCCTTCCTCTGTCATTTGCTATAGTTGTCCCCTTATCTTCCCAGAGCCTGAGTTTGTGAAAATTGTCTTGTTATTTTTATAGGATGTCAGGTTCATCTGTAGGGAAATGGGGTTTGTCCTGCTGCAGACCTCCTCCTCGCATCCCTGGAGGACGATGTGCAACAACAGCCAGGGAACCCTCTCCACTGCAAGAAACCAGCACATCTCAGCAAGCCAAGGCAGGGGGTTGATCCCTGTGTTGAGATAAGCCAGGCAGTTTGGGTATTCTGCCCACCTCCCATGCCATCCATAGAGAGGCCTGAAGCTGAATGTCATGGAAAAAAAAATCCCCACAAGGAGATCCTTGAAACAGCTTCACCCTGAGCACCAGCTATACAGGGTCAGATTTTTCTCACTGTGTCTGGATGAGTCATCCCATTGAGGGCAGCATGAATAAAATGAGCAATATTTGACCCATAAAAGTCAGGTTTTGTTCTCATATTGCATTCACTGAAGGGCACTTTCCTTCTTGTTCAGAATAAAACATGGTTTTGAAGCAGCCTGAACAAGCGCAGGAGAGTTTCAGTGGTACATATTAATAGAGAAAATATACCAACATGGTCTGACTACTGACCACAAAAGAGAATCCAAACTATCTACTACTCTGGCTGTACCTAGGACTCAGTGCTAACTGCTGAATCGAGAGTAAAGGAAACAATGATGTTCAAGGGAAAAAAACCCTTCCATTTTTACAGACAGATTTGGCTTCTATCTCTGTAAAAAATGAGACAAATTAGCAAGTGCAAACACTGTACCACAAATTTCTACCATTTTGTGTGCAATTCTCCCTTTGGCATGCACTCAACTGAGAGTCCACCCAGTAAATGCACAGGTCATTTTTATTGATCTTTCACCTGTAAGAAATACAAACCTAATTCTCTTCATCAAAGCTGTTCAAAGCTGTCCATGCTTTAGCCTCTGTTTAAATTGTCTTGTTGCTTTTTATAAGAAAAAGTGCCTTTATTAATCCTGAAGAGGCAGCTTGCTTTATTCATACATATTCATACAGACCTCACATCCTAGCTTTCATTGACTCACTGGCTTTTCACACTGATAAGGGAGCAGGATTTGTTCCCTCTAGGTTGGCTTAAAACCAGTAAAAAATCATTGCATCCTACATGATAGTTTTCTAACTATTAGTGTTGAAAGCAATTTCTTGTCTAAATTAGGACTTGGGCAGCTGAGACTTCCTATACAAGGATTCCTCTTCTATTCAGTTTGCCTAGCTGCAGTTACGGGGTTAACAGGACTTTTTGTAAGTGGTTCCAGCACTCTGCTGCTGGCCTGCTGAACCCATAAAAGGGGGCAGAGCTGGAAAGGGAGGCGCACGCTGGAAAGATGCTGTTTCCCAGTAACAGAATCAGAAAGGGTGAAATTGAAACTGCAGAGAGGGTGAGCAGACGTGGATATGTGGCCAGCAAAGGAGAGCCAAGAGGAACCGTGAGCCTGAGCATGTTCATGCTCTCTATAGCTCACCAAAGAGAGTTTTGAAATGAAGCTATTCATATTCCCCAAAGAAGGTGCAAATCCCAAAGGATTGGGGTTTTTTTTCATTGCCCCTCATGCAGCTGTCAGAGAGCACCAAGCAGCCACCCAGAGGGGGGATCTCCACCTGGCAACACTGAACATCTTTAACTCCCTTCCACCTGGAAGAGCATTAACCAGGGATGTCTGTATGACCCCACCATTGTCTCTTCCCATCATTTTTTTTCCTCTGCAGAAAGACTTGGCACTTTCCAGAGCTCCAGGAGAGGGAGCAGGGAGTGGACCACTGCATTTACAGCGTGTTGCTTCACTGCACCCCCAGCCTGCAAAGATGGAGGCTGCTGGCTTACACATCCCTTCTCCCCAGAGAAAGAGCACATAGCATAAACTTTCCTGATGAGTTTCACGGGTCCATCATAAGGAGGAGATGTCCTGGCACTGCAATTTACACAACACAAATGCTGCTTTGGAACAGTTGAACTGCAGAGAGAAGCTACCAACTCTCCCTGTACTGTGGCAAGTCCCTATCCTTGGGGTCCTAATCCCATCACTGATGTGTGCATTTAGCCTTAGGGGAAAAAGAAGGCAATGTGGATTTCTATTTAGGCAGAGCAAAAATGGGAAGGCTACAGGTAGGGGAACATGGCTAGTGGCAAGAAACACCAACAGAATAGGTGCCTTGAGTAGTTCTACATTTTTCACAATTAAAGTTTGACAGTTTTTACTGTCCTGCCACTGGTTAAATTAAGTCTGCAGAATATTAAATTCAATTACCCATAAAATAATTATATCAGTATTAAAACAGACATAATTTTTGCAACATAAAGATGGAAGCCTGTACTTGCATGCTATCTGTAAAAATCAGTGGCCATACAGTACTTAGCTCACTATGCATCAATATTTACTAAAATGTTCAAAGAAAAATATTCAATCAAATCAGTTTCCAATGGAGTTTCAGTAGTTTAATTTTTTAATAACATATTTTAATGAGCTATTAAATTGTCATGTACTTCAGTCTGCACTATAGTTCCTTTCTAATCAGTGCTGATTACCAAGATATTTGTATCTATCTGGCAAACTTGCTCTCATTTTACAATCAGCCTTCCTATTCCCTTCAGAGATTCAACAGTCCAGTAGCAATGATATTATGACTGCACAGTCCAAAACAACGGCCCTGAGAGCCATCCCTGGGATTTGCAGAACCTTCCTCTCCCTTCACCTCTGTTTCTGTTTTTAAACCAAGGATAACAATAATTTCTCTACTTCTGTATGGTCCTTTGAGTGTGATGAATGAAAGGCACTTTAGAAGAACTCAGGGCTATTACTACAACCCCATGTTCCTGACTCTGCATAGTGTTGGGCTGCTGTAGACGGTGACTGCAGGTTGGGGCTCTGACTGCACAGTCACACATTGATGGAGGGAAGGGGCACTGGGAACATGGGAGTATGAACAAGCTCCTCAAACCTTGGCTGTCCTGCTTGAGGCAAACTGGGTAAGGCTTCAACCAACCCAAAACTCCAGGTGTAGCATGAAACACAGTGATAGCATCCCAGGGAAACCCTTCCCTCTGCTTCAAGCCAGGAACAGAGAGGTGAACAAGAACAGAGTTTCCTCAGAAAGGTGTCTAGGATGTAGTATTCACTACCAACAGCAAAAATTCAATCATCTGTAGCTTCTCTAGCTTAAAGTATTCTGAAAGGAAACAGGGTCTATATAGTTCCATCCATTTGCAGTTTTGGGAGTTACAGTTAAATAAATCACAATTCCATTAATAGCATCAGGAACATAATTTTTTATAGGCCAGTAGAGAGACTAATGGTGGAACGGGTGCATGCAGCATGTTTTCAACTTACTCTCCACCAGGAGCTGCAGCAGACATGCTTGTGTCTAAAAAGAGAGACATAGATTGCATTTGGTGTAACATGGATATGAAGGCAGAATGGGGTCTTTTAGAGCTTTTACCTTGTCCAAGGACAAGCAAATTCCCACTCTCCCTGGAGCTTGACTTTGCAGTTTCTAATAAAAATACCTTACTACATGGAAAAAAATACATCCATCCTTACAAAGACTTATGCTTTCCTTATGCTTCCAGAGGTACTGAAACTCTATCAAGAGCAGTGGGGCTAATTTGCAAGTCATATATTTACTTGTAAAATCATCTAGACCTAAGTGCAGTGTGTGCAAAATATTGCTTACAGATAGAGTAAATGAAGAGTTTCGTCCCCACAGCACACATTGCACCACAGAAGACCAGTGAATGAATCAAGCTCTGTCTCCTTACCACCTAGATAGCTATAGTTTTCATTGTTTGGCTGCTGCAGCTTTGATGTTACAGTGCAATTGGATTAGTAGGTCGTTATTTACTCCAGTAGCCATTCTATGTACATGGTTAAACTGACATTAAGAAACCTTGCACTTTTTTCTGGGATTGTGGAAAGGGGAATATACATAGGAAGTACATAAGTACAAATTCTCACTATTTTAAATTCTTACACCAGAAAATTAATCATCCCAACTAATGCTTTAAAAATAAATCTTCTCCCTTACTATCTGCATGTTGTGCTGAGAATGGTTAAAGATTCCTATGAAATCCAACTCCTTAAAGCTGCTAATCCAAGTAGGACTCAGCTGACTTTGTAGCCAGTTGGGAGCTACTACAATCAGTGCACGAATGCTCTGATTTAGTCCCTGCAACTATAGCAATAAACCCACGTTCCCTGTCAATAGACCTGCCATTACCCACAACGTGATTGCTGGTGTACTGCTTGTGGTAAGAGAAATCAAAAGGGTTGTTGGGGGGGGCGGGGGGGGGGAGAATCTGCCTGAGAAAGGTCTAAAGAATGGTTGTCCTAATGGAAATTCAAAGTGCACAAAGTGGTCCACTCCTGTTTAGCAATATAGCAGGAGTTACTTCAGACTCTTTCTGAAGCACTACTCGCGCTTCAGAAAATGCAACATAAATCATAATGCAATCACAGAACAGTGTGTTCACCCCTGCTGTCAGGTACGGAGGGGAGCAAAAAGTTTAGGAGAAATCCGACACAGACAGAGAGCTCAGGGAGAGAGGGAGGGAGACAAAGGGAGAGTCTGACCTGAGAAGAGCTTTTGTAGCCCTAGATCCTGCAAACCTATCAGGCACAGAGTGTCTTGAGTGTCTCAAGCATCCTCTGAAGCAAGGAAGAAGACGACAGAGGAACCAGCACAAGCCTGCTAGTGAACATCCGTGTTTCTAGGTACTTGCAAGTATTCTAGGGATGTGCCGATTGTGAGGGGAGGGAGCCAAGTAACACGTCTGTATCAGCCTTGCTCATGGTGTAAGCAAGAAACACCTGCATGTGTGTTAGTGCTGCATCTAGCCTGCTGGTAGAAACATGTGTGAGTACAGCTGAGAGAAAGCCACCAGAAGCAGAGAACAGCAAGAGGTGGTGCTGCTGAAGACTGAAGAAGCATCAGAGCAACACAAGGTCTCTCATTTTTAATGCAAACATTCCCGGGTCTCTAGGGCACATACCACCCCCTCCCAAGGCTGTGCAGGTTTTTTTATTATAGACAGCTATCAGCTAATAGCCTTTTTCTCTCACATGCGAGGGCATTGCTGCAAAATGATCTGTGAGCTGTCACCACTGGTTTTTTTCTCCTCATGTGGAGGGGTTTGCACAGTAAATGGAAGCACAAGCTGAAATACTCTGGCTCCAAAGATGTACTAGTACGAGTTTTACCATCCACTAGCAGCAGGATGCAGACTGTAGGAACTCAGAAACCTGCTGGCAACTGGGTGCTGATAATTTTATCATAGTATTTTGTACATACATATATATCTCAGCATTTTGTGTAACATATCCATACAGATATATATATATACACAAATACACAACTTTTATTTACATTACCTCTGCTTCCTAGGTGTGTGGAAAGAGACAAATATAGTGGCTACTCCAACTTAAGGAGGTCATCCTCTCATTTTTATTTTAAATTCCACTCTTCATCACTTAGGTAGTAGCTTCCTTATTAAGCGCTTAATTCAGTTTGAGGTCTTGGGCCAGTTTAAAATGTAAAACTTGAACAGACCACATGTCAAAGGTGAGAAAAAGCATATTTCCTAAAGTTTCTGATAATTTGCCCAAGATTGTTTTCCAGAATGCTTTTTTGCGTATCAGTACTATTTATGTGTCCTAGACAGTTCCTAGAGCAGTCAGGATGGCAACTGGGAGAACATGGACAGTACGCTCCATCATAGCTTAAGTATGTCCTTTCCCATTTTCTTCCTGCCCCAAAAAGCTGTTCTCAAGGAGGGAAGAACTGTCGACTCCAGCCACAGCTGCTGATCACAGCTCAGACTTTCCATGTCCACAGCTAATGGCGGCCACCTCCTCTCTCCTCCTACTATGGAGCAGCATGGGGAATTTTAGATTAACATAGATACTGTGGATCCCAAAGCAGGTATTTGTCTGAAGCTGAAGCAGATTTATAAAGCCCTCAGTTTTATTTAGCGTGACCCCAAGTTTTCCCTTGCAGTGGCAGGGAAGCAACTTTCTTTTCCTAGACTGATACGTGGGCTTGACATGGTGTTTTCACTGTCATTCAACAGAGTCCATGCCCTAACCAAGCCCTAACCAGTGCAAGCCTCTTTACCATCCTTCCACTGTGTTTTGTGCACAAGCAGAGCGCAGCACTAAAAACACCATAAAAAGATCTGCAGCAGGAAAACCCAGCAAAACATTGCCCCTGTGATGTGCCTGTCTGGCTCGTACCCATCCCTTTGCATTGCTGCACCACCTGAAGTAGCCCCAAATGCAGGGCAGAACTTCAGGAAAACCTTGTGGTCCCTCATGGTCACTTTCCAGACTCCCTGGTTCTTTATTTCTGAGAGAGAGGGCACCCCTCCATGCCAACCCCAGAAGAGCAGAGTTAAGTTTAATCAATTAACCTCTGTGAGGTGATTTGCGATTGCTGGATTGATGGTTTTGTGTGAGTGCAAAGCAAATTCATGACTCACTCCAGTACTCTTTCCAGGATACAATGAGAACTAATTACAGCTCCTTCCTCACTGCCTGTGAGAAGACCAGATGCACACCCTACCAAAGATGTTTCCAAAGCTTTACGCTGGTTCTTCAAAGGGAAAATTGGAGCTGGTGAGAAACTACTGGGAGACAACTCTGTCAGCATCCTCCCTTTGCCTCCCCCACATCCCAGTCCCAAGGGGGACCTGTCAAAGACAGACTTGCAAAGCCCTACCAGAAAGCACTCGATGCTCACCTTGGAAATAGATGCCTGACTGGATTTGGAGGACCCTGGGAAGGGCTCTGGGATCCAGAGAATGAATGAACTTCTCCAGGGTAGATGTCATGGTCCGCAGCAAGGCAGCATGTGGGTTTGACACGTAAAGACCAGTGAAAAGCTTTCAAGGCAGGAACACTTGCAGCCTGGTACATGCTGCGCCCAGGAGAGCTGTGGGGCTCTGTGGCGGATGGGAGGAGCAGCACAGGGAGGTACTTTACTTCCTCTCCTCCGTGGGCGCTTCCTCCCATGGCTGCAGCTGAAGTGGGGTGAGGCAGGGGGATGCCGAATCAGTGACCCCTCCACCAGGCCAGGGCACCCATACCCACCGAGGGTCCACACCAGGCTGGGAGAGGTGCAGGGGGTGCTGTGGATACTGGGCTTCGGAGGCGGCAGGGAGATCTGCCACAAAACTCCATCTCAGCGGCGATGGTTATTGACTCTGTGAAAAGAAGATACTGAATATCAGCCCTGCCTAAGGTGGGGAAAAAACATCGTGTTTGGGTGGGGTTTGTTTGTTGAAAAATAGTTTGGTGTTTGTTCTCTTCAAAACCACAAACAACCTTCGAAGAAAAGAAATGAAGCCATTTTGTTCTTGTGTTTTTTGCTGTCTTAAATATTGTATCTGGATCTAAGACATACAAATAGAATACAAATTATTTTCACGTAAATGGACATTAAAACACAATGTCGTTATGCCAAATGGCCAAGATTTTTTAAAGTCTCCAGTGACTTGTGGGGACTTGAATTTGAGGTGCTGCAACTGGGAATGAATTTTAAGAGGCTACTGCCCAGTACCAAGTGAAAATCAGATTGCACTGAGGGCAAACCCCCAGCATTGGTCCCAACTCTGCTGTTCTGAGCCCGTTCAAGTGCTCAGACTGATTGCAGCAGCACTCTTGAAGAGCAAGACCATGTAAAAAATAAGTGGCAGATCACCAGGAAAACTGAAGTGACTGTAATTTCTTGTTCTCTTACACTGCTCTCCTGTCTCCCTGAGGTGTCAGGGAAAGCAAGGAAGCATGACTTTGTGTCAAAATGGTGAACAAGATAGCCAACTGTTTATTTTCAAAAAGCTTGGTAGCTTCATTTTGTCTGTATGTAATAATTTACAGGAGATAATATTACTCACATATGAAAAAACCTCACATATTAATACCCAAAATGCTTATAGTGGGTGCCCAGGCCTTTGAGGTGTCAGGTTATCTATCGGGTTTGAAGAGTTTGTTAACTTAGTCTTAACAAATATTGCTCCAGAGAGTGTGAAATAGGTTTTCTAAGTGGGGATCCTGCAGGTGCAGAGCTCACTATTGCCAGTTGTTAATGCTGCAGATGCCGCAGGCAAGGTGAATAACAGGACTTTGGGTCTAGGAGTGACAGGTATTAGTAAAAGCCAAACCAGAGAACATGCACAGCCAACCACTCATCAAATATTTTAACACAAAAGATCCCTCATTCTCCCCTCCCAATAACACACACTCGAAATTAGGCAAATATAATTGATCTGGGAGAGAGCTTGGAAAATCACACACATTCAGTGGTAATCAAAAGACCCATATTGTAAAACACTGGTTCTTACAGGGCACAGAGAACTGAAATGTATGAGTGGTTTCAGCTATTTCAGTGGGACATCTTTATGTGTTTAAAAATTACGTGTGCAACTCCAGCAAATCAAAGCCAACTTTCTGGATGTACTGGCTCCTAAGGTTGTCAGGTATTGTGTCAGTGCCAGCAGCTGGGCTTTACCTGTCCACATTGTTTTGGTCTATGGATAAAGAGCCCCTAAGGCCATTTCTACTGTTCCTGGATTCACTCGTATTTGGCTCCTCACTTTGATAATATTGCCAGGAACACCACCACATAAAAAATTTAACATGAACTGCAAACGCACATAAAAATTAATAACTGGTTTCAAAATCACTTGAAGCTAACAAAGCAAATGTACAAACAGGCATGGATTTCGTACAAGAAAAATCTGAACAAAACCTGGTTTATGTTACTGGATCCAGCAGGCCTACAGCATGGAGGAGGATACTGCAGGTCCATGCTCCCAGGGCCAACCAGCAGCATGTGTTCCCAATAAGCACGGACATGCACACACACATATACATCACTTACACACATAAATACACTGCCAGCCACACAGCTCAACCTAGGCAGAAACCAGAGCACTCACACAAGCACCAACAGCG
This sequence comes from Strix aluco, assembly GCF_031877795.1. Lineage (NCBI taxonomy): Eukaryota > Metazoa > Chordata > Aves > Strigiformes > Strigidae > Strix > Strix aluco. The sequence goes on along the minus strand of NC_133933.1, from coordinate 72,194,295 downwards.
TCATCCTGTTCCCTTCTCTGGCTGATCCAGATGAAGATCTCTTAGTGTGAAATATATACATATATATATATATATGCAGTGGGGATGCCTCCAATAGCTGGGCTTAGGCACAGTCCACTCAGTAACTGGCCTCTGATCCCACTGGCACTGGGGCATGTGAGCAGCCCTTGAGTCCCAGAGCCCCATGCCAGCGGCTGGTACAGAACCCCTCAACACAAAAGCGCACACCCCCACCCCCACCTCCCCTCCCCCCTGACTCCCCAGCCACTTGCCCTGCTGGTACCCACATGGCCCCGTGACCCATGGTCCCGCTCTGGCTGCTGGCACTTAGCTGCCCATACACACATGCATACACACACATACACAGAAAAATAATTAGAAATGGAGCTGAATGAGAAGCCAGGACAGGCTGTGCTGATGTGGTGCAGGGCATGGCCGGACAAGCGTACTGACCAGCAGCTTGCTTATGTGTGACCAGCCCCTTTTATCCCCTTAGGCCCTGTATTTCCCACCCTTCTTCCTCCCAAAAGCACTTTGATCCTTCCCTTTGCCTGCCCTTGGTTCCCCTCCTAAACATCCCATAGTAAGTCTTGTACTTGGCTATTGCCCTGCATCCCATACCTCTAAGTATAGCCTCCCTCAGTCTGTAAGGTGCTCCAGAGAGTCTCTGCCCTCAACTCATGTGGTGGGTGTCATGCCCAGCTGAAGGGGTGATCATCCTTCTGTGATGCCATGGGGGGCTCTAGACAGGGTTCCATTTATCTGAGGGGTTATTGGGGTGCCCTGCTGGTGCTGTGCCTCTGTGCTTCCTCAGTGGGAAGACGAGATGTTAATAGGCTGATGGGTCTCCTGTAATGTGCCTGGAAATACCCTGAGCAGAGTACCTTTGGGGTTCCCCCACCCACCAGTGTTCCTCTGTGCTTCTCTGTGTGTCCCCATCTCTGCTAGCACCTAGACTGGTAAATAAGAAACACTGACCTGTTCTCCAGAATGCTCTGCAGGAGCTTCTTCCAGTTTGGTGTGCAATGCCAAGTGCAGAGAAAAATAATTTGCCATCTCCAAATCATCCTTGATCATGGAGTGGAAGATTATCACACCACCATCATGGACTGCTGGTAATAAGGGACCATTTGGGAGGGCTATCCTATTGGAGATTAAATCCTCAGGAGGATCTTGACTTGGAAAAATTCTTTTTTGCTTTGTCCAGGTTTCAGTATTGAAGATTAAAGACAAGCTGCTGAAAAATGCATGTGTATTGTACTGAGAGGAGGCAATATCTAAGCCTGTTCTTCCCATACTGAAAGAACAGAGATTAGAAACCTCTCCTTACCACACTTCCACTTCTGAGTTATTGCGTTCTTCACAAAGAGCTTATTGGGACCTCCGTATTACCTATGTCCTGTGGGAGTCTGCAGGTGGCATTCAGTTTGGCAACTCCATCTCCTACTGCCAACAACAGGGTGAAGGTCAAGGCAGCACGGAAACCTGCAAGAGCCAAAGAAGCCATAAGTCCTCATGCAGCCACGGTGTCGGCAGTCCCGGCTGCTCTGGAAGATGTGCACAAACAGGGACCCATGTCTCCTCATGTGGAAAAGCCCCTGCTCATTCCCCTGGGAGGGGTGGCCAGGAACCAGCTGTAGGGGAATGTGCTTGAAAACTAATTCAGAAGAATGGACAAATGGGCAAACACAGAATTTTGAAAACTATTTCCAAGAATATTTTTCTACCATGCTGATGAATACTCGTTTCTTTTACTTACTGGTTTTCAGGAAGCCAATAAAGTGTTTGAAGTTTCCAAATAAAATCCGTTCTGAGCCTGTGAAGGTTTGTGATTTTTTTTTTTTAAGCTCAGACTATTCTCCAAATAAATGCAGCCATTAGTTGAACTGGTTGAAGAGAATCTTTAAAACGATCCTGTAAATATGAAACCAGGCATTATGTCTGCAGGAAGATATGCCCCATTTATTGAGCTTATAAACACAAGGGAAATGTATTTGATACTTGAGCTGGCAGAACCATCATTCCAAAGAAGAATATGCTTTAGGGAAACTGGGAACAGCCAAGCCCTGGGAGGCAGGTGTGAGTGAGGTTTATATTGAATGGTTATGCTATCTTTTGAATCAAACTCAAGATACTGCAGGAAGTTCAATACACTTACATATTTTTTCCAGTGTAAGGTGGAAAGTCCACCTGTCATTAAAAATAAAGTCAGAATAAACTGCAGGTAATCCTCCCTGACAAAGGTGCATTGAGCTGTGAAATAATCTCCCAAGGGAACAAATGGACACCTGGGATGCTTAGGCCTTGAATAAATATAGACTATAGGACACCATCAAGAACAATTCTGATAAAGAGAGGGAGATAGGCCATCTATTCCTATAGGTGATCAGCTGTAGTGTCACCCTTCATTTATAGGAATCTACTGTCACAGAAGCTAAGTCAGGTGAACAGTATTATACTGAAACTGCTCCAGAGGTGAACCCACCAAGAAAAGAATCCACGGAAACTTCAGGAGCTGGGATCTTCCTCTCCCAGCCAGCACCAGTTCTGGTAGCATCATTCAGGTTTTGTACAACCCACCCGAGAAGTACCTGACACTCATGCCCTTTCAGTGGCCCTTGTGACATAAACTGATGGTCTCAGCAGCTTGAACAAGCTGTCCCCATCATGAGCAAAAAATCCAACCCCTACAATGGTACCCCTGGGTTTGTCCCAGAGAGACAATGACTGAGTTAGCTAAAGACCTAATTGAAACAGCAACATGAGTTGTAAAATGAGTTACAATATGGTGGATGGGTCTTTGTGTACAAGTTATTTCTACTGCTTCTGCATGTAGAGGTGGATGGGATCAATTGCCCCGTAAAGCCAAAATGATTACCTCCTAAATACTGAAATCATTCCTTCCAAAGAAACCTAGCTTTTTTTAGCCTAACATTTATATAACTTATCTTCCAGCATCTGCAACAATTGCTTCTAACTTCACCTGAAAATATAAAGCACTCATTGCACAGCATATTTCAATGACCCCAAAAAGATGTGGTTTTTTTTTTTTTTTAACATTCCTACTTCCACAGGCAGCCTCTGCACATACTCCCCCTAGGATGAGTCAGTTTGTATAGAGGACTTTCTAATCCTGCAGACAAAGGCATAGCAAGATCCTGCTGAAATTTAAAATAAGGAGCCATGTTAAAAAGCGAGGATGATTACCCATAGACTTTTATGCTATTTCACCATCAGCTGAAGCCCATAGATAAAGACAAAATCTGACCTTCTGAAGATAATATCTTGCTCTGGTCCAAGTTTTTGGACTAGGTACAAAAATGATTGGGTTGAAAATCCTAGCACCTTCACAAAGCAGGCAGTCACCCCAATGAATTGTGATGGCTCCTGGCTTTAAAATCTTGGAACATTTTATGCCCTGTGATTGTATTGTGAACTTTCCTTTACGCTTTCAGGAACTACGTTTTGGGTTCTTTGACATTTCCTTACAGCTCGGCAGAGAGATCTTAGACGTGCTCTTCATATGAAATTTAAATGGCTTAGCAGGTGTGAACAAAAGGCTGTTAGTAAAAGCTCCTGAGCCCAGAGGGTTGTTTGCCAATGTTTGACTCCAGTGAACAGTCTATTGAAGAACCAGGATCCCCCAGTGCTTTTAAAAGAACTGAAGCACATGTATACACATTACATTTTGAAAAATAGTAAGTTTTTGGCTGACTGTTTTTATGGACTGAACAATAATAACCTGTGGGTATTTTCTACATTTTATTGAGCAATTCTGTACCTACTGGAGTCAGAAAGGTCTTTCCATTGATTTTAATAGGGGTTGGAGTAGATTCTTAATAAGGAAGAGTTATGACTTTCAGTTGGTTGTGGCTTCCCATAGAAACACCTTGCTGATAATGGCATTTTAAGTTACAGTCTTGCAAAGAATAGTGACATGCATTTTTCCAAAGTTTCTTCAACAAAGAGTGATAGCTTTGCATACATCAGTAAACTATAGGAAATATATCTCCAGAACTCTCTCTCCAGCTGTCAGTGAGTGTGATTAGCATCATGGTCTTAATAAATACATTTAAAGTTTTAGCACTGTGCATGAACTGGACACTCAAAACCCCGAAATGTTCAAGTGCTGCATAGGCAGGCAGGTTTATTAATGTTTTGTTCAACTACAGAGAAAAGGACATGATGTGAGATTTCTAAGCACTGCAATAGTGTGGATTCAAAATATCAAGCTAAAAACTCCCCCATCTATTGACACATATTAACTAATGCTACTTGTCACTAGAAATATATTAAGATGACTGATTTGTAAGTGTTTATAAAGTATTTTTAAGATAAAGCAGAATGCAAATGTTTAATACAGTAGGAATTCTGGGCCCTTCCAACACAAAGAAGAACCTGTCCAAATGGGTGTTTATACAAAGCGGGCCATCCAGGTGGTCCCCAACTAGTGTTACCACTTTTTATTTAACAGCACAGAACATGAACTCAGTATTCCCATAGGAATATTAATATATCTGTACGTGGTGTCACACAGTTAAAATCTGTACAGGCACTTGACTGACCCTCAGCATTCCAATAGCTAAGCAAATATGAAGCATTTTTGGTCTCTGTCTTCAGAGACTCAGTTTGGGGCATCATTTTGCCAGAGTAGACCAAAAGAAAACAACTTACATCTTATCTAGGGCTACATGGAAAATCCATGGCAGAGTCATGGCTTGTGCCTAGATTTCCAAAACCAGACCTGAGCCCTCCCACCACAGAACTATTTTTCTACTCTCTCAAAAAAAAAACCCAAGAAAAAGAAAAAAAGTCAAACCCAACCACCTCTGCAGATTTCATTAAATATGTGGTTTCTGTGGGTTGTTGTATTTTAGGGGAAGAAGAGATGGAGGGACCTAGAAAAAAGATAGATATCCCACAGTTTCAGGGAGAAGTACAGGTCCATTAAAGATTTACTTTGGGAGTAAAAATTACTTGAGATATCTTCAAATTACAAAAAGTGTTTTGAAATATGTTTGGCATATCTTTAATGCATTTGTGACAGCTGGAGACATGTTGGAGAAATTTTTTGAATTAATTTTAAATATCACTCTCTCCCTTTGTGATTTCTTGAGTGGGGTGTGCTGTAATTTATTTTTAAAGAGGCAATGTAGGTTTCTAGATGCTGTTAAAGGAATCCAAAATAATTCTTTTGCACCCTGCCACTGTTCAAAGAAAAGGACACTGAATTAATTTAAATATATTTGTGAAAGATTGATTCCCCCAGTGGAATTTACACATCTACTTTCACTAATTATTCCTGAAGTTTCACCTATCAACTGACAATTTTCTACAGAAGGGAAGCAAAACAGTTTGACTTTTTCTGACAGCAAAGAGCTTTAACAAAACTAGAATGAAAACTGGCATCTCGCACTCCTTACCTTGCTAATGTCTACATTACCAGAAGAAAGAGCACTAACAACCCCTTTTTATGCCAGCATTAGAACCCACAGTTTAGTCTAAGCAGCAGGGAAAAGAAATCAACAAAATATTTATTTTAATAATGGTTACCTTGAATTTTTTGTCATCCTTAATATTTATCTTAAATGACAGACTTGTTGTCTGACTTTAAAATTAAAGATAAAGCAGTCGCGCTGAATATGTTTGCCCACTTTTAATAAATTGAAATATCAGCTGTCATTTAAAAATACATACAAAACCAAACATTCCTCTCTCTTTTTTTTTTTTAATCATTAATGGGAAACTTTCTAAAAAAGTACACAGAAAGATAGTCTGTCAAGCACACAATTTTATTGACCTGATTGTGGAAACAGCTTCAGAAAGCTGGAGCACAAACTTAATTGCAATTATTTCCACTCTGTGTATGAAGTTGAATCTAAAAGCAAATTGTTTCTGCAGGAAAATTGGGTTTCATCAAAGAATAAAGGCTCCATATAAAATGCAGTTAACACTTGCCAACGTATCAGTTAAATGGATTCTAATTTCCTACCTTTTTCAAGGCGTTGATATTACCCTGCTGCAAGGCATTTTGGTTATCATTATTATTTTAACATATGAAAGCTTAAATGCATTTGCTGCTTAAGTGATCTGCGTCTCTGGCCTTGTTCCAGGTGTCCCTTGCTCTTTCTTATAGAGAAGCAGTATAAAGATTTCAGTAACTGACGGACCCCTTTCTTGGAGGTTTGTTTTTTTTTTTTTTTTTGAAATACACAGGAGAATTGAACATAGATGGAGGGATTTGAAAAAGTCTAAGAAAGCTGTGGGAAAACTAAGATCTGAAATAAAAAAAGGCTAAAGGGTCATTTTATTGGAAGAGGCAACCAGATTCTTGGGCTGGCACCCGCCAGAGTGTCAGCCCATGGGAGAAGAGGGCGCCCAGGGAGTACTCAGTCTGCCCTCATGACTCCTCATCCCTAGGGATGGTGGGGTTGGAGGCCAGGATCCATCTGCATTTCATCCCAGGCACAGATACAACTAGTGCTCTATTCCATGTTTGTGTTGTACGAGGTTTTTTACTTATGAGCCATACAGTTATTTGATTTCAGGAAAGAGTCCCAGTGCAATTAAATAGAGATTGGTTTTTAAATTAATGCAGAATCTGGTACATCTGGCCGTAAAAAAATCTGAGAGCAGCATAAGCAATGTTCATTTGCTTCATATCAAGCAAAAATAAGCATCCCCCTCTTTTCCTCTTTCAGTCCTATTTGTCCCTTTCCAAGAGCAGAGTGTTGCCTTTTCCACCATGCCTGGTACCATTAATACAAACAGGGTGGTCACCAAAACCCCTCTGATGCCCTCAATGGTGGCACACACCCTGTCCTCTAACCTCACACAAGAGAAAAATGCAGTCCTTTCAATAGCCGCTGGCCAACATCTTTTTCGAGTCCTACACAGTCTTCACCATCTTTGTGACAGTCTACGACAAACAGGGAGATCACTAACAGCATGCAGCACACTTCCCACTGTGAGAAGCTAAGCCTTTAGAGACTAGTTTGGGAAAAGTGCTGTGGAGGAGGAAAGAGCACAGGGACTCTTCTCCATAACAACCTATAAAAAGACTGCAAAAATATTTTTTTTCTTGAAGAACCCATAGGTAACATTTATTCTAACTTTTCTAGTGTGTATTTTAGACCTTTCCTAATAAAATACTCAGTCTATAAGCTTCACCATGTGGTTTCTTACCTATTTTGTCTGCTTTTCCAAAGCTAAATAAATCTCATTACTTTTCATGTAGAGTAATAACTTACTGAGTGACATACACTGCATCCATTTCTTCTTGTAGGCAGCCTTGCAATATGGAACATATGTTACGATCCAGCCAAGGCCCTTTCACCTTGTCGTTCTTCACAAACTTCATTTAAATTATCAAGATTTTAAACAGTCTGTAAGGAAGCATCCTGGGGCTCTCACTTTGGAGTTTAAGTCCTTCTGCCAGCCTTTCATCTTGTTCCAGTTTGTTGCATCTACATTTATTTGACATCCAAGAGCATTTGTCACCCTTGGGCATCTCCTTCAATGTGTTCCTAGCACATGTTCTCCTGGGTGAAGCATACAGCGCAGCAGTTGGAACCTTCTCCTTCCTTCTCTTCACCATACTGCTAGAGACCCCAAGCCAGGGGGTGCTGAGAGCCTGTGGGGCACTACAGCATCCTGGACCTTCTGGTGCTCAGCATGCTGTGAGATCTAGCAAACAGCCAGCAAGAATAGATAGGTACATGTTGAAAAAAGTCTACATCTCCCTTCACATATCTCTGAGGAATATGTTTGTAAGTTTTCTTGTAGAATTATGTCAATAAATTAATTCAAACAGACTTGCCATGGCTAGAGGATGAAATCTGAAATCTGCAAAGCCATCACTTACACCAAAGTCCGTTTTACAAACAACATGTTTGCTCATTTATTTTTCTGCATTCTGCTCTCTGCTCACCTACAAAACCCACCAACACAGTATGGGTGAAGACAAGCTTGCCAAGGAAGATTTAATACATCAGAAGGTACTTAAAAAAGGAAAAAAACACCCCATCCAACCCGAACACTCAAACTCTTCATAAAATAGAGAATAAAATAAAATCAAAGCAAGCAGACTTGCAGCAAAAACCAGTCCAATGATTGAACAAAAATGCTGATGAAAATGTGCTGATACCTGTTTTAACACGCAGTTGAGGATGCTGTACAGCTTCTTAAAACTAGCAGATAGCCAGAGCCCTTTGCTCATCCAAGCCTGCCCTATGATAGGCACTCATCACGATGCTGCATCCTGGGGTTGTCCTCTTTCCTTGCAAAAAGAGCAATTGACTCAAGAGATGCTTGCAACTTGGGGTGCCTCACCTAATTTTGGGCAGTTATGGTCTTCCCAGAACATTGTATTTCTGAATTCTGTCCCCAGGTGGTGTGTTTTAACCCAGCACCATGGCAAAGAGACAACAGCATGCCTCCCCACTGCCATGTGGACACCAGCTATGGTAACGTTATTGGAAGCAGAGGAGGAAAAAAAAAATCAGTGAAAATAAGAATTAAAAAAGTCAAACCAAAACAACAAAATTGAGCAACCTAAACTAACCTAAGCTATATTTTGGAAAGGGCAGTATACACAGTGCCCATTTGCTGGATCCAGTCATGTACAAAGGCCACCGGAAGAAGAGGAAAACGATCAGCTAAGTATAGAGTCTATCATGAGAAACACACAATTTTGAAAAGACGTGAGTATATGTCCTTCTTAAATGTTTGTGTGTCCTGTGACAAGTCCAGAATAGACACCTCACCAGCAAACTCAAAGCAATGAACAAGATCAGGACATCATGACACTGTGATGAGTCTTTGCATAACCAAGTAGGTGTGTTACTTAAAGTTTTAAAAGTGAAGATGTAGAAAAACACAGGCTTGTATGTGTATATCATCAAAGTAATTATCACGTTTTATTCCCTGTTTTTCCCAGGGCCATCTGCTAATTCAATTTTTATTTTGCCATGCTGGACTGTAAATACAGAATAACAACTTGCAGGGCATGTGCCCCTCCCTCTCTTAATTTTTGCCATTTTCCCCAATGCTAAATGGTGTAGGACTCTGAAGCAATTTCGTTTACCAAGTTGGCTTATGTTTTCAGACACTCTGAATTCTTCTCAGACTTTGAAATCTTCCTTCACAGTGGCTCCCCTGATGCCACAGTCAAGCAGCTGCCTCTCAGAGTGCCCTCCCAAAATGCCTCTCCTCTCACTCCCCAGTCTCTAACGTTGCTTTTCTCAGTATAAATTTTCTTCTTCTAAGAAAGGGAAAGCAAAACAAAACCATAATTATGTTTAAAAACAACCATCAGAAAAGAGGCCTGCAAAGTAGCATTTGACTCTCGAGTAACAGTTGAGTAGGGGCTGAGATTGTGCCTGTGAAATCATGCCTGAGCTATAACTTACAGTCACATTTACTTTACTTCTTGTTTGTTGCTTGTCCTCAAAACTAAGATAATGACTATCTGAACAATCATCACATTCAGCATTGAAGCAGTGGGGTTCTCCTTTTCTTGATCAGCAATGACAAATGTGTTATCACAAAAATTGTACCTTGTGGTCTTCAAGGCAGTCAACTGCTGGAGTCCAAAAATCACGTGAAGTTCATAGGTCATAAAATGAGATACGTGAACTGGTCCTGAAGTCTCTTGTCTGTGCTAAGCCTGGTTTGGGGGGATTATTATTTTTTAAGACTTTCATGATACCTACTCAGATTTCTCCTTTATTGAAGGAGCTGCTCACATAACCTGCCCATTTCTTTCCTTGACACTGTCCCTTGCTCAGCATCTTTCAACCTCAGTGGCCTAAATCAGCTGTTCAACCTTGCTTGACAACAAGCACAACATACACTCAATATTTGAAACCTTCTCACTGACTAGAGCATTCAGGATTTTTATTTCCTTCCATATATTTTATATTTGTATGCTTTTTGGGAAGTTCCCATCTCATCTAGATTTTTTACACTCTCCTATTCTTTCTATTTTTATATACTCTTTATATTTTCCTATTCTCTATATTTTTATACTCTGCCTATTCTTACATCCAAAGCCAGTGCTTTCTATGTTGTTGCCCAAACAACCAGTAAACAAGATTCCTGTCTTTATGCTGGTCCCAGTCAGTTCACTGACTATTTTATTCTCTTTCTCTTGCACAAAGTGTATAAATACCCCTGTGCAAAAGCAAAAGGCCTGTTCCTTGGGCCTCTGCCCATTGCAGTTCCCCCCTGAATGCACTATACCATCCATTATATCTGTACCTGTTACCTTTAATCCAGATACCAACAGTTTACTTGTATTTAAGGACAGAGACTGCTGCAGGCTGTGACTCTGACTACTTAAAAGACTATAATCTCAGAAAGGGTCTGTGTTAAGCAAGGCTATTATTTGAAGTATACAAGTGCCTGAAAGGAAGGCACACTGAAGTAGAAACAAAGCCTGTTTTTTTTTTAAGAAATTTTTAAAAGCCTTTGCCACAGACAAAACCACACAGCTATTTTCTTACAGCTGTAATTACAGCTCACTGTCACACTAGCTGAACCAGCTCATCTTGCTGGAGGAAAAAATATTAGAAGAACCTATACTATGCCTAGTGCTTTTATGCTCCATTTTTATCCTTATCCCTGAAGTTGTCTGACCTGTGAGAACTACTGCTCAAACACTGCTGTATTTCTTAAAGCAAGGTAAGCTGGAAACCTTGATCATTTCAGAAGATGAAACTAAGCAGCAACCTATTTATATAGTTCAAACTGCATCAACTGAAGCTTCAATGATACGATTTTGTGCAACAGAAAATGTTGCAGCAGTACCACAGCTTCCTATTCTACCTAACTCAAAATGAAGGCATACACTCCTTCACCAGGTGGTTTCAAGCATTTTCAGTAAATAGAGGCAATTTTGTGTTGCTAATCTGTATTATCAGCAAGTTCCATAACAACTTCATGCTGAAACTGGGGAAAAAGACAACAGCACCAGGTTCTGTGCTGAAGACAGTTCAGACTGTGGGTCCAGATGGGCTATTTATTGTGCCCGTTCATGGATACTGCAAGTGGATCAGAAAGACTAATAAAACATGAGTAGCGAGACATAATGTCCTTGACCACAAATGAACTGGGATTTCACCTCCTGTGATTTAAGCAAAACAAATGACTTCCAAAACTTTCTGAAACTTACCATAATTTGGCTTTACAGCTGCTAGAAAAATGAACTCACTCCGGTTACCTCAAGGGAGAAGCTCTAAAGATACTATAATCTCTGGTTTCATGTTTGCTATTGGAGTGCAAAAAGACAGTAACTTTCTTCAAAATTTTGGGACTCTGCAAAATACTGTGTTGTTTCAGTTACTATTCTACAAAAGATTAGATATACAAAAGACAGACAAAAGTTTTCCACCGTGAAATGGAAAAAGCTCACACTGGTTTGCACCTGGCAGGAAAATACACACATATTATCACAATCTGGAGGTACTGTGTTTTGCCAGATGTCATTTTTGTGCTTGTTACCGAGAATCTCCAGGGTATTCCAAAGCTTGCAGAAAGATCATGTTTTGGTTCTATGTCCAGAAGAGAGGGTGTTGCTGGTTTTTTTTCAACACAGACTTCATTTTTTCTGTTCATTTAGTGGGGGTCTGAAAAATCTCTGAGCATATGGGGATTTGAAATTTATCTTGATGCAATTTGTGAAGTCAAGACTATTTTCTAATCCAGATGGAAGCTAGAAGGGGTTACAAAAGACTATTGAAATCAAGCTTTTGTATCTTAAAAAGGCACAAAAACATCTGTTCTTTGTTGGCCAAGACACAGTTAATAAACATTATTATTAGGTAAGCATCCTATTGTGCCTGTCATCACACATGTCAATCTCTGCATAAATTAGGACTCTAAACCCAACAGCAGGGAAAAAATTAATTTCTGAGAAGCGTGGGCCAAAATAATGTTTATGCCTGTCAACCACCACCACAATCTCACATCATTCTTTTACTCAGACTTAAAGAAAAAGCATCCAGCAAGCTTAAAATAATTTAGAAACACCTCTATATTGTCAGTATCTCAAACTTTGCTCAAACAGAGCCTCTAGTTAAAAAAAAAAAGACAAGGTTTTGCTGCATAAAGTTGAAGGCAAATTTATGTGACTAAACCTCTGCATATTCTGAAAGTCTCATTGTCGGTATACACAACCTGTTCCTAGCAGATTATTCAACCCCAGAAGGTAAAGATGTAAGTGAATATTCACAGATGCCCTCGACTATCCTGTATCTACAGAGGTCACAAGACCTTTGGCTGTTTAACAAAGGAAGAGCACTAGCAATAAACCACCACAAAGGTTCTTCTGTGAGATTAGGATCACTTAACTCAATTCAGACCTCTACGTGACACAGGAAAGTACAGCAGAAAATGAGTTACTTTTCTTTTCAGTATAGAGCAGGGCACTATAAAAGCAGCTTTTACATTTATTTCAAGATCTCAGGGTTTCTTCTGACACAGCAGCAGAATGAAGCTTAAAAGAGGCCCTTTATAGAGTCATTTGTCAGTCCAGGTGGCCTGGCCACGCAATGATTCTGCAACATTTTTTCTCAGGCTGCCCCTTTCTTGTCCTTTAACATTTCAATTCATGTTGGAGGCTCAATGACATAGCACTTGCCTACCATTGCTTCCCTAGTTTGCTTTTTTAGACCTTTGATTTTGAAAATTGTTAACCCATTTGAAAAAGCACACTCCTGCAGTAGCTTTTGCTTTCATGTTTCTCTAAGGAATATTGTGTTTCTTAATGTAGCACCTTGGGCAAGGCAAGGACATACCATAAACTACATAATTCTATTATCTGAATGACTTCCTGAATGAAATAAATCCCAGTAACTGCTAGCATATACTGAGGATACTAAGCTTCAAGCTTCAAACTCATGCTGTGACTGTTTTCCAGGAAGGCAAAAGCCTCTTTCAAAGCTGTTGTTCCCTGATGGCAGCATTTACCCAGGAAGCAGGAAATGTAAATTCTAGGATCTCCTCAACCAGCTAGGGTCTGATCTCTCAGGACCTGGATAAAAGTTCAAAAACTGCATCTCTTCACATCTCCTTCTGCTGGAGCTGGGTCACTATGAACAGGAAAGGCCGATTCAGAGGGCTAAAGAAAAAAAAAAAAAACAAAGAGAAGCCTCTGTCCATACAGGGAGGTTTAGTAGCTCTTGTCTTAGCAAACTTCCAATCTCCAAGACACTGCTTTAGACAATTTCAAGGATTTAAGGTGCTTGAGGCCTGATATGGTCCTTTCAGTGTTGGATCCTAAGATCTGGTTATTTAAGGAAAATGCAGATAGTTTGAACTCATCACTAAGTTACCTTTTGGTTACTGTTACTTCTCTCCCTCCACTGCATGCTCCCTTTATGAGAAATACCTGCTCTCTCTCTGGGGCAGGTTTTCATAGTCCCCCTCACTTCTCTTTCTTCTGTCTTGCACAGCTATATGAAAAGGATACTGGAGCACCTGTCTGGGGTAACAGAGCTGGTGCTCCCAGAAAACAAAGCCGGCATTTGCTGCCACTGGGTAAGCTAAGAGAGGGGAAAGAGCTGCCACAATGAAAGCAAATTGTCTCTTCCTGATTTTATTCTAAAAAGCTGACTCTAATATTGTCTTTTGCCTAAGAAACCCCCCCCAACATACCATTACTGGAGAATATTTCTGATCTGCTTCTCACACATCATATTCTCTCTGCATACTTTTCCCTGGCTTTGTAAGGAAGAACTTCCCACAAGTTTTTCAATCATGAGCTATCACAAAAACTCATTAGGTCACCACAGTCAGCTACAGTTACAGAAATTACATGACTCTCAGAGTATTCGAACAACAAACGCAGAGTTCCCATTTGCAGAATAAGCACCGGCCAGCTGTAATACCTTCTAGGTGAGAAGGATGCTCCCATGGAGGACTCCTGTGCAGGCAGTGTGCTGCAATGCCAGGATTCATATTGGCATTTGCACCAATCATGCTTACCATACAGGGTAAACTGGGCACAAAGATCTTACCAAGGATTATGAAGTACTGATGGGGACGGACCCCACAGCCCCCAACAGACGAGCTCTCCCTGAAAATAACTATTAATTCAGCCTAATGGTAATGCTACATTTTTGATCAGGAAAGAAGAAAAACAACATAAAAATCACTCTGGTCAGTACGGAAAGTGGCTTTTGCATTCCACAACCCTAAGGGCTACTCCTCTGTCAAAAAATTACTCTAGACTTCTAGACTAATCTTCTCATCACCCTTTATGCACAACAGAGGAAGGTTCTTCCAGAGTCCAATTCATTTAGTACCAGACACATGTCTTAACAGGCAGGATGCATCAGTCTGTGGAGATGGTGTGTTGTTTCCACAAAACGTGGTGACCAGACAGATAGCTTTAGATTAAGACATCCAGCACTTTGACTGCCAAAGTTAGCTGAATGCTGTGGCCTCACAGAGAAGTCTGGGAATGTTGCAATTTTGTTGCATGCAGCTTATAAACTCCTTTCCAATGTGGCAAAAGAAAAAAAAAGCAATTTTGAGCATTAAGAACCCAGACCCAGTGAGTGTTTTCAAACCAGATTTGTTTACCTTGCTGTTCACAGGTAGAAACTAACAATGGGTGACTAAAGAAAAAGACTTTTTGTTTAGATCTGGAAGAGGTGGAGCTATGCAATACTGATGGAGGCACTGAAAAAAGTCTGAGAAGTTGAATTTCTCTAAACATTTCTCTGCCATTTATAGTGTTGGATGGGTAATTCCATGTGTCTGAAGTAAAGGAAGGAACTTAGGGCAAACAGATGATATGGAGTCTTCTCAGATACTCCCTAAAACACTGAGGCGGCAAATAATATAATTTCCTTTTGAGATTTTCCTTATCTAAATATATCGGTCTTCCAGACAAGAATGACTCCTTAACAAGGACAATAAGTGAGAGGGTATCAAAATAGGAAAGAATATAAAATAATCTTTAAATAAAAGTTTAATTCACTCTTACTTTACAGATTATTTAAAAGCACCTTATTGTTACTGTCAGTTCTAAAAAAGACCAACAAGAGACTGGAATGATTTTAGCTGGTAAAATATAGGAAGCCTTGTGAACAAATGGATACAAGCTAAGTGAAAAGCACAGTAATATTTTGTACACCACAACTGTAACGAGAATCTGGCATCGGTTTATTCAAATTTTGCTTTCTTGGAAGCAAAGCTTACATGTTCGTAAACATCAAAATAAACATTGCTTAATTTTACAATTTGCTAAACAAATACTTTTTTACCCTGAAGGGCATATGCAGAGCTATCTATTTGTTGGGCAGTTCTCCTGTTGACCTGTGCTTCAATATTTTTTTAAACAATTGGTACCCTTACAATTTTAATGGTGCTTAAAAATTTCTTCCAATATTGTGCAAGTCATAGGCAAGACCATTTTGATGTCTGCCCTTCCTTACATAGTTTTTTGATCAGTACTTAACTAATGCAACTGTGAAAAACTATACATTTTCAGGAAAATGTTTTGATTTTGGTCCTGTAGTTAAAGACCTTCTAAAACTGAGTTGTTTACATGGATTTGAATCACAAGCATGTACACAACAAAACCACTATACCAATGTTTCTTGGTCTATGCATAAAAAGTATGTCTTCTACTTACACTAAAACATACAAAAAATAAACTACAAAAATTGTTTACACTTGATTTCAGCAAAAAAAGCTTTCTTCAAGAAAAATGATTCTTCTTTTTTCAGCCATCAAAAAAGGAATGCAAGTAAACAATAAATACATGTGCTTTCTCCATATAGACATATTTACACTTGAGTCTTTGGCTTATGTTTAAGTTTCTTTATAAAGATCTTTATGTGATCCAGCCATCATTGCACATTAAAACAAAATAAGCCAGGTTTTTTTTTTTTTTACTATATATAATATATATATGCAACACTTGAAACGTATAAAGAATGAACCTCACTATCAATTTCCACTGTTATTGTACTTTAACAATGTATCAAAAGAAAAAAAAAGAAAAATTAATACCATATAGGAAATATTGATACATGCAACAGATGGTCGCTCTACTGTAATTGAGAGACAGCTGCATATACAAACACTGAAAAATCCTAATTTGCGCAAATCTGTTCTGACTCTGGTTTTCATTATAGTATTTATGTGGCACTAAATACTGTATACAAGCATAGAAACAGATTGAGTTCTTTTATTAAGATACACAACTTCATAAGAAAAATACTTTGCATTTAAAATTTAAAATCCCTCCCACCCCCCCCTTCCCCTAAAATCTTTCTTCACAGGATCAAGAACTGTTGTCAAAACAGCTTATTGAGATTCACGTATTTGGTGGACTTTGTCACATCCATTCTGACTAAGAGGATTCCAAGTACTCCAGTGCAACATCGTAGCAGAAGCGATATTGCTCCTTTAAGGGGAAAGAGGAGAAAAAGTTGTTAAATTAAAAGTCTAAAGTATTAGCAAGAATATATACAAACATGAAAAGTCTTTGCTAACTACTGTGCAATTTTAACTTCAAGCCTGACATGCTTGGTTTTCCTTTTTTTTTCCTCCTACTACACAAGTATATTGCCAGCTCTGATTTAAAAACTCACCCTAACCAACAAACTGGAAAAAAAACCTGACTATGAAATGCAATGATTTGCTTCTCTGATTTTTTTCAGCTTCTGAACTGGTTTATCAAACATGAAAAGTTCTCCTATCAGTCAGTATTCTTGCAGTGTAAGGACCTCAACTCTGATATACCATTTATATTTAAGTTAGCTGATAGTGAGCAGTTAACCAGTGCATGCTGCTTGGACAGCCAGGGAATAGCTAGGGAATGCAGAGCTGTGACACAAAGCTGCTCTGGGCCCACAGCCCATTGTATAGTTGTGTCGATGTAACATCCAAGAGATCAGATGCACATTTAAATGAGAAGTTAAAGCTCAAAACTTCATCATGGTTCGTATTTCTCCTTAACAAGGCTGCTGTTCAAAGCTGATACTGGGGGAGAGGGAAGGAGGAAGGAGAGAGAAGAGGGCAAGGAGGAGAAGAAAAAACAAGGAAATTAATTCAATCTCTATTGTCCTTGCGACCTAACAAAACAAATCTGCTTTTGTGATTTATTTTAGTTTGCAAAGGAAGCCAGTGTGATCCATTAGCAGGAAGTGGTGGGGATATCTTAAAGGCTTTATTGCGCTGCTCATTTTTGTTATCTGATCATGTTGCTGAATGTAGGGCACATGACAGTGTTATACATTGGTTTTCCTGGTTTGTTTTCTAACTAACGACTCAACAGCTGCTGCTGTTCAAGAGTTCTGAATAAAAACCCACACAACAGAAACACGTAACTACGGAAATTCAGTAACTGCAGATTAAAGCTACAATAGAATTCAGGACTATTTTGAAATGAAATATAAGTTTACAGACCATTTATCAGAAACACACACAATCTACCTTGGCCTCCCTTTACAGTGACACAAGTAATTTTCCATGTGATCTGACCTGTTTACTTCACAGCAGTGAACCAAAATCCAGGCAGCAATTCAATATGTTGTGTCTCAGACATCTATGGCACAGCAGACTGCAAAGTATTTGCTGCAAAACCAGCAACACCTAGACCAATGTCACTGCTGCTACAGGATGCTCTGTTAACTTTTTAACTATCTTTTTAATTTATGTGGTGGCATGGGATGGAAGTGATGCATAATAATTTAGCAAATCATGCCACAGAAACTACTTGGTACCAAGGAAACACTGACACCTGGAAAAAAGGGCAATATGGGAAGAAGCAGCTACAGCCATTTTGCTCAGTATGCAAGTTCACAAGGTCAGAAGCAATTTTCACTATGCATAAACTGCAAAACATTTTTAATTTCAATTGGCATCCCTGATTTTTATGCTGTAGGCAGCCATCTGGCTGAAAAGTGACACTGGCTGCTGGCAGTGTGAGAGTCAAATGGCAGAAACTCCCAAACACTGTCTAACCTGCTTTCACATTACATTTACCTACAGGAAGGAAAAAAATCCACTCGGGAGAATTTTTTTAAGGACTTTCCACAGTGTTCAGTTTTCACGACTGAAATGATCACACGGATGGATATGCACTCATACTGTATGCATAAAGATGGACCAGAAGAGTGAAGGTTATTTTGAGTTCCAGCAATGTACGTACAAATATTTAGTCTTGTGGTTTTGCTAATTCAAGCTCATATTGTTTATATTAGTTTATTGTTTATTATTTAGGTTAACTGTTGGGCACAATGATCTTAAGGGTCTTTTCCAACCTCAATGATTCTATGATTCTATGTATTAATTTGCAACATACCAGATCCAAGTCTTTGATTTTAAAGTTCTGAGGTATCATTCTGACTACTACAAATCTGTGTAACAAACATTACCATTATTCAATACAGCTTCCAAAGTAGCAGTTGTTATTAAGAAGCAAAACATTCACATCACCAGCTACTTATCTGGACATTACAGCTTATTCCTTACCAAGAAGAAATGCCTTGCTCTGTAAAATTTCAAGACAGTTTGTGTGAGCACAACCCGCTGCAACTTCTCTTCAGATAGAGCAGGTTATTTTGGGAGATTAAAGTGCATTCTGTTAACTCAGAATGTTTACTGTGAAAAGCATGGTGCTACTACAAGAAAAGTAGTGTAAAATGCTTAGCCTGGCCTCTCATGATTTTGACTTGTGTGTACACTCAATAAATGCCCCTTTCTTCTTGTGGCCCAACATAGGTTTGCTCTGTTTTGTGGGCACAGGACTGAGAATGCAGCTTACACAAGAAGAGAACCTCTGGCTCCCTGCCTGTTTGCAGTAACCCTGATGGGCTGGTGCTTACCGGAGTTTCTACCATGTTGGGCTTACTGTTCCGCAAAGTCTTCACGGCATGGAAAACGTCCACCACGTTCTGCCTTTTTACCATCTCAACCACAATGCCAATGGCACAGAACATCCCACTCCGGCCACCACCGTTTCTGTACACAAGGAAAAGAGCTGGTTAAATGTCACTATGGCGTAAGAGAGCAATCAAAATGCATTTCTGTTCTTTCACT
The DNA here is from genome assembly GCF_031877795.1 of Strix aluco. Classification (NCBI taxonomy): domain Eukaryota; kingdom Metazoa; phylum Chordata; class Aves; order Strigiformes; family Strigidae; genus Strix; species Strix aluco. Next base: position 72,175,236 of record NC_133933.1, on the reverse strand, counting down.
CTGTAAGTGATTCGTGAGTCCCACAGGGAGACCAACTTTAGCAATCTCCTTACAGCTTCAGTGGGTTTGGTCTGAGACATTTGCTGTTTCTGATCTTCCTCTCAATTACTTCTTTTGAATTCTGCCCTTACATCCCACCATGCTGCCCAGCTAGGCTGTAGCCTGATTTACATAGGCATTAGAAATAAAAAATTAAGTTCAATGGCAAGTGCAACATCAAAAATCAAGTTCAATGGTAAGTACAACATTTTCCACATAGTTCTGGAAAGAGATTCAGTTAAATTAGCCTATACTATGAGGATTATCTAGCCAGAGTAATGCCAAGACATCACTGATTCAATATCTTGTTGACCTTTGTGGACGCTTCTGAACTATTTTAATCTTCATTTCAAAGAAATTAAGGTTCCACAGATAATGAGGAGGGGTGGGCAGAAAGGGGCCACAACTTAATTCTGAACATTTAAACAGAAGCTTTTTTTTAAAAGTAAGGAGGAATACATAATTCAATTTCTAAGTTTTAAACTTTAAACAAGGTAGGAGAGAGATTGGTCATTCTCTGCTTAGGGAGAAAAAGATGCTGACTATTCAAATCTTCCAAACCAGCTCCCATTTAAATATCAGGCTCAGATAAGCAGCCAGCAGTCATTTACCAACAGTAGTTTTAGGATCATGCATAGTATTATAGAACTTTTCTCTGATTTCATATATCCATAGTTTTCAGTCTAGAACCCTCAAAATATAGACCTCCTGGAAAAAATGCAACACATGATATGCAAGAGATACAAAAAAAACAACTATAAAAGTTAAAAGACTTCTTTACTAAAACCATACAGAAGAAATGGATCTGTACACATTTTGTACCTGAAAAATACGCTATTATGAACAGAAGGATACAACACACAGTATCACCATAGTATCATGTCCAAAATATTAATTCCCATGGTATTTTGACAAATTTGAAAGTTGACCAAAAGCCAACCTACAGTAGCAGTGGCACTTTATTTTAGATAAAAGAAACAAGGACATGTGCAAAAGAATGCAGCCATAAGAATACTGCTTGAACTTAAACTAAGAACAAATTTATAAGCATTTATTTGAAGAGTAGCAATTTGACTTTCTCCCAACTACTCACAGGCAATGGATAATGGTCCGGCCCTCCCCTTCTTCACATTCCTCTTGCCATTTTTCAACCTGGAGAATTAACTTCAAGAAGGATCTCTTGGAAGCTGGTACATCTCTGTGAGAAGCCCATCCCAAATACTGGAATTGCTGCACCATCAGATAGCCCTCTTGTGGCTGAGGGAAACCAAAGAGTTTTAGGTCAATATGGCACCTTTACATCTTGGTTTAGAAAACCAAAATATAAAATTAACATGAAACATAAGTGTTGATATTATGCACAGATCCCAACATGTATATACTTTGCATGGTAGGGTCTCTATTAATTTGTATCACCTGAGCTCAAGGAAGATCTCAAAAAAGGAAACAAGGGAACTACATTGAAGACAACATCACAGTTTATCAATCCACAATTTATCAATCACTAATATAACCTATCCTGACTTCTAATTGGACAAATTCCCTAGATTCTGTGTGCCAAGGGTTTTTTTTTATCCTTAACATCAATAATCAATTAAAAACATCACTAGTAAAGTCTTAAGATCTACAGAAATGAAGAGATATACCTTTGGCTCCTGTGCATGAACTGACCTCATTATAAATAAGTAATATTGGTGCACAAATATGACTATTTTCCTTGATGTCTTCCCTTTTTGCCAGACTATAATAACCATGAGAGCCTTGCTGCCATTCTCTGAGCCTTCCACGTACTAGATGCTACACAGGGAGAGCTTTGAATAGAATTAGACTGTCAAAAGAAAGGCCTCAATAATTGCAAGAATAAATAGTCTATTCAGTTTCTTGGAGCTGAAGAAGATGAAAAGGAGTAGGAATGCAGATCTTAAAAAAAGGAAGAACAGAGCAGAGAGATATTTAGAAGCAAGATGTAAAGGTGGAAAGGCATGGGAGGCAAAGAGAAGTAGAGGAGAAGAAAATCAAAACATTGTAAAAAAGAAGAAATGGAAAAAGTGAAAATAAGAAATGAACCAAAAAAAAAAAAAAAGCGGAAGTCTCAAAATACAACAAAAAAAGCACTATGGTGTAATATTTGCCAGTGTGCCTACACCTTAGCTTCCTGTAGTTTCCAAACAAGGTATGAAGAGCTGAAAATGTTTTTCTTAGCTCTGAATATAAGCAAAATAAAAGTTTGGAGAAAATACTGGCCACATGAAAACTGATCCCTGCACTTGAAAAATGAAAATGTGACCAAAATAAAAGGAAAAAAAAAATCTTTGTATACACAGTAATCAATTCTCCCCACAGCTATTCTTCAACATTAATGAAAGTTAAACGTATACTCCAAATAGCAATTGCTGGAGTGTAAATTCAGTATTGGATGAAAGAATCAAAGTAGTAGTGGTAAGTAAAATAGGGATTGCTGGTTAACTGTACATGTAACGGTGGCACAAGCATCTGTAATTCTTTATGTGTAGGCAACATAAATAAGTGATTTACAGAGGTGAGCTGAAGGAGGAGACACTGCATGGCAAACAGAGTTTGAGAAGATGCTGTGATAGTGCAAAACAGTATGGGACAGCAAAAAGACAAGATGCTGCAAGGTGTGAAAGAGTCAACAAGAATGAAAGACTGGCACTGCTACTGAAGTTGAGAAAAAGATGATAAATGTAGGTCAAGGCACAGTGGTGTAGAAGCCTTCAGAGGCAGAGGAGCTTTCAGAGTTTTTTCACACCCCGCTTTGCAGGGTGCAACAATCCTCCTTTTATGTTGTGGTTTTTGCATCTTAGTCTGAGAAGGTGCTGGTTGCATAACCAGCTTCAGCACTCCTGTTCCTGATTCACCACGGAGAAACGTCTTACAGAAGCTATGAATTAAATACCTGTCACTGCATGTTCATCACAGGGATATTTCTTTCACTGTACATTGAGCAAACAGAATACTTCTCATACATCTTCTATTCATCAGGGAGAATGCCACAGGACAACAGTCATTCACCTTACTGCTCTCTCTGCTTAGTGTGTAGCTATAGAAAAGTACTAGAAATTAGTATTAGATACTGATGCTTGACTGCCTCTTTTCTAGGTAATGTCTTAAGAACATTAGTATTTTACTATTATTCAAAATTAAAAAACCACAAGAGCCTAGAAAGCATTAAAAATTATGTATTTTTCCATTACATATTGTAACGATAATGCTTACTCTTGTTAGATTGCATATCCTGAAAATTCGGTTTATGACGTCGCAGTCCATTGAACACGACATGCATTCCACTTGGATGGGACCGTACCGCAGTATCCCTTCCTCAGGCCAGTATTGTGGGCAGCCCTGCACCAGACCAGAACAGGCATAATTAGATGTTAAGTTACAACTTGAGCGTTGCCTTATGCCACTGCAGACATCTCACCTAACCTTTGCTGAGCAACTAGTGTTAACCAGTTGCTGTAAAGCAGAGAATAACTGTAAAGTCACTGCACTGCTCTACATTTTGATCATGTAGTGGATCCAGAGTGATTAAAGCATGCAACCGTACATGGAAAACTTGAGCCCCAAACTAACCTGTGCTAAGTCGACTTCATTTAACATCACAAGAGAAGTACAGCCGTAGTCATACACTAATCTCCAGAAATCTTTCACAGTGTTTGGTAATGGATGTTGTGTGACAATAAAAGCTGCTGGCTGCCTGTAGCTCTGTAAAGGCAAACGATTTTATTAGCACTGGTACAGGAAGTACTTAATAACTTCCACTCAAAAACTGCAACAGAAAAAAACATATAAATAGAACAAAGCTGCGACATCATTTACACCAGATTTCACCAAAGCTGGTGTTAAAAATAATTATTGTCTCCAGTAAGAACAAAGAGGTTACTCTGCTCAGGTCTGCCTTCTGCTTTGTTACAGGACAAGTCCTATTTCAGTTCAGATATGCATTTGGCACTGAAGATACTCTTCAGGGCTCTGCTGAGCTGAGGCTTGGGTAACTCCGCTCCAGGCACTGCGTCCAGGAGACTGAGCAGAAAACCTCCCTGTGTTGCAGAGAGGGCTGCAGGTATCTCAGAAGGTCACCCCATCCTCAGCAGGTTACACATGATCTCTGTGATTGAACTGGGGACAATCCCAAATTCTGTTTCAGTGCCACAGCCACAGGGTCACCCATGGAACTGACCTTCAGGATTACTGGGGCCCATTTCCAGCAGAAAGCAGAAGTTACAGCAGATTCCATTTTCTGTATGCTGTGTCATACACAACTGCAAATAGGGATTTCCAGCCTTGCACAGGTTAGCTGAGATGCAACTAATAGCAGAGGGGCTAATTCTCTCCAGCACACATATTATGAGCAGTGAGCAGAAGAGGAGAGATCAGGAGTTTTTTGGCAGACAATTTGCAACTATGCATGGAAGAGTTCTGCAGTGAAGGAATACAGATATGAACTGGCAAGGAAGCACCAACAGGTTAATCTGAGAAACAGAGTAAGATGGTGAATATTCTTGTAGGTGGATGGGATTGTGAGTCACCACTTTGAAGATGAAGTGCTGGGACTCCTGTATGCAGCACACTTATCCCCATGTTTAACACCCATGCTGGTACCAAAAGCAGATTGGCTGTTGTTTTACTGAATTAAGGTAGAGCAAATTAACCTAGGAGAAAGACCTGGTAGGGTAGCTAAACCACTTCTGGTATGGAAGTTTGCTTGTTTGAAGATTAGTATGAGGGATCTTCATGTGCAGTATATTGACATACCCTCAAAGAGCATAGTGTGAGGCCCAGAAGGAAAAAAAACCATTCTTTTCACCCTTCTACTTGCTATAAATTGTGAAGATAACAAATTAATGTCTTTAGCATCAGTACCTGTTTGACAACAGAATCGGGAAGCTGTCTTTTTTTTATCTGTTTACTATCCTTTTCTAATGTAGGAGGCATATTGGGGTAGTAGTGGCTTCTGTCCTGCTTCCTAGATCTGCCCAGAGAGCAAAGAGGAACAGCCGATATCAATTCTTCCCTTGTATTTTTAAGAAATAAAACATGTACTAGCTGTGTTTTCCTAGTTCTCTTCCCCATCATTTCTGGTCTTTCCCGAGATGAGAGAGTGTACTGAGTCTGAGATGATCAGGTTTTCCAAAAGAACAGGCAGGAGATCTGCTGTCACACTGGGAAGCAGAAACCTTCTTGTGGGAACACAGGGACAAGTACATTGTGGAAAGGGGAAAGTTTCCATTTCTGTTTTGCTCTTGAAAGTCCCATTCCTTGCCCAGCAGTGGGGCCCCTCTCTGCATAAATCAGTCTTAAAAAAAAACAGAAGAGAAAGGTCAAGACAAAGCTTTCATTGCCCAAGGTTTTAACCCTGTACTTACAGCTTTGTTATATGCCTTCATTGTAATATATTACTTTTTTTCTCCTGCCTTTTTCCTTTCATTACTACCATTCCTGTCTTTCCTTACTTGCCTCTGATTGCTCATCTATTAATACATTGCTTGGTTCCTGTCCCTGTCTGTCACACAGTTACAAACTCAGAGTCCCCCTGCCATCCAGCCGTTCAGCCTGCGTTGTCTTCCTCTCTCCCCAAACCACACTTCTCTGTGCAGCTGTGTTGGTTGGTCCACAGCACATCAATTTTATCCAGGTGCTTAATGTAATTTTAACTGCAATTCTAAACAATTTTGGTTGCTACCAAAATTCTGCTCACTGCTCTAATTCATCCATTCAGCCCCAGTGATTCCCTAATAGATTGGTCTCACACATGCTACTCCTCTATTTTTCTGGCAAAATAGCCAATTGTGAGATTAGGGACTGCATTTTGCTAGCAGTTCAAATGTTTCCTTCACTAGCTCAGGCAGAACTTTGGGATGAATATATCCTTCAGTTCTGATGATTTCTGCTGCTATTAACCATTTTATTCCAGCATCTCTTCTTGACACTGCAGTTTCTGACAGCACTGAATTTTTGCAGAAGGGGAGATGCTCCTGGAAATCGGGCCACTTAACTATTTACTGCTAAGGTGGCTTTAGGGGCCTAACATTGGAAATGCTAATGGCAGACATAGGCAGGTATCTGACAGTGCATGTGATGAACTGCTTTATCGATCAGACAACTATAAGCAGGTTCACTTCCATTTTTCCTATTAATTCACTTTTTCCCCTGACAATACTTCTGTCACTCAAACTTCAACTTTATAAAGAGCTGCAACTCAAAATATGAACAACAAAACCCCCAACACTATACCCAAACATGCTAAAGAAACAATTTTTTTTAGTTCTTCCCCTGTCTCTCCTGCCTCAGTATACATAGCCTTTTTTATAAAATAGTGATAGTAACCTCATGCTCAGGCAGGCAATATTTACTTCCGAACAAACAGCAGATTTTTGAGATCCTGTTGAGATTTGAGATTTGGAGGGCTGGAGACTAGAACTCTACATAATGCTATCAAAAAGGGGAGATTTCCAGTGGGTCCCACAAAGATGCAAAAGACTAAAGATAACAAACCTTCTGAACAAGCAACACAAGCTGGTGGGGTTTCTCACCCATTCCCCCGACTCTTCTTCGTTAGGACTGTTTTACTGGGCACTACAGTAAGAAAGAATTACCCTTTCTTAAACCAGCAAGTGCTCTCTCTCATATTACACAGCTTTTCATGGCACACTACGCAGACAAAGAAGGTAGTCTCTTACATCCATAAGAGCAGCATTGATGTAGTTGCTGCTCTCCCCATCAATAGTAATTAAGAAAGGCAGACATCTGTCAGGTGGCAGCATATCCATGAAGCGGTTCTTGTCGTGGTTCCTTGGCAAGCAGGCTATGCTGCAGTCCTCCGCTTGCAGGCGAGGGGTCACAGAATTCAGGGTCTAAGGGAGAGAGGACGCTCGCTTTAGCATGCTGAACTAACAGACAATGAACTCGAGATTCCCCAAGTTTTAATTTAAAATATTGCAATATGGGAAAACGTGAGCCACTACCAAAAAGACATTAGCAAATAAGAGCTCCTATCTGTCTGATGGACATGCTGGGGCTTTTCAAGGGGGGTTAGGCTGCAGGTGTAAAAGGTGCTCTGTGTACCACTGAACAGATTCTGCATGACACCATCCTCTCTGAAAGGAATAAAACAAAGAGGATCCTTTGGAGCCCTAAAGAGCTATGATTTAGCTGTGCAAATGCAAGCCAAAACTCCTTGTGGTTCCCAGTCAGTGCTCTTTATTCCTGACAGATATTTACTGCAGTTTTATTCAAAAGAGGATATTCCATATTTAAAACAACTTTGCAAAGCACATAAACACAGGTGCTTTATTTTGTGGACTAAAAGTAAGGGACCCAATGCTATAGACGTGATTTGAAAAACCCTTCCCTTCAAATAAGTTAAAGGTATCTAGAGGCAAAAAAATTGATGTCACATGAAGAGTTAGCAGGAACTGTGAATACCTGAAACTCATCTTTGAGATGTGAAGAGTTTGTCTGAGAGTCTATTCTAATCATATCAAAATAAGCAGCTTTGAATTCGCAGACAGGAATGGCAGTTTCTCCACACAGGCAAGCTTCTAGAATGGCATCATGAATAAAGATGTACTGCTCCTACCAAATTAGGCAAAGAAACAAAAATTATAGCCATTTAAAACCAACAGATCTTTCCTTCTTCTAGGATCAACAGATCTCGTGCACACTGTAAAACTCATTCAAGGTAGTGTCCATCAACCCATTAAATAACACTTTAATACAAACACAGTCTTGTCCTAATTGGGATGCCCTTAACAAGGATGTCTTTTTCAGAACCAATTTAAATTCAGTAAAACTTAACAGAACAGGCATAGCAATTTATAGAACGGGAGGTTTTCAGTTTTCTTGTGGTGTTTGTTTCTACATACATGCCAGTGACTTGTTGGCTTTAGTAATTTGGATTTTTTAAAAACAGCTTTCAGTCTTATAGTACTAGCAGAAAGTGCAAATTACTTCAAGCACTACTAGTGTGATTAGCAATTATTTGGCATGCTGCATTGTCCTTATGTGTGTGCAAGCTAGTACACCAATTGTCTGATAGCCGGCTCTAGGTCAGTAATAAATTCAAGTGTGTCCCAACAGAAACAGCATTTCTTCCCGCTTTTCCTTCTGACTTGCTTTGAGATATCCTGAGTCCTAGACAACTGTGATACTATTTCAATCAGGTCTCCTGTCAATTTGTACACAACACCTATAATATTTACTCATCGTGAGAGTAACAGATGTAAATTATGTCTATACAGCGAAGTGTGAGAACTTTCCAGCCTCATCTAGCTACTGTGGATACCAATGAGGTTATTAACAGCACAAACTTTAACATGTGCCTGTAACAAGAGCACACGTCCAGGGACCATGGTCATATTCTGGCTCTACAGCCTGTGCTGCTTTACCCACATAGCTATGGAGCTATTGCCATCACTGTTGTCCAGATGACCATCACGAGAACTTGCTGCAATTACAGCTTTATTTTGCTGTGTATGTATGAACCTCTGCGAGAAGATGAGAGGCAAGAGGCAAAAGGGAGAGCAAGAGAGAAAGAAACAGCAGTAGGCGTGTTAATTCACATGCAAGAGCAGATTAAACTGGGATGGTTGAAGCAGTCACACTGAAACACTCCACCCCACGCAATTCCAAAAGGTTTTTGGAAAAGGTAGTAGGGGTACTTGATTGGAAACATTTATTTGTTCAACTGCCACAGGCTGCAGCATAGAATAAAGACTGCACCAAATTACATTGATATACCTGGCTGCCAACTGCAGAGATTTTCACGTGGTCACAGGTGAAATAACTTCTCAGGTAGATGTCCACATGGAGGACAGGAGAGAGAAGTGGCAAACCATTTCAGGTAACCTGTCTTAATATAAATCAGTAACCTATGTTTCTGTGGAAGCTCAATGATACTCAGGCAGCAGCAGAATGGGAGCTGTTACAGCTTCATCATGAAGGCAATGGTTTTAGTGTGGACTTGGCAATGAGGTTAATAAAGCAAATAAAAACAGAGTTGAAAAGGGAGAGTGAAATGGAAATGAAGTTCCACAGGTAAGTCAAATTACGGATAAAGTGACTGGAGATAGTCTGAAACCAGTGGCACCCTGTTGAAATTCTAACTTTGGGCTCCTGGAATTGCTGATACCAGAGCTGGGGGAGACATGCCAGACAGGTGGGCACTTATTTGTGTGAAGGCTGAAAGAGCTGGCAGGTTTGTTGCACCATGCTCGTGCTGGGTGCTGTTTGCATTGGGCAATGCTCTCCAATGGAGAAAATCCATCAAGAGGGCCACTGCCTGCTCTTTTCAGAGTAACAGTGAAATTCTGACCTAGCACGTTTCAGAAGGCATCAGGTGCTTTGAAGGTAAACTGCCATACCTCTGTCTGTACCATGTTGATGCGACGGGACCGTAAGGCTTTGACACAGTTGTAGATATCCACAACACCTTCTCTTTCTGCCATATCTAACATGATATCAATCACAATATAACAACCTGTCCGTCCAGCACCAGCACTAAAGAGAATCAGTAAATACTGTTAGGAATAGCCCCACGAAAACACCTACAAACTGTAAACCCATTACTGAGAGCATTTTTAAAAGTCATTAAGTTCTTTCATCACAACCACTACCTAAAGTTTATCTTCTCTCCTTCTCTTCGTAACGTCCTTTAAATCTTTTGATGTACCCAAAACAGCCTTTTTTCATCAGATTTGATCCACTAAGTAACAGCAAAAAAACCCCAACTTGATTCCTCCTTTTATCACCCAGATCAATACTTAAAGTAAAGAAGAAAAGTTAAACTAAAATCTGGAGGATAATTAAGTTCATGCACTTCAAAATATGACAGATCTTGTTTTTATTTAGTAAGACTAAGGATGATTTTAAAATGATATATTACAATAAGAAACTCAAGTGTATGTTTTACCAGTCAAGCTCTAAGCTGATCTAGGCAGCACGCATTTAACTATCCAGAAGAATCCCTCTTGATTTATTTTGGTTTTATATAAAGCTATGACACTTTTTGCACAGGGAATTCTTAAAATCTGTAAAGGCTGAGTAACTTTATCTACAGAATGCAATTAAACATTTGACGGTGCTGAAAGAAAATTCTATTTGTCAAAGGACTGTGTTCCAAAAACACAAACCTTGCAAAACTTGCACAGGAAAACCAACATTCTGTATTTGTTGCCATTAACTTCATTCCATCTTCTTCTTCTACTTGTTTACTTTGATTTAAATTAATAATCTGTTCAGACATTATATGCAACACCAAGATATCAACGCAGCTGTATCTACACTTATTCTTGAATGCTGTCACAAAATTGTTGTAGGCTACCTAAAATGATAGCCTGAAGTAGCATTCGATTTAGCTGGTGCAGCTAAATCTCTGGCTATTCTATTTAGGAAAAGTGTACTAGAATCCAGTTATTTCCAAACATCGCTGTAGACAGCCAAATCCTACCACAGTGTGAATTAGGCAATTCAAAAAGGGAACAACAAAAACAAAACACTGATGGATGCTTCACAAGAGACTGCTGTAAATAATCACATACACAGTTGTGGAAAAAATCAATCTACCTCTTCTGTACACACCTGCAATGGACAACAATAGGCCCTGCACTAGGTGGGTTAGATAATTTGACTCTCCGTATAAAGGAAAGCAGGCCTGTGGCATTGTAAGGAACTCCATGATCTGGCCAGCCAGTGAAATGAAACTGTTTAACCTCACGGATTTCATTGTAGCCCCTCTGTAAAGGAAAAAAAAAAAAAGGGTTTATGAAATTCAAAGTATTTAATAGCTGGATATTCTCTAACTCAAATAATGATAACACAGACTGATACATCTACATGCTGTTTTTACTGTTTCACCAATTATTTATAGCAAAGACCATACAAAGCTTGAAGATGTCACTGGTGGGTTTTTTTTTATTTTGAAGTTTGTAATTTTTACTTTTGCCATTAAGTACGTTAGTTTTGCCTCATTAGGGGTTTTTTTTATAGACTTGGATGCAATCTGCATCGATTTTCAGAAGTTTTGCTAATTAAGACAGTAGCCTGCTACATATACAGGCAAGTATAATGATTTATCAGAAGACCACAACTGTATCACATATATTGCATTCACAGAGTTTGTTCTTTGATTAACTGAGATTGACTCAGTGGCATTCAGGGCAGAGTGAATGGAGATGAATGACAGGCATGACTCATAACTGGTACTTGAGCTCAGCTCAGAAGTGTGGCTACAGAGAAGAGGTGACTGTCACAGAGGGGAGGGTAGCAGCCAACATTTCTGGGGAAATTTGAAATCCCACAATGAGATGCATGCTTGGATAGTACTGATGCAATGCATTACTCCCATGGTGAGGTAGGGCTGCCTACACTGTGGACCTGCTAACCAGACAGAGGAACAGGCACAAGCACAGCCTCCTCCACACTCCTTGCTGCCAGGGAACAGTATTTTGCTGAGCCCTTTCAAAATGTGCTCACCCTTCCCAGAGTGAAGGTCCTGACGACGTACTCCGCAAGGGGCTCCATCTCTACACAAGTCACTTTAAAGTCCCCATAAACTTCTGTGTCATCCGGCCAGTACTTGTAACACTTGACCTAAGTACAAAATGGGAATGCATTTTACACCAAAGGAAAATAAAAGCTTGAGGATATGTTACTGAATGTACTGCATTACACCACATTTATTTCCAAAATGACCATGCACTCTTGTGGCTTGTCATGGCTAATGGCTGTTCTGTCAAGTTAAGCACCAGCTATGAGGAGTTTCCACTGCTTTACACAGCTGTACTTAGATGCCAAATTCATTTCTAAATGAGCATTTATATCTTTTTTTAGTGCTGAGCTATGGAATACATTTCCACTTATGTTAAACTGGGATGCATTTCATATCAGTAATCAAACTGTTGCAAGTAATCCCAGATACTTTACATCACTCCCTGAGGGATGTGTTACTGCTAAACTGTAAATAATTTGCTGATTTCTAGCCACTGATATAGAAGCACATTTGCTCACTAGTCCACTTTCTCTGCTCATTTGAGTGACAACATACAAATCTATTTTTCTGAAATATGAATTTGGGATTCAGACAATTTTTCACTACTCATGAAAGCAACACAGCTTCAGCCTTCTTCAGAAATTAGCTTTGGTTTTACACAATACCATAACCGCGACAATGTCTGGACTCTCCCCCTTCCCCTCCTCTCAGGATGCAGGGTTGTCCTTCACAAGACTCTTCTACATCCTGCTGATAGCGTATCTTCTCAGCAGGTTTTTCTTTAGGCTTGTAGCATTAAAAGAAAAACAAACCAAAAACTTACTCTCCCAACTTCCACTAAATTTGTGACCATCACAACGCAAGCTGATTGCTCCTGCCATATCATTCTCCAAAAGTCATACACAGTCTCATGAACTGGACCTGTAAGAAAAAACTCCGGGTAATACTCTGCAAAAAAATAAGTCAAAGCGAATGCTAAAAATAAAATCCTGTGCTTTCAGAGCTGATACACAAAGATGATCGTGCTCAAACATGAAAGCTTCACGAAACCACATCATCATACCATCATGTCAGTTTCCAGACTGTATTGTTATTTCTAACCAACACTGAATCTTCTCAGTTTAACTGAATTACCACTTGAAAGAAATTAATAGCAGGTGTTTCATGTAGCAAAATGTCAGAAGTTGCTTGAAAACTACAAGGACACAGCAATATGTGACTACATCTATAGTTACATTTCTAGTTTGCTTTACATGCGTTAAATATAATGTGTTAGTGTGAGTTTCTTCAGATTTTCAACTGAGAAGATGCCCACGCTGGAGTGGAGTATTCGCCAGGAGGGGCGGTGGTACACAGCCTGTGCACTTAGCATCCAACTCCCAGCAAAGTACGCAAGCAGGAGTAGGTGCTGAGCCATAAACTTCCCACTGAAAGGTATTTAAACTAACTTAACTACTTTTCTGTGAAGCAAATGAGGAGCACTTGTTTAAGCTTTGCTTCCTGCTCTGCTGCAGAGACAAGACACATCCAGTTGAGTGACAGAGGCTTTTACCCTGTTACAATCATCTCAGAAACAGCTCCCTGACCACAGTCCAGCAGTAGTATAAATATTACTGTATATAACACACTTCTGAAGATTCAACCATATTCCTTCATATGCTAGATCAAAGGATGTATACTAAAGCAGTAATAAATTTTGTCCTTTACACACTATTATATGCAATGATTTACACAGTAAAACAGAAATAAAACACAAATGTAGACTTAATTGTCATAGAGAGACCTGTTTAGACAGCACTACAGCATTTACACAAAAATTAAAAAAATGTCAACAGAAATTTGAGCATCCTGCTTTAAAACGAGCCTTTGGTTTGTCTTTCCTGGGTGCAGCCACAATCAACCGAGAGCACAAATAACAGGATATTTACAGCCAGGTATCTGATTATATTCACAGATCAAATAATGACACATCTAAATCTAATTATTTTTTACTTTAATTCATAGCTTCTGATATTTCAGTGCAATCTTAGACTAATCTATCTGGTTTTCCTCATTGTGAGGAGTTTTATCAGAAATACAAAATGAGTAATTTCCATAGAAATTCTTCTTTTTCCTCTAACTCCCCTTTTTATTAGCAGGTTGTTATATGACAAAGATTTCCCTCACTTCTTCCTACAAAGAGGCTTTGTCCTTCTCTGGTTTTACTTCACCCAGATTTTCTGAGATAGCATTTAATTTATCATTACTATCTTCACTGTCTGCATCCTGGACTAAATCCTAGACAGTAAAATAACACATGAGGAAAGAAAAATGCCTCAAGGCAGGTTGAAACTGTTCTCTTCTCTGTCCACATGCCTCTTTTCTCTATTCATCTTCATAATTGGAAATCATGGTAGTAGCTTCTGACTTTATCAGCTGAATTTGTCACTGAAAGAGTTGCTCAATAGCTAATTAACATGATAAATTAGTGCGATTTTTGCATTTATTCACATTCTACCTGAACATGCTATGTTAGTTTACCATAACACAAGACAACAACTCACAATATTGGATATGCTTTATTTTCACCTACTTCCATTTTACCAAAACACTGTTGGACACTACAGAGAATACCTGTTCATTTGATTAATGCTGGCGGATTCTTACCTTGGGTTGCAATGTAGTGACTTGGTCTCTGATATCCCTAAAACAGTAATATAAGTTGGTCTGAGTACCATATTACTAACAGAGAGGGGAAAATAAAAGCATGAAGGTACTACAGAATTCTTATCTCTAGACAACATTTTCCGAACAAACCAATATTTAAGAGCAGCATGAAGCTCAAAACCTAAAAAAACGGTTAATACTGAAAAGGTTCCAACGACAACAGATAAAATGGAATAAAGAACATCTGACTTGAACAGACATTGTAGTGTACTGGGAAGGAGTATTCTAGATGGGTGCCTTGGGCCTAAAAATTAGTCCTCTATTATCTCCCCAACCACATACATTGGGGCATTTATTTAAAATTTAGTAAAAATTTCTTTGCCACCAGATTATCTCAATGGTTGATCTGTGTTCACAACTTATCCAATATGAAAAAATACAGACCTTTTGTCTTCTAAATAGAGAATTATTGTAAGGCACAAAGAGGTATGTACCCGAGCCGTAACTAATGGGAACAGAGCTGGCCACTGTGGTGTGTGCACAGAATTAAGGCCCTACTGCAGTGGAAGCTTCTGCAAAATATTTTGCATTACTGCACAAAGTGTGCATCAATTATACTGTACATGATAAACACAAGTATATACACATACATACATACATATATATATATATATAGATAGATAGATAACGCTACACAACTAAGCTTTTCCAGTTAGCTGGGTCTATGCCAATGCTACTATACAGAATTAATGATCTGCATACAAAATACAAAGAGCTGCTGCTCTTGAGGAAATAATTCAGAATATTTTTTGACCAGTGCCAGCAACATTAGGTACAAAGAGGAAGGAAACTTTAGTATTGCTGTTGAGAAGACAATACAGAGTTTCACAATGTTCAAATGTTAAAGAAGTAACTCCACTTATTTTCTAGGTTACGGTTTTATTAGGCCACTTGCTTCAAGTATTGCATTACAGGGGAGCACGAGTCCTTGGATTCCTGGTATTCACAAGATGATACTAAAGTGAAGGATTTCAGTGTACCCAAGGACTTTATATCCTTTTCCACGGATTGTTTCATTATCCTGTTTAGAGTGAGAGCACCTTCCTCTGGGGCTTATGAGAAAACTTCTGAGTGTCTTACTTTTGGCTTTACAAAAGACCAAGATTGCATCAAATGACTAAAAAATTTCTCCCAGAGTCCTTAATATCAAGCCCAGATTCAAATTGTGAAAGTGGAACCCATGCTGCACTGTTTTACACTCAGTAATGCTTTCCAGAAGAAGGTAAAAGTGTCACTTTAAAATAGCAAAGTGTCAGTTTTAATTTGTAGCTTTCCTGCCTGGTTATAATGAGATTCAATTTTCTCCTAAATAAGAGAAACAACATCCTTAAGGAACTGGAACCTGGAGCTAAATTTTTATATCCTAGAAAGTCAAGAGGGTCTTAAATAACTTATCAACTAACAGTGGACAGAAGAAATTAGTAATGTGCAATTGTAAAGAAAAATAACCAAAGCCAAGTATTTTAAAAACACTTGTACTAGCTATTCCAGCATCTTTTGAACTACTTTGGAATTACTTTGAATATAACTTGTTTATTCCTAAGGTATTAATTGGATAAAAGTTATATTTTGTTAAATCAAAACACCTGGCAGAATTTGTTCAAATTTCCTGTTTTTATGTGGTTTTTAAAATATTATAATTTAATTTGTATTTTACTCAAAGTATGGAATTTGAAACTTTAGAGGTTTTCTGCAAAGTAAGGAAATTTCTATTACATTAAAATATTTTTATATAGATATATGTTTGTGTATATACTTTGTAATATCTAAATTAGCACCTTAGGACAAATGTCAGCTAAATATTGTTTAGCTAAATAGTTGTTAAAAACAAACAAAACAAACAAAACACCCCCCACAAAAGGCCATCATCCCTCCCTTTTTGCCAAACATATATTATGACTACTTCACAGGTACATTTTCAGACAACTATCCAGCTTCTCACATATAAATGGGAAGGGGAAAAGAAACGCTAGTGGCCAAAATCATCAAAAAAAAAGTGAACAGCAAATTCTCTTTAACAGACAGGTTCACCTGAGTTATCTAACAATATCTAATAATATTCAGAGCTATGCTAAAAAGCTAAATTATCTTTTCAAAAACAGGTACAAAAAATATTAACACAAAGAAAATTTTTTAAAGGGACAGATGAGATAAATTAGATGAGGCATGCATAGTTATTGACTGATAAAAATAGAAGAGGAAAGTAATTAATAACAATATCTATATTAAATATTTACAATAGGATGCTGTTATTCACATATAGTGGTACTTACATCCCTGTACAGCCAAATCTACAGCCCAAACCAAAGTCAGATGTGAAAGAAAGCACAACAATGTCAGTGAGTACTAGGACGCAGAACAAGGAAAGTGTACATTTTGTTCTTAATAAAAGAAAGCTTTCAATAATTTTGTAGGCATAACATGCAATCGTTTCACATAGAGAAGCTGTCAAATTGAGAGGGAGAAAGCTGTGCAGTTCACTCACATCTATGTAGTTGGCATTAATGTAATCTGAAGATGGATCATCTTCAACAGGTTGCAAAATCACCCTGGAGTGGTCATCTGTAAAAACCAAGTGGTTACGGTGCCTTTTTGAAGTGTGATTTTTTTAAGCAAGCTATTATGGTAAGTCATCTAGAAAAACAAAATCAGCTGGCATATGTGGCTCACAATTTACAATCCTTGAATTGTAAGTGTTTACACAGAATTACAAAGAACCATTTTGTATGAGGTCTCCAATTACTTCAAAAACATTCACTAAACTTCATTAAGTGTAGCTGAAAGGTATCACCCTGTTACATGTGGTTAAAAAGACCCAAAGAAACCAGGTTACTTGCTCAAAGCTCCTTTCAACATCAGCTCCACTGATGGTTATCTAGAAAACCAAATCCCGATTACTATTTCCTTAATTCCAAGCCCCACCTGATTCAGTTCATATTCAGACATTAAAATAAATATGGAAGTCACAACATAGGGGTTAGCAATGCACTTGGGATTCAATGAAGAGGTAACTCTACCGTTCGGGGACTTCTCTGGTAGCTTCATTCCTGCGTGTTCAGTTGCATTTGTAAAACAATAACAAATTGTGAATTACCAGAATTAATGTCCAAATGAGTGCTAGCTTGTCGCTGTTATATGCTTACCACAGCTTGCACAACAGAGATGCAAATGTGAAATTCAGCCTGAGTTATAGAAGGAAGAAAGTTGAACTGTGAAGGACAAAAAAAATGCTGGAAAAGGCACTGTCCTCCTTCTCTGCTTGGGGTATTAAGCAGCTACACCACCGGAGACTTGTAAAGAAAGAGAGAACATGGCACGAGTAACACATGACTACAGCTATTGCTCAAACCAAGCACACCGATACTCACATGCTATAATGTTTCCATAGCGGTTCTTTGTTCTGTTTTGATCCTTCTTAGCGACATCCCAAGAAGCTGACTGCCCCTCAAAGAAACTCTATAAATAAAAATGTTCCGAAAGAAAACATTCTGACCATTAATTTATCTCCAAAAATAACAGTTTAAAAGAACTGCCCTACCATAAAGTAAGCTCAGCTTTGCTCATCTGCTCTGGTCACCCAGGCGGTACCATGGTACAGAAATATATCTAGAGAAGAAGGGGGGCTCTCTCCCTCTGACTGCTACAGGTCAATGGGCAAGTCACTGAGGGACTCCAGAGGGGTTTCAAATCCTGGAATTGCTGGAAGGCTAAACTTGTTCAGACATCCTTGCTATGGAGGAAAAACAATAAGCTGAGAAAGCACGGGGCGACCGATCACCCGTCTAACAAGTCACCATAATATATAGCCTGTTTGCTACAGCATTATATTATTTTCTTCATAATGCTTAGTAAAATGGCTTTTCTTGTACAGAGCCATCAGGAAGCCTCCTCTGCCAATGTTCATTGTTCATGTTGTTTTTCCTCATATTCCTCCCTCTAGCCACTAACAAAATTATTCTACATTTTTGAACGCTTCTTAAGAGTTTGATCTCTCAGTAGTGATAGAAGCAACTTTTATTCCTCCTCGGCTTTTTCTTCATTGCCCGTAGATATTTTACAGCTGTTGCAGGTCTATGCTATTCTTTCCTTCCAGGTGTTCTCTTATCCTGATCTGGGCAAGTTACCTCCAGGAAGTACACAGTAGCCATGGAAGCAAAACTTTAATGCACACTCAGACGCCCAAGCCAAGGCAAAGATGTCGTGTATGGTAATAGAAGAAGTATCAAGTAGCAAAACACCTGATGTGGCATCAGGGACCACCCTCCTCCCCAGCAGTGGTTGACACTTGGGCTTAGCCCTGAAGTTTGGCAGAGCATAACAAAGTGTATTTAAGTAAAAGAGAGGAAAAGAGAATAATATTCTTTTAAAAACCACACATTTATTTATTCCAGTTCTTAAGTTACAGTAGAGACAGCTGCAGAAAGGAGAAAAGGTTGAAAACTGAGTCAGAAGAGATTATTTACTCAGAGAAAACTCATTTTAAATCCAGCTGTATTGCGACCGACCTTGGCAGTACCATTCCCATCTTTACTGTGTGCCCTGCCTGATACTCTAATCCCAAAGAATCACAACAGATTCAGAGATCAGAACCAAAATGAATCTCTACTCATCTTCTAACTCCAGTGCTGGGAATTTTTTGCTTCCATTTTGACATTAGAAGCTGCAAGTAGACATGCTCAGGCAGGTCTAATTAGAACTTCAACCCTCAGCACACATCTCTGCTGCTTCTCAGCTGCAGTTTAGTCCCAGTATTGCCCTACCAAGGTGCTATAATAAATGATGTGAGTGCTTCCAGACAGTGCTTCTTGCAAAACCAGCCAGGTTAAAGCTTTACTTTAACCTAATCCAGGAGATCTGCACTGAAGATGGCTCAGAAAGCTCACATAACTGATTACAGCATTTCAACTAAAAAACAGCAATGAAAGGGTGGTAACTTCTTACAATATCTTGAAAAGATTCAGTAGGGCACGGCTTCTTATTCCATAAGGAACATACATAGTCTTTTTTCCAGGCACTTGTAAAGGCTCAGACCATTCGACTCCATTCACTATTTGACTTTTGGGTTACACACCTAGGAATCTTATGCCTGCTTATCTTTAGCTGTTTTTCACTTAAAACCATGACACTTAGTTGCATCTTTTTGCAATTCAATGCAAACAAAAGGCTGCCCCTTTCAAAGGGATTTTTCCTAGCAAAAACCCACCACTGAAGATCTCACCTCATACTCCTCTTTAAATCCATAGCTGTCAGAGGTCTTCATTAGGTTAATATGCTGCAGGAGATCAGCCACCCTGATAGCAGGGTGCAGCTGCCCAGTCTGGTATGGGGATTCTGTGCCTTCGCAGAGGTAACGAGGGACATCCAGGAGCCGGCTGGACTCTGCTGTCGCGCTGTGGTTTTCATCTGTATTCACAAGAAACCAATGCATTAGGTACCGCTGAGGCAACAGCACTTGCTGCTATACATATCAATATCTATTTTCAACCTCTTCCTTCGAAAACATGTCTAATTTCTGAGAACACAAAGTACTTGCTCTTCAGCACATAAATACTGTGAAGTACATAAAGGAATTTAACTGCAAACACATACAAAAGTTTGCAATCCTTCATCCCGCAGTAAAGATGTCTGAAGGGCATTTTATTTGAAGCTACAAAACTTTATGACGTTAATGTACTTGGGAACTCCAGCCTCCATCACCCAAAGTAACTTTTTTAATGGCTAATATGTATCAACAGCAATACTACACCTTAAACAATAAATTAGAATAACTCTGTAGTGGTATCAGCACATCATTTGTCTAAAGCCAACAAAGAGTAAATTGAGATCCCAGTAAAAAAGAAGAGAAGCAATTATGCTACTGCTTCAGAACACCACCTCCATTTGGGAAGACGAATCAGCACTTCAGAGTGGTCATTTTAACTCAGGTCTTTTAGTAGAGAAATGAAACTGTTGAGTGTGCTGTTTCAGCTGCAGTTTTTGCTCTGTATAAACAAAGAAGTCTTGTCTAATGCCCTATACTATACCAATCCTTTTATCAAAACCAAATATCAAAGCCGCATGAAGCGTTCACATTTGTCAATCTCTTCTGTGAAATAGTTGGGTTTTTTTAACAATCAGCAGTTCAAATGAATTTAGAATGAAAGAAAAATTCTAATTAAAACCTTTTTGGAAATTAGCTACCAAAATGAGAAGTGGGTAGCCAACCCCTCCTACACTTTTTTGAAATCAGTTTATTTTCCATGCAAAGGGTCCAGATTAGGAAGTAAAATGCTTTAGAAAAAAAAAATGAGCACCCCAAGGCTTGGATTTTATACAATTCTGCCAAAATGCAAACCTTGTTAATGCCTTCTGAAATGAGATCTCCTGGTAAGAAACCTGATTCTTTGAACTGTCACACAAGTTGCTAATTTCAGTACATTTATGCCTCACTAAACTGCCTAATATTATGTGAGTGACATGCAGCAGTCACTTTTTATTGTAGTGTTACCCATATTAAATCATACACATTTCAAACCACCTCAGGATTTGCAGTTCTCCCCATTCCTCGCAGTATACTTACCAGTAATAGGCACTTTAACCCATTGAAGCAGCAAAAAACAATGAGTGAACAGAACATAAGAAATTTATTTCAAGACTATATTAGAAAATGACTAAAAGAAAATGACATTAAAAGTTGTTAAAGCTTCACAATAGGTAACAATGAAAGCCGTTTAAAAAATATAAGGGCTACATTATTATGCCATCAGTGTAATGATAGGGACTTGAGAAAAGCAAAATTGTCATACTAACTCAGTGCTAATGTACACAGAATGGAGAGTGGCATTAATAATCTATACATGAAGAAAAAGAAACCTAGTACAGCTACAAAGTAATAAGAGCTTCATATAAAATAACATGCTCTATAATTTAGAGCCCATAAAATTGTGCTCATCTCTAAATAAAACAGAGGAAAACTCTTTTGTGATGCTGAGCCAAGCAAGGGCTACGTGGAGATGGGAGTAAGCCAAATGATCTTGTTTCAAAGGAACAAGCTTAGGGGTACCCAACCCCTTCTACATGCCCAAAAGACTGTCTACTTCTCTGTGCTATTTCAGTCCATGCAATGAAAAATATTATGTCTTCCAACTAGCATTGCTTTGCCCAAAACACCATTATCAATAGATAGAAATGCAGACAGGAACTATTAAACTGTTCTTTAATTAATCCCTTGTCCTCCCTGTTCACAGCTGCCCCTGTCTGTGTCTGCCACTATGTAGTGGCAACACACTGACCTTTGGGATATGCTTCTAGCCTAAATGAGCTATTAGGAATACCCTGACAAGTATCACCAGATAGTATCTATGTAGTTTGTAAGTGCCTGAAATAAAGCTAGAAGGTACATGAAGATCTTAGAAGAATTTCAGGAAAAGACTCATTTTCTACAAGTCCATTGATGTAATTTTGGGAAGTATTCCGCATTACTGAGTCTACCCCTTTGCTCTTTCAGGCACTGGTGCTATTTCACCACCCCTCATGAACTTCTTAAACAACCTTGTTAAGTTTCCTTGGGCACAAAGTGGAAGGCTCCAGCATCTAACTGCTGTGATGGTTATAAACTAAGACACTACTGTAGTCAAGAGAATGGCATTTGCAACATTATCAAAAGGAAATGGCAAAATATGACTCAATAAATCTCCCACAGCATGAGTATACCCAGCTTGACAAAGACCAAATACTACTCACAAATAGTGATTTGCTGTCAGTCTTGGAGGACACTTTACATTAAGATCTGCAAGGGCTCCTCCCGAGTAAATTTTCTATGAACATTTTTACCCACAACTTGCATAATGGGATTGAAAATACCATGACAGCATGGGCAGAGGGCACTGAGTGGTAAGGCACCACAAGTTCTTCACAAGTACAGGATCAGATTTCAAAGTTATCTTGATTATTTGGGAGACAATGCAAAAATCAACAAGGTGAATTAAACAGTGAATACAACATACTGTGTGTAGGAAAGGGAAGTCAAATATGTAACTACAAAATGGAGTAACGGACTGGATAATGATAACTGGGATTTCAGCAGGTAACTCAATGTAAGGCAGCAACACGAGTGCAATAAAAAGGACAAAATACAGTTCAGGTAACAGGAACACTACAAGTAGGGCTACACTACAGATGGGGGTACCTATTCCACTCAGCTCAGCATTGAGACTTATTCTAAGAACTGTACCTGATTTAGGGCACCACAATTAAAAAATTCAACCTACAAGTTGGAAACTGTTCAGAGGAAAAGAATGGTAAGTTTAGAAAACATCAGCTACAAGACAACAGTGAAAGAATTGGGTTTCCCACGACTAGAAAAGAGCAGTTGAGGACATGTGAGCCTGTCAATGGGTATAAGACTGTTTTAAAAGGATAGGAGTGTGTCAGTTCTCCATATTTTCTATGAGTGTCTCAAGAGGAAATGGCTCAATCCACAGCAAATGATGATTTAGTTTAGATTAGTCTAGGTAGGAAAAACTAGGAGTGAGCAGTAATAATACTCAGTAGTAACACCCAGTTAGTAGTAACTAATACTCAGAAAATTGAGGTTTGGGTCCCAAATAATACCAATATGGATCTGAATTTTATTTAGGAGAAGTGAGGCACTGGAACATGCCACTGCAAGCAGAGAATGCTCTTTGCTACAAATTTTTAAAACACAATAGACAATCAATTGTCAGAAAGAGTCTATATTATATATATAATGTCCCATCTCAGAACAGAGGAGGGATTAAATTGCCTCCAGATTCCTTTAAGCTTTACTTCTAGGAACTGAGTTTTCAATTTCAGCTTATATTCATGTTCACTTCCTGATATTTGTCTTTTATCCTAATATAACCTCAGCAACTGATTAAAACTCAGTATTGCACACTGCGTTTATCAAACCAAGAACTCAGATACAAATTATATTTTTATCACTGTATTTAAAAAAAAAACCCTAAAACATGCATTCAGTGTTAGATGTGACATAGAAATAAGCAGCCTGGCCACTCCCAACCTCTGTTCTTTTTAAAGTAAGTACAAAGTTGGAAAACTTACTAGTTAAGGTCAATTGAAATATGTAATTAATATAGGTATGTAGGAATATTTGTACATAACCTACAAAGTTGTTTCTTTCTGGATATTACAGAATTTTTTCTCCTATTTTTCTTTTCATTCTTGTTAGTTAGAAAAGCTTTGGGTGCCAAGTAATGCTAATATGGATCTGAATTTTATTTTTACATATCTCTTAACAGAGTTCTAGTTTCACGCGTCAGTTCATTGGAACTCAGTTTGAATGCTCTGGGGAGAAAAGTTTCAGTATCTTCCATTTACCTATTTTCTGATTTACTCTTCAGTTAGCACTGACCAGGAATAACTTCTTAATGAGTACATAAAATAATTTTTATCCTAAAAGCAGTGTCAGTTTAATTCTGAATTGATAAACTGAGTGTAGAGTTACTTTCTGACAACAGCATAGCTATCTTTTACATGAAACAAGCTGTCTCAACATTCAACCATGCAAGGAGACAAAACTCATGCAGTAATGGATAATGAAGGACTAGGGTCCTCACCTAACACAGCTGTCGGCACAAGTGGATCATTGGGCACTGTAGGAAAACAAAGCTCATGAAGAAATATACTCCCCTCAATTTGTTCATTTTTAAGAATAAAGACAATATACTTCACAGTATAACGAAGAGATAACTAAACCCCATTAATTTTTCTTACAACAGAAAACCAGAATGAATACACAGTTCCAGAAAGCATCCTGAATAAAAAAGGAATGAAAAGGCAGTGATTTTGGACTTCAGAAATGTAATGATAAAGGCAAAGAAATTCTTACTGAAATGAAATAAAGAAGACATTACATGCAATTTAGTTTTTGAAAGGGCTCCTCCTTTGCTATTGTTCTTTTGCTTCTCAATATAGAACCAACTCCGTTCCTTTTAAATCCATCCTCTCATGTAATACTTGAATAGTTCATCTCAAAATAAAATGCTATTTCTTTAAAGTCTTCCAGGTAATTTAGAAAAATTATATGCATATTTACAGTTAATAGCTTTTTTAATGTGCAAAGCCAAAGATACTGCTCTTAGTGAGTATAGGAAAATCACAGACACACAGATGCAAATCTTTGAATAAAATTCATGGAATTTTATCATTCGTTACTACAACTAGAACCATGTGGAGACAAATGCGCTGTTTCGGACAGAAATGGCGGAATCCAGAATTTGGTTTTGTTCCAATCTGGAACAAAAATTTAAAATATCAACAGCTCTGTGACAAAATTGAGCTCCACTCCTCAAGCAATCTTCCTGAAATTTTGCCGCACAGCAGGAAACCCCAAGCTTGAAAGGTTCTTTGTCTCAGCACAGATGATGGTCAGGAGAACTGAATCCTCCAACACCCAAAAAATCACATACCTAGGACGCTGGAAAACAGTGATGCCAAATCTCTCTGTCAGCCAACCAGGACAGCTGAGGTGGCTGGGGCTCATGGGCTCTTGGCATCATGTCAGTCCATCTGCAAGGCTGCCCAAGTGCCTGGCAGTTTTGGGTCACTAATAACCATGTGAATTCCTGAGGGATACTTTGCCTGGGATCCACCATAACTTAGTTCAAATCAAACTGTCTTTGCAAACCTGCCCCTGTAAATTTTAATGCCAGTAAGACATCAAACTTTGGAGAATTTTCAAACAGTTTCAGCCAAAGCTGCGTAGAGAAACTCACAGGCTGATACTAAACTCCCATTTATAATTGGTTATGAGACACTTAAAATGTTAGCACTCTGCAGTTAGTGAGCAATAAACCCTCCTCCAAAATCCATTTCCCTTATAACAATCAGGAAAGAACTTAAGAGCCTTAAGGGATGCATTTTGCTCAAGCACGGTAAGCAGTATGGGAGGCAAGAGGAGGGAGATGGAGTACCATTCCCAAAAGATGGCAATTCAGAAGCAGCTCAGGTTGCTCAGATCTGTTTAAGGCCAAGCCACAAGTCCATGCGGCTGTGAGAAGGTCAGGTTCCTGGCCAGCTCCGTGGCAGAATTGTGTCCCTTTGGTAACTTACATACTAGTTTTGAGGTATTCAGAGTCCTACAGCAGAGTATCTCGCTTTTGTGCAAGGCACAGTGCAGATGCTGGGAGGCAGGAGTGCTGGACAGTAGTAGCTATAACCCAGACACTTAACAGTCAGAAACCCAAACTGCCAAACTTTATCAAAACCAGACAGTTGGCAAGTCTACAAAAAAGGAATACAAATATAGAGCAAATTTGCAGATATATTAACAAGCTTGTTCCTGAACTTCACAAACAGCAACAAAAATTGTCAGTTTCCTTCTGTTATAATGTCCTTACTGCCAAAAGAAAGACATTAATTTGGACCTCATATTATTATTCATTACAGACATGGTGTTATGCAGTAATATTTAATGTGTTGGTATTAAATATCCTCATGAGGGAAAACTCAATTTCAGATTTTAATTGAGACATTCTAGAAGTGTAATATTTTCCCTAGAACAAGTATCAATGCATACTGAAAGTACATGTAAATATTTAAATAATTGGCAAACATACCAACAAGGATAACATATGACATCTCTACTCAACCTTTGGGTTTACCAGTGTTCCTAGAAAACCTGGAGATACCAACAACTTTCCTTAAAAAGTAGAACTGTTTTCTATGTTTCTATTCACCTACACTCCAGACCATCTATCACTGTTGTACTTACATCTGGGGCTGAAGTTATGAGAGTCCATAAATGTGATTGAAAGGGGATCCTCTGCATGCAGGGTGCTCTGGTCAGCGTAACTCCTATCCATTGCATTCACCATGTGTGTCATCTCCTGGCGGGTGGTCCCCATGGCATCCTTGCGCTTCTTCGCAAGTTTGCTGCCCAACCAAAAAAAAAAACCCAAACCACCTTAATATTTGGTGAACATTGATGTCTACAGTAATCATTATCTATAATCCTGAGTGACTGAAAAGTTTGGCTGATTTTCCTGTGTACAACTTTTCCAGCATGAAATTGATAAAACTATGCACCCTGCTACGAAAGAGTCACGATCATGTGTTTTCTGTACACACACAAATGCTGTAATAGAAGTGCTAACTTCTGTACCCTGGTAATATTTTTTTCCTGCAGAGTAATTACACTAATATAAACAAATTAGAGAATATAATTACATTTTAACTGAAATCATAAATAAGAAGCATCTGTGCATGCAGTTTTATCAACCATCTCCATTTAAATCTGTGTTTTGATTTTATAAATGGATAATTCATTCTCCTTGCTCGCCTTGTTAGGAAGAAATCATTTAACCTTCTAAATTACTTTGTTAGTAAAAAAAAAATCTATAAAATAACAAAAACCCCATAAGTATTTGCTATGGAATCATATCACCTTTTATGTTAAAAGTTGTTCTTCCCATTCAGTACACAAGATACAACACGATACCACACTTCGTTCCTGACACTGAACTTTCGTTCTTTAAAAAACAAACAAAACCTTCCTCACCACTCTACCCTTTCATGAAGTTTGGGAACATCTTAAATTTTGACATTAACAGTCTTATAGTCTGTATCACAGTTAAACAGCAACCTAACCTGTACAACTAAACCCCCCAAATTAACAGCCAATGACTTTAAAGTGCACACTTCAGAAATATCTCTCAATTCTTTCCTTTTGATGAAGAACTGAAATTGATTTTCACTGTCTCCAGAAGTCAGATGGAAGCAGACAATATACTTTAATTATCACTTATAGCCTACTACTCTTAAAGCATGTATCTCAAGTAGTAGGAAGTATGCAGAGCAGCACAAACCACACTTGGTTCTGCAGGAATCTGTGACATGCATTAGACTGTTCTGAAATCTCCCTGTTTTCATCTGAAGCTGTGATTGCAATATAATAGACAGCCAACCTGCTTATTTGGATAAATCTGACACCACATGGGAGAGACACAATCATCACTGAAAATACTGGGTTCTTGAAAATGTATGTTTAAAACACAGTTTAGCTTCACAAGCTTTTTCTGCATAAAATATAATCAAATATCTTGTTAACTGTTTAGACAGTGTTTATCTTGCATTTCTCCGACTAAAAGGACTGTTTGCTCTTCCTCTGTTCTCTGATAACTTTTAATATTCCGTGCTGCACTCTAACAGTAGACAAAAAGAATATTAGTGTAAATTATCCATCCATTTACTTGTTAAGTCCTGGGAACATCCACCAGAAAGAACCTACACCACTCTCAAGGGCAGGAAGCACTTCACGGTTTTGCATATTTAAGAAAATGTTAGGGCATTGTTTCTTAAGTCGGTTGACAATAAGGGGCCACAAAGTAGGATATAGATGGACAAAGCACTCCTGAGAATAACAAAGATTCTTTCACCAATTGGACTCATCTCCTTATTTTGTTGTGTCCACCCCACCTTTCTTTTCCCCATTTACAGATAGACTAGTTGGAAAATTACAACTCAATAACCCCCTTGCTACAAAAATCCCAAAGGTGGTCTCTAAACCTACCATTTTTTCATCAAACCCTTGTTGTGTACATGAGGGTTCTGTGTGTAACAGTTGTTCAGTGAAAACTAAAAAAACACTAACTGTTGGATGTCCCCCTAAAATACTTTATTTTATACATTTACTCCACACATTCCTATTTACTTAAGAAAAGTTGGTTTAAATGATACTCTGGTCGAAAAAATGAAGACCATCCAAACTTCCAGAAGTGAAACTGCTTGAGCTTTATAACTGGTTCCCAATACTATCAAAGCTTTCGAAAACCTGGCATTTCCAGTTCAGACTGTTGGGTTTTTTTTTAAGTTTCAAAGCCTTTCAGATAGTCTCTGTACAGTGATGTCTTTTTCTAATGTCACCTCAGAAATGGAACAAAAAAGACTATTACTTCTCATCTCTTGACTATATTAAGCCCTTCTTTGAAGCATCACTTTGTTACAAACTTGCTAGCTACACTAAATAAATCAACAACTATTAAGCCTTTCAAGTTATTAGCTTATTACAGTAGCTACTTTCTAATTCTTATGCTCTGCTTCAACTCCTAAAAAGGCCTATTGTGTTGCAGCACCACAACCCAAAGCTGCTGGGAAATGGGAGGACAGCTTTATTGTTCAACAGCTCCTGGCTCCCTCGGGTTTTGACTATTTCTTTTTCCTTTCCTTTTTTGCTTCCCTCACTAGGGGAAAGGCATATTGCAATCTATGCTTCATGATAGTTAAGCAAATCGTTAGGTTAAGGTACTTGAGGCTGACAGAAAGTGTAAATGATTCTCATTATCTGCTAAAGGATCCAGTTGGGTGAACTTGAGCAGGTGGGTGTTTCAGTGGGAGCTGGAGGGGAAAAGTACTCCATCATAGGATGAAACCGTGCAGTTAATTATCTTGAGCTGAAGCAATTGTTATTTAACAAGGAAATTATAATTTGTCACAATAAACCGGAGAATGGCAGTTAGCTAAACCAGCTTAGCTTTTTTTTTTTTTTTTTTTTTTTTTAATTTTTAAGTTTGTTTAAAGAAATCAACTAATCTGCTTAAAAATGTGGAAGACCATCATTATCAGACACCACCAGTTCATCCAAGCACTTGAGTGCATTCTTAGATCCCCTCTGAAGTCAAGGGCTCTATGAATTTATTTAAAATTAAGAATGTGTGTAAAACCGCTTTGTTCAATCACAGCGAAAACTGCTGCAGCCCTCACAAAAACTCATTTAGTCAACATGTATAAAAAAAGTCAATTTTGCTTCAATGAAGCAAAACCTTATGCAAACCAATATCATAAACTAAGATCCACACTTTAAAATGTGTACGCAAAGCACCTCACAAGCAATAGATGCAGATCATTCCACAATAAATATTTCTTGGGAAAAAAAAAAAAAACGGTTGGTACCACAGAGGCAGACGTGTTGCTCTGTCATTGGTAGGGCAGAGATGTCTTTATAAAGGTCTGGCATCTGCCTACGATCTGCGTAGGAAAAGTGGTGCACAGGATCACTCCTGGTAACTGATATGGTAAGAAAGAACAATTTGTGATTTACAAGCACAGTTCTCTAGCTAGGAAATGGGAAAAGAGGTTTTTTCCTTAGTGTGATGTGTCGCTGTGAATCATAATGCAAATTAAATTATGATTACAATAAACTAAAATGACAGTTATGGAAAAAACTGTAGCAAAAAGCAAAAGTCTCAATATACAGTTAGAAATACAATATCCCTTTAAAAAAAAAACACAGGGTAACAGTAACAGGAACAATGATAGAAGCGATTTTTCAAGCCTGAGAATAAAGAAAGGTAACTATCAATAAAACTTTAGGAAAATTATAGAGACTGTTTTTCTTTTTTAAAAAGGGATACTGCATCTTTAAAACATGTAAAATAGTAAGTCACCCGTATTCTACTTACAGATAGTAGGAGTAAGAATAGTAGCTCCTCCTGGCAAGCAAATCACAGACAGTGGAAAAAGAGAAGCAATGGTGAATGAAAAGCGTGACTCTGTCACATTCAATAAAGCAGAGAAATGTGCGTTTAAAAAAAAATTGAAAAATTCATGTTTCTTTGGTTAGCATTTCAACTTGCTCATGCACAAACTAGCCTTACTTTGCCATGCAATTAAAAAAAAAATACACTAGCATATAAAAATGATTTGTTTTTTAGAAAGATCACTGGAGAAAATTACATGCTGAGATTTCATTTATTGCCAAAAAATTTGAAAATTAAATGGATCGTGTATTTCAACATGCAGTTCAGCATAATATAATGATTACCACCTAGATGTCATGACAAATGAACAGCTGTGTACAAATCTTGTGCAGTAAATATGCTTTTTACTTTTCAGTTACAAAAACTAAAGATTACATTAATAAATACATTTATTCAGAAAACAAATTTCATGTCATTCATTTTAACATCTTTATCGGTACACAGGTGTATACGTATATGTTTGTATGCATACTGTATGTAGCTATATGAGTACACACATCTTAAAGAATGCACATTTACAACAGATATGCGTGTACTGACATATATACCACACATTTCCTGAATGCAAACATATGCTTTCTATTTCAAAATCTTACAATTGGAAATGCTGATGTAGTCATGCTAAGCATTAAAAACATGGAAGGTAAACAAATGGAAGGAAATGAAGGACATTTGGAAATAGTCCAACAATGACTTAGAAAATAAAAATGGCATTGCTCGTTAAAGATGCAGTATCCCTTTTCTTAGCTGGTTTGATTACTCCAGTAAAACTCTGTGAGAGCTGTTAAGAGCTTCATTCGGGAAAACTTCAAACCAATTTGGACAAAATGATCAGGCAAAGCCTAAAACATCTCGAGCTCGTGAAAAAAACTGTTTAGTACTCCATTTTTCAATAAAATGTAATGCTGCATTTAATCGGATTGAGATAGTGATGGTAGTGCATACAACTTAGCAAACCAATGAAAACGCAGAAACCATTGTTTCATTGACTTTTCTGTGTAATAAGCTGTGGTCAATTCAAGTACCAAAAGGGATACTACATAATGGATCACTGAATATGTACACTACAGAAGATGATTCAAACGGATCGGTTTTCAGTCCCACAACTAAGTGAAGTGTGTTTATGTACATGTGAATGTGTCAGGGTTTTTACAACTGTTCCTAGCTTCATTATGTGGATTGCCCTGATTCACTAGATGGACTGAATTAAACTCAGGTATACAAAGGTTTTCTAAGTTTTTTTTTTAACAGACCTTGACTAAAGCTGATATTAAAAAACTGCTGCCTAAACGGGGTGGGGGAGGGGAGGAAATGGCATACCTATAACATACGCGATAGACAACCAATTAAACTATCATAATGAAAAATTGCCAAACATTAAAGATTCATTAAACAGGTTAATTTCTCACCTATTTTGAATATAAAATAGTAAAGGAGTTTAGAAACATTATATGCTTTAGAATGATGATCAAGTATCATTCCTAAGAGGGTACTGACTTCACAGGTTCAGAAAAGGGAAGAGGGAAAAAGGGGAAATTTTAAAGTACCGTTTCACGGACATGATTAACTTATTTTTATCAAACAATTCAACATGGAAAGTACGAGTCTAAAAGGACTCTGAATGCAAGAGGTAAAAAGGATAGGAAAAATGAACATATTGAATTTAAAGCTTATTTTTTTTGTTACCTGCAAAGCTAGTCAATCCCGTCTGGAAGTGACTGACAATATATAGTGGTAGATAGTCTCTCTCTCTCTCTCACACACACACATGCACACACAGAGAGTCTTCTCTTATACATAAGGGGACCACTACAACACGCACTGAGAAGATGATACTCCCCAGCACATACCTTGCAATAAAGCTATAAAATCGAGATTTCTTCCTGAAAGCTGAAAAACAACTTTTTTCTTTTCCAAAAGTTGTGTGAATAAAGAAAATGGGCTGACTGCGTGTCTTTCTTGCATATGATGAGTTGGACCTTTCGCATATGTGTTAATTCTCAACCACAGAGGTAAACAACAGAGAAAAGTAAAAGCACTTTTGGGAAAAATCACATATGTAGCTAACTAACACAGAACACTATAAGCATACCTAATGTTTCTAATGCAGACGTTTCTTCTCCAAGTTATATATCTCCAGGGATAATTGTAAAGAGGCAATAAATTAAAAAAATCTAATGCAAACCAGTAATTATAACATATAGAATGATCTTAGGTACAATTTTAATTTTTTTCTTAATCTTTAAAAATAACAGCAAGCTGCATTTCAGAGGAACATTCACAACATTTACAAATATACTTTTCATTAAGACTTCTGCAAAAGGCAAGAGAACGCGATGCACACACCACTGGAAGACAAGGGTTTCATTCTACCCAAGAGAAATCAGCTTGTGCCCTGCAAAGGGGACCCGCCAGGGAGGGGGTGCACAGAAAGAGAGGAATTTGTTTTGATGCTATAACTACAGATTTATAGAGCCATATTATGAAGTTTTATGCCAACTCAAAAGAGTTGTAACTACTGGGAAGTCGAGACTTTTAAAAACTGACCGAGTAATAGGGTAGCACAATTTACTATAGGCAGGAGCATCTGGATGAAGCGTTAGCATTGTATAATGCCAGAAGATGGCGATATTGATTACTGGCTAAGAAAGCACTGAAAAAATTAAAATTCATTCAAATTAATACACTTTTAAACAATTTCATGCACTAAGGACTCGCTAGATAATTTTACAGTGATGTGGTATGACTTTTAAGAAAAAACTCCAGGTTTACAAGAGCATAAGTAGAGGTATAAAATTACATTATTTTGCAAGTTGGATAACATACAGATACAAATAACTCATTAGAGCTGCATATAGAAAATCAAATTCATTAGGTGATTACAACATGAAAAGTGCAGTAAGTTATTCATTTTTTCTTTGCTTTAAAAAAAAAATGCTCCATGAATTTCAATTCCATCCATTTTAACATTCTGCACATTCCTTCAGCTGTAACTTAAAACTAGTTGGAAATAAATATGAGAAAATGTATAGCTATTGGATCCCAAATAT
This sequence comes from Strix aluco, assembly GCF_031877795.1. NCBI lineage: Eukaryota > Metazoa > Chordata > Aves > Strigiformes > Strigidae > Strix > Strix aluco. Next base: position 72,142,435 of record NC_133933.1, on the reverse strand, counting down.
AAAGAAATCCTCTCTTTAAATCCACCATAAGAATCACAGCAAAACCAGCAGGAAACACAAAGAACTCATCCAAAACTTGATGTGAGCTATTGGTCCTGAAACTTTTTGGTTTTTTAAAGACCTATAAAAATACCCATTTTGTTATTGTTTGATATGGAGAAAAAGAAGAGGGATCAGCACAGATCATTTTCTTACCTTTTTTTGACGATCAATATGACAACAAGGAGAAGTAGGATGAATACCAGAATTCCAGCACTTATTCCTGCTATTTTCACCACTCGATCTGTTTGTTTAGCTGGATCTGGAATCACCTCAGGTTCTTCTGTTGCTGCTGCTAAATGAATCAAAAAAGAAGTTGCTTAAATGTGTAAGCACTAGAGACAAGAAAATCATCATTGGTGATAATTTCCAAATATGTGTGTGTTTTAATACAGTAGCCAGAATAGACACATGCGTCGTGTTTATACATCTACACAGATGTATGTAGACACCCTATAAATTTCAATCTATATGCCATACATTTGCAACACCCAGTATATGATTATGTATGTGTGTATACAGGTGCAAGTATATATATAACTTCACGTATCCAGAAATGTATATGCATCTGGATTTCCAAACAAGTTACTGTATTAAAAAGCAGAAGACAAAGCAGAGACTATGTACCTACTAAATCACCATTACTTCCTTTAACATTATTTTTTCAGATATTAAATATGGAGTATTTAACACATTGACTAGTGATATTACGTTAACCCACAAACAGTAATTTAAACTGTCTTTTCCAAGCCACAGCCGGCACGTTAAACTCTAGTCCTTCTCTCCTTCGCCCAATTTCAGTCCACCTTTGTATGTTAATTCTCCTTACAGCATCTGCCCTGAGATCTGCATTCTACTGGGAATTTTGATTCTCCAAATAAGGTCATCCATAAAGCCAAGCCTAAAGTCAGCAGTAGTTTTACTTCTGTTTACAGGCCCTGGAAAAAAAAAAAATTGCTGTTCTACACAGAGATGAAATCACTCTGTAACACAGCTGAGTGGGCTGAGGCCACAGGTTACAGCAGAGAGGAAAACAGAATACATATGAAAGTGCACAGCCGTTCAGTCTGCACCTCTTTGCATCACAGTCTGGTGTACAAACGATCGGGAACATGGGGTTTTCCAGCCTGGCAAAATATCAAAAAATATAAATAGGTTTCAGCCAGGGGTAAAATCCTATGAGGTGTTTACTTGTAAAATAGGAAACGGCTCTTCAATTCTCTAGTTCTTACTTTCTAAGGCTGTGGCTTAGCACTTTGCCTTTCCCCTGCTCACAGGCATGGATGGGTATGTGTGCTTGCTCTCTTGCTGACCCTTCTCTCACTCTCTGCCCAGCATGTAGCAGATGCCACTTAACCTCTCCGCCTCACAGCAGCTGCACATGGAGTAGTTACAAGCTGTTGGTGTCATTATGCCTATGTTATTACACAGAAAATGTCCTTTACTCTGAAACTAGGATGCTTCTCAACAGACCACCAGAAGAAGCAGAATGAAAAACAAGGTGAAGCCACACCTGAGAAAGACTACCACTCCCCTGAAAATCTGCTCCACAGGCCTCTCAGAAAGCCAGTGTAGTCACCACCAGGGATAATTAGTATCTAATACTTTCTGGTTTTAACCATGTTACTCAGACTGTTTCTATTTGGGTTCCATGTGCAGGAACCCATATTCTCTTTTGAGGCAAGGATCATGCTGCTGTTTAAAATCACTCTTTATTACTTGTTTCTGTAACCTTCATCTCAGCAGAATCTGAACCACTAACAACTCACCCTCAGAACAACCTTCTGAGTTAGGAACATGCTCTCTTCCAGACACCCATGCGAGAGCTAGGCAGACAGTGAGAGATATGGCAGTGCTTTAATCATAAAACCTAATCATCATCATAAGACTTCATCATCATAATCATCTCTCCCCTTGAACTTCTATCTGCTGAGAAATACTAAATGCTTCCTCCTTTGTGTAAATACATGCCTGCACACACACTTGCATGCATAACCTGTGTGGACTCAATACTATATATTTTGTGTTATGTGTGTTGTTGAGGTGTCTAGGGGTAAAAGTCAGGATCAGGTAAGTGGTGTGTGCACATGTAGCTGAGTACACACAACACATACTCACACACAAGCTAGAATTAACACCAGATACACATCTGATGCTCTCTAACAGAGGGGGATGACTGAGGTGTAACTGGAAGAAGATGGTGTTTGAGATTCTCAGTGCTTAAAATGAATCAACTCCCAGTCTACTATTAGCTGGGCTGGACGTGACAAGTACAAATGATCATTTGATAAGCATTAGAGCCAAAAGGCCAATCAGTAGAGTCAAAAGACCAATCAAAGCTAAAATATAAATGGCTTTATATGCCAATGGGAAAAACCTTCATGTTTGCTGCACGGGGCACTAAGAAACAGCAAGGACATGGGAAGGGTAGAGAGAGAAGCATGCAGGAGTGGCATAGTTGCTGTGTCTGGAACCGCCATGAGTACAGTTTGAGAGCAGCTGGATAGCTCTGACCTAGCAAAGGTAAGAACTACTCAAGCTGCAAAACAACTAAGGCTTGAGCAAGAGATTTAGTTGTGTGGATGGAGACTTAAGGCCAGGTTTTTGAGAGATTTCAAAATACAAATACAAGGACTGGATGTGACCTGAAGATGCACTTCAAAAGTTGAAGGCTCAAAAATACACCCAAAAAGTACAGGCTTTGAGACTTGATCAGGATAGTGGTATTTTTGCAGGAGTGTTAGGGAGAGATGAAAGAGTAAAGGGGAAAGAATGAGAGACCTGTCTCACACTTTACTGGAGAAAGGTAGGACCCTTATTGCTTGATAGAGCAAGGTACAACATAAATGCTTCTCAGAGTCATGTTTAAAATTATTGTTTGGCCACTCACAATGTTATTTCATTCAGAAAAGTTACCTTAGAGAAACAACTATACACTTCTCAGAAAATCTTAAGGAAAGGTTACTGAGGGAGTTTACTTACTCACCTAACTTAGGCACTGGTGTTTTATTATATATTTTGTGAGAAATGACTGAGTTTGGATCATCTGTGTTCAAAATGCATCTCTCTGTCCAAGTTTTTAGAACAACAGTGGAAAGTCAGGAGGATATCAACTGTTTGTCCATTTATTCTGGTTTCCTTACACTAAGGGGTTTGAAGTAAGAGACAATAACTCATTCCATGAACTTTAATGCTGCTTATGAGATAAAGCTGGTACCCACTAGAGATGTACCATGGAGTCCTAAATTAGTGGAGAAAAACTTTTTTGAACAGTCATAGACTAAGCAAGCATATAACCAGTGGTTGAGCCTCCTATGTCCAAAATGCTAAGATCTATGGGGAAAACACTACCCTTCTCCCCAGTATCATCAGAAAAATTGCTTTTGACTTAAATGAAGCTAGGATTATTATATGTATGTTTCCAGCAACAGATGCATTCTCTAGACTAAATGTTACATTTGGGGACCATATGAAAGCAATTATCGATATAAATCGCACTGTAATCTATTATTTATGTGTATGTGCATTGTATGCAATAAAGTATTTTAAGGAAGGCATTCAATGTAATACAGAATCATTTAATGAAACTTATGAATTTGAAAGTATTTCATATTACTTGTGTTTTAATTTTGATAGTTCAATGTATTTTAATAAGCATGTGTGAGCTTAGACATAACACAACCAAGCACAAAACCACAGAAAACGTGCCTATTTAACATTAAAAGTGTTAAACTTTTAAGCCGGTGTCTCCTGGTTGCTGCTTGCACAAGGACTACAGCAGCAAGAGAAATTCCCCCCCAACATCCTTCTCTCTAAATTGGAGAGATACAGTAGTTAAAAATTGAATTATTTTGATAGTTGCCCTTAACTACCGTATATTTCCAAACAAGGTAAAAATAGTCTAAAATAATTTAAATTATAAAAACATCTGCTTTAATAATTCCTAACATTCCTTTTTTAGTAATCTAGTCCTGCACTCCTTTCTTATATCTTGAATGGCAGACTGTATTAAAAGGTAATTTATTGATCTGAAAAAGAACCTTGTGTGGTAACAGAATGATGATAATACAAAAATGGACTCTCTAATGGCTATTAATTACTTTGGCCAGCCAGTGTCAATTTTTACAATATCCTTGCATATTACCATGTTTTTCACAATTTGACCCTGCAAGTCTAAGAAGAGATAATCCTACAGTTTTCAACCAGTGCAAACTCATCTTGCATAAAATTTGCAAGAACAGTTTCTGATCTGAAACAGTTAACTACATTTTTCCCCCACTATAAGAACAGCTGCCTACACAGAAGATTTATGAGCTAGACTGGGAGAACACTGGATTTAGCAACTTATCCACTCGTCTTTCTTCTGAACTAATGAACAGTAACAGCAATCATATTCCACAGTTACATTCACAAAGTTCATAAAATAACTCGATCCAGTGATTCTGGCTCTGCACATTGCCAATAATAGTCACCATATAAGAAGTAATTTTCTTTGTTTTCATAGATACTTGAGGACAATATTCAATCAGTTGACTTCCATGACCAATAGCATGAAGTTCAACTGTGAACAGCACTAAATTAGACTAGGATTGCTAACACTCTCAGGGACAATAAAATCGTGAACAGTTGGTGAGGTAGAGTCCATCTCATTCTCTCAATTTCCTGAAGTACTTAATTCCTCTAAATTTTTTTAATCATGTTTTTAATCAAATACTCCTAAAAAACCAACACCCACTTCTAAAATTGAGTGTATGCATAATATTCATACTTAATTCTTAAAGTATACCGTGGCATAAGGAATCCAGTCACAGCACATATTGCTTTCCTGCCTTCTCCTTCCTTCTGTGGCTCAGAATTTACACACAGCCTTGCAAAATGGTCAGAGAATTTATGAGACTCAGCACAAAATCTATTCACCTATACCTTCCTATGGAGATGGCATTAGAATCAAGCTAATGATATTCTACTCGCTCCTCCAAAAAAATTATTCAAGCAGAAAGTTCTGGTAGGATTTCACTGGGCTGCTTATATGGTACCAACTAAGAGAACAGCCAGCCTTCTAAAAGACAGCTTTTAAATCAGAGGTTTTGAACAAGATTTTATACGTAACCTTCTCACCGTACCATTTGACTCTCTTAACATTCACAGCATTTTATGCTGGGTTTCCTTTGTGTGAGTGGGGGAAGAAACTCTGTTTTATGCATGATTAAAGCTGCTATTTTATTACACTGCATTTTCTTTGAATGTTAATTTCTGTTCATGGCAGATCTTTGAATTCTCACAAACTGGCATTATTGCTGCATAGCTTAATATTCAAAATAGCTCTGCTCGAGATAATCTGTACTGCACCTTTGTTATGTGGCATTCAAAAACTTTTAATTAAAACCAGGAATGACGTCTGAATGAGTTCAACAAGGTAACATCAGGATAACATCAAATGAAACTGGAGTTCCAGCCAGTTCTGGAGATATGTCAGTCTACCACCTGAGAAAAGGGCCCTTTGAGAAACTACGCAAGATTCTCTGATGAATATTTTCTTTTAGACTGGTCTGCCCTGTGTTTTAATCATCTGCCCAGAAATACCGTTCTGTCTCCCTCAGTTTTGTTTTGTTACTGCTTTGCTACAATGATAATCATTGTGCAATTAAGGAAATTTTTAGAAGTCTGAAAGTTAATTAATAAATTCAAGTTCAGAGAGAGAAGATCTGTAATGCCTTTTAGCTTAATTACGTTTTAAAAAAAGACTCAGCTGATTCTATTTGATGAAAACACTTGAATGTGCTTTTGCAGGAATGGGGGAGATGGGATGTGCAATTTGTTCCAGCAAACTATGCACATGATTCATGAGGTCTTACAGATTTCCTCATGTGAGTCAGTTTAGCACACTGCTGGCCTCTCTTTAAGGTTTTCTTTTTCAGGTTGAAAGCTGGAGACACATTGACAGGGAAAGGAATTCTCCCTTCACAATTCTCCCTTCTCTACGTCTTCCAAAGAGCTTCCATCTTGGAGTACAGCTTCTGAGAGATGAAGGTATGCCAGAAATTCACTAGAGTTTGGGTACATCTAAGTTGTTGCTTCCAGGACTAAATTAGAGCATTTTAGGGTAGTATTATTAAAAAGAAAAATTGTATTTGATTATGAACAGAAAACGTGATTCCCTGAGCTATGCTTTGAAGTGTCAGGTTCATCCCTGTCACCATGGTAACCAGGGTCCACAGCTGCCCCAAGGAAAAGAGTTTAACAGGTTCTGCTGGTGAAAGGGGGGATGCCCGGCACCACCAGCCTCTTCTCCACACCCATCCTGAAAGAGAAGGGTAGTGAGATGATGCTTAGGTAAAATCTGCTGCCCCACTTTGTGTTGCAACATACTGCACCCATCTTTGTCCTCATGTGTGTCCCTTGCTGGGGGAAAGGGGGAGGTGTCACAGACGCTACCAGCTATGTCTAACAGAGGGGGTCCTCAGGGCCCCAAAGCTTTGTGGTATTATAAGTTAAGCCCTCATATGAAAAAAAATTAGATACCATTGTTCTCTACATAAAAGGTCATTGCTGCAGAAATGGATAGAGACACCGTTCCACGGGCCCCTATGGCTCCTTCTGAAAGAACTTTCTGATCCCTCTCAAAGGATGGCTTACGTGCAAAAATGAAATAAATACAGCTTCAGGCTAACCTCTAGTCAGATTTGGGATGGTATAAGATGCTGTAGAAGTTAAGGACAGGAAGTCCCACAGGTGACTCTGCATACAAATATGGTACCAGGTGAACAGGTGACTACCTGCTTAAACATCCTGCTTCCAGATAATGCAGAAAAATATCCTGAGCTTATGTTACTGGATGCTTTTTAAATGATGAACATGCAGTTTATAGATATTTATATGAATTTTAATTAATTAAACAAACCAGCACAGCCTATCTTGCCAAACAATGATGAGGATGCTACCTGGAAATTCTAGTATATAATGTACATTTATATAATATAAATACATATTTATATTTAATATATAAATGTATAATAGACTGATTTCTGACTGGTATTGTTAAGCCCTCACAAGTGTAGATATATATTGTTTCAATAAGCCATATATAATAATAAAAAAATATTAACCTCATCTTTACTACTCTCCAGGACTTTCAGACCAGTTCACTGACCAGTACTACTTTGGTAGGAAACTACAAGGAAAACAGAATCAGGTGAATCAAGTGTCTGCTGCTACTAAGGACTGAAACTAAAATTAATGAGGACTTACTCTTGCAATATTCCACTAAGAAGCAATTTAAATTCACAATGACTACTCTGAAAACAGTACTGTCCATGAATTTATAACCAATTATGAAAGAGTTGACCTTAAAAGACTCAGAAGTATCAAGTGAAGAAACTGCTGAATCCGTTTGCCTCACTAGCTCTGAAGCCTTGGACATGTGCAGATGAAGAGCCAAAGCAGGAACAATGCTGAAGAGACAATGTTCCAGCAACACTCTGCTCTGCTGTCCACAGGTCACATTGAAAGAGCAGATTAGTGCTGTCAATGCATTTCTACTACATCTGCCACTAAGACGTACTACTTGTGCGTGTACTTTGTAGGCACTTTACTATCTTTCAAAGTACAGCAAGGATAAGATGCGGTTATAGGGAATGAAGACGTTCAGTGCATCTTATAATCTACAGGTTGTACTGCTTTTGATTTGCAAGTTGTTATCCTCATGCAGGAAACAGCTGTTTAGTAGAGACAACTAAGCTAGCTTTAAGTGAGCTGGCTCAGTGATGCAACTGTGTCCCCAGGACACAAAAAGCTCTGGGTGAATGCAGATGGCAACTGTGACAAGGTATTTTACACAGGGGTGTAAGTTAAAGTTACACTGTCAGCTTCTGGTTCAGTTATTTTAACCAGGACAGGACACAAGACAAAAATGTGGGCTAAGCCTTCTGAAATGGCACCTCTCAAAGCAAAGAGCAAACTCCAAGGCCAGAAGAACATGGCCCTTCCCTGTCTTGCAGCAGCACTGCCCAAAAGAGCAGAGACTCCTGGCTGCAGCCTATGACGAAGTCCAGGTGGCAGAGCTGTGCTTGCCTCTGGAACTGTCAACTCCAAAACAAATGATGCTGTTGGGTTTACACAGTGGAACTATATCCCATGGATACATTAGTCTATTCATTAGTCTGTTTGAACACCTGAAAATCCATGACACAACTTTTTTTTCTCCCCTCCCCTTCTGGTCTACCTTACTTTCAAAACATGAGAACAAATATTTGAAAGGAATCAGAATACCATATTTTGGGTTTTTTTTCCAATTTTTGGTTCCCTCTCAGGTCATTATTTCAAAATTATCACCAACAGTGCAAAGGCTAGAGACCTACCCTGAAAAAAATCCTAATCTGTGAGAGAACTCAGGTTTTAGAAAGATACAGGATCTCCTAAAATATAAATTGTAGACAATACTAAGTGCTTGTTTCAAAATACCAGGTCTCATCCCGTAATGGTTGCATGTACGAAATGCTGGAAAAATTAAGAGAAATACCTAACGCAATCTTCTTTTGTTTTGAAATCTGGTTAATTTTCTGTGTCTTGGAAAAAAAATCAGTTCTCAGAATAAGATTTTCTTGAGCTACTTATGCATTTCTTTCAGAAGCCAACATGGAAGTAGAGATCTAAAGACTCAAACCAAATTTTTTCATTGCACATGTACTAACAGACTTTGAAAAGATACGTAAAAAAACAGCTGTAGAAACACATAACATGCATGCTGTAAAGTATCAGACTGAAACAATGAAATCTAAATCACTATTTCTCCCTGATTTTCTGGAAAGGGGCATTGGTTGAGAATGGTCCCCAACACTCTGATCCACCTGAGCATAACCATCTAGCAATAACTTGTTGGATGGACTGTTACCATTTCTTAAGGTCACTATGATTACTTCCTGAGTATAATGGCTCTGTTGTTAGACCTGTTGTAGCATTTTTTCCTGAGAACATATAAAGGTAGCCAGCCTTTTGGTAATGAGATCATTTATGATGTTTTTTTAGGGGGAAAAAAAAGTGTTATGTTTGGCCACATAACAAATTAGTCAACTTTATCAACTTTCAAGTTTTAGTCCTAACAAACAGCCTGCTTTCAAACCCATGTGTTTTAAAAAATACATTCTCACTTAATGTTAGCTATAAAATTTCAACTATGCAAAACACTGCATTAAGAAATTATCTGGTTTTGACAATGACTCCTATATGGCTTGTTAGTTCAAGATTAAACCTGAAAAGAAAATTACTATGAAAGCAATGTTTGGTAACAAATATACAAAATACCTCATCTTTATGTGACTTTCCAGCAGGTAACATTTAAGAAGTTTAGCAGAGAAAGTACATTATAATGTTCGTTATCATTTATACATGCACACAACATGGTTTATGGGGAAAAATATTACTCTCAAATGTCTGAAGCTCCATTTTGCTATATATATTGAAAATAACATTCTGTGAATAACTTCTGCTAATTTAAGCCACTATAAAATTGTAAGTGAGAATTTACTGGTAGTGTAGGAGTTGCAGAGTTATTGCAGACCTGTGCAATTACACTGAATGAAGCAAGGACAGCTTAACTTTCTTTCACCACAAAACTGCAAACTCTCAACCGAAACTATACTCACACTAGCGCAAAATACAGAAATTCCCAAGATGAAAAATTACCTTAGATCAAATGCAGTGCTAATACCATTGAGGATGGAATCAAAAGACAAAGGCAATGAGGAGGAACAGAAATAGTGTTTCCTTCATCCTTTCATAAAAACCAAACTCACACAGATTAAAGTTTACACAGTGCTAAAACTACTCTTTAATAGCACCCATCAGTTACTATTTGGCATTCAGAATGGCAGAAGTTGAGAAAATACACAGAACCCCTTCCAAGAAAACAAATGGTTAATTCTTCCTTTGGAGTTAAGTCCCAGTTTTTCCAAACCCACATTGATTAGAGTTTATACAGTGCTAAAACTAGACTTTAATAGCACCCATTGGTCATTAGGATCCCAGATTCTTACTCTCATGACTGCCAGCCTTCAGTATTTTATTTCCTGTAAAATTTGGTACTTTTTCAAATAAAGTGAAAGAGTAAATATAAGTACCCCAAAAGAATCAAAGATGCTTTCTTTCACATGAACTCTATTCTTCCATCTAGAGATTTTTTTTGCAACTTCTTCAGTTATACAATACTTTCCTGACATGATTCAGCATCTACAGGAGTCCACTGGGCTAGCTGCAAAACAACACAGGATGCACTGGTGTGCAACACCCATGGCAGAGAACTTTCCTTCTCTTCCCATCTGAAGAGCATCCACGCTTAGAAAGTTACATGGGTCAAAACTCTTGAGGTTCTCCTGAACTCTTTAGCACTAAGCAGCTGGAGGTCTGGAAGCATGAGGAAAAGGCAAATATCCTCTTCTAAACCAACTGGGTATCACCCAGCTGCACATTGCAGCAGGCTGCAAGTAATGCCTCAGCCATTACCCTAATTATGCAGTTGCTCCCAAATCTGCTTATCCAAATACATCTGAAAGGTCTTATGTCAGCACTTTAAGCTAGGCCACCTGATTTTGCACGGAAACGTCAAAGCAGTGGTGCTTATCCATGTTAGTCTACCAGCTGTGATGTGAGGGCAACAGCCTTTAGCTGATTGAAAGCTTTGCTATCTTCTGCTACACCAACCGTTTGCAACACAAACCTGTTACCTAACCTTTAAACCCTGTGTAAGAAGTCACAAGTCTGTTTATAGGCCTGTTTACCGCATTTGACATTTAGAAACACAGCTGTAATGGCACTGCAACAACATGCAGCTAATGCAATGACAACTGTATGAAGAAAACACATTGATGTTCACAGCTCTGGGTTGATTGCCCTTGAACACTGAGTTCAGATCAGGACCTGCAATGACATTAAAAGCCTTTCATATTGTGTCATTGCCTCTCTTTCTACAGGACCCTATATTACTAATATTTCAAAGAAACTTTCAAGCAGGAGGAAGAGGTGGCAGTCCTTCAGACTACAGGCAAAACATGCCTGCAAGAAAGAAGACTGTTAATGTGTATTGCCACTTTCTGAACCTTTGGCTTTACTTTTTCACATTTTTTTCTTTTCGTGAAGAAGTCTTGTTGCCTTCAAACGTTAAAGTCTAATCAATTTTTCTCTCTTCTGAAAGAAATAAGAGACTTGTTGTTATTTCCATTATTCAAGTAAACACTCACATGAAACTGTGATGGGGAACCAGACGTAATAAAGAGCCTCCATGATTAAAGTTAGATGAACTTTTTATATCTGTTATTACACTGGTTCATAAAAAGTAAAGATGAATCAGTTTTTAATTGCACAAAGCTTACTCTGACAGAAGGCAGCCAGGCTGCAGGAAAAGTAGGGTTGTGCAGTATGCAGAACTAAAAAGGTATCAGTTTGAAAGTGATTTTGTGGCCCCCTTGGCTGCGTGTTTTGTGGGTAGTGGAGCATTTAGCTGTTTTTATCCAGAGGATGAAATTAGCTGCTATGTATTGGATATGCCTTGGGCTGTTGCTTTCCCGGCTAGCTTCTCTGGGAAAATACAACTGTATCAAAGGAAAAGAAGAATATATCTAACAGAAGCTTCAAATTCACACGGAAGTCAAAATAAATGAAGCCAACTATAACATGCAAATATTGTATTATGATTTATGTAATGAGTTACTGGCAAAGAAGATTACTGTACTGGTATTTATGCTTTAAATCTGGTTTTCGTATTTTCAATCATTTGTGATCTGATTAAAATGTGACTAATTTGGAGGAGAAAATCACCTTAAACTGAGAACTCTTGCAGATGAGGTAGCAAAAATATCTACACTGAGGCACTGAGCTTTGCCTAACGATGAGCAAAAACAAATGTGCATTTTCAAATAATAAGAAAAACTAAATTAAACAAGGACTGACATGAAAACAATGTCAGTGTTCAGAGACACAGGGTAAGACACATCTGTATTTTACTTAAATTGTCCCTTTGGCAAAATGTGACTTGTGATTTGAAACACACAGGCTGCTCCATGGTGTGAGCTCCCATTTATAAGCAGGTATTCCTGATCATCCACAGCAAAAATGATCTTTGTTCTCTTCAAGGAAGTGAAAAATGGCTTTACTTGGTGACTAACTTGATATGATTTTAATGAATGACTCGCTTCAGCTTCTTATTCCTTAAAACCCAGGCAATATTATCTATCAGCTTTCTTAGAGAGAGCTAGCCAAAATTTTCAAACTTGGGTAGATGAAGTCACCCTGACATATTCAGACAGCAACAACACAGAAGAATATTTTCAGATTACTTGAGCACCTCTCATAAATCAGATGTACTATCATATTTTAAATAATGTTTGAAAAGAAATGTACACCTGGGGAAACATATTAGCCAATCAATGCAATGAAATATCTCCAGATAAGACCTTCTCTTGCCTGACTCTGGTCTCTGGTAAAACTAGTAAGTATTACATGAAAACACAGTGCAGTCCTGTACGATCATGTCTGCTACTTACAGAATATCCCAAAAGTAAAATTAAATACAAAACTGTTTGCATATCTCAAGCATTTAAGAAATAGAAAGTGGAGAATAAAGTGGAGCAGTATTTCTGAACCAAACATTAAACAACTCTGTACTACATTAAGCTTCATAAGAAAACTATAAAAGCATTTTTTTGATCACTAGAACACTTTAGAAGGTAAATGTTTATCTAACAGCTTTTTCAGCAAGACAAAATGTTGAATAGGAAAAGCAAGAAATAAAAATGTAATTTGATCTAAAAATCACATATAACACTAACTTGTTTTCACTGTGCAATAAATACAAATCTTAGAAAATCTATAGTATTAAAGGTCAACTGTCTTTGTTATCTCACTGATCATTTAGGGGTAAATACATTTACCATTACTCCACTGAGAAAGGAGAAGGGACCTAGTAATCTTTCAGTTTTGTAGACCCAGAGCTTTTACTCAGTGTAACTGGTAACAATAAGTGTTCAATTCTGTACTCCCAATCTTGTATCAGGGCTGATACATTCCTACTCAGCTACACGTGATATTCTCCACGGAAAATAATTCCACCTTCTTTCACCTACAAAGACAAGTGCAACACCCTGGGATGGTAACACCACATCACGGAACAGTCTGGGGGTAGAAAGCAGTTTTGCAGAAAACAAGGAAGGAGAGAATTGATCTTGCTGCCATCTTCAGCTGCCTCACAGCTGGATAGATGTAGAGAACACACAGTCAGACTTTTCTTGGAGAGATGCACAGCAAAAGGACTAGGGGCAGACATAACTTTCAATGAGGGAAATCCCAAAGCAGATAGCATGGAAAAAAAAAAAAAATCACAATGAGGGTGGTCAAACACTGGGAAAGGTGCCCAAAGAGGAATCTCCATCCTTGGAGACATTGAAAACTCAGCTTGACAAGACCCTGAACAACCTAATTTAACTTCTAATTTAGATTCAATTAAGCTGCATGTGCTCTGAATAAGGGTTTGACCAGCCGAGCCCCAGAAGTCCCTTCCAACCTGAATTATTCCAAGATTCTTACTTCATACATGAAGACAACTGAGACTCTGTTCACCTCATGGCTCTAAGTACTCATTACTGCCTTGTTTTCATAAATAAATAAATGCGCAAAGCAGTATTGTCTGGTTCTCAGTGGCCAGTGACTGCATATAAAGATGAAGACTGCTTTTCAGGTCCTGTCTCTCAACCCAGGGGAGAAGAGACAGTAGATGAGTTAGTCCTTGCTTACCAGAAAGCATCTTGAACAGCTGAAGTTTCATTAACTGACAAAGTAGATAGAAAGCACCCTACCCTTTCAAGATATTAATATGGCTGGCTACATACTGGGTAGAAGAACTTACTGCCTATAGCACCATGATTGTTTTTCTCTTGGAAACGCTCCCCTCATCTGCTTGTAGACCTCTCCCCAGGGGCCCCCCAGAGCTGGAGAAACCCTGCCATAAGAAAGAGTGTGGAGATGAAAGAGAAGCGATTCAGGATTTAGCAGCAGGAAGACGGCTCATGGTTAAAGGAGCTACCCTAGGTCTGACAGGAGAATGAAAATACAGAGACATGGCAAGGGAAATGAGAAATGAAAAGAAAAAGAGTCTGGAAGACAGATATGCAGAACAAAGAAAACATGATGAAAAAATAATTTGGACTATTAGGAAAACAGTAAAAGAAAAAACAGCAAAAAGGAAAACAGCAAAAGAAAGCAAGCATAAAATACAAAAAAGAAGAAAGGGTAATGGTTGATATAGAAAATGTTTAAAATTCTTTAGTGATAAAAATAAATGATTTTTGATTAAATCAATGACTTTTCATTGTACATGTCAATTTAAATTGGACTTGAATTGTATTCCCTTGCTACGTGAATCTGAGCGATACATGCCAATGAAAAGAGGAGCAAACCCAAATGTGGATCTCTGAGGAAAAGAAGTGACTTCTTTCTTTCCTTCTTCCCAAAGGCACAATCTCAGACCTGTTACAAACATTATTTTGTGCACTCTAGAAAGGGCATCCCCTGTGCTGGTTAGCAATGGGAACTTCAGATGCTACTACATATGTGTATGCTGCCACCACACAAAACTACCATGTAACTCTGCATAAATTGACTGCCTTTTTGTGAGATGGGCAGAACAAGAACATAAATAGTGTTACAAATCATGGCTGAAGTGCACTGTCAGATCTGCATGGAGCAATCTACAGATTAACCTCCTTCTGATATATATTACCTTGGGTCACCTGCTACTAAGTCTTCAACTTTAGTGTAGCAAATATGTTCCTTTCTATTTATTACCATGCAGGTAAAAAAACCCCAACCAACCAACCCACCCAAGTTACTGAAATGAGGGAAGTGGTGTTACCTTCTGCTTACCAAAAAACTATCAATGCAGACCTCATCATTTAACCCTCCCCTGCCATCCCCAATCAACTCTGGCCTCAACTATTGCACTACTTTTACCCTTGATGCTTCTTACAAGGTTTTTAAGCCTGTGTGTTTTTTTCTAAGTGTAAAGAAATTATTTCTCAAAGTAATCTTTATTGACCAAATGAACAAATTGAAATCAGATTAAGTCTAAATATAAGCAAAGCAAGGACCAAATTTCAGAGTCCATTTAGTCTTTTTAATTTTTTCGTTATTAGCATTGTAAACACAGAGGTGTTTTTTAAAAAGTGTGAACAGGTTTTTAAACTAAAAATTGTTTGCTTCAAATATTCTCTACATCAGCTACTCTCTTGAGACCTGGAAAACTGAACAACTCCATATATGCATCTGGGAGCGGACCTTCAGTTGAAATTAATGGGGCTATGCCAGGATGGACAAACGGAGTGGTGGTTCAACGACTCAGTACAAACTAATAAAAGAAAAGCCTTATTTCCAATCTCTTCGTCTTCTGCTTCATCAAATGTAGTGAATAAAGATGACAGTTTAAGGACTTTCAGTTTACATAAAAGCAATACCTACTGCAAAATTTTTCAACAATTTGTTAGATGTATTGGTTCTAAGCTCCCAGCAGAATGATACACAAACCATCCTTATTTTCATTCATTTACAGCAAAATATATGCTCACTAACCAAAAAATACTCTATTAAACATTAATAGATATTGCAAATATTTATTAAAATCAGTTTCATCACAAGATATTTTTATATAATATCAATTCTCTATCTGTTTATTGAGTGTGTGTAAAGCCTATTTCAATAAACAGTAAAATACATTAAATGTATTACTACATAGCACTACACTAACTAAATTTTACTCTCACTTAGCTCATTGACTTAACAATGTTTACTCAGTGAATGTGAATTCAAACCAAGTTTCATTGCATTGAACCATCTTACACTGATCTTGACTTTTGGCAAGGGTAAAAAGTACCATTAATATTAAAAAAACTTTAATTACAGTTGCTGATTGAAAACCCAGTAACAGCAACAGACAAATTCAAACTATTTTTTTTGAAGAAGCCAAATATTCCTCATCCTGTAGTCCTAGAATAATTAGCTTTTTATACTGGCAGGTACTCCTTCATTAAAACCAAATATCCTCCCATAGCATCACCACCACGCCTGTGCTACTGCAAGGTAGGTAGCAACTCTAAGACACTCCTGCCTGGTGTTTTGCAAAGACCTTTCTCACATGTTTGTCCCATCAAATAGTCTAGTAACAAAAGATTTCACCTTGGATTTCACTTTTGTCTTTAACATTAGATGAGGGAAGATTACAGCTGAGAATAGGGTGAGTTAGGTTCAGAGATGGGGTATCCCTCCCTTTTCAGACAGGGCTCCTTGTACACAAAAGTCTGTTCCAGCCATGATGAAAAGAACAGGAATAGTTTGAAAAGCACTTCTAAAGTTAAAACAAGTCTTTTCACCTTGGCTAATATCTTAAAACTTTCAAGAGGGATGTGGGCAAAACAGAAAGAGAGTAGTAAACAGAGGCTTTACAGGGAGGTTGAACTCAAAGAATTTGGGGGAAATGCAAGTGTAAAGTAGTAGCTCTGGAAATTACATTTTTTCATCCTTTTCCTTCAAAGGCTCTGTTCTTAAACCCCAGCTAGTTTCAGATACCTGACAGGGAAAAATAAACAGCTCATCCCCCTGTGCCTATTGGTATTTTTTTTACAAATTTAGAGCTAATCAAGGATTTCATTAATATGAAATTTCAGAACACCAAATTGGATTCAACACTGTAGGCGTATGTAGTGGAAGAAATTTTGCCCAAACTTTCTCCAATCTTCTCCTTGGAAATATAGTATGCTGAAAAGCATGACCATAAAATGTAAACATTCTTAGGGAATGTACTGGGTCTGGCTGGGATAGAGTAAACTTCCCTCACTACAGTCCATAGGGTGCTGTGTTTTAGATTTGTGAACAAAACAGTGTTGATAACACAGGGATGTTTTAGCTATTGCTGAGCAGTGCCTGCACAGCATCAAGGCTTTCTCTGTTTGTCACGTTGCCTCCCAGCGAATAGGCTGGGGGTGGGCAACAGGTTTGGAGGGGGCACAACCAGGACGGCTGACCCCAACTGACCAAAGGGGTCATCCCTACCATATGATGTTGTGCTCAGAAATAAAATCTGGGAGGTTTTTTTTTCTGAAGTATCCATAGCTCAGGGACTGGCCAGGCATTGGACTGTCTGTGGGAGGTGGTGAGTGACTGCCTTTGTATCACTTTTTAATAAATAAATAAATATTTCCTTCACTTATTAAATTATCTTTATCTCAGCCCACAAGTTTTCTTACTGTTGCTCTTCTGATTCTCTTCCCCATTCTGCTGGTGGGCAGAGTGCGTGATCAGCTGGATGGGTGCATAGTTGCTGGCTGGGGCTAACTTCCCCACCCTCCAAAAAGTATACAGAAAGTGAAAAACTGAGCAACAATGAAAATTGTTTGAAATCTTAAAAATCAAAACAAAAGAAAACAAAACCCAACTTACACCATCGGTCATTTATATTCAGCTCGGTCATCTAAAACCAAAAAAGTTATTTCTTCTCCAATTAACAAAACATATTTATGCTGCTCTATTCGGTTAATTACTACACTGTAATTTGCATGACATCTCTCCTAGCTGAGCCTTTAGAAGTCTTTTCAGGTATTAACTTGAGACAGAGCACTCCTATTTAACAGCTGAAAAAGCTAAAATAGAAAATAAACAAGCCTGGGGGTGACAAGGATCTCACACTTAAACTATAAACGTTTGCAGATAAAGGTAACGTTTGGCATAACTCTTACTTTCCAGTGTCTTTTCCCCCCTCCTTATTCTGCTGCTTTTACACCAAGGTAAGATAAGGTCATACCAGGTTTAGCAACCTAGAAAAAAGCAACCCACACTTACTGGTACTTCTTCACACATTTCTTTTTGCTATACCTATCCTTCCTCCTTTTTTTTCCTCCTTGATTTTTTTACACAGTATTTCAGGCAGTTTAAATTATTTGAATGACAGACTTTAAAGGTAAAGCACTCCAGTTTACCACTACATTTTTTTTTTCCCTATAGCAACAGAGGATGAATGAAAAGGGAATAAATGACACAGTACTCCTTTCATACCCCCTTCTTCCAAGAGCATTCTTTTTTATTCCACTCGCTTTCAATTCAACCCATTCACAAAGGATTAGCATAACACATCTTTTTTATGCTTGTAAGGGTTACAGCTGTAATCGCTTCACCTCATCACTTTACTTAGAAATCCTGTCTCCAGAGGAGTAATTCGATTACTCACGACAATCCAACTTTTGCCTAACCAAATAGAAATTCATTATATGCTGTGCTGGTGCATCAGTTTACTATGAGTGGAAGGGAAAGTAAAACCCAGCAACATGAATAGTCGGTGTGAAAGGAAGAAAGCAATTGTTGCCTAACAAAAGGCTACCAACAAAAGATAGGAAGACTAGCAGAAATTCTTAGTCCCATGGGCAGGGTAGCCTCCAAACTAGTAATGACCCGTGGCTTTCAAAAGTGTTCGGTTTCAAATGAGCATGAAAAGTCTACATATTGATGAGAGCATCTGACTGCTTCCATCTGACTAGTCTTTAGCAGGTACTGGGCAAGTGTGTGTAAAAACCTGAGACAGAGCTTTTACACAGGCTGAGGAATCAACACCATTTTCTGTTGGTGGAAAATACCTCTATATGCAAACATGCTAGTCCTCATAATGGCTTCTCTTGCTCTCTGCTTCTGAAATTTGAAAATGTACACAAAGCTTTATGACTGCATACTGCTTCAGAGTAAAACTAGTACCATCCTTAGCAACTGACAGTGGATAAGGATAAAAGAGAAAAAAAAAAGAAAAAAAAGAGGGCAACTGGCATATCCAAATGACTTCTAGTTGTCCATATGCCCACAAGCATAAATCTAAGAAAAGCTCATGCTGATTGTGGCACAGAAGGACAGCATTTGGGGCAGAAGCACAGATGCCAGGATCATGCCTTCTACTTAGAAGCAGAGTATTTTATTTTATTTTACATTATTTCTGTAGAGTGATTTAAGATGTCCAGATATAATGGGATAAGTTCTCAAAAGCAACATTTGTTATGCCAAAGGTTTAGGAGCATTAGGATCCAGTTGACAGATCTTTAGCTGTTAAGAGGGCCTAGGTCTGTTTTCAGCTTTCGGAGCTCATAACTATCTTCTTGATTTTTATTTTTACAGATTGCTAAGGATTTCAGCACAACATATGGGCAGCATTAAGGGCATTAATGATTTATAAATTCATATAATCGTTACAAAACCACACAAAGTCTGAAATAATTTGGGGTTAAATGCAATACACATACTACTCATGGTCAAATTAAATATTGATGTGTTCATGTCTGTGTAAGAAAAAAGAGAGAAAACATCCTGTTTACAGCAGCTGTATGAAGAAAACATTCCAGACTTACTCATAAAGTAGTTCACTGCATTTACTTTAATGTGTAATTTCTTTTTAATCTGTAATTTCTTTTTACTTAAAGTCACTGCTCTTTTACATTCTTCTAGGCACTTAACCTTTATTGTGATGCGTGTGTACTTTACAGTGACTGGAAATCAATAAAAATTCTGATACCAAGTCCTTTTTGTCTTGAAAAACTTAAAATATCCTTAAGACAGCATCTTTCTTCGATACTACTCATGGGAATTTACTAATAATCACATTGTTAGATGTGCATGGAGAAACTGAGTATGTTGAATGAAAGCCAGACTTTAAAATGAAAGTCCTCAGAACATGGAAGAAACAGGTGGTTATTGTTATTTTGCAAGTAACTGTTCAACATATATACTGCTGCAATAACTATGCTCACTCTACACAGGTGAAGTATCTTTATTTTTACCCTCTACTCCATAGTTAAAAACCAGAGGAGAGCAGTCCTCCAACGAAAATCTCATGCTCTGATCCTAATAAGATGTACAGTTCCAAGAGAGAAATCTACAGCTACACAGAGAAATGGGGCAAGATCCAGCATCCAGCCTTGAATCCATAACATATCTTAAGAAGTTCAGCACATAGTTCAGGTACAAGAACATACATTCTCTTTTGTCTCCTGGCACTTGTTGATTTGTCATTGCTTGTTTGCTGAAAATTAAGTTACAGTATTAATTTTATATGGGTGTGCTGTTAAAGAAAAGAGCTATCCTGTTTGCAGAAAAGCAGCTCTGATACATTGTGCAGAGAGCACAGGCATGGCTAGGAAAGGCACTGCTGTATATCACAATGGAAACAAGACCTTTCTCTTGATAAAGAACTCCCACCAGAAAATTTGAAATACCTCTTATTAAACTGGACAGTAATAATAATAAAATGGAAGAGAGGCTGGAAAGGCCTCAACACAAACATGAAAGCATGCATTCATATTTCATATGTCCTACCCCAAACCAGAAACAAGTCCTCAAAGTTGTTTAACCAAGTTAAAAATACATTGTGGAACTGTAAATATCACAAGCTAGCCATCATGCTTACAGAAGTAATTATTTTTTAGTGTTCATTATGATAACATCTTTTTTTCACTTTGCTGTAAAACATCTAGCTAGACATTCATTCAGGAGACAAAGACCACATAGTTCTCAAAATTACTGTTACACAAACACCAGCAGGATAGGAAAATGGTTGAGAGTACCTGTTCTCATAAAAAATGAATTTAAAACAACACAATAGCCAGTTTCAGAGCTGGCAAAAGAAATGTACCTTATATCTGTACTTAGCTTCTGGTTTAGGGATGTTTCATTTATGTTTCGGTCTCAAACATTTATACCACAACATAAATTGGTTCTAACTACCTTAACCATGTTCAAACAGGCAATAGATACATCTTGAGAAAGGAGAGAAAAAGATAAAGGACTTACTGTCAGTTTAGCCTGCATGGTTATATTTCCCCTTTAACCTAACAAATCTTAAGACAAATACTGCATTTCTTATTATGTTGTGGCCAGCGATGGCAATGACAAATTTTGGCATGATTAAATTCTTCTGTATTAGGTTGGGCTCAAGGAGCCTCCATACATGGCTGACTGGAGCATGCTGTACAGCTGATATGTTTTGCTTTGAAGAGAGGTTGAGCAAGCAGCTCAAACATTGAAGGAGTAATATTTTAAGAAATTTTATCACTTGAAAAAAGCAGCTGTCACTTGGTTTGATAGTTTTGAAAGACTAGTCAAGTGTCTTGTTCAGCATATGGACACATTCTAATTTTCCCAAATCTCAGAATGAGTAATTATAGCAATCAGGGCTCCATTGTTCTGGCATCATGACCCCACTTCAGCAGTGACAGGGGCTACATCCCGCGGTCAGGTTCCCGACAGGTTTATTGTGTGGCTCCAGCTATGCACAATGTGCTACATATCTGCCCAAACAGCTTATCACCCCCACGGGCTGGCTGGTGGCAGATGAGGCAGTGCATACTTGCTGTAGGCGCAGGCAGCCACGGCACCCAGGTGGCTGGTCCTCTCCTTCTCCAAGCTCTAGGCATTAGTTCATACAAAAGTTTATCAGGTTCAGGTCCAACAGCTGGGTCAGCAGTCAGCCATTACATCTAGAGGTCCAACATCCTCAGACTGTACTTGAAACACTATTCAGCTATGCTATTGCAGAAGAACAAGGGCTCTGCTGAGCTCTTCTAATCACAAATGCAAGATGACTCAGGAGGCCTGCCATGAACAGGCCTTCCTGCAGCTGAGCTTCGGCAAGTCAACCCCCTGTCCTCCAAATGCTGCCATGCTGTGTGCCTATGATCCATCATGTCACATTATGATCTACTCAAGCACTACAGACCTCCTCCTTCAGCAAACCAAATTGTTTTACCTAAGTAATTGTTTGCGTTCATCCAAAACAGTTCTTTGAATGGGTTACTTTAAAGTGTAAAAGATTTGTGCTTCCCAAAAGATTTGGAAAAATACTTTCCACTGCTTCTGTTCCATGGATATAAAATTTTACTGTCTGAATTTCACCACTACTACTCAAAAAGGGACATCCAGGAAGTTACAATTTCTGTTGCTCGATTCTCTGCATGCACAAATTGATTTCACTTTCTGAGCCTGAGAAAGCTCTTCAGTTTAGTTTGTATTCAATCTATATTAGTAAAGCTATTTGATTTGGCTAAGTAACATCATGCTTTAGAGCTTATGCCGAGTAAGCAATATCTTTTTATACAAAGGCAACCAGATTACCAGCTTTCATATTTGGACAAGCATATAATGAGATTCAGTTTGCCATCTCTCCGTCCCTAAACTGCCAGCTACTTATGTAGAATGAGGGTTTCTAAATTCTGTTCAAAAGCAAAATAAGAACTCGGTAGATTTACAAATAGGTAGTGACTGCTGCAAATAGCCACCAGCCTTTCTCATCTTAGCGTGTGGCATGATCTAGGCTGAAACATGTAAGTGGTTGGTAACAGCAATGGCATGCTCCACAGTTCAAGTTACTGATCAAAAATCCCATCTAACCCTGATGGTTAGTATCTGACAACTATTCATGGGGACTTGTGACATATATTCCTCAACAGACAATCTGAAAAATGAACCTTCCTATCTGATATCTACACTGCAGAATTTTCTGTAAATGTGTGAGTAGAAAATGAAATGTATTATTACATACAGCAATCGCCATCTTTGATCACATTTGAGATACAGAGGACAGAGGCTCTTTGTAGATGTTTCACTGAGCAGATGA
This sequence comes from Strix aluco, assembly GCF_031877795.1. Classification (NCBI taxonomy): domain Eukaryota; kingdom Metazoa; phylum Chordata; class Aves; order Strigiformes; family Strigidae; genus Strix; species Strix aluco. The sequence goes on along the minus strand of NC_133933.1, from coordinate 72,119,721 downwards.
AGCACCCAGTGCCCAGGTTTCACAGTTCAGTATCTTAAAAACCTTTACACCAGGGCAAGGAATGGTAACCCATTAGGTGTACAAAAGGAAGTGCTATGAAGGATGAACATATGGATGTAAATCCCTGTATAAACATTATCACTTAGTGATTTCAAGCACAATGAGAACTAGCTGACAACCTTTCTAAATTTTGGAATAATATCAGATACTAAATTCTTCAGGATTAAATCTTTATGAACTACCAGAAGTGAGAAATGCTAACGAACTATAAGAAAAATCTGTTTACATCTGTAGAAAATAATGACAGCATGTTGAATTACCAGTCCTTATAAAATTTATTAAAAAATTCTACAGAATGCAGCACCATCATTTCAAAACAGGAATCATAGTCTCAATTCAGTAAAATCTGAGACATCAGAAAGAGATCAAGGATTAATTTGAGATTTACTTGACTACATATTTTCTTTTGCAATGGGTCAACAAAACAAGCAGACAATTCAGATAATCTGGATCGTGTTAGTATACATAAAAATTAAGGTTCACATTAAAAAATGCCTGTACTTGTGCAAATCAACTGCCTTCCATATATTGAGGCAATCTGAATGCCAATTATTGTAATTGTAGAATCCTACACTCTATCTCTCTCTCATATGGAAGAAGAGTTATCCTTTCACTATTTTTAAAAACATGGATATATTAGCAAAAACTCCTTCAACATTTCCAGCAAATAGTCAACAATTTGTTTTTTCTGTCATTATCTAACAGTCCCAACAATAAGATGCACAATCAGAAAATGTTTCAAAAATGTACCTTCATGTCACAGAATTATCTGGGTTGGAAGGGACCTTTAAAAGTCATCTAGTCCAACCCCCCTGCAATGACCAGGGACGTCTTGAACTAGATCAGGTTGCTCAGAGTCCCGTCCAACTGACCTTGAATGTTTCCAGGGATGGTGCGTCTGCAACCTCTCTGGACAACCTGTTCCAGTGTTTAGAAAAAATACGATTCATATCTTCCAGAAGTAGCCCTTTTTGAAATAGCAAAGTCAGAAATACAGTAGCACCAGGGATGAAAAGAGTGATTATGATGCCTGTTTTCCATCAGTACATAAGGACTTGGTTTTATCGTCCCAGAAAGAGGCCCATTTTCACGATACTGTGAAGTGTACAGATATAATCTGTTTCGCTACCATATTCACTTATACCATACAGCGCCATTCTGATTTTATTTGCATGTTATGATGGCGTAAGTCTCTATTCTTTGCCAGAGCAGAAAATCTTCAGATGTCATTTCCCACACTGTGAAACTGATGACACATAACTGAGGATTTGCTTTAAACTTGCCCATTAACCACCTCATTATGTTACCTCTGAGCCTTTCTCTGCGTTTCAACTGCCCATAGAAACCGGTTTTGGGCAATCTGCTGTCCAACATGAGAGCTAGGTCTGGCATAACTGGATGTCCTATAATCTTGCATCAGTGCTGACAACATGACAGCAATTTAGGAGTGCAGCATTCAAGGTAAAATCCCGCAGTTTCATGGCAGCAAAGGCATGAAAGCAGTGCATTGGAAATGCTTTGGATGCTCGATGTGGCGACCATAAACGGTCCAAGTTTTGTAGCCATAGAAAGAGTGGCAACAACTAATGCACAATACATGATTACTTCTATTTGAAGCCAGATGTCTTTTATTTCAGACAGGCTGCTTTAACATCCTAAATACTATATTGGCTTTTGCTATTCCCTGCATGACTTTGCTATTAACTACAGTGTTTTGAAAAAAGTATGCTGCTGAAGTAGCATTGCTATTCTCACAAATTTCTGTAGTGTATTGTCAGTGCAGACTACTGCCTCAGGATATTTTCCACCACAGCAAGGTTAGAGCAGGACCTCTTTTTCCTCTGTGCTAATGGTCTGGCCAAAACACTTGGCAGAGGGGCTGAAACAGTCAATAATATGTAGCCTGCTTACATATGTGTGAATAACCAATACTCACTCATCAGCAAAGAGCAAGTAACACAAGTCAGCAGATATGGGACCTCTGATTTAATGTTCAGGTTAAATATTCTGACATCTATATGGTATTGAATGTGGTTACCTTTCCTGTTGACTCAACAAAGCAAATGTTAATCAGAAGTGGCAAAAGATGCAATTTGTTTTGTGACCTCTTTGACAGTAAAGGGTTCTGGAAGTCTATCCTGATCAAGAACCTTCATCACCACGTCACTGTGAAGCACAGAGAATATTCACAGTCCTTTCTAGACTGCTGAATTTGCACAAAAGCCTCCACACACTTCCAAAGTCAACAGCACTGAAAGCCACACACAGGGTCGTAATTCTGTTCCCTATGCTTTGAATTTACCTGTCTAAAAAAATCACTTTAACAACACCTGCAACTGCCTCCTGCTCTGACAGACAGATGTGTGATAAACACACAATTTCTAGAAAGATTGTCCCTCCTGCGAGGTCCACCTGAATATGTTTCTGGTCAGGATCTTTCCAGAAATATTGTGGTTAGCACACAACTTCCCATCAGAGCAGAAAGCAGTTTGTGCTCCTGAACTTCAGAGCCATCGTCTCCTTACACAGCTGACAAAGCATCAATCTCTGTATTCGAGTAATTTGGCAGCAGTGCCAATCAACCATACTGACTTGCTCTGCAACACATTTGACAGTGTTTACAAAGTGCTACTACGCTTGGCAGTGCAGCTCCTTGTTTCTAGATGACTAGCTGTAGAACTTCACTTAGCACTCTGTCAGAGATGACAAGCAAATAGTTTAATAAACCCTTGTAATGTTCATGACAACGAGGTGGAACTTCTTTTCATTTAGTTAAAAGTGTTTGATTAGATACAGAGAAACACAGTGATGCTGATTTTAGGGCTGTAAACAGTTTTCAGTAAGAACATTTCCGTTTCAGATGTTGCTGAAGTTGTTCTGCATTCTTTGGGCATCATTCTTTCCTGAGATAAAGTCCTGCTTGTCGTTCCTGTCCAGGTGCCCAGTGAGCAGTTTTATCGCTCAAAAATATTTTGTCTTCTATGTAAAATGTCTGTGTTAGGTAGCTGTTAATACAAGGATGGATAATTGCAAAGATTATCACCTCTGTGCTAAGATATCACATATTGATATAACATTTTATGTCTGTTTTTTGTAATTGGACTGAAGCAGCTTTGACCTTGAGGTTCAATTTCTTCTAGCAGTTTTAAACATGACCTCAAGACCTTTTGTCTGCACCTGAAGATGGTGAAAACCACCCCCCCCCCTTGCCTTTCACCGCTACTCCTCCAGCATGTACTGTCATTTCTACCCTGCTTTCAGAACTGCTCATGCAATTCTTCTAACCTAGGACATGTTTTAAATTATTTTTACTATGTTAAATTAGTTTCTTTTGGTGAATCTGAGCGAGACTGGTTGTTCGTAACAGGGATAGCAATGAGCTGCTGACAGGCACTTCTTCCACTAGCTCTATGACCACCAGCCATACATACTCTCTAATAATTTGATTTTCTATCTGTGTTGGCTTATGTGTGATCTACCAACATCAACTCCTCCTTATTAATGACTGTATCATCAATCTGCCACATAAATGATTTTTTACTTGACCAGTGCTAAGTTGTAGCATAGGAAGGAAGCTGCTACTATTTCAACATTGAATGCATCCATTCGGTAATGACAGCACATCAGAACTATGGGACAGTGATGACCATCCACAGCTCAGAGCATTCCATCACTACTGGAGTGCCATTCAGGTTTTCATTACCACTTCCAAACAATCTGGGACTTTCCTACAAACTTCCAAATCCAATAAATGTGTATTAAAATTTCCCAATCTAATGCACCATTTAATGGAACCAGTTTCAATCATGACTGATTTTGATCTCATCAGTTTGAACTGTAGTTTCTATACTGGCACTAACAACGGTGGTAAGGTATGTAGGGATATTTCTAGCATCAGCAATTGGCTGCTTTACTGGGTACAGAATTAAACTTACATCTCAGTGATATGCATGCCAAAACCTACTCTGGACTGTAAGTACTGACATGCCCCCTAATGTGGAGAAAACATCAGACTGAAGACTACTGACTGGATATAAACACAATTACTAATTCCTAGAGACTCTTTTCTCCTCCTTTCTTTGAAAAGGTGAAACAGCACTGTCCCTTAATGGGGCTGCTCTAAAGCTCTGCTGCTGCACAGGTAAGCCAAAATCCTATTGCTCCTGGGACAAGCATGCACATGAGAAGGCTGTGACAGACTGTTAGAGGCAGCAATTTCTGCCTGTTCCACCTCACACACTCTTCAACTCCAGGCATTGCAAGGGGCCATTTGATCCAGTGGTACAGTTAATCACGATATAAAATCGAAGTGGACACAGGCTTTCTGTGTGAAAAAGGGATAATGAGCCAGTCCTATCAGGTGATGATAAGAGTTTACCTTCTTTAAACATCTGTAATTTTACAATGACACGAAGAAGGTGAAGACATAAAAAAAGGCAAGTAAGAAATGATGAAAGAACAGAAAAAAAGGGGGGGTAAAATTAAATAAAACCCCACTGCACTATTAGCAAATAGTAATTTTAAATGCTCTTTTTAATTGCATATCTATTATAAGGGGAATCAAGGATTTTATACTGCAGTTAAAAGTCTAATGGGTTTTGTAAAATCAATAGATTTCTACCTTTATGTCTCCATATTCTTTAACAATGGATGCAAAACATTCAATGTCCACAATCTGATTAATGAAATGATATTCATAATAGCTGGAGAGACCTAAGAAACCAGGCACCTCCTAAAAGAACATATATGTTAAGATGCTGATCCTTCACTTAGAGCAAGATAATGTATCAACATTCATTCTCTAATATTTAAATATTAACTAGAATCCTCTACCTGAATTCTTACTTTTAAAATTCTTATTCTTTAGGAAGCCTTTAAGGTTCCTAAGATTTAAATCTGCTTACAGCATCTGCACAAAGTAATTTTTTAAGTATCTAGGCCAAAAGAAATACCAAAACATTTCAAAGTCAGGAAAGCTAATATTTGTTATATCTTAGGACTCAAAATATCTTCATTCTAATGGTTGATTTTTTGAAAACACTGAAATGTATCACTAGTGTTTCCTCTTACTGATTTAAAACTTAATGATTTTAAAAAAGCTATCTTTCACAACCAAACTAAATTTAATAAAAGAATGTTTGCATGTAATACACTTACTCACTAAGCAAGTATTTAAAACTAAAGTTCTCCAGTAAAGCAATTAGATATATCAATTGTATTTACTAGATTTACTCATCCATGAAACTCTTCTGACCAAAAGCAGTCAACTACTCTTTCAAAACATAGTAATAAACCCATATTCCTGAAGACTTGGAAAAGTGGCCAAAAACTAGAAAATACTTCTAATAATAATAATTCTCAAATACAGTTAAAATAAATGGTTCAGCTCAGGCAAAGTCATACACATAAAAAACCATCAGGTAATTCAGAGTTTTTTGCTGTTACCCTCAGAAGGACCCCTTATTTCTTAAAGATGTCAAGCAACAAGCAGAAAAGAGTACTTCTCTTTGGTGCCTTATAATAAAGAATGGGAAATACATTCTCTGAAAATTGTTGTTCCATGCATATCAATCAGGTAGCTTCACCTGATAAATGCTGTTGTTACATTAAATTCCTTTTTAATCTAATAAAATTTTTGTAATTGAATTCCATGATTCCACACATATACGAAAGTACTCACATTATAAGTTTTGTGTCTGGAAATCTTGAGGTGTCCCTAATATAACTGCTTTTTTTATAACCATCATCAAGTATTCCATCAAAGGATCATTCAATTTTTTATTTGCAACGGAAGGTATCACTTACCAGAACTGGCAGATGTGGTTGCTCAGTGAGCTACTGTAGTTTCACATACAAAAGAGGAAAATATGCCATGCTAATATTTTGTTTCCATCTTTGGAAAGCTCAGCAAGCCAGTTAAAATCTCCTCTTTGTGAGATAAAAGACATTATGCAAAAGACCACTGAAGTTTAAACATATTAACAGCTTTTTCCAATGAATGAGTGAAAAGAAAGATGTGACTTAGGCAATATCTGCATTCTTCTCTAAATTTATATTGCCACTTAGGTCTCCAGTGCCTATTATGATGCTACAGCTAAAAGTCATTGTAGGAGCACTGATCCAACCATAAAAACAACAGTGAGAGAAGCTTCGTTTCATATACATTTAGCATCTGACATCTTCCCTTATTTGTGCATTAATCAGTAACAGACATATTTGAGCATCCTGCTACAGGAGGTGATTTGACTTTCACAAATTTCCCTAAGAGCAGAGACATCATCAGGAACAATTTCAAGGAAATAATTATGGTCTAGACAGATTTATGACTTCTAAAGACCTAATCCAAAGCACATTAATGTCAGTGGAAGGACTCCCATTGACATCAAAGGCCTTCGGATCAATCCCCAGCTGCTGTGGGAATGAATTCAGAGCAATAATGATGGTGGACTAAATGCACACTTGCAGTTGAAATGTTACCACCCAGACCTTTTTATTCCTCAAATCAGATTAAAAAGTAATTTTCTGCTATTTCACAATTACTTCCAGATGCGCATCATCTCAAATGGCATTTTCATCCATCTGTATGAACCAAACGTGCATAGAGATAGAGAAGTTCTACACTGCCTGAACTAATAATACAAATGAAAACCACAAGGGAAAATAAATTTGGAGGTGAAGAAGTTCATGTTTTAAATGCGGAGTGAGGAACCTTGGACTTCATTTATTCCTTCTAACTACTTTGGGATAGAGCTGCCAGGCCCACCACTTCTTTATTTACTGACACAGTACACTTCTTCTAATCAAATTTCAGTATTTTTCTCTAGTCCCCTAAACAAAACAAAAGAATACACGTAAATCAGTGTTAGCCTCAAACTTGGCAGCCTAAAAACTGTCAGAAATGTCAGCTTCATATAGTCTCTGCTTAATAACAGCTCTGCTGTCCCTTCTGTCCTCTTAAATGTCTATTTACACGTTAAATAATTTGAAGCATCACTCTTCTCTGCCCATGTTAATCTGGTTTCATTCCCTTTGCAGCTGATAGCATTTTAGACTGTAAAATGAAATGTCAACATTGTATGCAAGTGGCAACCCATTCAAAGTTCTACACAGTCAGACTCAACTCCAAGATGTGACTGATCAGTCATCAATATCGTGTGTTACTCTGAAGTGCATGCTATGGGAATCACACATATTTTATTCACTTCTCTAGCAATACTTTGGTTAGGCAGGTTCAGTTATCATGTATTCATTGATATATGAGCATGTTTCAGACTGGTTGAACTCTGCCTTACCAAACTAGTTTTAGGAAGTTTGAGAACTTTCTTTAGGAAATTATATATAACACTTTTTTTTGGCAAGTAACACACATTTCCTAGCATAATTCCATCTTTCTGTTTCTAATGAACATCTGACCTATTACGTCAGTCTCTGTACCCTTCTCTGCACTTCAGAAAACAAGATTTTGTTTTCCTCCTTCTTCAGCTACTATGTGTGGAAAACCAGACTATTAGTGACTGGGTAATGTTACTACCTAGATTTGAAAAATAATGAGGTAGAGAACAATCAACTGTTGGTTTTTTGTGTTTTGGTTTTTTTTTTTTTTAAATGATGCTGATTAATGGTTACTAAGAGGATCTGAATGGGAAGGGAATTCAGGTTGACAGAGGAAAGCAGTATTGGCTAAAAGTGTCCAAGGTATTAAAATGATTCACAGTTCATAAATTTTCTGGGCTACACTTGTAATGGATATGGTGCTTTAGGTATGTCCTACCCACCACCTGTGTCACAAGAAGTTATTTTTAACCTGGTTTCCTCAAGAATCAAAGCTTATGTGAACAGATTGTGTACATGTGTGCAACTTTCATACCCTCTTGCCACATCTAATAACTTGGGACTCCCTTGGCCAATTCAGTCTGATCTGCAGAAGGGCAAAAGTCACAAAGTCATTAAATTCTTACAAGCTTTGTGGAAATAGGTGTCCAGATAAAGGGGGAAACCTATTATTACTTTAAATCAGGGGCATCAAAGAATCACTCTGGCATTCATCTTTCATCTGCAAGTACACAGGAACTGCTCAGGAGAGGACTTTTTAATCTGGTGCTGTTCCAGTATTTTCTTCCATGAAAAATTAACTCAGTGTATTTTAATACACCAGACACTAGTAAGCCTCTCAGCTTACTCTCAAAACATTTTTTCAAGACACACCAAAAGCAGCAACATACTTTAGTCATGATTTGGCACCATCTTTTAGATGAGTTCACACTTCAGTGCATTTTGTTATCAGAAGCACATGAGAACACTGCACCTGGCATATACGGAGTGAAAAAGTATGAGCACTTCAATTTAAATTTGCTGACTTTCATTAGTTTGACACCAATAAACAAACTATTCCACCAATTCTCAAAGGTAGAAGGCAACCCAAGGGAATGATATGTGCAAAATCCCTTATGCATTAAAATGTAAATTATGTTAATAGGGAACTGCCCAAGCAAACAAAAAATTAGTCAGAAAAATAACATATCTAAGAAAGTTAAATTATCAAGATTATAATTTCAGGGATATGAACTTCTCCAGCACCAAACCATGACTTTACTACCATATTTTTTTTTCCATCTTTACATCTTATCGGTGTGAATATACACAGTAGATAACACCAGCCCCTTGAACGAGACAAAAATGAGAAAGTACCTTTGCTGGTAATACTGAACTTCACTACCAGGGAAATTTTGTCTTGCCTTTACATGCACCTTTAATGTCATTCCCCCCTGCACCCTTCCACCCCAGATCTTTATGATTTTTAATTGGTTTTGCCAGCTGTAGGCTCCTTCAAGACACAGGAGATGGCACAGAACTACGCACTACTTTTACAACTGAATACATAGTTTAGACAATTTGCTGGATTTTAAAAGGGTACGTTAGCTTTACTGGGGTGCATTAGGTAAGGTGAGACGGTCCTCTTTTCTCTATGAATATATTACAAATGTAACCAGATGTTTCTGAGGTCAATGATTTAAAGCAAACTTACACACTACGAAAAAAGTCAGCATAACCAGATGAACATACACATAAACCAATATATTAAGTATACTTTTCTTCAAGTACAAGAAATGTTTTCATTGTAAAAAAAATACCACAATGAGAAAAAATTTGAGTATCAGCTTTAAAAAAATTATTTAGAATACCAGTGTAACTCTTTGAGAGGCATGAATGTATGTGACTTTGAAGTGATGATGCCCTATTAAATGCACTCCTTCAGAGCAAGAGAAAGCATTTGCTCCTAATGTTGCCTCCCCCCCACAGTTCACATCTATCAATTAAAATAAAGTCAGAGAAAACATTTTGGTTTCCAGTTCCATGTTCAAGGAGTATAGTACTGACATATTAGGCAATGCAGTTACTTCAGGAAAACTTGTCTTTAGCCAGAATGGCAAAGGCAAAATTTATGGCATGGTGGTAAGAAACCTGCTACTCGTTTCCCCTTTCCTTCAGATTATAGCCACTGGGGTGAACGTGACTGTTACATCAGAGGAAGGCATACAAGCAACCACCAACAGGACTATTGCTCCTGTGAACACTGCTTTGAGATCGGTGGACTGAGTATGGTTAAGTGAAAAATAATTTCCTCCTAAGACAGGTGAATTTCTTCCCTATTTTGTTATTACTATCCAGAAAATTTATGATGAGAGAGACCACTGCTTTCTCCTTCCTCAGTCCTGCATACTTTAGGTTACTTCTGAGCCTTTCAAGACTCTCCCTTGACTCAAAGCCTAGCAATACATGCTTGTGGTACATAAATATTTGTTTATGCAAATATATTTTAATTCAAACATTTAATCTTGCCAGGTAAACATAAGAAAGATAATGCTGATGTACTTTTTCACAGAAGACTTAGCTCATGGTTTTAATTTCCTGTTTTTATTAGCTTACCTCACTTGACAGAAATATTAACATGTCTTGAGAAGTACATTTTATTTTCTGTTTTCTCAGGAAAACGTTTGGTTGCTACCACCTCATTATGGGCATCAGTTTTTAATTGGAACAAGTTTTAAATTGAAAGAAGCAATTGAAAAAATGGTGCTGATGTGCCACTGCAGTATTTTAAATGCCCACTTGCTAATATCTAAAGTTGTTTTTATGCTGAATATTAATATGCAATTAGAAAGAGACAATGTAAGTAGTGCTGGGCCTCTGCAGAGTAGTCTGTCAGCATTTGTAAGCTCCTTTCTTGTTTATGCTGCCAGAGTCTATCAAACAACTCTCATGTTGACACAGTTAAGCAACGAAAATTAATGGCTATAAATACAGTCAAAGCAAGAGTTAACAATAAGCAGAACAACTAAGTCCTCATTTGAAGATGAAACAGCATTTCTGAGTGAGTGGTATGTGATTAACCCACTGTATGTGGGGTCAATATGATTTATTCTCACAGCTATGCAGTCAGTCTTAGCCCTGGGCCTCACTTGCTATCAAAGACACGAGCCTTCCTCAAATCAACCCTCCCCTATGTCTAGCAAACACTGGGAGCTCTTACTTAGGAAAATTAACTATCATGTCCTTCATTTAAATTATTTCCACCCCTGCTTGGAAATAATTGTTAGTATAACAGTTTAACCACATGCTCTTTCTAGTCTCCAGCCCATCTATCTGGCGCTTGCAATGCTCCAGCAGCCTAAAAGCAGATCTTGAAAACCACAGAAAGGGGAAAAAACAAAAAAAGGAGCGCTTATTTTATCTACATTCTGAGTATTGCTAGAACAGTAGTCTCTTGGCCTCATACCAAAGAATAAAAGCAGTAGCCCATTACATTCGAAGACAATCAAGTGGTTCTAAATACAGGGAGAGTACTGGCTTTGGTTCAAACACTTAACAGAAATGCCACATTTCATTAAAAAAGCTACTTTGCATGGAGGGACAAACCTCTTACCTTTTGTAGCTATTCGAACACACTGAGTTTTGGTTTCCTGTTGAGGAGGGAAAAGTAAAGAAAACAGTCAGATCAGGTTGCTTTTTCTTGCCCTCCCTGCTCCATAAATTCATCCTAGATCTGCTGATCAGCTAGGGTAACGTAACAAGGTGACACAGGGCTCTGGGCTGAGCAGGGGAGGAAGCTGAGTGATTTTGGCTTTACAAAAGCTGGATGAAACCTAGACATTGGTCTGTACTATTCAGGATAACAATGGGGAGAATAGGTGCAGGACAGCCCAGATGTAGCCACATTTCAGATTATTCAAATCAAATGGAAATTATGCCATAAGAATACAGAGGGAGGGTGCAGTGAAAGAGAAGGGGAGGACTGGTGCTCCTGGTTATTTCATGGCACAGAAATCCTGAGTCAGCGTTGACCTCTACCAGCACCATGAAGCAAAGAAGGTACATCTGTTCAGCACTGTTTCCAAACTAACTTGTCTTGCTGCATCCTGATGGTCTTGAATAGAGTCACCTGAAGCACGTCAGCAACACAATCCCTCATGCTTCTGAGTGTGGAATTGGCATAGAAGTAGCCAAATATCCCTTCACATATGACACAGTTAATCTACAACCTACATAATGTGCCCAGGAGAGACAGTAATTTGACAATGATGTGCTCCAAAAGAAGTTGCACATGCAAAGACAATTTTTATGTATTTTACTTCCCCCCCCGCATCCCCCACTGCAGAAAGTCCAAAAAAATGGACAGAGAAATGACTTGGTTATGCACAGCTTGGACAATCTGAACAGACAATGGTCAGTCATAAATGGGTTTTCTGACCTTTCTGTACAATGTCCAGTCATTTTAAAGGCAAACATACTGAAATAGCATAAGGTTGTGTGAGAGGATGCAGCTGCTGCTGTATTAGATCACTCTAAACAATATTAGCACGGAATTAGAAAATATAGTAACAGTTTCATTCTATAAAATACACTCCCTCTGGTCCTGCACCCCCAGCACTCCATCCCCGAATACATCCCCGGGATCTCTCTCCTCTTGAAGATTCCTGAGCAACAGGTAAAATATGTTGATGTTGTTTTGTAAACATAGCTTGTAAAGAATGAGCAAAGCCATGAATAGAGGCTTACAATAAAAACAACTTTTCAATGTAAATGAAAGCCCCACAAAGTTTATCAATATAATCTTACCTAATTAGCGTTCTCCCAGTCACTGGGATTTACTTGTCCACTTTTGTTCAGATTATCTGCAAGGATGATGGAATAACCCTCATCCCAACACTAGTGTATTTCAGAGCATACTTTACTTCCCCTTGACTATTTTGATGATCTCACTGGTTTACATGTGTTTAAATATTCTGCAGCTCAGAGGTTATCTTACAACCACTAGATCTCTGTCCTGGCAGAATGCAGTGCAACCCCCCCCGAATCTTCCCCCAAATTACCCCAGGAACAGAAATCTGATCTGAAGCTTTAAATCATTCCAGAGAAAACCATTTTAAACTCCCTCACAAACTGAAATCAAGTTACAGTAAAAAATAACATGTTCTTTCCTCATCTTCTACTTATCTGTCAAAATGTAAAAGCCAAAATAAAGATCTATTTTTGTGTTTAATATTTTTGTTTTACTTTTCCCTCCCATTTACTTCTCGGGGAATGAAACAAATTTCCTTACAATTTAGTCAGCTGGAAGCCAACAAAAGCAAAGGGAATATATGTAGCAGGTGAGGGAAATATAAATGAGTGACTAGCCGCTACCTTTATTTTGCTTTGTTTGCTTCATACAGGTCTATAGATAAGAACTACAAAGAAGGAACAGCTTCCATCAGATCCAGTAGTTCTGGAAGCTGGGTCTCAAGCAGTTCCAGTATGGTTTTATTAGCTCCTGCTTCGTCCCCATTCTGACTTGATGCATATGCAATTTTCATAACCATAGGTAGAAGGTGAGTTTTTCTTCAAGGGGCTCCAATGCAAGGCCACCTGTTAGCTAGGATTTGTTTAGTCATGGCAGAGACCCAAATGTGAGGATAAACATGGCTTCTGATCCTTTCCGATGGCTCTGGTGAGCCTCAGTGGCTATTGATCTACCTGTCTGTCAGGCAGTTCCTTTCTGACCTGCCTGGACACTTCCTATGAAGACTCTTAGGGACATATTACAGCAATTTCCTTCAGTTTTCTAAACTCTAAATAAAAAATTTAAATTTTTAAATATCTGAAGCTTCTGTGCCTAGCACATTTTCCCTCCTAACTGATCATCTTCCCCTTCCCCATTTTTCATTTATGAGAGGAAAAACCATTCAAGAGTGACAGCACAGGGTTTGCAGAGCCACAGTTGTTCTTCCCACCCGGAACATCCCTCCCCGGCACTTTTTCCCCTCCCATATGTATAGAGAGCCAGCAACAGCACTCAGCAACACAGTTAAAAATGAAACACCAAGGAGGTAATGAAGGTGAGCGACAACCATACTCTTACTACTGCACAGCAGTGGAGCAAGCCTCAAGCACACCTTTTCAGAAAGGCTCTCGAAAACACACCATGGGCTTGAGGTTATTTTTACTCAAGCAAATTTTTGCTTTTTATTTGATGTTCAGTGCAAGAGTCTCAAAAAGTTTGTAAAGTTTTATTAGCCCACTGAGCAGCCCACATTCTGTTTATCCTGCAGTAATTTAATCTTCTGAAGTGCGCAAGTACTGAGAACTTGGGAAAGGGCTGTGGATGTTATTTACTGAGGAGGTAGAGTCCCAGCACTGAAATGACTTCACTCAGGTGATTACTACAAGATGTATTAAACTTTCATCTAGTAGCAGTTACTATAATACAAAGGTGGTGTGAAATGTGACTGGCATGCTGCCATACTGTCACAGCATGGACCAGATTACAGCAGTGCCACTGCCAACACCAAACTACATCCAACTCCGGCAGTCCTAATTGTCACCACAGGCATGTCTTTGACTCCTTGCAGGAGAAAGGTGTGGTTGGCACTTACCTTCTCAACACTGCTCATGGCCTGGAAATAGATGTTGTAGCCTTTCCGAGGAGCCAGCGGCGGGTTCCAGAAACCCTGGTAAGTCCTGTTGTCACCCACGGTAAAGGGTGCTGGCTCTGGCAGGTTTCCTGGGGGCAGCTCAGCAGCAAAGTAATATGGCGACCCCCCACTAAGAGCGGTCTGATATGTGACGGGGATTTGGTAGCACTCCATGGCACCCGTTTCTCGCTTTGTTCGGTGTGGATGCAGCTCCTCAACAACGATTTGGTAGGCACTAGCGAAACAGAGGAAGAACAGCATATCTTTAAGGACCTGCCAGGGTCAGCTGTCTAGTCTCATAAAAATATTAACCCAATTGCTTTGTGTAAACTTAAAAAGAAAGCAAGAGAGGAAAAGACAGCAGATGCATTGATGCAGAGAGGGAAAAAAGGCTTGAAATATAGCAAAGCTATCTAATTCAGCCATTGGAAAGAAGTAGCATCCATTTTTTTCATGGAAAACAACAGTACAAATCTATGGACAACCTTCTAACAATGATTTTTTTTTTTTTTTTACCCCCAGGCTTTTTTCTTTTGAAGAAACACAGGAATGAAGCTGACTTTAAACTACAAGAGATTAAACTCTTGGTTAATCAGAAGCATCTGAAGTTAGCGTTTTCCTTTGAAACAATATTAGAGAAAGCTGAGCTTCAAGGCCCAACATAATGACTGCCTCCAGGCTGTGCTTGAAGCACCAATTTGCAGTTGTCATATCATTAGAGACAGAACACGCTGACAGGCTTCTCCACCTCTTGACCTTGCTGTGGCTTCTATCTTGGCTCAGAGCTATGCAGATCTAAAGTATAAGTGACATGCTGTAATACAAGCACAGATGGACAGAAATCTGTCCATTCCACCAAAATAGACTGCCTCATTCCTCTACAGTTGTCAATGACAAAACGTTACAAATTGCTGAAGCAGATGGCATTCGGCCTATTAAAATGCCATCCCAACCTCCCAATGCCTCTCTTGAAACAGTCCATGGCTTGGTCACTTTTCAAAATCACCTGCTTAAAATAGAACAGGTAATTATAGTTCTTCTTTCTCCTCTAGGGAAACTACCTAACTGCAGGATGTTACCAACTCATTATCAGCTTCCCCTGCTCTGCCGAAGTACAGAACTTACATACTGAGAGCAAGAGGCAATTCTTCATTTTATAAGAGAAGAAGAAAAGAAAAAAAAAAGTTTTTAGAGTTTTAAGAACTATATGTACACATACGCACATATACACACGTGTACACATGCACACAATTCCTCATTTATATGCAGATACATTTGAGGACCTTATGAGATTAGCAAGAAAATATGCTCAATCATGTAGAGAGACCTGAAGCTATTCAATTAAACTGGCAGAATTGTCTGTCTTGGTTTTGTTTTAAAGCTTTCTAAACAGAAAAAGTAAAATTGAACAGAGATCTCGAAGTATTTCTGCATTGCTGCCGGGACTCCGAAAGGCAAAGGCAAAGACAATCCTCCTTCTTCCAGAACTTACAGGGCAGCATTAAATTATTTTGTCAATTTTCTCTGCTACTACTGCCCAGAAAACCCAATAACTGTTGTGGCAGAGATGAAGTATGATACTCGGGAACAGAAGAGAGGAGAGCAGAAAACATAAGAAATTAGTTTCATGCCTTTCTTGAGCTGAAAGAAAAAGTTAGCATCCCCTTTTCCTACCACCTAAAAAATCAAGGAGGAAAGCCTCTTCCCTTTCAAAGTGTCCAAGAGGAATATACAAAGTCACCTCATTTTTGAAACTCCAGGTAAAAAGAAAAAAGTAAACAAAAAAATGATGAGTTAGTTCCAGGGATCTGTTTCTCATAAACTGTCTGTGAACTGAGCTTGGCTATAAATCACCTTCTGTGGTAAACTCTATGTATTAACCATGTCCAGTTAATGTGGCCTGCACCAACAAACCACTTCCACAAGACCCCTGTGCACCCGGAATCTTTCTTTACGCTTCAAAATTAACGTACTAGCAAAAAACCCTAAAAGCATCGATATTTTACAAACTTGACAGGATGTAAAATATTTAAAATAATTTTTATTTATGATGTCCCAAGGGCAGAAACTACTACCGGTGTTCATTCCCTTCCTGGCCTGGCCCTGGGCCTAGGCAGGAATAAAACCACTGCTCCTGAACTGGGCAGCCAACCAACTGAAGAGTACCGGGAACACCAGACACCGTGTGTCTGCTCCCTCCCTTCTGCAGCCTTCTCTCATGAGCTGCCAAAGGATTGGGACCAACACAAATTCTGGTCTCCGAAGTGCCAGAAGAGCAGGAAACTTGTCATCTGCGACACCCTGCCAACTTAGGAGGAGGAAGCCAGCAGGGCGAGTGGAAGGACAGTGCAACGTCTGCATGTGACGGCGGCAACTGTCCCCTGGAACAGCCTGGTTTGTCACACAGTGCAGAAGCTGAGATCCACCACAGTTACCAAATTAACCCCCATTTTCCCTCCCCATTTTATAGAATAAGGGGCAAATAAGGTATCTTTTTTTTTTAAGGGACATCTCCTTTTTAAAGGTCAAGTCCCCTTGGAGACCAAAACAAACCAAAAATCAAAGATGAAGGGCACGAGAGTGAAATATTAGGAAAGTCTCTTTAAATAGCATTCTTTAAAAACACACAGTAATTTTTGAATGTGATATAAAAGGTACGGTAAAATTTTAAGCATGAGATCACAATAAAATGTGAAGGTTCTGAAAAATTTTCAAATTTTCAAATAATTTACATAAAATATGCTTCCAAAAATAATGCTTTTTGGGCCCCTACATCTGAAAAATTATAAAATGTGGAAAATAAGATACAAATATACACACTGTAGCCAGTCTATACAATTACTTTTAGTTAAAGAAAGAATACCCAATGACAGAAAGTCCTTAAAGTCTCCAATGAGGCTTTTTTTTTAATTTTCACAAAGCATTTTTTAAATAAAAGATGTGCCTATCCTCTTTGGACAGGGGATCTGGTAGTATTTTTCATGCAACATTATAGTCTAACAAGACACGTAGGAATACTAATTTACCTCTGATCCCTTTGTGATACCATCTGTTTAAGTCCATTTACTAATGCTACAGTGGCTGCAAAGCAGCACTGTCACTCGGTGCACACATAACAGTTTTGGAAAGGACACTTTGCTGTAAGATGTGAAGACAGAAGCCAAAGTTAAATTTGCAACTTGAAAAGCAGGGTGTTCACTGGCTGCAAAGGTGGTCTGATATCAGGCTATAAGTGAAATTTTAAAGGCTATGTACTGTGCTTATCATAGGATTTCTAAATATTCCTTCCTAATCCTTCAACTACCTTATGTTCTCTACACATTTTTTTGTGTAACAGTGGGAATTCAATTACTGAGACTTTCTTGTGACTAGAGCTGAGGAAATTCGTAGAACAGCTATTTTTTTCCCAGTCTTCCCAGACAGCAAATGAGGAATAAAAGAAAGAAAGGAAGAGGGAGGGGTGGAAAACCTAGGTGACAATATTCCTTCTCCTTGATGACTAAAATAAATTCTGAGCTATTCTAAAGAGTAATACAAATTTCAGAAGCTTCTACATTAGTTGCCGGGATCAGAGGCCCAACAGTTGTCTGAGTCAGATAAGTGGAGAAAGTGTTGAAGATGTAACAGGTGAAGAGCTCCTCTGCTGAGATTTTGCATGAGGAAATTATTTTTGTTGTCAAAAAACTTTTACATAAGAAAACCTGTACAGAACCTCCCTATTGAGCAAGACAATTACAAACAGCCTAAAGGAGGCCCCTGCCAACAAATCTTGCTTTTCATCTCTCTCTAAAAACTCAGGCTCTCAAAGAGGTATTGCAGCGGTGAACATGTTGTTCATACTTCAGCCCTATTCTGACAGGGCTTTAATATGAGCTAGAGACCTCCTTCCATGCATCTAGTGGAGACAGTGTCCTCTCCTTTGATGGGTGCCAGATTGACTAACAGACAGCCCAAGTTACAACCTGAGCTCTTGGAAGCCCAACTGACAACTAAGTTTTAGCTACTCCCTGCCATGGTCTGCTTAATTAGTCTCGCTGCAAAATGAAAACAACCTGATTTTGCATATGGAGGTATAAGGAAAACACTTTACCAATCAAATAAATTTAATCATTAAAAAGTTGTCTATGCTGATTCTGATACATGTGCTTCATAATACTCATCTGCAGTAGGTTGAAAACAAAATATTGGTTTGTGGGTGCTCAGTTACGATCCTTCAGAAAAAACCACAGTGACAAATCACACCTTCAAATGAATCACTGAAGCACCACTGATGCTACTGACTGGGTCCTCATCCATGAGATTGATGGTGAAGTGGTACATGCTTCACAGTGAGCCTGAGCCATCCAGCCCTGTCTCCCTTCACATTTCTAGTTTGTAATTTGGTTTAAGATTTCAGGAGGCCAGAAAGAATGCTAAAGATTACACGATAACATTTGACAGGGAAGATATGATTAGAGTCATGTTTAAAATGTGATGACTATGGCATGTAGCATCTTAAAGAAATGATTGACAGCTGCACATAGATTTCACTAGAGTTAAGGAACATCTGTTTCCTGGGGGGCTGTGCTGATGGAGAGACTGAGGTACAACAAAATCTGATCATGTTATAATTCTGTTTGTAAAAGCAAAAGAGTATCAGACTAAGCTCTTTTGGGCTTTTTGTCCTTTTTTTTTTTTTTTTTTTTAAAAACATGGACCTACTGCTATTAAATAAAATGATCTTTTGATCATCCAGGGATTAGAGGACTGGGTGCAAACAAACCTTTCCAAAAAGGCAACTGTATTCTTCAGTGTCAGGCTAAAGAACAGCATCTGAGTCCCTTCTACTCAATCACAGCTGCAGGCATGGCGATGCAATTTTTCCCACCTACCTAGTAACACTCATTATGGCAGCAAGCCAGCTTGTAGTGGAAACACAGCTGCAGTGTGGATGGAGTGAAGCTTCAGTAAAACGCATCACAAAGTTCAGCGAAATGCATTGAATCAGTTCAGAATTCACTGTTACATTTACCTTCCCTATTAAAAAACTGCTGAAAAATACTTGACTGCAACATGCATAACTTCACGGAAGGGAACAGGACCACGTCTTCTGCATTCCCCTGGAGAATGTTCCTCATTCCAAGCAAGGAATAAAACACCTGTCTGTCTTTAAGAATAAAGCCCAGCTCTCCGGTTATGGTGGTGGACTTACTTTCTTGGCCTCCTGATGTTACAAATTCAATGTAATCTCTTACGTTTTAGAAATTAATTAAAGTGGTGAGGGAATATGGAAGACAGGAATACATATGATTTTTTGAGAACATACTCAAACATCAGTTATTAATACTCTATAAAACTATCGATTAACATTTAGTACATAAATCCTTTTTGCCACCTTCATAGGCTGCAGTGAACAGCTCATGCCATAGAACTGAGGATGCTGTAAGGAAAATTGAGAGAATAAATGTGAGGTGGTGTGCTGCAGGTATAGTCTGCAGTGAGTTACTCGCCTGCCGGTACAGTGCTTCCATCACACTACCAGTTCATGAAAGAAAACTCCCAGGAGAGAAAGCTGGGACATGGGACCGACCCCTCTCAGTGTGAGTGGCAGGACTGAAGGTGGGAGCCTGCTGCTGTCTACACCCATGTGCTACCGACCAGTTGCTGTAGAGAAGATAAGCACCACTGTCAGAAGATCCCAGTGGTGTCTGGCAGGGGTGCTCTCGGGGAGCCTATGCATCAGCCCCCTCAGGGGACCGGGCACAGGACCGAAAGGATTTGGCATGGATTACAGAGAGATAGATATCACATTTGTCAAACAGGGACAGCTTTGGATATGGCCAGCAGCAGGACACCTGGAAGTCCTTTAAAAGCACCTACAAAGGCAAATAGTGAGTTTAAGCACCTGCGTAACTTGGGGACATTTTCAGATCACAGGCCTGGTTTCTACTGAATCAATTCAACAAAAACCCTATTTTAGGAATCCAAGTCCTGTACTGAATGTATCCTGTACATTTTATCATTCTTCACACCCAAAAAAATCCTAGCTTTGCTCCAGGGCAATCTTTCAGAAACTAATGATGTATGGGATTACAATTTAATTTATGGATATAGCACATCAATATCTCCTATAAAGGGGATGAATATGGATTATCTTCTATGATGGAATATTAATAAATAACTTCATCATATCAATCATCAGGTTGACTATATAAGCATATAAAAATGCTTATAGGTCTGTGACTCATCCCCACAACATCCATGTAAAACATACGTTCCTCTTAATGGAAAGACTTCAGAAACACTTATTTTTCCTCTACTTTTAGGGCTCAGGCACATTACCTGACATCAGCTGAGCCATGGTAACCGACTTAATGTAACACAGAATGAAATGCATTAGCCTGTATTTCTCTAAAATGTCACAAGGGTAAGAGCATGAAAAGCTTCTGATGCTCAGTAGCTAATTAACCCCCTATTAGTCAATCCTGTCCCTGAATATTGCTGATGCAGCCACATGAGTAAAACACAAATGGAATCAAATAATATCACAAAATTTTTGCACTAACAAGTAGGAGTAAAGAGCAGGATGTGGACTAATCTTTGCAAACAGAATTAAATTATCTCTCAATAGAGAGTAGAAAGGGAAAGACCCCTCAAAGTTAACATAAACATTTTAATATGATTATGGGACACGCCAAATAAAATTTAATAGTTTGCTGCATGATTTCTAGTAAGAAGCACTCTGAGAGGATAAAGGTCAAATAGTTTGCATTTATCACTATTATTCTCCCATTTTCTCTGAGCTTCCAATTTTCCAGTCATACATATATGCTATAGAACAGCTGATTTGAAGCACTGGTGAGGAAGTGTTATCTTCAGATTCACTTTCTGACAAACACCTTTCAACTTCGTATTTCAGAGACACTGTGAGAAAGAAAAATGAAATCATAATGGATAGGAGGTGGTCCTGGGGACCCTAAATCAAACAGGACAGACAGCTGGATGATTCGGGTCATGACTACCTTCAAAAAAAAAACCCAACCTGAACAACCAAAACCAAAGACATTTTTCTTTTTAATTACAGATCTATTGGCAAACTCAGTCTAGCTAAGAAAAACAATAGTAATGTCAAATGGATATCACTTGGAAATGAACAGCTCTATAAGCTGCGATACAGCATACAATCAATTAAAAAAAAAATCTTCAAATCTTCTTTTTTTTTTTTTTTTTTTTTTACCTGATAGGTGCACCTTTGGCCTGTGCTGGTCTCAAGAGTACAGTTATTGTAGTAGCAGTTTCATTGAGAGATGCATCGACTCCTTCATAGTCCGGTAAAGTGGGAGCTGATTAATGTTGAGTGGGAAGGAAGAACAAGAAACAAATCATTGAAAACATTTTGAATTTTCATGAGATTGTGCCTGTTCATAATATAGTACAAAGCCACAATCCTTCATCAGCTACATGAGTCTTTTTTAACGATTTTCCAGTCAGGTACAATTTTTTACTAGAGCATGAATGGGACTTCACCAACAATTGATAATCCCATCCCTAACTGCTCCCCCTCAAATCATGATACTTATCAAGCTAAACAGGTTTATTCAAGAAGGACAGAAATAAAGGGAGGAGGTGACTGCCAAGAAACCCTAAGACTACAAAACCCCATTGTGGCTTCACTCTTTCTACCTTACAAACACCTATATCCACCATCTTGAAGACCCCAACACTACCACCTCTCTTTTTCCTCCTCCAACAATTTAAGGACCTTTCACATTTCCTCTTAAAGGTCATGGGAGACCATGCCAATATCAACCGGAGTGCAGGAAAATCTGGCTTGGATAGACATGCATCTGTGGCCTAGAACTGGCTGGGGGAGTCTATTCCCATGCCCATTTCTTCTCCATTTCTAACAATGGATGGCCAAGCTGCTCATTAATCAGTTTCTGAACACTGCAGTTTTCAGCCCAGGGTATCAAGAAAAAAAAAAAATCAAAGTCAAAACTAGAAGCAGTTCAGGAACTGATTCAGTAATGGACTGGCTGTCAGCCCTTCGTGGTAGCAATATTTGTTGTGGGTTGTATGGTGTAAGGAACTGTGTTAAACGTTGTTTGTCTCAACATTGCTGTTGCACCACCGCCATTTCCTGGCCTCGGCACCCTGTTGCCATGGAAGAGTACGTTCTAAAGGAGACGAAGGGTCCCAGACAAAACCACGACATCCGCCCGAAGCTAAATCAGGGTGCGGGAGACACGCGGGCCGGCCTGACCAGTGCCTGGGCATCTGCGCATGGAGGACCACGGGACCAGGAGCCCCATGATTGGGATGAGACGTGCAGGCTGGCACGAAATGGGCGGACGCTTTTGGAAAAGGTCGAGGGGACTGGGACAATAAAAGGACTGTGTACTCCTCCCTCGTTGCACCTTCTTCGACACCTGTTACTTGGAGCCGGGACCTCGGCGGAGCTTGGAGCTTGGAGTCACCATCATCTGCACCGAGCCCGAGCCAACAGAACATCGCTGGATCCCCGGTGGTGGTGGTAATTAGCTGCATATGTACCGTTTTCTTGCTTAGGGATTCTGACTTTCCCCTTCTTTTCCTCTCTGTCCTATCGCTATTACTAATTGTTATAGTAAATAAAGTAAACAAGGTTGTACGGCATCTGACCTCGTTTGTGTCTTAATTTCACTCCTGGGATCGTTTAAGAACCCTTCCCGATATCGGATCGGGACATATGGCTAGTGTTGGTGATCACTTCAACCACCCAACTTTAATCTGCTGCCACAAACCTTGTAGAGTCCTCCCTGGTAATACAGTTGCTTACTTCAGCTCTAGTGCAAGGAAAGAAACAGGATTTTCTGTGATTCAGGAAATAATAGATTTCTATTAATTACTAATCTTTAACAAGCTTGAAAACTATCTGCATGGTTTTTTTAATATGTGGCTGTATCTTTATAAAATTGTTAATGATGCCTGTATATTTCAAAATGAACTTTGACAAAAAAGATGTTTCCTAGTAGGATGTTGATCATTTAAGTCATAATAATTTTACAATAATATATCAATAGATAGAGAAGCTCTGAAAGATTAAAAACCTTGTTTCATTAGTCCCAGATCCTAGATAAACACAAAAATCGCTCTTATTTCAAGAAATATTATTTTATAGAAATAATATTCATTGAATGTTAATTTATAAATTCATGTTTACACCATGTTCACTAGGATCATGGCAACCACTTGTAAGCTTGGTTAAGAAGAATAATTTCACTCCTCATTAGAAATAAAGGTAGCATTTTCTGAACCATATACGTTGCTTTGTAAAAAGTTATGCAGAGAAAAATTAGACAACAGTTCAGCATAAAGCAAGATGAAAAAAAAACAGGCTGAAATTCAGATACAAAGGGTGTCACAGGCTGCCTTTAAGCTTTCCTACTATTAACCATGTTTTGCCAACTAACAGACTCATACTGTGCCTAGAAAGTGTGGTAGACTGGATTTTGGACAAAATTCCCAAAATTTCTGGGTGGAAAAAAAGGGCGTATCTGAAGAAGCCTGAACACACTGTAGTCCTAAATAATCCAAACGTGTTGAGGTGCTTATTTCTCAAAATACTGAGATATCTGGGGGACAGAAATGCTAGCAAGACATTACATAGTTGCACCTTTTTTATTCCTCCTACATAGAGGTTAGAAGACAAGTATGCAAGTACTACACCACTATTATCCCTGAAAATTTATGAACTGGAGTTTGTTGTGAAGAAACACAAGGACCTTAAAACAACCTGAGTAAAATATTAGACTTCAAAACAACCTAATAGCTAGATAAACAGGACAGAACATGTCATTTGGGTTTTTTTGGTGGCTTGGTTGGATTTTTTTGAAGGGGCTGGGGCATGAGGAGTGCTAGTGCTTATGCGCTGGGATGGAATTCAACAGATTGTTCCAGTTAACTACAACTACAGCATTTCGCTTGCTACATAATTCAAGGAGCTCTGCTTTGAATTTTCTCACATTTTGATTTATGTGCATGTTTTTGGGAATTGGGTAAGGAGATTACGTGAATAGTTTCCCACAGAAATGGTAGGTGCATTCCAATACATTATTAACTTCCTTTTACAGGACACTGTAAGTTTCATTATGGCAGATAAGGAAAATAGCCTGCTTTGTGCTGCTTAGATTTCTAAATGACTCACTTTGATCTCTGCCAAAGCTCTGAAGTTGCCATGTCATAAAATCAACAGTCTCTCTAGGCATAGCATTGACTTATCTTCTGCTATCAACTGCATAAGCCACTATCTTGGTTTTTGAGAATAATACTGAAATTTAAGAAAATAAAAGTACTGAAGCATTCCATTGCATGTTACATTCTTCTAGAGTTTGCAGCGTGTTACTGAGACGAATAGTGTCAATCTTGGTGCACTGCAGTAAGTGAATAAAGGCACGAGGAAGCAGACTTCCATGAATCTGGCAAAAGAAATTCACACTTCCTCCCAACTGTCCCAGTTCTGTTATAGCTGTGTGCTGCTAAGTGGTGTCACCTTGAGTAAGTCAGTTAATTTTCTGCATCTGACTTCTCTAATCTGCAAAACAAATACAGTACTTAGTGACCTATGGAGTGCTGTAAGGCTTAATTAGTTAAGGTTTATACAGCACTTCAAAATCTTCAGATGAAAGTACAAGGTTACACAAAATCAAACAGTTAACAACTACAGGTGTGCAACTTCCACCTCATGCAAGGATTTATCCCTGAACTTATGCTACTGTTTGGCAAATACACTCAAAAACATTTTCAGTAATACAGTTTCACAACATGACAGGATTTTTTGGGGATTTTCTTTCCCATTTCATGATTTTTCAAGTCTTACAAAAAAATTTTTAAAAAGCACCCCACTTTTTTTTTTTTTCTGTTTTTTTTTACCTGAGATGTTGGTTGTTACATTGATTGTGGTTGCTGGTCCAAACCCTTTGACAGTGCTTGCACGTATAAAGAACTGGTAAGTAGTACCAGGATGCAAGTGTGAGAAGACATGGTGTGTGCTGTTCCACATCTTCGACACAGTTTGTGGAGGTCCTGCAACTGGAACTGCAGGATCAAATGACCGTATACTGCTATAGCTGACCTGTGAAAACAATTATTTTTCTAACAATTGTTACAGTTTTTGGTGCAAAGGGATTATGTTAGCTTGGCGGGAAAGGAAACAAAAGACACATGCTCATCTAGTTACCCAGCTATCTTGGGGACACCATGATGACTTGATGTGTATTACTGCAGTCTGCTTCCCTAGAAAGGCCATGCAGGTGCCCTTCATCTATCTTTCTTTGTGATTTTAGCTCATATATGGAAAATTTTACTGTTACATTTAAGTTAGGACACCCCCACCATCCTCCCCATCCCCACCAAAACTCTTTTTATTTTTCATTCCCTGTAATACATTTCCTTCTCCTTTTCTATCAATCATATTTAAATGCTGTCTAAAGCAGCGGCGTGTTTTGGCTTGGGCTTATTGTCCAAGCCTTAGCACTTCACGGCGATATCTTAATGTACTGGTTTTGACTGGGATGGAGTTAATTTTCTTCACAGCAGCTCATATGGTGCTGTGTTTTGGATCTGTGATTAAAACAGAAAAGCTCACACTTGTGCCCTTCCAATTCTCCCCCCAACTAACTGCAGGGCAATAAGTAAGCAGCTGAGTGGGGCTGAGCTGCCCACCAGGGTTAACCCACACTATTTAAAGAACGTTGTTAGCAATCTGTTAGCGAACAGATTTAATAGAATGGTTTGGGTTGGAAAGGATCTTAAAGATCATCTAGTTCCAACCCCCCTGCCACAGGGTAGGGACACCTTCCACTACATCAGGTTGCTCAAAGCCCCGTCCAACTTGGCCTTGAACACTTCCAGGGAGGGGGCAGCCAAAACTTATCTGGGCAACCTGTTTCAGTGCCTCACTGACCTCATAGTGAGGTGTTTTGTTTGGTTAGTTGGCTTGTCTTCTTCCTGTAATTCACTAGTATAGAAAATTGTATCTTCTGTTACTTTAAAAAAGGATGGAGAGGATGGTGTTTGTTCCTCAAATCAGCTCATATTTCCTGCCAATCTCCTGTGTAGGTCCCCAAAAGGCTCATATATTAAATACACTTTAAATAGAATATATATATGGAGGTTTCCTTGAAGGGTGATATCTAAAGAACTGGCAAAGGCAAAAAACATTGCTCCAAATTTAATAACCATCTTTCTTTTCATGTAACCTTCTCTTCCAACAACGATTTCACAGATCATGGCTGTCATGGCTTTTGAAGGGTGTATAGTAATGATATAAGATTTTTAAAACTAGCACCTCCCATGTGTATTGTAATATTGTTATACTCACATGCCAAAGCCACTTGACAGGGCTGGCCAGCCAACAATACATGCACCATAATTACGGGTTTTGAATATCTAATCACTACACAAAATCCAGTATTCCATAAATGAAAGCAGCATATAAGTGAATAGCTGCTTACAGAGCATAAATGCCCACCATCAGCCACCCCTCTTGCCGCACTTTCCTAGCCCCATCCTATACTTGTTAACTGTTTAATGATTACCTCATACTGAGTAATGATGCCATTTGGATCCACAGGTTCCTTCCAGTTGAGGAAGATTTTATCTTCAAAAGGAGTTCCCTTCACCGACTTGGCAGGTATAGGGCCTGGCACTACAAACAAAAGAAAACTTTTAAAAATAGGAAATCCAAGAAACAGAAAAATTAAAGAGATGACAGAACATCCTATTAAAACCAAAAGTGAGTGCAGGTCTATTTTTACTAATATTCATTCGCATGCAAAACAGAGTGGTATAGAGTATGAAAAAGCACTTCAAAGTGTATTTTGTCATTCGCAGTGCAGAGAGAGCATGAAGTTGAAACGTTATCCCCGTATATGAAACGTATATGGTTTTCAAAACTTCATGCAAAGTCAAATTGTCTCGTAGTATAGCCAGGGGAAACAGTTCAAGCTAGATTACGTCTTCAGGGAACATCACTGAACTCTGTAATAAGCGTATCTTAGGACAAGGACTACACGGTTTTAAAATCCTTTTAAAGAGAAAAATCAAAGGCAAGGAAGAGCCTCTGTTATACAGCATCTTCCAAATAAGAGAAATGCTTACAAAATAGGTTTCAGTCACTCCTTTTATGATTTGTTGTTTTAAAAGAAATCCTCATTTAAAAAGGGAGCTGGGCACAGAGTGAACACACCAGCTCAGCTGCCGTTTCTTTCAGCCACTGACGTGCTCATGCTGCAGAAAGATCAAAACTGCATACTTCAAATCCTTCCAGTAAGAGACATTTTCAAAGCTTTGAACTGAACCACACTAAGATGACCCTACTTTCTTATTTTAAATGGAACCAATATCCCTGGTGTAATAACAAGTCTGAAGTGTCACCTCAGGCCTCTTTGCCTGAGCGATTCACAGTACCTGGTAATCCCATCAACACTAGGCAGGAGTGCTTAGTTATCTCCTGTTTCAGCTTACAATTCTTTTTTAACCACAGCAGCTCACCTAGATTTGAACACATACATGCTGAAAGAAGGGGATGAGGATAAGAGAGTGCCTGAAGAAACCCTGAACCCAAAGAAACATCTTCCCCTCTCAAAAAGCCAAAGTTGCCTAAATCTGCAGACTTTCAAACTAAAATGCTACTTGTATTTAATATATTGACATATATTTCTCTCCTCTTCTTAATCAGCCTACTTTCTTCAATGCAACTTTCAGTGAGCCTCATGCCTGACATTTCTTGGGCATTAATTATCAAAGCAAACTGAAGTTTTACAAAGAGTAAAAATAGATTAAAACCCACTGGATCAAAGGAAGTGCCAAGCACTGTGTTTGCAGCACCAAGGAGTGAGCGGTCTGTCTCAACAGCAGGATTTATTTCAGTCTACATGGAAACTATAAATGATGATCTGACCCCTGGTACAAAGAACATAATTTGGCACATTAATAATAAATTCATGGAGTCAAAAAGGCCCAGAAGTAAACAGATTAGAGCTGTTCATCCATCTGTCACATGAAGACTAAGGACAAGCAAACTTAAATCATACGCTGTTGCTTTGCTTCAGTGTCCTGATACAGACTGGGCAGTGGATGAAGGCTGACATGCCATGACAACCCCTGTGTGCTGTTTGTGGCATTGAGAGACTTGCTGTAGGCAACACTTCTGTTTTTCATGGGAATGCTCTACTGTTTTTCTTCTTTACATCTCAAATGAGGTATTAGTATACCCATGCACGTGACATTTTCCCTGGAAGATGTGTGCACGTGTGTGTGTATGTGCATGTACATCTGTGTTTGGGAGAGAACACAGGAATGCACTGGGGCACGCACACATAATACGAAATTTGACATTAAAACACGTTAAAGAATGAGAGGTAAAAAGAAAACAGACACCATTGCTCAAAAACCTGCAAAATACTTTTTGCGTGGTGATTTTAAGGAACATGTTTCATATTCAATTGAAACTGGGTGCAGGGTTCTAAGTCTGAAGACTCCATAAAGCCTCCTACATTTTCTGTTTAATCACCCAAGTGGGAGAAGCCTCTAGGCTCATCACATCGCATGACTGTGTTTTCTTCTCCTGCAATATAAAATCTGTTGCTTGTGGCAGTAGCAGCAATGTTAAACTGACTGGAACTACATGATTCCAGTTAGTTTCATGCTTCTCTTCCCACTGGCATGGGAAGGGCACAAGAACAGAAGCTAGGACAGTGATGAGCAGCTTGCTGGGAATCCCAGTAAAAATAAGGTCAGAAAGTAAAAGAGAGGAAAGGTCTAGAAAAAGAGAGCAGTAATGTCCACAAACCTCACTCATCCCCACAAATTCACCAAAAATTAAACTTGGGATCAGCTTAAATTATTTGAGAGCTCAACTGGAATTAAAAGAAACAAACAAATAGAAGTTCAAATGCCTAGAAAGAGGAATATAGATTAATTTTAGTTTGAAGGACACATTTTGATGGGTCTGAAGTTATTTTTTCTCTTTCATTTTTCAGTTCAACCACAGTAAAAATGTCTTTTAATTGCAGAGCTTTACCAAATGGGCAAAGGAAAGCAAGGAAAGAGAAAAGCAAGAGCAAAGTAATTTGGTTAAAGAACAGAGTATCTGTGAGCAGGTCCATAGATTTATCAGTCAACTTAGTCAAAATAATGACTAAATGTCCTCCATTTGTGGTTTTATGTCTTTGTTCTCAGGTTGGTATTAGCTACAAACAGAAATTTTAAAAAGGCTGAAATTAGTAAAAATAACCCCATAAAACCAAAAAAGCAACACCAGAAAAACAACAGCAAGGCAACTTTTTGGTAACACTACTTTGAAAATTCAAACCGCATCTCTCCACGTGGGCAGCCATTGCTGCCTATTCCCTATGACTTCCGGCAGGACTCTAAGGACTCAAGAAATACCTTAAACTTCACCTTTCCAATGCACTGTGAAGATCCTTCCCTTTTATATAATATTTAGCAAGGACTCAGGTGAAAAACAGCCAGGTAAACATCATCTTTGTGCCGATAACAGCTTTTGGAAACCTCCTCACAAACAGCCCAAAAGGTTTTCTTTGGGCCTGTGTGCGCACCTCCAGAAGCCCCATCGCTCACCACAGTGCCTCTATGCTGCCTTCTGAACTCCCATTCTTCCTACGCGAGCTCTTGCTCTTCCCCTTGGACTTACAGACAGTCTGTACTAAATCACGACTATTACAAGAGTATATTGGTGAAGTACGTTATTTAAGATTCCCTATCAATGGACAGGTATACTTTTTGAATTATTCAGGTAAGTGGCTTCTAGAGGAGTTGGACTCAGACCTTTTGGCCTCCACACTCTCTTTTTAAAAAGATTCTGGTCCCATTGATTTTCTTTCCATCTACTGACCTTGTAAGTGTGGCCCTACCATCTCTCAGTGACAACAACAGTAAACACTCTCACATGCATTATTTTACGCTAAACTTCCAACAAGTCAAGATTTACACTTATATGAAGAAGTGAAATCATATAGGTGGGTTTAACTGTATGGGTTTCAAAAGAGATTTTTAACTTAAAGCAAAAAAACCCCAGCCTATAAAAATGTATACAAACATAAAATGCACATGTATAGAAAAGTAACATAAAACAAAGGGAATTTCAGCAAGGTTTTATAGTGAAAACATCACAAGCTCTTCTTTCATGATTTACATGGATCTCCAGAGCCCTTTTAATGAAGCTATATATCCATATAGTGAATAGCTGATAATCTTTTCTTCTATATACGTGTGAGATGGTGGACTTTTATAAATATTATGCATAATAGAAGTACAAACCATCAATCTGACATCAGACCAATTCATTTTAGAGCAATATATTTGCATTAAATTATGTCACAGTCACAAATAAATTGTTATTCACAAATACCGTCACCTGAACCTTGTTCTACACTAACTTAACGGCAAATTTATATTACAATACATTACTTCTGGAAAAACAATGTATTAACTGACACCAACCACTATAAAAATGAATTTATATGGTTTCAGTTTTCCTGCTACAAAATAATGAAAGTGCATGTAAACCAGAGTATTTTTATTTTTATTATACTCTGTGAAAGTTGTGCAGAGTATTATTATGCTATACGGTAAAGGCTATGTTCAGATATATGAATGGTTATACTGGGAAAAATTCCTTTGTGGTACTCAAAAAGTAAAGTGTATGAGCAGCAAACTTGCAGCCTTTCTCCGAAGGTAGATGCTCATTTTCAGGGGATGGTGACAGTCAATCTCTTCTTCTGTGTAAATGTTACAAGCAATTAAAATAGCCCACCTTTCCATTGGCTTTTTCTGAGGGATTTACCATTTTAAATTTATGTTTTGTTACCACTCGAGACTAAGGGTTACACAGAAGCAAATTTTATATAATAAAAAGGAAAAAAAAAAATCAAACTGCTATTACTATTCTTTACCATAAGAGTACACCAAAGGTGGTGACAAAAATGACTTCTTTGGAAATCGCTCAAGTTGCACCATTTGCAGCGAAGAACAAAATGTTGTTGAGAAGAAAACTGATTGCATATTAACAGTCTCCTTCAGTGTACATGGTTAATGATCTCTCCTCCTGGAGAAATGGGGCTGGCACGGGTGCCCTGGGAGGCAGCAGGGGTGCTGCCCTCCCTGGGTGGTGGGCAGCAGCGGGGGCATGGGGCCACGCTCCCTGGGGAGAAAGCCCACAGCCCTGCATAGGTCTGTGGCACCCACCCAGGGCCACTGCTGGACTGCACGGGCACTGACCCACTCACGCCTGTGACGGGTCCCCACACCTTCCAGCCTATATGAAATGACTAGCCTTACAAACATAAATGCTTACAATCAAGCTACTAAGCAAGCTGACAGAGGTGAGTCAGTCTCAGAGGCGGTGGCAATCACTGTAGATACTGGAGCAAATATCAAATGGGGTTAAATCCTCGAGTTCTAGATTTCCTGAATTTGAGGGCTCAGACACCTAATGCAGTATTTTGTTTAAAGCCTTTTTACACCAAATGCTGACTTCAGTACTCCTCATTTCTGGGATTTGGAAATGTTTCTCCATGTCAGGGTGAAATAACCTCACATACCTTACAACTTTCTAAAAATATGTAAATCAATATTCAGAGAGTGCTTTCAGCTAACACACAGCTTGGGAATAAGAGGAACTTGTGGGCCCAGGTGTAAGCCCTCATTCCACAGCAAAATGCTGAAATAGCTGCTAATTCTGGCCTATTTGCAGGCATCATTATGTCAAACACACCATTTCAACAAAGAATCTCATATGCAGTATCACTTTTTCAGCTATAAAGCTTCTAATATAGGTATCTAAAGGAAATGAAAGTAGGAAGTTGTTTCAGCCAGGGTAAATAATTCTGTGTTTCAGGGCCAATTTTTCCTGAGCTATTAATATAAAACCTAACTTGTATTTCTAGTCTCTGCAATATCTTAAAACAGCTTACTTCATTTGTCATTTGTTCAGTGTAAGCTTAAAGAATAAATCTCTGCTAATAAGTTCAATATTTTTCTTACTTTCCCACAAATCAACTTTTCTGATGTCTTTAATAAAAAGTGTTCACATGTCTTTCTGCAACCACCTTTTCTCTCTCTCAAGGATATACCAATAGCGAATATTACCTACCATCCGAAAAAAAGAATTGGGGTTATTTTCACAAGCTAAAGGACAAATAGGTTATCCCAGGCTCCTTTTACCAATGGCAGTAGGTCAGTTATAATCAGTTTCAGTTCACTGCTGCTAGAGGTATAAAACTTCCTCCCTTATTTGACTATATTGACACTAAATTTTGCTTCTGCTCATGACATGTAGGGTCATTAGTCTCCCTTTTAGATCAAGGAGTGAGGTCAATACCTTTAGCAGCAGCATTTATGGGCAACTTCACATTGAAACTTTTATATCTTAGTCATGGGTTTCTCCTTATTAACTGCAACCATTTGCCAATTTTTTCCCAACAGGATTAGTATACCAGGTTCACCTGACATCCATGCATGTGTCACTCAGCTCCATAAGTCACATATTTTTTGAGACAGTTTGCCATTTCAAGCACTCTTTGCAGCCCCCCTTTGCTGCATCAGACATACTGCCTGCCTGCTCATCTTGCTGCATTAACTTTTCTCCCAGGTGGGCTAATTCTGTTACCTTTAAAAGATTACTAGTAGAGTTTTATGTCTATGCTTTTTCAAAGCTCCTTCAAGCATTGTTTGTTTGTTTGTTTCCTTTGACTGAAGTATATTTTTTACCTTTTCTCTTCCCCCCCCCCCCCCCCCCCCCATATTCCAATATTTTCCTGGGGTGCAAGAAAAACTTGGAAAAGAACAAAGGAAAAATGCTTCTCATAGCAAATAATAAGGGGGGGGGGGGGGGGGGGGGGGGCAGAGGAGAGATATTTCACTTTTTTTGTAAAGGCAACTTACAAAACTTAATACTATTGATCACAGAAAAATACTAAATGTCAACTATTTACATAAAATCCTCCCTTGAAGTTGATGGAAGCTATTTCCTCTTTACACATTTAGACAGTATACAAAGTATTTCACTTTATAATTAAGCATTTCACTATAATTTTTTTTTGTCCTCTAATTATAACACTTCCCCCTCCCTCTGCTGTTCCCCAGAGTGATGAACCTGCTGGAGTTTTCCCAGGAGCATGAGTAATGGTTGGACAGTTGGTGTCTTAACCTTGCATTGTAACTCTAGATATCCCTGCATGGAGCTGAATGAGCTATACTCTCAGAAAGATCTCTGAAAGAGTTTTTGTCCAATGAGCATGTCCTTTGGCTCAGACCAAAGCTTTGGTATACTTTAAGGCCCAAAATGGGTACTTATCTTATTCCAAGTGATCTTTTTCAATTAGTTGTTTGCCTGCTGTTAGCTGACACACTCCCTTACTAGTTATAAAATCACCATTGAACACTTTCAGCTTCATGATTTCCTTTCTCTGTAGCTGCTCTCTCAGAGCTAATGTCACCATTCCTGTTAATCCACTGCCTTTTGCATCTGTTTCCAATTAAAAATTAAGGAAGCATTTATCTGCTTTAATCCCATTCACCATCCGCTGCCCTTACAAAGGGTCCCTCTGAGTTCGCAGCGCCCTTGTGAACAGGCAGCTCTGAGAACGCGTGCATGCTGCTGATTCATGCTAAGTGATAAATTCACTGATGGTTCTTGTACTTTGTTTGAAATGCCAAACATCATCTCTTCCCAGCACGTATGAATCCCCAGACTGTGTGAGTCTTCATCTTTTTCCTTTATCAATCCTTCAAACACTGTCCATCTCCTATATAAGCCAGGTGAAGCAGTGAGTACCTTGGCACAGATAGTGCCAAGTACCTGGCTACTCAGAAGACCTTTCTCCCAAATCTTAATGATTCTTAGGTCTCTTCCCAAAGTGAAAGACAGTGTTTCACCCATAAAACACTGACCAATTTCCTTGTTTTCATCTTCTTTTTGTACAAATTGTTTAATAGTGTATTGCTCAAGGGCTTGATTTTTATGCGGAATACAGCTTTGTGCAAATTACTACAATATATTTTAAAGATTAATTACATCTAGCCAAGCTAAATAGAAATACTTAAAACCACAGGTACTCAGATCTAGCTCTGGTCAGAAAGGAGGTTATTTTCACACTGATATTCCTGGCTTTGCTTTCTTGCAGATACCGAATTACAAGCTATTAAAACCTTCTTCATTTGTCAGTCACAGCTCCAAAGGTCTGAAGCACAGCTTCTGAATCTTACCCTGTTCTTCTACTAATTGTTTCCTGAGTTAATTATGCTCCTGGTACCATACATTGCTCAGTTATCACTCATCTCTCTGGGAGGTCTGGCACAGCTACACAGCCTTACTTAAGCTTTGTGAAAGATCACCAGAGACCCTCCCTGTCTCACACCAGAGCCCCACAAAAGTCCAAGATTAGGGAATCCCAGAAGTTCAAATATATGTAAAGCTTCTAGCAGAAGGGAGGAGGTGAAATGATAGAAGAAGAGAGATGAAGGGAAAGATTAAAGCAAAACAACAAAAAAAAAGAGAAGAAAGGGACAGAGAGCTGGGAGCATGGGGAAGCTGGACAAAGCAACAGAAGATGAGGCCAAAATGCTAAAGAGGAAGAGAGACAAGAAAATGTGGGGTAGACAGCTTTAACTCCAACAGTCTGCAAAGTTTTTAGTTGATTAGCAGATCCTTGTAAGAAAGAATGGCATTGGAAAGAATGCTGCACTACAGAAAAGCTAACAACAAGTTAATTATCTGTTGTTGTCATCTGGAGTTTTCAAAGTTTCCATTTATGAAAAAGTACACACCGTAAATGCACAGTTTCAGATAATCATGTAATCAATGGCTATTTCTAATTAATGTTATTTGCAAAAATGTAGGAAAGTACTGTGATCCCCCTATTTTCCTTCTCATAAATGCATCACTGATAATGCCCCCACTATGTAATTAAAATCATGCACATTCTACAAAAACTGCAAAAATCATCATGACAATGCAGCTACTTCTGACCACATGTGAAATACGTGGGCAGACACCTGTAGCTCTCATCTTCTTAGTCCGAGTCCTGCTTTAGGCTGCAAACTGTTTTTTAAAACACTTTCAGACAGATACGTGATCACTTGGACATGGGACTAAACTAGCAGCATACACATAGGCAGTCAGCTACAGAACTCAGTTTACTATTGCTATGAGCGCTCAAGGAGAGATGCAGGTGTGAATACCCCTTTGATATGACAGCTGAAAGCCCTCTGTATTGCACACTGCTTGCATGCTCTGTATTTTGAAATACATGACAAAATGGACATAGACTTTCAAATCAATCAGTAACACACAATTAAAAATCTGCATTTCATTTCCAATAGTACCACCGAGTATATCTCACAAGAGGCAATTTTCAGGTCACAAGCATTATTACCACCACTGCATCTAAATATAAGTACCTTTTAAAATTTATTAATCCCTCCTTGAAAACAACATCTGCTTGAAATAGTTTATCTTAGCAACTTTTGTTCACTGGGAGAGGCTTCTTCTACACTATGGTACCTCTGACACCAAAACTGAGTCTAAACAAGTTCACTGGTAGCACACTAGCACTCTAGCTTCAAACCAAAACCTGCCTTGTGTGCATCATTTTCCAAGAATAATCCACAACGGAACCAGAAGACAAAATATATGCACTTGACTCTGCTTTTGACAAGCACAAACTATAGTGACCAGCCACCACCTCTGCACATCTAACTAGATAAAGGCTATCAGAAACCATACCCTTTCTTGAAAACTTAGTTAAAAAGAAATCTATTTTACATGGACATAACAATATTACTTTATTTTTTTTTTTTGTTTTAACCTCAAGGAAAAGAGCAACCACAAATATCTATAATGTAAACACAGATACAGAAATCCAATTCATCATGGGTTATATTTATAATTAACTTTTTAAAAAGTAATGCTAAAATTTGAATTGCATGAAATATGCTAATTCTGTACTTGTCAATAAATCTTCATGTGATGCCCCTATGTCTCTATAGTTCTCTACAGATCCTCATACATACCTATTTAATAAGTTGTTCTCTCTTCTTTATTGCAACAGTAAACATATTTCTCTTTTATTTCTTGTGAAATGGAAAATATATGGCAAAAAAGTGCTACCAGATTCTAACCTTGATTGCTATCCATATATAAAACTATAATCTCTCCTCCAATCTACAGGCAAACACACTACCTTTTTCAATTTTATCTTCTTATCTACATACACTCTTACATTAGACCAAGTATTCTTTTTTTGTTACTGATGGCAGTATCTATTTTCATTTTGTTGTTGTCAGTATTTTAATAAAATCTAAATATAAGAAAAGGAAACTAAAATTGCTCTTTACAACCACATTTTAAATATTATTAGGGAAAAATAGATATTTTTATTTTAATCTCTTTCATACCAAGATTCATAGTCTAACCACTGATTGTCACCATTAACATCTACATCTATTCTTCCCAGCTAAGGTAAGTTCAACTGTCTGGTCAATGAAACTTCATCGAGAGCATTTTAAAGAGGAATCATAGAATATCTCAAGTTGGAAGGGACCCATAAGAATCAAGTCCAACTCCCAAGTTGTCAAAATAATACTTTAATCTGATAGGTGGCTTTCAAACAGTTAACAGATACTATATACTGTAACCTGCAACATAAATTATTGTTCAAATATATTTGCTGAAGAGGTTTTAAATCTTGAATAGAATATTTAATATTTAAATATTTAAAAATAAATTTACAGAATTCAATTAATTTTCAAATACTACACCTAATACTGTGAAGAAGTCTTCACCTAACACCACCACGTGTTTCTTGTCGCCTGTGTTAGCACATTTTTGGAATGACTGGAAAGCCACCCTCCTTTTTCTTGCGAGAGAGATTGAGTTTGACTTGCAGTACGTGGACAGTGTGGGCCACATATACAGGCTAACAGCTATAATACTTTTAAAGCTACTGTTTTAGGGCAATTAATACATTAATAGAAGAGAACTTCCATCCTTCAGGACACATATTGTAACACATAGAGTCATTTCCCTCCACCTGTCTAGACTGGACTTGGATGTGATTTTCATAACAGCATTTACGCATACCGTCTTCATCTGTCTGGATAATGGTCTCCTCACTCTCTTTCCTCCCTTCTGGGTTGGTTAAGATCATTTTGAGGCTGACATTCGTGTAGGGAGGCAGATGATCTACAACGTGCTGGGGTGCTTTGGGGTCCATGTCCAAGCAGTCCGCCTTGCTCTCATTGTGTCCGCAGA
The DNA here is from genome assembly GCF_031877795.1 of Strix aluco. Classification (NCBI taxonomy): domain Eukaryota; kingdom Metazoa; phylum Chordata; class Aves; order Strigiformes; family Strigidae; genus Strix; species Strix aluco. The sequence continues at coordinate 72,082,413 of NC_133933.1, read as the reverse complement.
AGTAGTGGTAGCATATAGTGACATTGAAAGTGTGGCAACGAGTGATGTTGTAACCCAGAGATTCCCAATCCACAGCGATGTGTCTGGCCTGGATCTCAGCAATCTTCAACGTTTTTGGTGTTCTCATAGGTTCTAGAAAATAGAATATAATAAAGAAAAACATCATTAATGGTTTTCATCCTTGCACTGAACTGTAACTGGTAGATGATGTCTCCAGAAATGTGAAAGCAAAGGAGATACTCCACAAACACAAACTTATTACTGGAAGAAGTATCATCCTTTGTACAAGTCCCCTGAAGGGAAAAAACCTGACAGTCCCTGTTTTTTTACTTCACTCTTTTCTGGCCTCTCTTTGCAGGTTTCAATCAGTGATTAAGACTTAGCAACAGTGAGAAAAAGATCTGTTAATTAACAGTGAAGCTATTCAAAGCAGTTGAGAATACAGGCAGCAGATGCAAGAAGAGTGACCAAAAGGCCATCAGCTGTCACTGCTGGCTTCCCTTCTTCATTTCCTCCTTAACTCTCTTTTTTTACCTGTGTAAATTAGATAATACATCATAGTGGTAAAGAGTCAACATTCACTACACTATGATTTATCATGCCACCAAGCAATGTTGTATGCTAATTACACTAATTACCTTACTAAACCAGCAGTTACAGAAATGATGCAGATATTAATTAATGTTTACTATTTTAGTAATGAAGCTATTCATTCAAGCAAAAACCCTCAGAAATATTACCAAAAATGCTCTTGGATATTCCCATTGTATCCCACCTCTTTCAGATCCCCAAACCTTTGCCTGGACATTGCTCTGAGCTGGTAATCTCTGACCTGCTACCTAAGATCAGCCACTCTCCACACATGCATTTTCACCAGCAGAGTACATGATGCTCCCCAAGCTGCCATCAATCTTTCATTGTCTCTCTAGTGCATTCGTTCCTCATGCAAGACTAACTTTTATCGTTGAACTTAATTAAAATGATTACACAATGAAAATCATGACCATGACTATATATACTAGAGTTTCACTGCAAGTATACCAAGGGGATCTTTATACCCTGCTAATACATCCTTCTTCATCAGAGAAAATAAAACCCTGCTGTAGGTACAGCTTCAGCCTCATGTCCTTGCTGGTGTAAGGTCAAAACGGGCAAGATCATTCAAGGAAGTGAAATATAGGATTTCTCTTTCTGGGCATAACAGCTCTTTGTAACTTGCATTTATGAAATAAGAGTCCCAACCAGGCTAAAAACCAGCCAAAAGCACAGATGGTATATTGAAATAAGGAAATGTGAATCGGTGTAATCTATTCAGCATGCAGTTTGCCAGACAAACTGCAAACATTTAGTTTCAAACATCAAAACAACAAAATTCTAAATATAACATAAAGGTATTCCTAGTAATATATGAGTGTTAAGGATTAAAAAATGTGCCTATTTGTTTCCATGATCTATCCTTCCCTTTCTGGATTTTGAACAAGTATGTTCCCTTTGCCTTTAACTACCTATTTATCATATATAAGGCGAAAAATACAAATGACTAAGTAGACTTCCTGGGCAGTAGCTTTCTGAATATATTGTATACTGTGACAATAGAGATCTGAAGCTGAAAGATAGCATTGAAAAGGTCCTTGAGAGATAAGAGACTTGAAAAGAAGGGAGAAAAAAAGGGTTTTATAGAGTAAACAGTGGCTGGTGCTTTAGCAAGTACAGTCGGGTGTGAGGCAGTCATTAAAAAAAAAAAAAGTAGCAACACAGTAGATGTACTGAAGGAGCTGGTAAGAGTCTTCAAAGAATCAGTATTTCCTTGGCTACTGCAAGCACTTAGAAAAAAAACGAACACAGGCAGGTGTCACAGGGGAAGAGAACTGCTAAAAGACAAACAAGATTTATATTATCAGCTTTTTTCTCATATGAATGACAATGAAAAACCTAGTTTTGCACACTAGATTTAGAGTTTGAGGCCTAAAAGAGTAAACATATCCTTCATCAAGGAAGTTTTGTATTACAGGCTTGTTTTTCCTTCTAAAATGGAATGATCCTTCTCATTTTAATAATTTCCTCTTTATTCTACTAAATCCAGGTTGTGCCTTCAACCACCCACACCAGAGATGGAATTCAAACCTGAATTTAAAATTTATTGGAGCCTCTAAAATAAACACAACATAATACACGTCATCTGGCCATGAAGGTTGAAACTATTAATGTTTGAAGCTGACTAACCAGTAGCAGATAATGCACTCCATTCTCATCTTGCACCTTTCAAGAGAAGACTTAAACTGCATTCACAGATGCTGTACAGCACTTTCAGATGAGAAGAAAAAAATTAAACGCTTTGTTAATCTTAAAGAAAAATTATTTTACAATTCTATGCAAATTTTACAAATGTGTCACAGTATCAGAGGAGAATCTGAAAAGCATCCTTTATTCACCTGTCAAAAGGAGAGAATGAAAGACAGAGTGTGATCTTGCTTTCTCACAACTATTCCCTTCTTTGGCAGAAATTAAACAACTTCTGCAATATTGAGATGGTAATTAAAGTCTACAGAGTCTCTCAACAGCTTTGGTAAAGTCTGCCAACTGTCCCATTGCTCCTAAAATGATGCTTTAAAACCAGAATTTTACTCTCATTTCTGGGCAACACTCGTCTCAGGGATCTCTAGAGGCAAAGACCAATTGTTTTAAACTACCACAGCACAAAGCCTCCATCTGTAACACCTCAATAAAAACCAATCTTCAAATAATTATTTTTCTCAGATAAAACACTACTGAATTTTTGAGTAGGCTTCCTAAAAATCTCGGTATCTCATTAAGAATAACTTTTTTCTCAGTGTGGGGCAAACAGAAGTGCTCATCTGCCATTTTTCCCTTTCCCCATCACACTTTAGAGTTTGCATTTTACCAAAACATTTCCTTAATCCTACCAGGATTTAATTTCAATTGATGTATTCTCTTCTGATCTCTGGAAACTTTTTCAGTTCTACTAACCCTAGTAAATCAATTTACACCTTGTCTTCCCAGTTGTTGTTTTCTCACCTTTCTTCTTTCAGTCACATCTAGAACATACAAAATACATGGACATCCAAACCCATGACTTCTAACTTCTTTGCTGAATTACTCATGTCAAACTGGCATCCTATGTAAAAGCGGGAAGAAATAACACTCTCTCCAAATCTCTGTTCATTTCTTAACCTATCAGCTGGAGTTTCAATAATAATGGCAGGAAGCACTTAATATTCTCCAAACATTAATCTACCAATTACCCCTGTGAGACAAGTAGGTGGTGTTAATTCTTTTCTTTGAGGACAAAGACACATAAAATGGTTAATAGCTTGTTCAAAGCTACAAGGTGATTTACTACCAGGGTCATAAAAAAACTGAATGGTACCCAGCTTCCAGGTCACCCATGCCCTGGCCACCAGACAGCACCAGCAAGCAACAGCAATTCAGACAGCTCATTTACAGTTTAGTTGTCAGTGCTTCCACAGAAATGCTAACTCTACTCCACAACTCTAGTTCTTTTTTAGAAGGGTTTTTGCAGATTTTCTTAGAACAAGCTTGAAAAAGCGTAACAGTGCTCAGACGCTAAGTGAATATCTGAGCATAAGGACAAGTTATTTGTAAAACAAGTTTGGTTTATTCCTTTTGAAAGATTTCTTGATTGAGAACTTGGAATTTGAGTGAAACAGCATATTTTTTGCATTACATCTTGTATTTAAAATTAAAATTTTGGGTAGGGGGCATTCATGATTTATTTTTTCAAGCCTTTTTCTCCAGAAGAAAATATATTTAAGACTGGAGGAAGTTCCTTGTGGTGATAACACAAAGTTCTCAGGGCTTTTGCTGTTGCTGGAAATTCAATATCCTGTCACTGTATCAAGCCCTAAAACATGAACATCCTGACTGGCAGAGTCACGTCTTCCAACAGAAATATGGCAACAATGCATATGGTGGTGGTGGTGGTAACCCTGACCTTTAGATCCTCTCAAGCCCCTCTGCTAATGGCAGGCTCCCTTCTGCCAGATCCTTCCTGCCCATGGGCTGCTGCTACGACCTCCACCCCATTCCCACCTCTGCTTACAGCCAGCTTCTCTCTCTGTCCTTTGATCTCAATGCTTGGCAATACCCAGCTCTTCTATCTTCCTCCTCCTCACCCTCCCTTTATCTCTTGGCAAACAAATACTACCAAGTGCTCACTGACTCAGATCCACCATCGGAGCTGACTGTTTTTACTCTCACTGAGCCAATTAAAACCAGAGGCTTGGGAGAATATCAGAAGAACAGAAAAACCAGAATAATAAGAGATCTCTACACTTATGCAGATTACTAAATACTCATTCCTTATCCAGAAAATGCATTAAGCAAAATAATTTCATGCATGTGGCATTCACAACAATTTATGGATCAAGAAGATTTAACCCAACTTTATGGGATAAAGAACAGCTTTAGTAATTCTCCAAAGGTTAATAATCCAGGGATAGATGGCAAAAGAGACAGAACCTGTTGACCCCATACCAACTGCCAACTGCAGGATGATTTAATAAGATGCTCCAGATAACAGATAAATGAAATTCAATTTCTTTAGTGCTTGATAAGCAACACGTGATATGACAGGTCAATATTGCAGCCTCTTGGTAGAGATGATCTTCACTTACACAGAGATGGCAGCGAAAACAAAACCCTTCACAGCTGCAGAAGCAAGAAGGCGAGAGCATGCATTTCCTCAGAACCTATTCTTAATGATAATACGTATTACCCTGCTGTCAGAGACAAACAGATGTCCCGAAGTTGTGACAAAAATCCCATAAAACGAGGCTAGTAAAGCATGACAAGTCCTTTGCTTTTGCTGCCTTTCCTCAGAAATCCTAAAATATTGATTGCAAGACACAGCTTCATTTCCGTTTACCTGGCAGAGGAAGGGGGGATTAGATCTTCTGACCAGCAGACAGAACACAAATTTGTTCGCATGAAAGGGAAAACAATCAGACAAATTTTAAAGCACAAACATTTCAGATAAAGATGGTGCTTCTCAAACACCACCGTATACTGTCTATATACTGTGTATACAATTCTTTAACTGGGATTGGCTTTCGGATCCCTCCTCCCTGCCTTGAACTCCTTCTGGTATAGCATTACACTGAGGGGCTGACTTCAAATTTCTGCTTTAACCACACTGACTGAAATTCATACCAAGTTTAAGAGTGACCCAGGTCACCTTCACTGGTGACACAGGAGGCGAAAACTAACTGGACGTGGAGGGTGAGATAACACATAAATTTGCATAAGGTTTGAGGGAACTGCAGAAAGATGTGGGGCTTATATTAAATAAAAACTCTGACATACAAAAGCAAACACATGACAATTATTAAAGGAGTAAATCTGGTTTAAGATGGTAACCCTGTAATTTAAAACACAGTGCTTCTCACTTTAATTATTTTGCCCTTCTATTTTAAAACAAATATGACATAGAAAAATAAAAGTCCTCATTTTTCTGCTAATATTCTCAGTCTGAACAGCCACTGGAATTCCCCAGACTTTTCTTCTACGAGAACATGAGCCTCTCTGTCCTGTGGCTTCTCCTGACCTTTCCTGGATAGATCTCTCCTTGGCATGTGGGAAATAAAAAAGGATTATTCTAAGATGTCATTGTGGCTCCTGTTGCTTCCTCGGTTCATGCAAGGTCCTACAAAAACAAAATGTTCCCAAAACTAAAAAAAAAAAAAGTTACAGTGCTGCTGCTGCAAAGAATTCTTCTAAAAGACTCCTGATAAGAGCATGGAAGAATGGTATGAGTGAAAAACACCAGCAGAAGTACAACCTAAACCAGAACAGCTGTCAAATGTGTCAAAAGTAAGGAAACAATAAACACAGGTTCTTCACATGCTCATTTCAGTTGCGTTACTCTCAATTATTACTTTTGTTATTAGTGAACAATGAATCACATCGAAAGGCTTTATGTAGATACTAAGTTCCCTCACATCATGAACTTGGTTAAGATAGCTGTATATAGAAGTGTATCACTCATCGAAAAGGACAGAACTAGAGTTTTACATTTCAACAGACAACCGAAGTCTGAGCAAGAACTATGTACAGTGACTGTGATCACTTCTGCACTTGTGTGTGTGATCTGCGACCTGTCAAAGGAGAATCCTATAACTACATTATGAACAAAGCTAACAAAAGTCCCTAGGTAAGGTCAGCTGTCCTAGAATATATCCATGATGAAACCCCTGTGTTTCAAGGATTATTAATCTACAAATCCAAAAGAATTTGGTTTCAACTAACTCCCAATAACTCCATTATTTAACATTATGATTACAATTCAGGAAGACGCAATTTAGTCAGGCATCCCAAGAATGCCATGCATTTCAGTCTGACTTCCTTGAACCAGTCTATCTTTATGACAGAATAATTCTTATAAATTCTATTGAAGTTTATGGTCTGTAACTCTGGCAGATTTTTGACCATTTCTACGTAGAGTTAAATGCCAACTTAGAGTTAAAGGCAAAAATCAATTAAGAGTGCTGGCCTCAATCCTTTAACAACTACTTAATGATAGTTCATGAACTACTTATCTTCAGTCAGGGACTCTTTCTTATCTACTTATGTGTATTCCAAGCCAAAACATCATATTACCAGCTGGATCAATATAGACTTTTCATATGTTATTGGAATAAATTATTATTCCAGATATTCCAGTGTTGGAGTATCAGCATTTCTTCTTGCTCAGAACATTAAAAAACCAGAACACTTGTCATGTACGTAAATACAGGTTGGAAAGTTTAACTGAGGTACTCAGGAGTTGGGTTTTTGGTTTTTTTTCTGATCTTGTTCCATGTCAGCAGTTTAAAGGCCTGACTTCAGGCAGCCAAATTTGAAACCTCAGGTCTTCAATCTTTTTAAACTTAGAAGCATCCAGAAATAGTGAACATCAAAGAAAGAGAAATCTAATGAAGCTGACAGAAGTCGTACAATTTGAAAGCATTTCAGCAGTCTGACAGAAAATGAGAAATTAACAGGTACATATTCCCACAATAATAATTGAAGGAATTACTGGGCATCTCCTTTCTCAGATGTGTATACAGAATACACATACAGAATACAAAACAAATAGGGATGCAAACACAAAAAATACTATGTCCACCTATTCATCATGTGAAATATGAACGCAGAATAAAAGAAAAAATGGCATTTATACGGTACTAGCACTACAGATTTATTTTGTTGCAAATGAAGGTTATAATGCAACTGCATGAAAATCTATGATATTTTTTCTCTTTGCACTTCATCTAGCAACTGACTTATTAAGCCAATTTACAAATTTCTTATTGACCATATACCTCAGGGAGCTGAAGAAAACATCTGAATCATTACTTAAATAATCAGCTGTACTATGCTAGTTTCAGTAGCAATGAGGAGATATTCAATATATTTTAGGACAGATCTTTTTGAATGCAAAATATAGCTGTCCCTGCTTCAGAGGTACAGTAAAGAGATGGATATAACTGCACTACTGACACTTATTTGCCCATTTCCTCTTGATAGTATGTTTATTCTACTGCCTCCATGCATGATTAACAGTTTGTGCATCCTTAGTATGTAATCAATAGCTGTGAAGTCTTGTATTAGCTTTAGAGATTAGACATCCCCTGATAATAAATTCCATTGATTTCTCCAGTTTGGTTTAGATCCAGAAATCCACTGTTTTTTCTTTTTTTTTTTTCTTTTTCTCTAGTTTAAATTTAGAGGAGATATATAGTTTAGGAGGAGAGAGGAAAAGCTGGCATAACCTCTTTAAGCTCATTCCTCCAGATGGACAAAACCTATTTGGAGGTATGAAACATGAAGAATCAGCATGTCAACAAGCATCAGACTGCAGGAGTAAACACAGGGAAAGCCTGACATTATAAAATTCCTAGGAAACCTGTCCAGGACTGCAATGGTGAAGTTTAATTGTGTAAAGTCAATTACAAAATTAATAGCGATGGGGAAAAAAATGAACTTTGACTTAAATATAAGTGACATGGATATATTAAATCAGAATGGAAGACTCATAATCTAAAAAAATAAAAATTATAAAGAATATATTAAATAGAATATATAATACATGTTTACACACACATGTATACACTTTTTACCCATCTTAACAGTGAACCTAACCATTCAACATTATGAAGAAAGCATTTACATTTATTTGAATATAAATCACCAGTTTGCTTAGATAATACATTTTTCATTTCTCCCCAATGCACATTCATAAACATCTTTTTATGGTGTTGTTTACAAACAATATATTTGGGAGCTTAGGATGTTATGAGTATTATGCAAAATGCCTAAGTTGGAGTAGTGTGAATAAGCAGAACAAGAGTTTTCTATGGATATCATTAAAGCTTCAGTTCCTTTCTCCTGTGTATAAAAATTCAGTCCTCCTAAGCTAGGCAGCATAAATATCACCATACATAATGAAATGATCAAATGTGGGACACAGTCTATAATAAATAAATAGTAAGCACAGAAGAGAGACTCAAGACTGTGAATAAAGCTAGTGCCACATTCACCTCTGATGATTAAGAATTGAAAATTGCAAGCAGTAATCATAATACTCACTTAAAACTTTTATATACACGTGTGTGTCTACACACATGTACACACAGATACTCGCACACTTATGTGCATACACAGCCATTTCACCACAGGCAGATAAAACACCCATCAAAATACATCCTCTCTCTCTGTACACCTACTGAAACGTTCTCAATTCAATTTGCCCCTGTTCCCATTTCACCCTGTCTGGTTCCTGTAGCCCCCTGGGTCCTGGTTGAAACGACCCACTCCCCAGCCCACTCCCTGAAACCAGCAAAGCCTGGAATTTCTATCTGGGTCACAGCCCATGAACTTGCCCTTCCAATGCTGGGTCACAGCCCATGAACTTGCCCTTCCAATGCTGGGTCACAGTCCATGAACTTGCCCTTACAATGCTGTGTTTGTATGGTAAAACTGAGTAATAACTGTATGCTGTACTTTGGTCTGGCTCTGCCCCTTTCACAATATCTTAGACTTTCGGAGGGCAAACTTTGACCTGTTCAAAAGACTGATTAACAAAATCCCTTGGGAGGCTGCCTTGAAGGATATGGGAGTCCAGGAAGGCTGGACATACTTCAAGAGAGAAGTCTTAAAGGCACAGGAGCAGGCTGTTCCCGTGTGCCGAAAAACAAGCAGGCGGTGAAGGAGACCGGCCTGGCTAAACAGGGATCTTTGGCTGGATCTCAAGAACAAAAGGAGAATCTATGACCTTTGGAAGAGGGGGCAGGTCTCTCATGAAGACTATAAAGATGTAGTGAAGTTATGCAGGGAGAACATTAGGAGAGCCAAAGCACAGCTAGAGCTCAACTTGGCTACAGCTGTTAAGGATAATAAAAAATGTTTCTATAAATTCATTAACAGCAAAAGGAGGATTAGGGAAAATCTCCCTCCTTTACTGGATGCAGAGGGAAACATGGTAACTAAGGATGAGGAAAAGGCTGAGGTGCTCAATGCCTACTTTGCCTCAGTCTTTAGCAGTGGAACTGGCTGTTCCCTGGACACCCAGCCTCATGAGCTGGGAGATGGGGAGGGGAAGCAGAATGAGGTCAGCACAGCTGAAGAGGAGGTGGTCAGAGACCTGCTACGCCACTTGGATGCACACAAGTCTGTGGGACCAGATGGGTTACACCCAAGGGTGCTGAAAGAGTTGGCAGATGTGCTCGCCAAGCTGCTTTCCATGATTTAACTGAAATCAACTGGGGAGGTCCCATTGGACTGGAGGGTGGCAAATGTGACACCCATCTACAAGAAAGGCAGAAAGGACAATCCAGGAAACTATAGACCTGTCAGTCTGACCTCGGTGCCAGGGAAGGTCATGGAGCAGGTCATCTTGAGTGCCATTAAAAGTCATATAATGGACAACCAGGGGATCAGGTCTAGTCAGCATGGGTTTATGAAAGGTAGGTCCTGCCTGACAAACATGATCTCCTTCTCTGACAAGATGACCCGACTATTGGACGAGGGAAAAGCTGTCAATATTATCTACCTGGATTTTTGAAAAGCATTCGACACAGTTCCCCATAGGATTCTCATAGAAAAACTGGCTGCTCATGGCCTGGATGAGTGAACAGTCTGCTGGGTCAAGCACTGGCTGGATGGACGGTCCCATAGAGTGGTGGTCAATGGAGCTAAGTCCGGCTGGCAGCCAGTCACAAATGGTGTTCTTCAGGGCTCGGGGTTGGGACCATTTCTGTTCAACATCTTTATTGATGATCTTGGTAAGGACATAGAGTGTATCATCAGTAAATTTGCAGATGACACCAAGTTAAGCGGGAGTGTCGATCTGCATGAGGATAGGGAGGCACTACAGAGAGACTTGGATAGATTGGATCGGTGGGCCAACGTTAATGGGATGAGCTTCAACAAGGTCAAGTGCCAGGTCCTGCACTTGGGTCACAACAACCCCATGCATCACTAGAGGCTTGGGGAGGTGTGGCTGGAGAGCTGTGTGGAAGAGAAGGATCTGGGGGTTCTAATTCACAAGCAGCTGAACATGAGCCGGCAGTGTGCCCAGATGGCCAAGAAAGCCAACGGCATCCTGGCTTGTATTAGAAATAGTGTGACCAGCAGAAGTAGGGAGGTGATAGTCCCCCTGTACTCTGCACTGATGAGGCCACACCTGGAGTATTGTGTCCAGTTTGGGGCACCTCAATACGAGAGAGATATCGAGGTGCTGGAGCGAGTGCAGAGGAGGGCAACAAAGCTGGTGAAGGGCCTGGGGAACAAATCCTATAGGAGAGATTGAGGGACCTGGGACTGTTTAGTTTGAGGAAGAGAAGGCTGAGGGGAGACCTCATCACTCCCTACACCTACCTGAAAGGACATTGTAGAGAGGTTGGCGCTGGTCTCTTCTCACAGGTGATTAGTGACAGAACAAGGGGGAACGGCTTTAAACTCCAACAGGGGAGGTTTAGACTGGACATTAGGAAAAAATTTTTCACAGAAAGAGTGGTCAGACAGTGGAATTGGCTGCCCAGGGAGGTGGTGGAGTCACCATCCCTGGATGTGTTTAAGGGTTGTTTAGATGAGATGTTGGGGGATATGGTGTAGGGAAGAACTTTGTAGAGTAGGGCTGATGGTTGGACTCGATGATCCAAAAGGTCTTTTCCAACCTGAATGATTCTATGATTCTATATCAATATATACCAATATATATGTCATACTGTGTATATATCATATAGTGATACATATGTGTCATAGAACTACTATGATAAACCTTGGTTGAAACAAAAATTCATTAAGTGACTTAAACCCACTATATAATTAACTCACAATATAACACATCTGTTGTTTGTCTCTTGTCCTGCTAATGAAACAATTCTGGTATTTATCTTTTGTTTTACTCCAAATGTTCAAACCTGGGGCTTCTATTGTACAGAAAAATTTTGCTTAACCACTTGGAAATTCATTTAGTAAACTGGCTTTGTTTTCTTCATCGCTTCATATAAGGTGAAGAACTTTAAGTTGAAAATACAGGAAAGCTTGTTTTCTTCAAAAATGCAGTCAAAAATAACACAGGCGGGCAAAAAACAATTCACCCGACATTAAAATCTTATGCAAAATCAGAAACCATTTTCAAAGGTACTTAGAACTCTAAAAAATGCTGGTAAGGTGGCAAGAAGGCAAATTCGGTTTTAAGTTAGATTATCTGATTACTGTGAATTTTTACCACCTTTGAATTTCGATGAAACTTTGTTACTTAAGTCACTCAGTCACCTGCAAAAACCTGGCTAATACAGCTACAAAATTTCTCAATCCATTTTTCAATGACCAATGCCATGTAACTATGAAAATGTAATACCTGTCCCTGTGTAAGGAATCCTTTCTCCTTATGCCTCCAGCACACCTTAAGCTGCTATTTCTTTACAAATATTTTAAACAACAAAAAATTTTCTGTGCATTTTAAGCAACTCAATTTTTGTTGAATGTCCCTTGATGTAACTATGAGGAAAAAAAATGTATTATTGAGTAAACAGGCAAAGCACTGTTTACGATTAGCTAATGGAACAGTTGTGAAATATTCATTAGAAAATACAGTCCAAAGTTGTTAATTTTCAGACGAATTGGGTTTTTTCTTCTTTTTTTGTCTTTTTTTTTTTCTGAAGAGTTCTTTACAATATTTGTTTTCAGAAAGGAAAATGACGATGAGGAATATTTGCTTTTTATGTTGACTAGTGCTGTCTGGGCAGAATTTACATGGTATCAGTTCTCTTTCCTACCACCATCTGGCTACGAAGGTTTGCAAGGCCACTTTGGGAACTGGGACCTAATCCTGCAAACCTTTTGTTCCTGGAGCTGACTTTGCTTGAAAGAAGCAGAGCTCTGTAGAAGTGAGCTCACAAGCACCATGAAACAGGGTCCTCGTGACAAAGAATACAAAAGTAAAAATGCCTTGCTTGCAAATGGAGGCACTGGCAAGGTGGGGAAATGCTTTCTAAAATAGGCCATGAAATCTAAATAATATATTTCTAAAAATTTAGCTGCATAAAACACTCTAAAGAAATTACCCTGCTGCTTTACTTGGAGCCAGCCAGTGTTCCGCAAAGCTATTGTTTCCTGTCTAATCAGAAATTTGGAAAACAAAAAATAACTCACCTTACAATAAAACAAGGTAATTTGTTTTAGAAACAATTTTCTCTTTGCAAACTTCCTCTAAACACTTCTGGTTTATTCCATGGTCCCAGGACACAAAAATGCTCCCAAAAAATGATCCCAGAGTATTTTCAGTTGACAGTAAAGCAGGATGAGTGGTAGCAGAAAAAGGTGGCAAACCCAGCAGCTTACAGGAAGCAGCAAAAGAAAAAATAATTTTAGATGCTGTTGATAGCAACTTACTCTCCTTTTAAAATGAGGTGTTTTTTCTAAAACATGCTTAATTAATGAGCAATTGATCTTGCTTTATACGGAACAGATGGTGTAAAACCAACAAACCTAGTTTTCATTCACATGCAAATGTAAAGGATTAGGTCTTCACTTACAGGAGTCACCACTCTTTACTATGTGTTTCCTTATTCTAGATACCCATCTAGAGATTTATCTAGTTCAAGCTGTCAGTCATATTCAGTAATTTTACCACGTTCTGACTTTCAAAAAGATATGGTACTAGCACAGTTGTCTTGGCTTCACTGTTACTGCGAAGCAACTGCCGACGTGCTACTCCGACCAGCACTACTGTAACAGTCACCCAAGAGAGTGTCAATCATGCCTGCTGAGTAAGTGGAGCATTAAATTATTTTTTTATGCCTATGTTGTACATGCTGAATCACTGTCATCATACAATCACAGCAGAATACAAAAAGGAAAGACGGCCAATTAGTCAAGGCCACACAGGCGAAAGCAGTATTAATTTAAAGTGCAGGCTAATTGCTGGACACCAGCATTATGTCACTTAAATCAGATTTATTGCTAAGCATAATAAATACTTAAGAATAAAAAGAACAACAATCCCTTCCTCCCAAATTATTACTGACAGGCTTTAAAATTCTCCTGACTGTCTGCTAGGCAATTGTAGACCTAGCTTCTCTCTTCTGTAATTCTTGGTGTTGGTTTTTTTTTTTTTTACACCTCATCTAACTGTTAACCTTTTGCAGACTGGCATAATAAGCACACGTGCAATCTACTACCATCCCCTCTTGTCACTACAATCAACCTATTAGCTTACAAACTTCATCAATAACCATGATAATTTGAAGGAATAGGAATATGCTGTAGACTGACTAGAAATATAAAATTCCTCAGAGTTGGTTTGAAGACTGTTATGACTGGTAATGAAATTATTTTTTTACTTACATTCCAAATACACCTGATTCTTGACATCTTTTGCATTCCCTTTTGTGGTCATTCTATTAATATTCATACCAGCTAGTGATGCCAACCTCAATTTCCCAATGTCCATGTTCTTCATAACCATTTTCTCCCTTTTTCCTTGATTTGAACCTCAAAGGTATAGCAGCTCTTGCCTTCCCTAGGCAAAATTACAGCATTATTATTAATTTGAGCTGTAACAAGTGTAACAAGGACATGTGCTAACAGTAAAAAAAAAAAATGAACCACCAAAAAACCAAGCACATGTTTGCCTTTCCCAGCAGCCCTTTACTTGTTGCTTTTGACTTGGATATCTGGAAGACAGCTTGAATCATGGCATCATAGAACAATTCAGCTTGAAAGGGACCTCTGGAGGTCATATAACCCAACCTGCCGCTCAAAGCAATTATATCAGGTTGCTCAGGAACTTGTCCAGGCTATTTCCGAGTATCTCCAAGGAGGGAGATTCTACATCGTCTCAGGACAGGAGGCATGGAAGATATATAGGAGATATAAATACAACTTCAAAGCTTGAGCTCTTTTCTAACAAGACAGAAGAGCAGAGAATTCTACAATTCCCTAAAAAAACTCAGATTTTTTTTATTCTTGATTCACAGCATCTAGCACTGACCTCTGTTAGATGGCAAGACTGTAAGCACTTCACTTAAATTTCACCTTGCTTCACCTTGTTTGACATACAACTTTGCAGTTTGCAGAATATCAGAAGCATTGCTTCCTATAAAAATATTATTTTTAATTACAGCATTTAAGTTAAATGTGCAAAAAAAAAAAAAAAGTTGAATGGAAATATTCAGCTCTCCTCATTGCAAGCCACCTTATGCTAGAGAACAGAACAAAGCAATCTACTCTACTACACTGTGCATATTTTCCACCATTATTTAGAGATGTTTGGCAAGGGACACCTGTCTAAACCAAATGAGTTAGGGTTGTCCTGTTTAATAACCCTTAGGTTACTATACATATTTACTAGAAATTTGTTGCTGGGTGTTTTGTTTAGAGGGATTGGGTTGGGTTTTACTTCTACTGGACATTATAATAGAACCCAAGAACAGAACTCAATCATCACAAGTGTGCAGTGATGCATCTAAGTACATTGCCTTTGCTTCTTAATGAAATTAAAAGAAAGACAGAAAAGGCAAACAATTGAAATCTGAATGTACTGAGCATGGAAGCTGATGTTTTGACATCTAGACAAAATCATGCATATCAAAGTCTTATAAGAAACTGCCTAATATCCTTATACTTTTCTGATCTGTATTGCCATTGTAATCACCAGTATAATTAATGAAATTTATGCTTTCAGTCTCTATTCTAACTGCTATAGCACCATGTTAGTGCAGTGCTCTTTTCAGCATTACAACAAAATGAGTAATCTGTATAAACTCGTTTTGATCAAAGGCTTTATACAGCAATTGAAGAGGCTGATAGAATATATGATTTTCACAGCTAAGCATTTAAATCAAGCCAGTTACTGAAAGGGTGAACTACTTTATTTAATAATGAGGTCTATCATCAGGTATTTCTACCAAGGCTGCAGGACTGGCTTATCTAAGACACATAGTCTGCAGGAAAGCAGTCATATACTCTGAAAAAAGAGAGCACAGGTTGTATATCAAGCATAACTCCTGAATGATTTCAGGGAAAAAATCACCACAGCTAAACAAATTTCTAAGCAAATAATGTAATCCACACTCTACTTGCAGTTTGGCTCCTGAGGAACGTGTCCCTCAAGAAACATGTCCAGAAAGCGTTCATCCCAAAGGGACAACAAACTGCCTGTCTTCTTTTGGACATAAATGTTACTGCCTAATTAAAGCAGGGCATACAAAATGAAGTTTCCTTCATTTGCTGAGGAGTTTGGTGGGGTTTTTTTAAGCTACTCTCCATTTAAATTCAGATTATTTTTCTAGACACAAAAGTCCTCAAAGAAATTTATTTGAAATGTCTGGTTGGCTTCTTTGTTGTTGCTGGCTCTGAACCCTCATTCCTGCCTAGCTTGATCAGGCCATAACTGAGTAGCATGATAGGAAAACTGCTATGTATCTTAGAAGGGATCCAAAATACTCCAAGTTAGTTTTAATTATTTTTATCATGATTAATAGATCCCACATCAATTCAAATTTACCTAAATATAGAATATCAGAAGAGGAAGTTATCCACAGACTCGTAAGAAACTAATTTAAATTAAATAACCAGAAATTAAACAGCTTTGTCTTTACAGAACTGGTTGGAAACAGAATTTTTCACAGCCTGCTGTTTGCACAGCAATTTAAAAGCTCAATTATAACAACTGGCATTTGGCATTTGAGAAGGACATGCAATAAATCCAAAAGATAACAGATTCTATCGACAAAAAAAGAATACTGACTCATTGCAAAGGTAAATGAAGTTGTAAAATTTGTGCTAACCTCATCTCCATTTAAGTACGAAAATCCAACAACTTTCATTTCCTTAACATTCTTTGAAAAAAGACAAGAGGATGAGAAATCATTTTAATGATACTGTTACGAAGTAAAAACAAATGACAGAGCTGTAGCTACGATTACAAGTATAACTATGCTTTGGTGTTGCACAATCTGATTATATCCTAGTGTTACGTGGCTTGTACTACTGCCTGAGTTCAATTTCCTTTAGATAATGTATTTGGATTCCATAATATGCCTCTTCGGTGAAACCAATAACTGAATCCAGTGGTAATTCCTCAGGGAGTTATAATTTATGGCAATTGTCTGTTCCTACCACTTTTCTCAGTAATTTGTTCCAATGATTAATAGCCCCACTGTTAAAGATAAATAAGTGTCCCTTAGTTCTAATTTGAATGAGTCTGACCTCAGCATGCAGCCATTTGAGGTTCTAACATTTTTCCTTCTCTAGAGGAAAGAGGCCTTTTGTACCTGGCATTATTTTCCCCCTATATGCATACATATTCACCTCCCACCTTCTCTCCGATAGACTTAAATGGTTCAGATCTTTAAGTCACCTACTGTAAGCCTACATCTTAAGCCATGACTCTCTTTGTGGCACTTTTCTCCATTCCTCCCAAATCTTCATCAGTGTGTTGAAAGCACGGACAGCAGATGTGCATGCAGTATATCAGTATTGGTCATACCCACAAAAATCACATCTTTCCTCCTAGCTATGGCCCTGTTTTTTTCATAGCACTACACAAAGAACTATTGTTGACTGCTGACCTATGTCCCCCAAAATTCTTTTCGAGTTTCTGTACTGCTTCTTCCAAATACATGCATTTGTGTGTAGATAGTATGCCATATTATCTATACTATCTCTACCTTAAACTATCAGAGGAGGGACAAAACCAGAAATCAACCCCCAAATTTAAATCTCAAAGCAAGTATGAAATTCTAACGAGTGTAACATCATAAACTTATATAGTGAGCAATCTCGTCTTTTCATATTCTCACTTCACAGGTCAAAATGCAATTTTGATTGCATTTCGCAATCAAAAGATGCAAAAGATTAAAGGCAAACACAACAGGCTAAAGTGAAGGTCAGTAAACCTTATCTGTAAACATCTTTACTAATTTACTTTGCTCATCAACCCAAAATGAGTGTATGTGTACACACATTTGTCTGAATTAAAATATGACAATTATGCCATATTATCAACTGAAGAGAAAAATAAAACAAAACCAGAAAAGAATGCCAATGCAGCAGGAAGGGGGGTCACACCGTCTCCCTATATAAGCAACACAAAAAAAGAAGTCGTGCTTGACTGCAAAAACCAATCATACCATTTTTTTCTTAAAGACTAGTGTCTCACTGAAAGTCACCGAAGCTTCCCCAAGGACAACTTGAATTAGAGTCAGAGGCCAAACATAAAGACACCTCTCTGAAACCTAATCCTCTTGCCCATTTAAAATGCTCCTGCAGCTTCTGGTCAGGAAAACACACCACTGGGATTGCACTGGCAGTTTTGTTTGTTTTTCTTCAGTGTTTTCAAAACCAAGTAACTCAAATATCTGAACAAGTATCAACACAACTAAAATAAAAGCAGATGCCACTCTCCTTTTGCCATTCTATATCGCATTTTTTCCCTTCCAAAATACTATCTTCTGGCATTATCAACATAACAGCATTTAAAAGACAAAAAGGCATTAGAAATTTAAGTGTTACTGCTGTGGGTTTATACAAAAGGGGATTCCTAGTTGCTCGCTTTTCAACCATCCTTCTGAGACAGTCCTGTTCAGGCATGGATTTAGGTATAAGAATGACCCCCATGTCTTTTCAGACTTAGGTTGAGCCTGCAAGCATAGCACATTTTTTGACACTAGTATCCCATAAGAACCATCCAAATTTGTTCATAAATTAGCTCTATAGAAAAATTTAAACAGTAAGTAATTAGAGCCGGCAAGCATTTATATGTCTTCTGGTTAAAACCAAAAAAGTCTTCATTCAGAAAACCATTTTACCAGAGTCTTTGTCCATCACAGAACAAGAACTGCTTAGGGTCTTCCTGGACATGTTTGACAGCTCACCGGGGTCTCCAGCAGACTCACACACTTGCTGTCTCTTTGCTTTCTCCTTAAACACTTCTCTTCCCCCTGCCCCACCTGGCTTCCTTAATCTCTATACTCCAGGAATGCTCCATCTTAAAGGCTCAGGTATGTTGGATTCTCCTACCCCAGCTAAAAAAATATTTCCCTGCTCTTGATTTGATCCAACAATGTCATCAGCAACTCCAAAGATAGATATAGCAATTCCAGATACTTCTGTCCCACACCAAGGCAAAAATCGAAGGTATTTTGCATTTTATTACTTGCAAACAAGATACAGAACTGAGGCACCGAGTAAACACAAAAATGTCACAAAATGTGTTTATAGTCTTCACAACAATCACAAAAGCATTTTAAAAATCAAGATTAATAGACTTCAGACTCTCTACCAGTGCCAGGACCTCTCCTACTTTCTCTTTGTTTCCCAGGCTTTGACCTGAATGGGGCATCTCTGAAGAGCTCATGTCTTTTACGTCAGATGGGATGCAACACCACCCAAAAAATTATGACTGGGGCACCAGTCTCCCATTCCCCTCTGCCCACCTCCCTTCCACATCAAAATGAGACATGCTAACAGAAAGGAAACATTTTGGGTCCAGACAGTCTTAGGCCTATGCTGCGTGAAGGAGTGGATTGCCTCCTCATCCATTTTCCTTTAGTCTTGCAATTGAATAGTATAAATCAATAAACAAGCTGTTAAATTGATTTTTTTTTTTTTTTTTTTGCCAAGACATTAGATGCTGAATTAACTAAGCCTTAAATAAAACTGAATTCCAGCAGAGGAAATTTCATAGTCCAAACTGAATTGACACAATCAAAAAATTCTCCAAGTTTTCACCTTCTTCTACTTTATACTAGGAGCTGAAGTCCAGGAAAATCAAGACAAAATCTCTAATAATGGCACACTACAAACTTTCCAAACACCTCAAGGAAATCCTATGAGTTATGGTATGGCTAATTCATAACACAGTAGATATATACTTTAAATTATTCTTTGTACTTTATGTTCCCCCCACCTTTGAACGTCATTCGTTGATATACTGATAAACAACTAACCTTTAAAAAACATCTTTTATAATTCCTTTGTAGATAATCAGTAGATAATCAGTATATTGAACATTTATTATCATATTTTAGAATCAACTTCTTGTCATATGAAGGTGAGGTATGCATTTTCATCTGTATCTTTCAGCTATTTAACAGATGTGTCTCAAGTCACAGTTATCAAATGTCCTGGAAAGCCTCCTCTGACACACTTCTCTATTTGTCACTGGCAACATCAACACCCATTTTTGTGTACAAATATTGCTCAGTTAGCTTCCTTCGCAGGTGTGCTATACACAAGGTAACTCAGTAAATATAAGGAAAATATCAGAATTATTTCTTTTCTCCTGCCCAAACACACAGAATGAATAATACTTTGTAAAAATAATTTTTTGATAAGAAAAATCTAAAGATTTTTTCACAAATTCAAGCAGGTTAGAAGTTTTACAATAGCAACAATGCACAGCATAGACATAGCAATCCATATTAAATAATCGTTATAGAAAATTAATTAATTTCCTGTAATAGTGCCAGAATTAATAAATCACTGTTAAAGCCCTGATTCTATATTTCTAAAAGTGGTTATGTTTTCTAGCCAATTCTCTCTCTGAATAAACCCAAACAAGTAAAAGGCTGAATGCTATTTTCTATTTCAAGGAATCTCTACCTAAGCTGTTTTTTAAAAAGATAATTACTGGAATTATAAGAGTGGTAAAACTACAATCCATATAAGGATACCCAGTACTCAAAATTAGTAAAGTGCTTCCTAACCCTGAAAGTGGGTTCAGCAGACCAACTCAAAACAGTAGGAAACAATTGACACTTAGCACTTAATACCACAGCAATCCAAGTTGCTTAAACCAAGCTTTAATTGGTTAGTTCTACTGTGTACCCACTGCATAATGAACCAGCTGCCCTCAACAGTTTATTATCACTTATGATAATAAATGAATAAATTAAAAAAGCAATCCAAATATTTAATTTCATACTCTCTTAACAGAAAACAGAAAAAAAAAAAAAGGAGGAAAAAGTTGTATATATTTTTATTTTTTTCTGGACTTTGGAATGCACCTAGCAGATTTTGTTTTAAATTAATTTCTTCAATTTTTACTTTTATTTCATATTGCCCTACACTTTCAGGCTTTGTAGTACGTAACACACAATTCTTTCCCTTCCCTCAACCATATGGGATCAAGTCCGCAGCATTATTTTATTTTTGCATATATGACACTTCTGTAAGAAAATAGCAAACTATCAACAATCCTGTTTGCCTCTAATGCACAACTGGTAAGTTAAGCAGCATTTGTCAAAACTGTTCCAAGAAGATCTAATTCTGTATGCTCAGGACAGCCTTTCAGTTTGGAAGTATGTCACGTTATAAAACCATTTCGGTATAGAATGTCTTTTTGCTGAAATGGTACATTTCCATGCTCTTTAGTCAGAATAAAAATTGAAAAAATATTTATTTTGCAGGTTCGAAAAGAAAGAAATTAACATATAATCAGCTCACGTTCAGAGATTTCAAAACTGTCAAAAATACATAATCAGAGATGGAGGAGATGAAACATCTGCTGTAGTGATAAAGGGAGTCAAAATGATTGAGCGAGCAAGATCAACAAACCCACAAAGTGAAAAAAAATAAGCCTCTTACATTCCTTTCGCATAGCATGTTTTGCATTTGATATTTACTTCCCAGCTACTCCATGTGAACTATTATTAAATAAAAGCCTTCACATTTGATATGCCATGAAGCTGCTACAATTATTCTCTGATAATCTTGACAGCTACTGTTGACCTTGTGCCATTTGCTGGGATTTTGCATAACAAGAATAATGCATGTGACATTTTTACTACATGAAAACTTACAAAAGAGATAAACATTGTAATGATTAGGAAGGCTTCTTTATGGTCCAGGTCTTGAGATTTGAGTACCCACTGAGGCAGACACAGCTATGGCCATGCAACCCATACCGTGTCCAGCGCAGGCACCAGAGCCAATAGCTTGAGTGCCGCACACCACCCAGGCCCTCCCAGTTCTTATAAACATCGCAGCAGGCTTTTATACTGCACAAATGTATGTAACCTCTGCTACAGCATTCAGATGGCAGTGCTTACAAACATTGTTTCCCACTCTATTTCAGTTTATATTGGAGAGAAGTTCCCAGACTCGTTTCCTTCCACACCTTCTACACCATTTCTGCTCCCTCTCCCCTAACATGCATCTTTTGGCACCTTGAAGAGAACCACTGCTGTGTCCCCTGACAAACACAGCTGAAAACCACAACCAGCATCAACACAAGCAACACTGTGTATAAATGCATGACTTTCAATGTGGAAGTATTAAGTGTAAGATCTTGTAAGCTAGTGTTTAAGCTAAGTTGTTTAATAAATATCAATCTTTGATGCCAATCAGAAATAAATTAGGCTATAAACCTAATTACCTTAATCAAAATCATGCAATGCTGAAATTATAATATTGGAATAAATCTTTGGTTTTGATAGTTCTAGGTACCAAATATCAAGCAAAGTGAAAATTAAGGATCAGCTTCTGCTCTTGATTTTATAGCTCATCCCCTCCATCTGTGGAAATCGTGAAATTTTACTAACTTCCTATTTATCTGCCAATGAAAAGTATTTCATTTTCCACGGATTTAGTTCTTTTTGTTTAATGCAAATGTTAAATGTAAGGCATAAAACAAAGAACCTCCAAAAAATACAATTTATTCTTTGGCAAACTTTATTATGTAAAACTTACAGTGAATTAACACTTTTTGGTTCTATTAAAAAAAAATCAGTTACAAAATGAGCATAAACTTACAACCTACTTATTCATTTTTGCTCTTCTGGCCACAAGTCATCACAATCTGTACTAGAATCCAATCCAAATTACATGCAATTTACTCTTCTACATATGAAAAAAAAAGTAATTTTGAAAAAAATCAAAGGAGTTCTTCCTACCAGCTGTCTCTTTGTCCCTGAATCCCTGCCTATTTGGACTTTGCATCTCTCAAACGTCAAAGTGAATTTTAAACCCATTGTAATGTTCGATGGCTTTTTCCAGAAAACAGATTATGTAACACCTGCTCATCTTTTTCCCTCCACTTTTGTAGGTTTGCTATCAGACCAAGGATCTGAATTTAGCTTTCCAACATCACATGCAAAAGAAGAGCTGTTAACCTCCTTGTAAGTTCATAACCGCAAGTCACTTTGCAGAGTACTAGTGTTTGGAGACACCTCGTTTCATGATAAAGGGCAGTTAACACCTGTAAAGTAATTATATCTACCAAATGTTGCTGGCCTGAAATATGAATATGTAATTGTTCCTGCCATCTGTTAATTATACTAGTTGAATCACTTATTTAATCATATACATTTACTTGACATCTACAAACTTTTTAATAGCTTTCACAAATGCTATCCTGGCGCTCAGGCAGAACTAAGTCACTGTTTATGTGTCCCACAAGGAAACGACACAGTTATACACGAGGCCAGATTTTGCAGCGGCTCGATGAGATGAGAAGGCAGTTAGTGCTAGGCATGTCCCCAGCCTGTCCATGCTGGCCAACAGCTGCAGGGACCAACAGGGGGGTTACCAGTAGAGGCAGGGGCATCGTTTGTCAGCAACAAGAATGGCTGGACTGAAGACCCAGGGTAGAAGGAAGGAAGCTGGTGTGTTGGGATGTGCAGGGAGTAACAGTACAACCTGGCTTACTAAGGAAGCCACCCAAGTGCTCCTCAGGTTAACAAGTGCTGCTTCTGAACATCTAAAGATAAG
Organism: Strix aluco; assembly: GCF_031877795.1. Lineage (NCBI taxonomy): Eukaryota > Metazoa > Chordata > Aves > Strigiformes > Strigidae > Strix > Strix aluco. Next base: position 72,059,172 of record NC_133933.1, on the reverse strand, counting down.
GAAGCCATGCAAAACATTGAGTGGTATGCCAACAATGTGCAAACCACATCACAGCTTTGGCACTGACCTCGCTCTGTTCTCTCCAGGCCTTTGAAAGCACCTACCAGTGTTGTCCAGCTGAGGCTGCTTTAAAATACTGCAGAACTGCAGGCAAAATTAAATTTTGCTGTTCTCTGAGGGTAAGAGGAGATACAACTTGGATTGTCCTTGCTGTAGTGGTGCAGGGAGCCTTTGGAGGTGATTTATCATAAGAACTCCTCTCTCAAACCTCAGAGCTAGTCCCGTTAGCCCTCCTAGAGTTTATTGACTTGATACGTGCAACCCTCAGCCCAAACAAGCTTCATTCTGCCTTCCTCTGACTCCCAAATGGTACTAAAAGCATGAGCAAGCTGGGAGAAGGGAAAAGCTGACCGTGACCCGTTTCCCTCTGCGCTCAGTCTAGGAGGCAGAAAGGACGAGAGCTGAAGGCAAGCTGAGGCTCCTCTCATGAACACAACTCATGCTCTCAGCCTTGGATAGTAGCTGAAGCAGAGCAGGGAACAAAGACAGTAAAATCCTCAACCACACCAGGTTTTCAGACATTTTACACAGCTTCCTACTCTGCCTGAATGTGCAGCCACCTTGTCGCTAGCAAACTGTGTCCAGCTACAGTGAGTCTAGGAAAACTGAAATAAGGAAAATAAAACAACTTACTGGAACATATAGTATGATTTTCCTGAAAATTGCTTTAATATCAGGGACACGAGAAAATGGTGTAGTGCATGCACATTTTAAGAGATCAGCAGCCTAAATTACTCTGAAACTTTTGATGCAAATTTCAGTGCCTCCAAGATTACCTCTCTGAGTTTCTGTTGCAAATACAGAGCCATTACAATGCAAACCAAAGCACTGCTGCTAACACAGCACTGCAAGAAAAGGTGTCCCTGGGTAAAATAAATAATTAAATAAATAATAATAAAAATTTAAGGCAGGTTCTTATCATTTGCACATTTAAATAATTATTTTAACAGGTAATATTTTCACACATATGGACATATCCTCGCTTCTTTCTATTTTGAAGAAAAATTAATTTTAATTAAGGAAAACTTTTTAAAAAAACATCTTTGTATCAGTAGGTCATTAAAACTAACAGTAGGTAAGAAACATGCATAAAAATTCATGCAAGTGTGAGGATAGCTGTCATCTTGCAGAAATCAATTTATAACCCAATACAATAAAGTGAGCCCCATCTTATCTCTCCATCTTCACAGCTGGTTATATTCCATACTGCTCAGAACTGCTGACCTATCCTAAAGCTGCCTAAATATTTCCTCTGCTGCTTGAACATTAATCCAGAACACACAGTTGAACTCTGCTGGTGATCAAGTTCAAATAGCTGGGACAATGTTTCCAGCCCAGTGTGGTGGTGGTGGGATAGCAGCTGCATAGGCACAGGGAATATAACCTGATTGGCCCCAGAAGCCTGGGAAACACCGGGACAGGTGCAACTCACGGTCATCTCTACCCTACAAGACAGCAGCTAACAGGGAAAAAATGGTATTTTTGATGTGATAAACACAAATACAGCTTGCAGAAAATCAGCAGCACGCTTATGCTGGACACGAAGTGTTCTTGTTACATAACAATTAAATTCAAAACCCAAAGAAACAAATACGGAGAAATCTATTTAATTTGCAGCTACTTTGCATATTGTCTGGTTGATGAATAATATCTACTGAATCCTCTAGATCAGGGGTTCTCAACCTTTCCTTCACCTCCTTTAAATATCTTTTGTGGGTGCAGACCACCAAGAATTAATTCAAGATTTAAAGCACCAGACTGCATCAAATATTTATTTTCTCACCAAGGGTCTTCAAATTCAGAGAGAAGGGGAAATAAGTTAATCTGTTAATGCACACACTCCTATCAGAATATCTTTATTGTAATGATTCCATGTGAATTTAAAATAATAGCATCCACACTCTTCTTGCTCAAATGGCCCATTTTATGGCATTTTAACATGCTAATCCCAAATTTGATGCCAAGTTTTACATTAAAATTTGATGAAAAGTTTTTACAATTCTCACCTCCCCTCTCGTTTGTCTGTGTTCAGTCACCATATATTTTTGTTTACAGGTCCAGGACCACCACTTGGAGGAACAGACTTCAGGCTGCTTGTGGCCCTAAAGAGGGCTGCTGGGTTAAGAAAATGTCTTTAAGAGAAAAACTGCCTAGTTAAAGTGGGTTCCATCAACCATGCTAGCACCAAATATACTAGTACGTCAGGACAGGTGTGGCGTGGCAGGGGGCTTGAAAATGAGAGCAGCATAGAGGGGAGGGGGCTGTGGGAAAAGGAGGTGCAGTGCTTGCCACAGGCCAGACCAAATGTTTCCAGGCTGGACGTTCCCCACCCCTGCTTTCAGCCTTTGCGAACCCTCTGTGATGACATCGTGGCCCCCCAGGGGTCCACCGACCACAGGTTGAGAACCACTGCTCTAGATAGAAACTGCAGTGTTACTTTGTTGTCCATAATACCCAGAAATGGGCTACAAAATACAGAAACTTGCTTAGATCAGGACAAGTGCTTTTTTTTTTTTTTGTCTTGGAAAGGCAGAAGACATGTGATGTCTCCTTCATTTCTAGTAGATATTCTGTATTTCTCAAGCATCCCCACTTCTCCTGAGAAGCAGCTGCATTACATCATTGCACCTTCCAGGCAGAAAGGCAATGCATGGGGCTTGAGCCAAGGGTCAATTGAAACATGCACCCACCCTCCTTCTTCCAAGAGGAAGAAAGGGACTAGAAAAGGCAGGATGGGGGATGTTGTCTTTGGAGAAAGTCATCGAAAAACTACCAGTGGTTACATTAGGGTGTTAGGGGATCTGGGGGCTCCCTGGGGGCTGGGAGCAGTAGGGAACACCTAGGGAGGTCTGGGCGGGGCCTCACAGCTTGGCCCCGAAGTATGCAGATGCTATCTTTCTGTGCACACCATAGAGACCTCAGATACTTTCAAAAACTTCTTTAGATGTGTAAATGATGTCTCTCTAGAAATTAGGAGAAAATTAAGTACACTTTATTTGAATAAATTATGATTAACTCAAATGTTGCAATTAATAAAGAGGTCAGCAAGTAACTTAAAAAATGCTGAAGGGATGCCTGGGTATAAAACAGAGCCCTAGACCATCACTGTCTCTTCCCGTTGCTCAGAGGTTGCCTATGTAAAGACAACTTGCTAAAACGTCAAACTTTCTCTAGAGAAATGAGAAATAAATTGAAGTCACGCACTGTGACTTTTTCAGCAAGGATTTAAAAAATTAAGAGGATTTCATTAGATCACATATATATCACCAAGAGCTATGGGTTCAAGATGTAACATTCTAGCTATGCCTGTATTGATCCTACCATTTATTTTCATACTAGTTTTCCCTTTTTCTCAAGCAAGTGTCACTTTAAAAGCATGCGAACGGTATTTGGTGAGGACAAGCACTGCTGGGCACTCTGCCAAGGACTATGAATGCTCAGAGGCAGCTAAGAAAGAGAAGGCGGCAATGGTCTGAACACCGATTGAAAAGAAGAAAAAAGAAAACTAGCCTGAAACTGGAGATTCAGGAAAGACATTGGCAAAAATCAGTGTGGCACGGATAGAGCCAAAAGATCCATTTAAATACACTTACAGTACACACCAAGTAGCTCAAGTGAAAGCAGACAAGTTTTCATTACTAATCACCATCAGAATTTTTCGTATTGTTAAAGACAATAAAACTGTAAATGAATTCAGGAAAAGTTATCAAGCTTAGAACTGAACTACGTTCTCTGCTTAGACATCTTGGTAATTAATAGCTGAATTTGATGCTAAACTGCTTATGGCCTATTATTTCCTTCCATATGCCAAAGCAGATAACTGTGCATTATTTTCACATTTGCAAGTCACACAGGCACATAACTAACCACATCAATAGTGTATTAAACATGGTAGAGCAAAATTATTAATCTTCTATGTCAAGACCTCCTTTTTCGCCAGCATACGCCTCATCCACCCCTCTTGCCTGGCCTGGCAAGCTGCATGCAGTCCAAGGGCTGCTCTGCACACAGAGACGTTCATTCTCAGGAGGGGCCTGTAAGCCTCAACGTTTGCTTGGGTTTTTTTCCGGTGTACCACTGGGTCTACTAAATTATATCATTTTTCCCCCATAAAGCTATCTCCCTGTAACACTGGCCGTCACAAATACAACAGTGTTACTATTCTTAAATATTTTGCAGGGTGAATTTCCCATTGACTCCAGTTGTAGCTGACAAAAATGAGCAGTTCTGTAGGCTTCTCCCTGTGACCCCAGTGCAGGGGCCCAGATTAAATTCTACCAATGGCCACTTGTGAAATATCTGGTTTAATAAGACCTACCTAGAATTACTCCAAAATTTCCAGAGAATACAGGCTTTTGTGAGCAGAGCTCAATTTCTTTCATTAAAAAGGGATTCTTTCTCTTCCTGAAGTCTTTTGCCTTGTTTGCCAATGAGTCTCAACTTTCTACAAATCCAGTAAGGGTCTTACTGCCAAGAGACCCTTTTATTAAATAACTGATTCGTTATGAGACACCCCAGAGCACAATCATCCTCTCCACTGAATGAGCTAAAGATTACTGCTAACGAGACAATTGCACATTATCTCGGCATGTACCCTGAAGAGGAACAAATAAGAGATTGCACTGGCAATCAAAACCTGGCATTTCCTAACTAACGAAGGCTTGACTTTGACACCTGTGTACAACTTCTTTTCCTTCACAGAACAATTTGTGCTATTATGCAGATATCCACCAGAATCATCAATAGCTCTTGAGCTTTCAGGTCCCCAGCAGAGACATCTGCAGCTTTGAGGCAATGGGGCAACAGGGAGGGATTGACAACCTAGTGCAGATACATGGAACATCACTTTGAAGGAATGACATTGTTGTCAGTTTTGCAGTTTTATGCTGGCATTTAAAAAAACAGCAACATGCAGTGATCCTGGACTACATTTCACACTCACTTCTCAGCTTTCTCTAAATCTGATCCTTTCTTATCTATCCTCTAGGCTGTCCATGACCCACATCTAATTTTCCCCTGATTTCACTCCTCTTGCCAGTATTACTTCTCCCACATTGACTCTTTTGTTTTGTCTCCAGGCTTCTTGTCACAGTGCTTGCTTTCCAGTCTGCCCTACTCACCGATTCACACAGCAGCTGAGGTTGGAAAGCACCCCTCTGGCTAAAGTGGGGTCAACTGGAGCAGGCTGCTCAGGACACTGTCCAGTCAGGTGTTGAGTATCTCCATGGATGGCGACTCCAGAGCCCCTCTGGGCAACGTTATCCAGCTTCACAGTACCACTTTCACAGTAAAGTTTCTTCTTATGTATTTCCTTTACTGGAGTTTGTGCCTGCTGCCTCTTGCACTTTCAATGCATACCACTGAAAAGAGCCTGGCTCCATCTTCTTTATTACCCCTATCAGGTATTTGTACACATGGATAAGATCCCCCTAAACCTTCTCTTCTCCACACTAAACAGTGCCAGCTTTCTCATACTCTCCTCTTATGGCATATCCCAGTCTTTGTAGCCACACTCATTCCACAAGCTTCCTCTTTCTAGTCCCATCTACTCTGTCTGCCCCAGCTCTATAATCTTCTTCCTCTCTTAGCAGACCCTGCTCCCCTTGGATCTTGCCCAGCTACTTCCAGCCACTACCCTTGGCTTCTCTGCATTGCAGCTTTCCAGATCCTATACAACCTAAGCTCTGTTGAACTGACCTTCAGTCTCTGTTCTTTCCCTCATACAGACTTTCTGCCAAGTTTTCTCCCATTTTTCAGGTTCATTTCTTTTTCTTTTTTTCACTCCCTTCCCATGATGCCAGGAAACTACCAGACTATGAAGAGCACAGGGGGACACACGTATGTCCTACTCTGTTTTGGTGTCTAGATGGAAACTACTTTTAACAGTCCAGAATGACAGCAATAAAGATCTGCTCAGCCTCTTGCAGTACTGGTCAGCAACATGCTAATGTAGACAGGACCTCTGGGGAAGCAGACGTTGAGTTCTTAACAAGTCTCTGTTGAGATGTGATATTTCAAAGGGTTACAACTCTGACAGGATTCACACAGGAATAGAAAAAGCCACTCCCTTCACACAAATTCCTTGTGAAGAGTCAAGTCCTTGCTTGAAAGCTTAGGGACATCATACTGTTTCTTTATTTTTGATGCAGACAAAACATATATCCCTTAGTCACTGCTTTCAGAAATCTCTGAAATCTTTTGGCTGTTTTTTTTCCCCATGCAAAAGACAATTAAACTCTAAACACCTTGCCTTGAAAATTTCAACCCAATGTTACATGCAACTGAGAACAGGGCAAGCAATAAACCTTTCTGTAACTAATGGGAAGTGGCAGCCAGCTTGGTGAACACAGCCAATCCCACAGAAGAGTTCCTGTACTCTTAGTCTTCTTAGAGAAATGGTTTCCATTTATAAAATTGAGTTTCATCAAGTTCAGTCAAGACCTAGAGACTTCTCAATCACAAATACTACCAAATATAATCCCAAATTAAATTTAATGATCTTTAATAAAAGTCAGGAATGTTAGGAAAAATCTGTATATTTTTTTAAGATCTCTTACACCTCTTTTGCCCACGTCTATCTTCCCTTTAGTCTTTATGTTTTCTGATGTCAGACAAGTTAGTTGAGTACATTAACCATGTTCCCACTCAAAGAAGAAAAAAACCCCACTACCCAAGGGAACCAATGAGGCATTTCTTCATATCTTTTTATGTGTCATCAGATAATGCCACATGCATACAATTGTCCTGCCAATCCTGAATATACAGCTTGACAACAACTGCATGGTAAGACGCCGTAACAATTCAGTACATCTTTTTCAACACGGTATGGTTTCTAACTTTTCATAGTAAGTTTCTTGAGTATAGTTAGGAAGATAGGAATTTTTTTTCATCTGTCTGCTTTTCATAACCACCGATGATCCATTTCTAACTAACTCACATCCAGATTTAGTTAGAACACAACTAGAATGCTGCTTTTGTAGTATGATCAGTGGAAAAACTTTTCAATATCACCGTTTAAAAACAGGTGCAGAATGGATTATCCCACAAGTTACTTTCTTAGTGTCAGAATAAACTGCAAGAAGCAAGGAAGAAATTTAGAAGTGTGAGAATATACACCTAAGAAATAACATGGTGTTTATTAATATTTGCCCTCTTATATAATCTTACAGATTCATAAATCAGTGTTATTCATAGGACTGCAGGTGAAAGCAGGTTTAAGAACAGATGTTGCAATAACTTTCAGTTTTCAGCTTCCTTCAAACTTGCATAAATAAATCCATTTATACTTTTCACTAAAATGGACCTCAGTAGAATCTTACTCACTCAAGCTACATTTTGGGGGATTCGGTCCTAAAATTAATGAAACAGCACAGGTAATGCATCATAAAATATACTGTTCTCACTGAACAAATATAGCATAGCTTTAAATTCCTAAAAAAGTTTGTAGCATATTTTGGAAGAGCCAGGAAATCTTGCAATAATGGGAACTTTCATGTCAGTCATCCACCGTTAAATCTTTGCTCAGAGGTAAGGACAGATTGCTACTCTGCGTGGATAAATTATGAAACATTGTGATGAGTAAGACCTCCTCCTCTTTGGAGAAAGTCCATGGTGCTTTAAAGTAGAAATCTACAATGGATATGCTATGCAAAAGATCAAGTAATCACAGCAGCCTTTGTATAATTAAAAGCAGTTCTAATTCTGGCATTCTTTCAAGCACTGGAAGACAAGCAAGCGTCTGTAATTACGGCAGTTTTCCAAATCCGAGATGTGCCTGACAGGAATAACTCCTTGCCTTGGTATCTAAACATGAACTACTAATGGTGGGGGTTTGAAAGGAAAACTGACCTAATGGAGATCAATAGGAAACTACGGCAGATTAGGTATGTGTTGTGCTCTGTCTGTATACAGGATGGAGAGTCATTTAGATGCACATAATCAATTAATTAGGCATCACTGTTGAAATTCACTGGTTTTCTCCTGAAAGCTTCTCTCAACGCTGACCTCTGTAATAGATAACAGCATTCCTATCTCATTGAAGCTATAGCTGAAGAGCTTCCAGTTCTGGGGGACAAAAAAAAATGAAAAGAAAAAAAAAAATTGACAGGAAGCACTATGTCATCCCTTAGGTGTCACAGCACAATTCTGTGATAAAAACCCCTATATAGTATATACATAAGCAATAGGCAGACAAGTAACTTATTTTTTTTAAAAGGAGACAATTTCCTTCCTCTTCTCTTACAAAGTATAGTTAACTATTTAAACACAAAGAATATATCTCCACCACTTTTTCATTATGCCAAATTAGTGGTAACTAAATGCTGCAATGTTTCATAAAAGGATTCAGAAGTTGTAAGTGGTGTTATTAGCTGCTCTTTTTTACTCTGATCTTTTTCCCAAAGTAGACAATTACCCTGTGTAGTTCGTACACAAAACATTTAAACAAATTACTCATTTATGCATAAGCATCCTTTCTTTAAAGATAAAAATAGAACTTTTCTTCATTCAAAAATGATGAAGAACTTCTGTTGTTATAATTTACTATGCTAATGTAAGGCAATGTAAAAAAACCCCAACAAAACCCCACAACAGAAATTGTGCACAGTTAAAGGACAGTATCACAGATGTTTAAAATCCTGCAGTCTTAAAGTGTATTTTTCTAAGGTATATTTCCCCATAGAAAAAAACTAAGGAAAAATAAATCATGACTGCATGATTTTGGATAGGGGTAAGGAAGGACAGCAGGGAATCCTGGCTAATATTTAAGTTTGCTCACCGGTTAAACTCTATACATGTTTTCCTGAAAGTTAATGTTTGACACCAGACTGCTCTAAGTTTTAACATGGATTTATTTTCAGTGTCATTGCATGACTAATGAAGAAGAAACAGGTCTATAACCAGATGCAGAGTCAACACAACAAGAGTGCAGAGAGAAATAACTGAAAAACCTCTTTGCTGATATTTACAGTGCAAGTATAATGAGTCTAGGGTTGATAGATATGTACAAATAATATTTGTAATTATTCTGACCAGAGCAGACTTTCTACTTCATTACCTCAACATTCTTGAGAAAAAAGGCAGATTTTTTTAAAAGAGACTTTTAATTTTTCATCTTGGGAGTCCCACCAATTAGCCAACAAACTCCTTTATTGCTAAAACAACAGAGAGCTAGGAAACAGTGATATTAAACAAAGGTCCGTAGACAGAAGATGATGATAAGATTTGACCCATTCCCTTGGCTTGCTGTTTAAGAGGCATGTGAAGTTCGAAGTGCCTGTGGAGCTTTCCCTGTTGACAGAAAACATCAACAAACTATATAGCTCTACTACATTTTGAGCAAGTGAAATGCTGCCTTCAAAGGTCTTGTTACAAAATGATACAAATAGAGTTCTTTTTAATTAAAATGTGACCTACAGAAAAAGAGAAACAGTGTTTCCTTTGTTAACTTTCTTCTCACTTTCTACTCACCAGGCAGGAAGAACTCTTTCAATATAAAACTGACTCATCACAAGGCCAACTACAAAATCTAGATAACTGCCCGGCTTCAGCTAATGCCTATAGTCCATAAAGCCATATAGTTTATATCAGCACCTCCACCACAGCAGCCCCTAGTAGTTACCAAGGGATATTAAAATGAGTCCCTTTTATTCAAATATCCACCATGTAAGGATGTTTGCTTTCCTCAGGAAAAATGTGTTCATCTCTTCAGGATGTGTTTCCTCAGGAAAAATGTGTGCATCAAACATGATATGCATTGGAAAAGGCAGAAATCAGACTCATCCTTCTCTTCACTTCCAAAGAATATGCACAGTGTTGTATACGTGCTTGCACAGCAAGTAGCAGGGTAGACAATCTACGATCAGGATTCTTGAATGCCATGGCTGTGCAAATGACACATACCTGCCCATAACTGCTATCTAGCATTGGCTAATCCAACTTAGTTTTACTGATTTTAAGCTCATTCTCTCAAAAGCTTTGTATTCCCGAAAAGGCTGCTCACAATTTACTTGAAGGCCACCAGTATTTTAGATTCCCTTTCAGTCTAGAAGAAAAACTCTGAGACATCTTACCTGCAGCCTGCATCACACCCAGTTTATTTTGCCGACAGCTGTGGTTTGTTCTTCAAATTCTACAGATCTGCTATCAGAAGGTGAAAGCCACACAGCTCAGAAATTAAGGTTCAATGAAAGCACACCATGTCTGTGGACAGCTGGGAAGGCCACAGTGCTGCCCACTTGATATATTTAAACTTTGGAGAGTGTTTCCTTTTAAAAATTTGTGTCAATGCAGAGTGCGTAACTATAAGCACATCCTATAACCTCTCTGCTTTCCTTTCAGGCATGCTATGGTTCTGTCTAATCAGGATAAACAATTCACTCTAATGAAACTTAAATGTATTAGTGACAGTTGAACATGTTTTGCATTATATAGCTAGGAAAATTACATATCTCTCCCATATAGAAATTAACTTCAGTAACCCCATGAACAGTAATTACAATCAACTAACATGAAAACACGACAAAATGCACCCTGCAATTTATCTCCTCAACAGAATTATGCTGTACAGAAGGGAAGGTATTCCATCACTTAACTCAGGACCGGTGCACCAACAGGCTAATGAAGTTCCTTCACTTACTGCAGATTCCTTTGAATCGTTAGCCCCTTAAGATGAAACAGATGCCATACACATAGCCTCTTTCAGCCATTAACATGAATGTAGTGCAACTGATCTCTATGCTATGATTTTGCAGCTTTTTATTTTGTGAAATGTAAAAGAGAAACCCAGAACAAGATTACTTGCAGCTCAAATAGAATGGTATAGGTTTCGAATGTGAAGAAAATAAGAAATCCAACCCACCTTCGAACACATTGATGGGATTAGTACTAAAACAATAAGAAATATACACAAACTTTCAAGAAGCAAAGTTTAAAAGGGCACCATGAAATGATTTAACATTTCATTAATATTGCTTGCTTTCATCTTGACATGACAAAAAAAGGAACATCATCACTGGTCATCATATGCAAGTATATCCATGACTGTAAACCAAGTTAAATCACTGAGAGACATTGTTTGAGCCCCAAGATGAAAAAGAAGTAAAACATATAAAATTAAGATGCAAAGCTCCAAGCTGTGTCCATAGTAGATAAAATCTGGGGTCAAGAAACAAAAGCAGCTTGTCTGTGTAAGTTAGAATTGATAATAATTGTCAAGAAATGCCTTCTTTCTTTCACCTTCCCTGCAACTGTAGGTAAGGAAATAGTTGTATTAATTCCATTAATTTCAATAAAAACATAATTAAGTTACCCTTCATGATAAATAGCTTACATCATAGTCAGCTCTGTATTTAATACAGTTTTAGATGTGTTAAAGAATAAAGATAATATAAAAATAAAAATATATTTTAAAATAATAAATATGATATTTGAGAAAACTGGAAATACAAAGCCATGAATTTTACAGTGTCAAAACATATTGGACACAATATTTGAAGGTAAAAATCACAGCTAGTTAAAGAAAAAAGCAATTATCTCTGCCTCTGTATTTCACCAAGGTATTACAGTTTGCTATGAAAAGAACTAAATGCTAACTATACACATTTTGTTCTCATGGTCTACCTTCTCCCTTTTTCTCTCTGCCCATCTTTTTATAAAGCGTCTCCTCAGAGTTTTTGACCAAACAAAATAAGGGGCTAAAGAAAAATTTTTCCTTCCACACCATCCTCCTTTACGTTACTTAAAAGTTCTGTAGTAAGAAGGACATCCTCTGATCCACAGGAGGAGCAATAGTTAGCAAATTCTTCTTTCAATATTGAAAGGGTGGTGAGACATCCCTGGAAGTGTTCAAGGCCAGGTTAGATGGGCTTTTGAGCAACCTGATTTAGTTGAAGGTGATCCTGCTGCCCTTGGAGGGGGGTTGGACTAGATGATCTTTAAAGGTCCCTTCCAACCCAAACCATTCTGTGACTCTATATTCACAGAAAAGGATGACCCAAATAGACGGCACTATTTGACTGACACTCACTCAATAAGGATCAGTGTTATAGCAAACCATGCACTGAAGATAATGCTTGCAGCTCAGTTATTAGATTGTGGATGTTGAAGAACAGCAAAAAATGTTTTGTACCAGGCTTACCTCTCCCTGGCTTCATACACATTGAATGGAGTGGGAAACCTTTTCACAAGCACTAGGAAGCCCATCAGAGTAGAAAAGGAAGTAGCAGTATTCCAGTTCCTCAATGATACAAACTCAAGCTCTGGACAACTAGCTAACAAGTTAGACATCCTTGGAAAACAAACAAGAAAGCCACCCCAAAACCAAACCCCCAAAACCACCATGAAGACCTCAAGAACAGGCACCTGACTTTTATTACTGTCTTTGTAGCCTTAAACTCATGGAGTGAAAGATGAAGATAAATAAGTGGCATTTTCTTAGAATACATATATTTAAAAGACAACCCAACTCCTTAATAAGGACAGTGTAACATGGTATTATTGTCAGGGCAAAAAACAAATGTTTTATGAGTCCAATTAAGTAATATACTTTACATACAACTAGGTTAGGCAGAGAAAATCATCATAATAAGGAACTGCATGTACTGGTTTGATTAATTATTCCTTTCGTGAAACAGCTGATTTATCAGGAGAGGTACTTCTCCGCTATATGTTATAGAATGCTAAAATATACACAATCCCTAAAATGTTTTAATGATGATTAGCTCGAGTGGATTATAGTACGCAGATAAGTTAAAAAAATGTAATGTATTCATAAATTGAATTTGACTTGATTTTAAAATCTGATGCTAACAGGACTTTAGGTGTGTCTCATAAATAAGGTGCAGAAACTTCAGTTACCAATAAGAAATTCCAATGACGTTCAGCGACTTCTTAAACACCTACCTGACTTGGAAGCCAAGTGTGAGTTAACCTGTGTCTTACAGGATAATGAATCAAACTATTTACATGAATACTACTTATACACTTAGGCCTGGACTTTGATTCTGTCTAAAATTAAAAGTACCAATTACTCTTGTTCTTCCTGATGTCTTTATCCCAGCCAACAAATCTCAGACTTTCTCATAAAGAGAAAGAAGTGGAGGAGTGCAGAAAAAAAAAATAGTAGAAGTAGCTGCTGATCAGAATGAAATCATAAACCCTTCATCCAAAATCAACAACAACCTGCAAACTTGATATCCTCCAGTTATCACACCAATGGGAGGGTACAAGAGTAGCTCTGTGCAGAAGCTCAAGAAGCAGCACAAATTCATTCATTTTCAGTTTTAAAATTCAAATTGAGCTGCCTGCAGAGAAGCTGATAAGCTCTCTAGTAGAGTATAAAGTGTACACAGACCTTAAGATCTAGCACAGGTGGATTATATGTAATGAAGTAAAAGGAATAAATATCATCTAGGGTGAACGAATCCATCACAACTCTTACCCATGCAAGCAAAACAAAGCACAAAATGCAGCTAGAGTTATGAATATAAATATCTCAAAGAGTATATATTATATACACAAGAATGTGTCTTAGAGTTCTGAATAAAATGGAGTTCTACGGTACGCATTATATTTTAAGAAGAACATAAAGCAGAAGGTAAGAAGCATTCTTCAACTGTTGGGTTAACAAAGAATGACCAGAGCAAGAAGGAAATTTTTAAAGGAGGTAAGTTGAGGAGCATGAATTGTCACAATTCTCAATACTTTTTTAAGGAAAAGACCCAAAAACCCAAACATGAGAAAGAGGCAGTCATGCTGCCTCTTTCTATCAAAAGTCTGTTAGCCAATCAGCCATAACACTAAGTACTCATATAACTTCTGCACATCATTTATTGTTAGACCTGTCACAAAGATAAATCAGTCACTCTTACTTATTTCAGTACAGTGGATTTCTTCAGAATTAGTGTTTACTTTCACACTTTATACATGACTTAGGTGAAAAATAAAATAAAAATACATTTGGTTTTTTGGGTGGTTTTTTGTGTTGGTTTTTGTTTGGCTGGTTTTGTTTAATTACAGCTATTAGGCTAGCCCACAGCAATCAACAAAGAACCACCGTCAATATTTATTCTATACAGTTGTCAGGTTGCACACATGATAACCTTACAACGTCCTAAACTTCTTTGCACAATGAAAATATGAATGTTGAACCAAAGCTTAGATATGAAAAAGACCTAGCATCCCAGGCACATCTATCCTACTACATATATATATATATGAAAATTTTTTAATCTCTACAAAGAGCTGCTTCAGCATTTTTATTTCCATGTATTTATTTTCAGTAATAGATTACAGTTTGACAATAGGAAAATATGTGATGTCTATGGTAAAAACTGCAAAAATTCTGGGGGAATTCTGATTAATCAAGTAATGTCAAGAACATATTACAGGTTGTAACCAGCACTGTCAAAGCTAAATCCAAGCGTGTCTCGCGTGACATTTTTCAAGATGAAAATAGTAGTTTTAATGATCGATTTCTCACTTTAAAACAACAAATATCACAATAAACACCATCGTTGGTCATTTCTTGTAGCATGGCAAGAAGACTAAATGTTTACAAATCCAAGTTTTTCTAATATTAAAACAATGCTACATTTTGCAGTATTTATTGCTATTGTCTCTCATCCAATCAACATTGGAGTGAAATGTACTACAGCAAGCTGCTAATACACCAAAGCTTAATGGAATGAAGGAATGAACACTCATACTCACCTCCTGTTCCATAAAACTGGTGGGAATTTATAAAAAAGCCCTCTGAAATTACACCATGTAGCAGTGTAGCTTTGTCTGCTGAACATTTGATTATACTGCAAGAGCTTTAGCAGCTGGCAACAAAACCAGAATAATTATAACTCTAAGGAGAGGGTCCAGCATAATCTGTCAGAAGGATTGGATTAGTGTTTTATGAAGGTGTAATTCCCTTTGCATCTCCCCTCCTCATCTCATCCTGCCACTCTCCCAATGGCAGCTTGTCCTCTCCAATCCTTTAACCAGTACCAGCCTAGCCTCACCAAACACACATTAACCACAGCTGCCCCCCCTAACCCAGCACACCACTGTCGCTTACCAAGGCCCAGGAAGCATAAAACAGGAGAATAAGAGACAGTTGAGTCTTATACCAAACAGTGAAGTTACTGTTGCTGAATGTGGAAAGGAACAGGAAGGCTGCAGGGGCTAGAGGAGGCTGCCCTGACGGCCCCACTTTGGTTGCAGAAGCCCCATCTCTGTGCTTGCCGGTCTGCACCTCCTCTCCTAGGACAACTCCTCCAAACTAACAGAAGACTCCATCCCACCCTGGCCTGTTTGAATAAATGCTTATTTATTGCAACTCATGTACACACTCAAGGTTGTCACGTGCTATCTTTCATGTAACACCTCCATCTCTGAGGGCGCCACAGCTGTGAAGCAGGTAATAGTGTTATTCAAGTTCCTGGGTGCTTTGTCCTGTTGGCTTTGGTCCAGTTCCTCCTGAAGAAAAATAAGGCTCCTTATCTAAAACCTTTCCTGACCACAGTGCCTCCAAAAAACATGACAACCATTAAGCTAAGGTGGCTAAACCAACACTGCCCCATGTTTCCTTGTATTTTGACCTCTATCTCTGTCAGTGCCTTGTTTTAATCAGCTTCTAAATTATTTACAGCAAGGCCTGGCTTTTTTCCCCCCCCTCACACTTGTACTGGGTACAGCAGAGAGAAACCCTATGCTATTTCAGAGGAGAATGATGATTTTCTGCAACACGGGGGAGATAACTTTTAAATCTCCTAACACTGGAAGCAAAAGACAGAAAAAACATGTAGACTTAGTTGGAATAAATATTAGTGAATGTTGTTCACCATGATAATTCACAGCACATTAGCAAATATTTTAAAGTATTTTGATACTCTTAAACCATTTCAAAAATAGAAATACATTTCATGAAAAAATTATATGGTAAGTGAGCTGGAGTGTAAATTAGCATTGGCTGTAATTCTGTTTCATTAAATTTGTTATTTTGGGCTCACTACATATGGGCAAATTCTCAGAAAACTAGTGTTTCTTTACTGTTGCACTTGCAAACGTGTACTGGGGCGATGACAAGTTGTAGAATTAATACTTTAATATTCTTTCTTGAGCAGTAAAACTAGTTTCATATCTTGTTTGCAAAATCTACATGCAATGTGCAATTGCTTCAAACATGAACATTTTTCAACACAAATGAACAGCTTAAAAAACATCCGCTAGAGGGGCAAAATGGAAACATTTTCCCTGTTTTGTTATAATTAGCAAATCATTTACTTTAGTTCAGTACCACTGTTATCTTTTGAGATATAGCTTCTACATTCCTTCAATCTAAGCTGAATTTTAACTCTTGCATACTAATGAGCAAACACATCAGAAGTTCACCAAAAGAACAGATTTGGCTTTCAGTTTCTCAGTTCTGAAGCAATTCTGTTTTAACATATATTCACAATTTTCATTCCCCTCATCAATTGCCCTTTCCCCCCTACAAATTAGACATTATTTAGTGGAAAGGTATTGGTGATACATAAAAATACCTGTTCTAACATCAAAGTCACTACATTAAGAACAGCTGATTTTAAAATCCAGAATGGCCAAATAGTAAATAGATTTTTTTAAAAAAAGGGAGTAATAAACACCAATACAGTTCTTGGGTTGAAATGCAAAATGTTGGTGAGTGTGATAGAAAAGACACTTTCAGGATTTGAAGTTCTGGATGGAAGATTAAGACTGTGAAATTTCTTTTAGGGCCTCAAGTTATCTTATGCAGTTTTCATATAAAGCATTAATAACAGCTCATTTCTATTTGAAATCTCAGATGATATCCATGCTACAGTAAAACATGTGATGCTGCTTGGCTACATCCTGTTTTTATGCTAGCAGCACAGGTACTTACATAGGACCAGAGATGAGGCAGCACTGAGCTCAGCGCAGGCGGGGACCCTCTGAGTTTGCCCAGGCACCTTGATAAGTTTTTCAGCTTTTGGAGGGCTCTCTGTTCCTTTAGCAATACACCTACTGGTACGTAAAGTGGCTAAGTTTAAAACCTGCCCAGGTTTACACAAGTTTCAACAAGATTGTGTATGTCTGCCAGGCAGATATAACCTGAATAGGAAGTTGGAGAGAAATCCCTGAAGGGATGGCAATCATACTTAAGTATGTATATTACTTAATCATACTTAAGTAAAACATTCATTTTAGCATGTTATAGTTTCCTTTAATATGAAGGTTAATAATTTCTCTCTACTTAACAGTCAATACTTCTAAGCATTCACAAACCTTCAGGCTTTCTTAAGTTGCCCTTAAATAAAGTGTGGTTGTTAGGGACCCATACTGTGTTTATACCTTGAATCCAGCCTTATGCTTCTCTCCCAGTGAGTTCAGTGTTCTAATATATTTTCTTTGCACAGGATTTTGGCTTAACAAACAGCTCTAGTCATGGTGAATACAGCTCTGTAGCTCAATCAGCAAGTGCATCCATCCCCTTTGGCAAAGCAAATTAGTTGCAGGTGCCTGTATTCTGAAGAGGGGCACAGGGGTTGTGCTGACTACCTGGCAGCATTTCTCCCTGATTTCTGAGAACAGAGATCCATCATGCCCTTTTCTTGAATGACAACCCTGAACTCTTACCTCCACATCTTACAGGGTGCCTGGATATCCAAAATACTGCTCAAACACAGCTCTGCTTGGCACCAGTTGCCTGAATGTGCGCTACTATACAAGAAAGCTCATTCTCCCTAAAGTGATCTCAGTCTTTGTTTCTGCTTTCCCTTAAGAGTCCAGGTCAGAAGACATTGATAAAAATAACTTAAAATGTAAACCTGAGAACTAGGTGACACAAAACTAAGGGAGTCACCAGCCCTGGTTGTGATGGTGAGGAAAGACGTAGGTATTTCAGAGACTAGAGAGACCAGAAATCTGTGTCAGCCAAGAGCAACAAACTGTGGGAGGTTTGGCCAAAGCTGGGCTGTGTGGTGGTCTGATCTGCCATGCATAACTAGCTGAGGTTAGTTAAGCACAGCCATATAGAAAACTGTTACTTACAATATATGAAGGAAAAAGAAAGAATGCTAGACATCATGAAGCAATTTAGCAGCTCCCCAAATGTCATAAACTTCACAAGACAGAAGGACAAAGGCTGCAGTGGAAAGGGTATATATTTTGCAAGGGATAATGAGGGGAAAAAAGGAGAGCCTATCCTGTCTCAGATCTTTTTGTAGTTGTAATAATCATCACAAAACCCATCAACACTTCTGAACAAAGACTATGCCTGATCCCTCCCTGCGGACCTGTTTGCAACTATACAAGTTCAAAGCATGACCATAAACCATATTCCAAAATAACAAAAAGTGCAGGAGGGAAGGTGGGCTCAAATTACAGAACTCTGATTAAGACAGAGAAAATTCTCAGCAGTCAACCAACAAAATAGGTTAAATAGCCTAAATATTCATTAAGTTCCATATTTCTTTCCCTATTTTCATTTTTCTTGCTCTTTAAGCAGACAAATAGGGACACTTAATGTAAAACATAATGTTAAAATCCTTTGTATAATGTCTTTTTCTGTGCCCATTGGTATCTGAATTTACCCAAATGACATACTCAGTAACAACCGTATATATTAAAAAGGTTGTTTAGGTTTTATGCCTGGAAAACTATAATTTTATCCTTTATGGATCATCCAACCTCTGTAACACAAAATTTCATTCTGTTTTCAAACTCTACCGGACCAGAAACTACCAAGTCTGCTGAATCTCAAGCCTGATCTACAGGACTGTTAAACTAAAACATGTAATCCAAGTCAGGCATGACTCCAGCGCAGGAAGCTTAGCCTTCCCTTGGGTCTCATTTCCTCCCCTCTTGCCACAACAGAAGCAGCTTGCTCATTCTCCGGACTCTCACTTCACAGACTCATTAGCCTATTAACCAGCTGGATCTGATAAGCGGGCTCCAAAACCACGAAAAAGCCAAGAGCACTCTGAAGCGGGGAGTCATGTTTCGCCATGTCCCTGGCAGTATCCCTGCAGCACAGCTTTTCCCAATATCCAGTGGAAAGGACAACGGGTGCTGTGTAATGGATGCTGGGAAGGCAAGGCAGACTGGACGAGAGTTTCCCTCCCAACTCCACACTTCATACAGTCCCCAAAAAGTCTGACATTGATGCTTTAAGTTTACCTGGATTACTTCAATGAATTTAGGAATAGCAGTTCAAAAGACATTTTAAAGCAACAATAAGCCATGCAATTTGGGGCAGAGGGGAAAGAAGTAAGATGCTCTAGATGTTAATTTCTGACAAGCTAGGCATGATGTCATTTTATTTCTCATCTTTTATACTTTCATAACTGCATTTTATCCCTTTGAAGGTTGAAAGAAAATATTGAAATACCATGAAAATAAAATTAAAAGAATACCATGAAAACATTGGCAAATCCAGAGAAGACCACCCATCTCCTCCTTCCCCATGAAAATCTCAGTACAGATCTCAGTACTGTTCTCTGGTAGTAGCAGCACAGGAGGAAACCCAAGGGAAAAATCCTGTGGGCTTCTCCTAAACCCCCTGGGGCAGGCTGTGCCTGCTCTTTCCTGTCTCTCAAATACCGCCCACTGTCTTCAAAAAGTAATGACTGTTAGGATATTTTAAGAAAGTAATGCTACAAAATGTAGATCTCATGGAAGATGCTACTGATTAGTCACCATTTTAGGTAACTTCAGTCACCATTTCATGTGCAATGTAGAACTGTGATAAAACTTGTCAGTTTGGCATGTAAGGATGGCCAGGAACCAGAACAAAAAATCAGTGTTGCAGCATGAAAAACAGATTAGGAGCTAATAGATACTATTAGTACCTACATTTCCTTCTTTTGTTTTGTTAAGGTGTTCATGTTTTCTTCTTTATCCATCTGTCATTCAGACAACCCTGACAGGATCCTGAATGAAGTTTTACCCTTTCAGAATCTATTTTCTCGATCCACAAAATACTCCATTCAACATGGCTAGCAACATCTCCGGTCTCTTTCGTCTTAACCTTGCATGCAAACACAATTCAGCTGAATTGCTGTAATTCTGCTGGGACTATTCAAATGAATAGTTATAGACATTTTTATTTGCAGGGCTGAGATGGAATGATAATGCCACCTGAATTTTTAGAATTATCAGAGCCAACGCTACAGAAATTCTGACAAATGTGTGAAAAAATATTTCAAAAGCAGTTCAGACACTTGAGGCTTTGGAGTCACTAAGGTGCTTTTTCAGCTATCCTACAGCTTTTGTAGTAAATTCTATACTTTTGTTTTATACCACAGAGACCACATCAAAGTTGCCTGCACTGTGAAAAACAGGATCAGTTAGCGAAGGCTGAGATATTCAATAACAAATAACACAAAAGAGATGTCATATCCCTGTAGTATCTACCACATTCAAATAGGGGCTTTGGAATAACTTTTTTGCAATATTCTTCTGAAGGTTGTCAAAAACACAGCCCACTCAAGCTAGCCATTCATAATTAAGAAATATGAAGGAAAATAGCCTGTGGAACATATCAACTAGCCTAGTTTCTCTAACATTAGCAAATACCCAAACCACACTGTTGGTAGCCTTAGAAGTAGCCTATAAGAGTCAAATAAATGACTAAAAAAGCTACTAACAGTTTTTTTGGGTTTGGGGATTTTTTGGTTGGGTTTTGGGGGTTTTTGTTTGGGTTTTTTTGGGGTGTGTGTTTTGGTTTTTTCTTTAAACAGAAACTGTTTATGTATTCTGCCTTAACGTCATAGTTTTTCAATGTCTCCTCAAAAGATTCAGCAGAGAAGGGGTTACACATTTTTGCACTTCTAAGAGTCTGACTGCTCAGCCAGAGGGGGAGCAAGAAGCAAGGAACTACAAGGCAATCACCCTTAATAAAGTTACAGATGGGAAGATAACAGAAGCAAGATGGAAATGAGCAGTCACAGAAAGATTTGTAATTAAATTTGTTCGGGGATTTTATG
Organism: Strix aluco; assembly: GCF_031877795.1. NCBI lineage: Eukaryota > Metazoa > Chordata > Aves > Strigiformes > Strigidae > Strix > Strix aluco. The sequence continues at coordinate 72,038,137 of NC_133933.1, read as the reverse complement.
GGTTTGAAATAGCTAACAACCTGACAGGGGAAGTTCTACCATTAGAACCAGACTAAAATAAAAACTTTTTAATTTTTACAGGGGCAAACTGAAGAGAGTGAAAGTAGCCCATACTCACATTCCAACAAAATCCAAAGATTTAATAAGGATGAAGAACACATTATAATTTTGAAAGTCCATTTCTTTCCAGGATCAGGTTGCATGTATTGTAAATCACCCAACAGGATATAATTAAACAATAACACATGCCAGGCATTAGTTTCTGAGCAGTCAGAAAACACTATAGATTTCAGTAACAAAAACAAATCAAAACAAAAAACCCCATGGTTTACTTGTTACTTATCACAGTTTGTACAGCTTTCCTACTGCTACACGCGGCATGCACCATATATATTCGCTCTGCTGTGTAAGTTGCATGAAACTATGTCCAATCATATCCTATAAATCCTTAATTACTTCTTGTGCATAAATCAAGGCCAGTTCTGAAGACAATCCAAAAGGCGGAATCTTCTCTGCTGAGATCTCTGTAATCCTTATATGAAGTATTATGGGTGATAAAAGCAAACCTTAGCATTCACTAAACATGTACTGACACATTTTTATGGTTGAGAAGTCCTCTGTCCCATCCTGTAATCATTTTGTGATTCTCCTAACAGCAGAAGGTCAGCCGACCACACTGCACACAGGAAAAAACACCACAGTGTTTTCTCCATGGGTTCAACTGAAAGAATGAAAACGACAGTAAGACATCTTCTTCTTAAAGTATGCTTGGTGCTATGCCTTGAAGTTTCATTTGTTACAAGTGAGCAGCAATTGTTCATTATAACTCAACCAATTTATATTCTACTGCAAAGTTATTACTCTGTATGTTGCAATTTAGATTTAAGCTTCCATAGCTCTGGTATGTTCCTGAAGAAAAGCAGCAGTAGCAATAACAGCAGTTGAACATGTGCTCTCAAGTAAGATCACACTCCTCTCAGAATAAGGGACCTCTGAATAAAACAAAACAACAACAAAAAATAGTTTTGTATACTGTAAAATATAGTTTCACTGGGCATTCTGGTGAATAATTGCTCTGCAGGGACATACTAATGGTTCAGCTCAACTCTGGAGTCTTCACACCTGGAAAAGGCACCATGATATACCCACCTATGTAATGAGCACCGCTTCTGGAATACTATCTAAGTAGGCTTTTTAAAAAGTGACTTGTGTTATGTAGAACAACTTGTAAAAGCTAGTTGTGAAAACTGCAAGTAAACACCTATAACCATTTTCCCAATCACCTTCCTGCCCAACACTCCCTCTGCCCACCAGCAAGGCTGTTTCACTTCCAGGAAGGGTTTTGTAGCAGTAACTGAGATTCTGTAATTCAGGTTGTTCCTAAACAACAAAACTAACTGGGAGTATCAAACATCTCCCACTTCTCTTTCCCATGGGAATCTGTAAAGGTCTGTTCTTGTTCTGTCCCTCCACACGTGGGGTGAAATGCTACATGGACCTCCAACCTGATAAAAGTCTACAGAGATCTTGACTGTACACGTGGCCACCCACCACAGCTTCTGCATTTCAGAAATCACCCCACAGAGGTGCTGACATAACTGTGTTTATGAGTTGCTGCAAACCCGGTCAAGGAACGAACCTGGCTTTCAAAAACCAGGAAGCAAAGACCCCGCTCCTATACTTGAAATAGTACTGACATCAAACACCTTGCTATGAAACTCCACCACCTTCTGCGTATCTGTCCTCCAATTAATTTTTTCTCAGATGTGTGTGATTACTAAACACAGGGATAATTTTTATGCTTTCCAATGTATGAGCTTCCAAGATATGATTTTTGAAGCCAGCATATGCATGGGATACTCATATCCCTCAACAATCCATCACGGTATCTAAGCAGCAATGGGCAGAGGTTGGGTTTCATCACAGTTCAGTCAAGAGCACCAAAGTATTCTTTGCTCTATTGCTCCTGGAGTAGGTGATGGGCTCTTTGACATACACCAGCCATCACAACCAGCACAACAACCTGTAGCTGAAAAACTGGTATTTTTATTTGCTCCTTCGAAAGACCTATCTATTGACTTAAAGCTCTCCACTGACTTTGATTATTCTACAGTAGAAATACAGTGCTTCAGTTTGGTCTCAGGACAGAGCATACAGCTACGATAATGGAGAAAGGGCTTCATTTCTTGGGCAGAAATTTGCACAAATATCACAAGGGCCTGAAGGCAAAACCAGTTTTACCTCCTGCCTGGCTGTCCTATTCCTACTGCTTCAGCCTTCACCCCCTCGCTAACCCACTAACAGAATTTATCTACATTTGTAGACTGGCTTCCAGGCTTAAAAAATGCTTCACAATCATCGTCTAATGAGTAATGGCTTGCAATTATAAAAGATTTCTCAAAAAAAATTTCATGCTAGCATGCTTCATGGACTAGATATACAAGAATTACTGTGGCACTCAATTATGCTACAGCCAGCATAACTGATATTCCACAATATGGGCTGAAAAGTCTCTAGAAATAAACAACACTTTTATAATGTTGCCAGCCAAGATATTATTTAAATGATTGGCTGACCCCTAAAGTCTGGTCCTGAAAAATGTTTCCTCCTGAAAAACACAATGCCATCAAAACTTTGGAGACTCATCAATAAATGCTTGGATCACTGTGTCAGAGAATAACTATTTAAGATGCAACTGCAATCTACGGTAAAGGAAGTAATTTTCTTCTGCTGATTTCTTCAGCAGTTTACACCAATATGCAGTGTGCATCAACTGGTTTGAAATCTGACCTCCTTTATCAGGGACAGAATTCCAATGAAATAGTAACGAATGCTGAAAAACAGACTTTAAAATATTAATTCTTTAGCTATGCCATAATTGGTCCCAGTACACGCTGCTAACACAATGCAGTTTCAGAAAACTTCATCCATATGCCAAGAAACCCATCAAAGAGGCAGTCCTCCCGTATCTCCCGGAGGAGGGATGAGCCCCGGCAGACCTCAAGGCAGTTCCATGTGGACAAGTGTGCATGGCCATGACCAAATGACCTGCCTTTGATCCCAGCCTATGCACAGGCCAAGTTGCTCTTTTCCTCCTCCCTACTGAAAGTCAGAGATTTCTGGAGCAACTACCAGGGGAGGGGACACCTAAAAGACCATTCAAATAATATCTTCATCTAAGGAATCTGTTGGAAACAGATAAGCTAAAAACTTCAGAAAGATCAGTTAAGGGAACAGCATATACATATTTTGAAATTAAAGAGCCACTTCAATAAAGTCATGGCTGTGAGACAGGAACTTGCTACAAGTTCTTCTTTGCTCAGCTCAAGATCAGCAGCCTTCCAAATAGTAAGGCACGTACCCACTACCCCACATTACTTATTAATAAACCCTCAGTCCCACAAGGGAACCTCAGAACCAAAAATGTAAACCTACACAAAAGCCTCCCCCAAAACGTGGGTTACAGTAACTGCTGCTCTGCAAACAATACAGGGTGCCTGCTAGCTATAAAGCAGTTTTAATAGCGGCATTCTGGTCTTAGCTGATGTAAAAATAGCAGCTTCCTCCTGCTACATCAAATACATTGTTCGTATGTATATAAAACATACAGTTTGCCTAAAGTTCATGGCAACACTAGGAAAAGAAAGTGCATTCTACGTCTGGCTGATGCACGAACATGTTTTGCAGCAAGTGAAATTCATCTGTTTTTTTCAAATGCAAGTAATGTAGTCACTAACCCTCCAGTGTCCTTTTTCTCCCCCAAAAAAGTAAAAGTGTTCACAGACGTATCCTTTGGTCAAAGCAATTAAACTGATGAGGACTTTTTTTTTTTAAAAGAAGAAAGGGAGAGAACAACTCTGAATCCCTCTGTCCGGCCAGGCATGGCTGCAATCCCCAAAGTACACATTGTAGATTTTGATCTCTGGATGAAAGATAACATCCACTTGCCAAGTTCTATTATAAATCTGTTCTTTTATGTTCAAAATTTGCTCTAAGCTCAAATTTTGCTACATTTAGCCTTTACGTATCTTCGCTGAAGAAGGAAAGAAGCAGGAAATATGTACTTGAGATTATGAAACAAAAGCAGCAGATTTCTACACTGTACTGTCTCTGACCTTGCAAGTTCCCCACGTATTTCTTATTCCTCAGGGTAGACATATAGGGTAGGGCTCTAAAATACAATACATTCAAATTTGGAAAGAAGCACCAGCATAATCAAAATAGCACTTTTCCAAGGCTTAATAATGACAGTTTAAAGAAGGGTTATGTTCCAGTCCTCCTCACCTTTAGAACAAAACAAGAAAAAAAATATTAAAAAAAAAAAAAAAAATCTGAGGGAGCCTCAGTATTCTGTACGGCATCCCTGCCTTCCTACACAGAAAAGAAGATTAGTCACTGCCACAAAATTGTCTTTCAAATACTGGTTTTGCCTCCACCCATGAGTCAGTCACATTAACTTTTCAGGACAGAAGGTAGTTTTCCATTATCTCTCTTTATTTACACAGAGCATCTCTTGTGGGCAGAGCAAATTAGGTTCTCTTCTCTTATGACCCTTTATTCACAGCAATTCCCTGGCTGGATAGCAAGAGAGATACACAATGACAAAAAGAACAAGGAAGGAAAGAGACCTCACAAACAGCACAAGAACAGCACTGCCTAGGAATGAAGCTGCTTACTGAACAGTCTGCTTGGGAATCCTATAGATTTCTTCCACACACTACTAATGTCCCAGTGAAGGGGTGGCTGTGCAGTATTTATCTCTCTCTTTAGAAGTCAGTTCTACCACGCACCTCATGAGGTCATCATCCTGAGAGCAGCTTCCCACAACCTATAGATTCCCCAGAAATTCCTAACTGTGGACACAGCCTGAGGAAATAATCAGCAACTATTTGAGGGAAATCACAGCTGTGGCTATCTCTTTCCAAATTTATTCAGCTAGCTGTGCATTTTTGTGCTGTTTAGCTCCAAACTTCACTTTCCTGCATTTTTATCAAACGCTTGAGACTAAGAGCAAAGGTTTTTGGACCAGATTATCCAAAGAATCCCTGTAACTTGCAGGGAAGAGATGGGGCACAGGGAAGAGCCTATGGACAACTTTGGACACTGGTGTAACTCATTCCCAAATGCAAAGCAGACTAACCTTTGGGTATTGCTGCTCTTCTCTACTTCTGGGGGTTTTTTTTTGCTAGCTTGTGTATGAGGCAGCACCTATGTGTATATGGTCTTGTTTATCCTCTTCCATTTTGCTGTTTATGTTGGAGTGCTCTTGGCAGCATCCCACAGCCCACCAGTGCTCCAAAGGTACCTGGGACAGATGTTTCAGAATGGCTTCACAATCACAGTTCTAGTATACCATTACATTTATAGGTAACACCTCATGTGCATCACTGTCCTTGCTATTTCTGGGGATTGGACTTAAGACCCTACTTGCCTCTCCCTCAAGAATACAAACCACTGTGGGTTTTCTCAGCACTCACCATCAGAGCTTTATTCTCCACAAGTTTTGGCCCGCTCACAGTATCGTATTTTATTTGACACATTTTCTGCTTTATCTGGGGTTAATTGCAAGTCTCCTAATAATTTACCTGTGTAAACTGGCCATGGTTTTGTAGTTTCTAATTAAAGCTCTTTTCTATCCTGTGAAATCCCCCTCCATCCTCTGCACCCCCACCCCCACCCTCCCCCCAAAAAAAAGGTAGACAGCCAAGTACAGCCAAATTCTCTATGCTTTTTTTACCTTCCTCCTGAGTGCTCTTTTGGAGATGCAGCATGTCTTATGTGAGTGCTGTGTACTTCATATTTCTGAAATGTATTTTTTCTCCATAATTCCCCAGCTTCTTTATGGCTGTTTTCTACTGTTTGCAACTCTTTACTGCAGTTAAAGAACCAGGTCCTTGAAAACCTGTGTTAGCTGTCCACCTTTCTTTTAGCTTTCACCTGGGCTGCACTTGTAAGATCTGAATTCTTCTATTCCTAATGCTGACTCAGTTAATCCATGATTTCCCATTCTATTCAGAAATTGCTTGGAATCACAGAATTTGGGAGAAATAGGCATCATTTAATGCTGAAGTTTAACTGAGGCCCTGCCTAAGATGTCATATAACATGACTAGTTCTAGCCAGCTATCTTAAAAGCCAAGCAGCATTACAAATCATTAATATTTTTGCTGACTCAAATGCTGACTAGCACTCAAATGCACTAGCAAAGTAGTTAATCATGTATTAAAAGTCATAAATGAATGCACAATTAATGCTGAAATTCCACTATCAGCTCATGTTAAAAATATAATTTAAAATAGTTAGAATCAGTATTATATATAGCACTAAAAATCACATGTGGAATTTGAATGCAATGAAGTTTTTAAGAATGCAAAATAGTTACCCTAATACAACACTTCTGACAATCTCTTTTTCCCTCTTCTTCAAAGATGTTTTGTATTTTTTTCACCTCTTCTCCCTTCTGAATCAGTCAACAAATGCAGAAAGCAAGAATTTCTGGAATACCCTTCATTTCCATGGCAATTAGATTGAGAGATCAAACATAAGATTTTCAATTGCCAGCTAAATTTATGAAGTAGAAGAGACCAAGGTACTCAAAAAACCACAAATAATAATAATAATAAAAAAAAAAAAATCCACAAGTTCCCTTACTCAGATCCAGCATTTTGGAATAACAGGATAAAAAAAACAAAGACTATCATAATCTAATCAAATTGAGATTTTCCCTTTCTGTGTGCGTGAGCAGTAGGTCTTATGATAAAAGCCTTCTTCTGACGGCTGACAATTGATATGACAGATTTTAGAAAACCCCAGTTTGTACACAAATGCAAGCAAAAAATATCTTCCTAGTTCTCACTCACCCTACTTCTCTACTTATGCCTACTAGATAATTATGTGTTTTATGATTATAGTTGGAAGCAATTTAAAACAGCACTATATTTTAATTTTTATTTAAAATGATATAGTGTCCTTACTGCTTACTGGGGTGTGTTATAATTATTTAGCTTAGTACCAGCCATTAAAAAAGTGGATCCATTACTTACTGAATGACTTAAGACATATGGTTTGTTTGTTAAATATTCTTTCCTTTCCTAACTTCTTTTTTATTTGTTTTCGTGTTCACCTTCATACTGTTCTTAGTGTTTGGTTAAGGATGAAACAACACAGGATCACAAGACTGGCATTAAAATTCACATTAATGCCTGTCTTCCCATATAATAAACAGATCTTCCCAAACTTTCCTAACTTCACATAACAAATAATTTAAAAAGTAACACTAGAAAGAATGTTAAAAAAGGCCTTTATAACCTCTCAAGAAGTGGTCAATAAAGTGGTACATACTGTTTAAAAGTACTGATTTATTTTCAATATGATACAGTGACAATTTTTGAAGAAATAAATGACTAGGCAAAAGCAGATTTGAGATTTATGACGAATTTCTTTTCTGATGACTACCATTTTGAAAATGAGCTTTCACTGTTCTTGGTTCACATGACTTTTTCTTTTAGCAGCTGTTAAAATACTTGCACTTAAAAATATGTCTTCTTTCTAGCAAGCAGCAGTCCTTCACAACAATTTAAAGTTCTAAGACTTCAAATAAAATGATTCAGCCAAAAGGGCTACAAATCATAATCATAGCCTTGACAGTCTTAAGATGTCTGCAGCTGCAAATGTTAAGACCAAATTTCCTTCTGGTCAGAGTCCCTTACCTCATTTGCCAGGCTTTCCATACTGGAGTAATAAAACATCCTTAGAGGTCTGTTAGATGAAGCTACCAATTAACTACCAGCCATAAAGTGATACTAGATCTACTATGGAAGCACCAGCTTTATACTACCAGTTAAACACTGGTTTGGTGGTCAGAGACCACAGATAGAGCATCTCCACTGACTGAGCCTGCATACAATCTCTGCAACTACAATAAGGTTTATGATCATAAAGCTATGAGGAAAATGAGCTAGTTGGCTAACATTTTAAATGCCTAGGTTGAATGCTTCAGTCCATATGCGCTTTCTCCCCTTGGATATATGACCTTCAGTGCTGAAAAACCTTTTAAGCTTTAGAATCCCCGAAATTCCCTCCCTTGCTGCCCCATGGTCTTCCTTCTCCCACCACAGGTCTCGAAATCCAGGTTCACATAGCTACAAGCAGTCCCCTAAAGCACATGGCAACAGCAGAAGCAAACACAGTGTGATTCTGCAGGCAAGCTCAGGAGTTCCATGACAAATCGCAACTTGCCAGCCACAAAACAGAGGTGATGGAGAGGGACCGACTAACTGGGAGAGCTGGTCTGCACTGGCACAGTTCCTGGAGAGAATAAACCTCACAGGGCAAAATCACCCAAGCACAAGTGAAACGCTGAATTCGGGGGTAAGCCAGCAGACTTGTGAAACATTTCTTTGGTATTTTTGTGAAACATCGTAAGTGATTTCCCTGCTTCCTTTCAAAAGGAAAGCACTTCTTCACATGAATATCCTCTCCGGATATACGCAGGGCTTTTGATAGCAACTGGCAGGTGAAATCTTCAATCAGAAACACGGAGGGGCTTGCTCCTGAATCAGAGGAGAAGGCTTCCCCCTGGAGAAAAGTGCTCATTCTCCTCCTCTGTGTTTTCAGGTCCCCTGAAAATTACCAGTGGCAGTGAACTATTCCATGGCTGTGAAACACAGGGGAAGGAAACAAGGTACCGAAATGTAAAATGAAACAATTCTCACAGCTCACATACAGAGCTGTGAGATATTTTCAGTTCAAAAGCAAAAAAAAAAAAAAGAATAAAAAAGAAAAAAGGTGGAAGGAAAAGCAAAAAAAAAAAAGAAAAAATTAGTTTCAGTAAAACTGAAGTAAAACTTTTTCTCTGGATGTCTCACAATACAATTGTTGCCAGGTACTTTTTATCCTTTTAAAAATTTAGCTTCGTTCAATTTCAAAACAAAACACTGTTTCAAAATCAAAGTGGAACCATTTCATTATGAAACCACTGAAATTAAATATTTAGGCTCCCAATATTTCTCCTCAGCTGAAACTACTGGATGAATTGCATCAAAACAAGAAAATAGCTTTGATCAATACAGCACTGTGTCTTTCAGTTAACACATTATTTGCATAAACAATTTCATCAAGCATTACTATGAGTACAATCGAGACCACAGAAATAAGCCAATCTGCCTACTGGGTAATCTGCTGCGGGACGCAAACTACAGCGTTGCTTAAATTCAAGGACAAGAGATGGAGTAGCCGAAGAGAAAACAACATTCCCACTGGTCCCCCCTGCTCTGTCTTCCCCCCCCACACCTGGTGATGCAGCACTGCCACCAGTGTCTGCTTTAACTGGCTGAAATAACAGGATGGAGAGTTTTTAGGCAGAAAATATTTGGTATGTATCTGCTTTTCCTTCCTAGAGAAGGATAGAGCCAGAGTCATCACATATGGTTGGAAGGTCCTGCTACTGAAGACTGCCCAGACCAGCCACGAGGATCAAGGCTAGGAAAGGATCGTTGGCTAGGAAGGGTTGAAAAAGCGCAAAGTCACAAAGGGTGTAATTCCCTGGAAGCATAACCCAAGCTAAAGCTGCATTGCCACATTCCTGCCCTGTGGCCAGCTTTGCACTCCTTTCCTTGGGTCAAGCATTAACCCCAAGTGACCAGGTGAATCCAGGTGAAGTCTGGCAAGGTGGCACGGCTGATCTTTGGATGTATCGCCTGGGCTGAGTTTCTGCAGCCGTCCAGCCACACCTTAATGGAAACAAATGCCAGGATGGAATGACATGACCATCTGCCAGGAGGAACAGCTGCCCATTTCGGATGAAAGGCAACTTTGCTCGGAAGCACCAAAACCAGCTCTCACTCCCTATGACAAATAAGCTGATCCTGAACACCCGCCCCAGCACCACCACGCAAGCTGCACGGCACTCGGGTGCCCAAGTCCTGGAAACAAAGTGAAGGCATTTTGAAGCAATTGGTTTCTGGAATGAAATTTCTGCAGAATAACAAATGGTGGTTGGCTTAATAATTAACAGTTTCAGGGGCCTTCTAGAATATGAATCAGAAGGAAACAAAATTTGAATAATGCATTAGTGAGAGTTCAGGTTCTAGTAGCCTATGTGGATTGTCAGTGTGCATTCCAGTAGCTCGTTATGATTTATCTTCATCAGCCATGGGCTGAAATTACCAGACTCCAATTACTTTGCTTCCCATGTTCAAGAGAAAAAAAAAATAATGTCAAGCCTACCACAGGAGATGGTTTAAAATGCCTGAGGTAAAGAAAGTAATCTACTGTTCTCTGACATTTGCTGCCTGAAAGTCATTCACATTAACAACCATTCAAACTTGTTTAGTGCAAACCAATTGCTTCTATTTTCCTCTTGTCAGTAACATTAGCTTCAATTCAAATTTAACTCTTCGAAAATTTCAAAATGTAAAATGAAATTCAGTGAAGCTTGACAGGGACATGTAAGGGTCTTGACAGAACATACTGCTACTGAATTTATCTTCCTTAATCTGTTACTTTTGAAATTTCTATTTTCAAGGGAAAAAAACTGATGATCTGCACTTCTTTCACTATCTCAGGGAAGATAAGAGATTTATGCTGATGTTTACCAGACTCGCGTTTTAATACTATTCCTAACACAACAAGGACTACAGAGGCAGAAAAATAGATGCACTCAATTTAAACTAACAAATTAAGCCATTATTTACGAGCACAACTTGAGGTTTAGTTACATAGCAAAATACATTTAATAACTTAATATCCCATCACCATGAACGCTTAGACTTGTATAACAGGCCATTAACTTCTAAATACTTTGGGCTTATAAGGTTAATATCTACAGCGCGAAGGGGAAGTAGGTTAGACGGTTAAACAACAGTAGCTGTCACAGACTGCTCCAACAGACACTGAGGAGACTGGCTTTCATCAATACTCTTTCTTCGTACGACACCCACTAGAAAAATGCTTTTATACTTTCTCTTACAGTTAAAGAAAATAAACAAAAAACCACCCACAAGACACCCACCCAGCCTCACTTTTTTGGTATAATGTATTTAAAAATAAAACACACAGTAAGTTGTATTACTAATGTGAATTCAGAACATGCTCTGAAAGACTATTTTTCATATGGGTTGGGGAGGGGGGAACTGCAAGAACAGAGGGGGAAAACTAATTTTTATTTTCTTTTGTATTTGTGAAATCAAACAGGAAAGAAAACACAAACAAGCTTGTGCTGGCTGTGATAAATTCAACCACATTTCAAGCAAATTAGTACTGTTAGAGTCCTTTATGGCATGGCATAATTCAAGCCAAGAAAAAGCCACATCATCTCCTACATGCTACAGAAATGAAAGTAGTAAAGCTTGGTGTTACACAGTTAATTGTTTCTAAGCACTGTACATTCATTATTTTAAAACTAGCAGTAAAGAAAAATTACAGACTTCGAACAGCTTGGGGGGCAGTAGCTGGTTTACAGGCCATATCAGATAGGTTGATGTGAGCCTGATGTCTATAGCTTACACATTAGATCCTATTACACAAACATGACATTTCTTTACCCAGCCAAATAATTTTCTGGTTTTTGCAGCGAATGTCAAGACACCAGCTCCCTGGAGAAGATTCCGTGGTTACTTTAAGACAGGAGGCTGGGCATCCCTGTTACACGCAGAAACATCAAAAACCCAACAGAGTAGTTAATGGTTATGGAATAATTTGCCCTACTGTCTTATATTAACATTAATATCACTATCTTTACTGGTGGATTCAACATGAAACTGGGAACTAGAAGCTTGACTTATCATTCCAGTTTTAACATTTGTGCCAGTTGGCCTGTACTGCTCTCTCTAGGCAGTTTCATCACAGGTAATTTTAAAATATTCACATTTCATGATCCAGGAAGAATATACTTGTGCAGATATATGTCCAAGGTAAGGAGAGAGAGATAATCAAAACCTTGGTACTGCCCCGAAAGTATTAGCACTCCAGCAGTTAGTTAATTAGTGCCTGTCAGCCAACAATTCTCTCCCCCAAAATCTCCTCCAGTACAATGAGCAAATCTCATTTTCTTTAGTGAAAAGTCAAGCAGCTCCGATTAAATTGCCAACAAGGGGGATTTTCAAGTTAATATGCACAGCTGGCTTTGCATGGCAGTATCTTTTTCGCTCTCCCTGCCGAAGGGAAGGCTGGGGAAAGCAAGGTTTCCATCCATGAGAGATGCAATGGTAAGAAGATGAAGGACAATAACGCCTCAAGCCATCTATATGTAAAGCAAAGTTTGCAGTCAACATACAGCAACGAAATAAGGTAAAATTATTAGAAGTGAGTTAAGTAATGTAAAACCTTGCTCGGTTTTAAGGAAAGAACTCACCAGTACTCAGAAAAATATTCTGAGATAAAAATGCATACAGGAATGCAATAGGATTTTTGGAAGTCTTAAGACACATAATTCTAATTATGTCCATACAACTGATGTACCTCCACACTTCTGAAAAATCACACTCTGGAGGCCCCTGGACTGATTTTATTTTCTTGCTCTTCTGAGCTAGGCTGTCTCAAGCACTCACGTGGCAAATCCCACATTACTTCTTGCATTATATAACTCAGGGACCATTTTATGTGGCATAGATCACACTGCTGTCATAAAGCATTGTAAGCACTCTGGCTCTTTGGGATTGGAAATAGAGAAAATGAAAAGAAAATATTTTTGATTAAAAAGCTCAAAAAATTAGCGTATTTAAATTCTGAGACATCAGATACATTGGTACAATAATATCCTACAGTAATCCACTCCTTCTAGGCATCAAATACTGTTACTTGTTATTTGGTACTGGTAATAACTTGGAAGTTGATTATTCCGACTAATTTATTTTTATGACACTTGATAATTTTTTTTTTTTCATTTTTGACAAAAAGGAATATGACTCAATGGTGTTATTTAATTTTTGCTATTTTCACTTTTCAGTAGAATGAGCAAACTTTGTCTTTCAAAAGGGAGGCTTCTTAAGCAGGAAATGACTGCACTCATTTATTACCTATGTCACATTTGCAGTAATTCAATCTGTTCTTTTTCAATCAATCTGCACTGTTAGTTTCTTGAGATAACTGAACTTTAATGTTATTCTATACCCTTGTTTCAGCTCTTATTTTCTGTGGAAATTGCACTGCAGCAACAGGAACTCTAGGAGAAACAAACTAGTTATCTTTATGATCTTCTTTCAACTGCCTAAACTGAGTTACTTAGAAAGGCAACAAATGGCTTTTTGGAACTTATCAACTTGACACAAAGATTTTACAATTACAAGTAGCAGACCCAGTGGTTTTTCAAAGCATACTGAAGCAAACTTCATTGCGTATATATGTAAACAACACAGAGTAAAATTCATACCATTATAGAGTATCTTCTTCCTAACAGGAAACACAGGATAATACCTCTCAAGAATAACCTCAGTGGTGCAATCTCTAAATTTTGAGAATGCATACAATTTCCTGACCCAAGGTTTGCATGCTGAAAGCTGAACGTTTTTGAATATTAATAACAAATCTGAAGCATAAGCTGAACATTCTATGCAAGGAATGCAATATTCTCCAAATACTAAGTTTTCTAGCTAGTTCAAATATAATGAGATGGTATTTTCAAATAAAATTTCAAAACAAACAGGTCATATCTGATGGCACTGTTATGCACTGAGGTCATCCCAATTAGCTAGAGCTTTGGTTACACCAGTAATTCTGTGGCCATTGCACAGCATAAAGCACCTGACAGGTTTATGTCAGACTTTAAGCCAATCATGCAGTTTCATTCTATTGATGATTAAAACAAAGGATAAAAATTATGTTAGTGAAAGCTCAGGAAGTTGTGCTTTTGGAAGCCCCTTCTCTTTATTTTCAACAAGTGTTTAACACATCCTTTAAAAATCAGGCACAACTTAAAATGCTCCCACTGAATAATAAACTGAAACAGTCAATCACTGTTCGTTATTTTATTTTGAATATGGTAATTTCCTTGTTTCTTTTGAATCAGAAGTTTCTGAACAAGAAAGGAAAGGGTTGGCCTCATATCTTCTTCCAATAATTTGCTGCTTCTGCCTTGTCAGCAGAGGACAAAAACCATATAAACCCCAATAAAAACACAACTGTAAAATTATATGTATTGCTAAGGCAGTTTGGAACAGGTGTTACAGAGAAGAGTGAATACAAGGGAAATAAAAGCAGATGCTGTTGCTGGTAGGACAGAGCTACAGCCTTCCTTTGATTCACAGCAGTCCCCATCCATAGACGTATTTCAATTTCCAGGTTCAGTATCAGATACTTAACTGGAAATTGAAATCCTGATACAACGGAAAGTTGGAAAGTGAATCCCTGAGGGTCAGACAGTTGATGAGAAAAACATGTGAAGTGGTAAAGCACATCCAATTCATTGCCATCAGCACTAGGGAAAAATACTTCAAAGGAAGAAAGTTAAGTACAACAGTCTTGCATCCTCTGACTTGTTTTATATTTTCAAAAGACAAAACCAAAACCACTACCTCCCCCAAAAACCCACCAACCCACCCATCACAAAACGCCTTGAATTTATATTCCAGAAAAAAGGGATAAAGCACTGGGAGTTTGGAATAACACATTCCCAAAGACATACTTCCATAACTCACTTCTAAAACTGGAAGTTAAATTTATGAAGTGAATAAATCTACTCTTAAAAGGAAAGCATATGAAAAGTTTGAGAGGAATATAGGGTGAAACAATGCACAGATGGTTTTATCTTGCATCCCTTCACTTTGGACCAGATAAAGTTGAGTAATGTTTCAAATGTGGGATACTCCCAATATTGTAATTAAAATCACAGCAACAAGGAAACAAAATCTATACAGAATTACTTCTACTTAATTATAGATTATATAAAGCTAAATTACTTTAGTGCCAATTATATTAGCATACTTGGTAGCAAACATTTCTTAAATTGAATGTGCTTTTCAACTTAAACACTAACTGCGAGAGTGCAAAAAATACAGCCTTATGGGCTGTTATAAGAAATAGCTCAAAGTAAGCACTTTACTTAATTATACAAAAGTGTAATATGAAATCGATTTCTTGTGTGCTGTATTAGTGCTTGTTACAAAATACTTTTGTATTGCCTTTGTCAACAGAAATTAGACTTGCACATTTTTTTCTAAGAACACTGTTAAATTAAATTTAAAGTAATGCAAAATTGGTATTGCGCTTATGTGTTTTGCAAGTACAATATTAAACTAATGATGTAAACTTCTAAATGCCATTAAACCATTGTATTTCCTTTTTATTTTATAATGAAACATTAAAAATCAAAATAATTCCTAAAAGATGCCTTCAATAATCTGCACCAAGAGCAACTGAGCTCTCAATTTGAAATAAAAAATAAAAAGGAGTAAATTTGCATCCTGTCTCTAAAAACTTTAAAACTTGCAGTAACTCTTTATTCATTAAAAATCAAACAGCAGAGAGAATGCTACTAGTAATTAATTTTCGGCACAGCTTGCATTATCATTTCAAGGTCAGGTTTCACTGGCCATGCCTCAGTGGGAGCTTGGTTTTGAGGAGATCACTAAACATGGCTCACAAGGGAAACATCATTAAATATGTACTTGGAAAACTGAAATCACTTGCAAAGCAACAATTGAAAAACTCTGCTAGCCTACCTCAACTCATTTACCCTCCAGACAGAAGCAGGAGCCTTTCAGTAAGTGTTCACAATCTACCAGATATACCACCTATGGGATACTTGAGTCTACCCTTAATAAAAGTTTGACCTTCTGACCATAGATCCAACCGCTGGTTCATTCCCGATGATGCTAGATGGGAACACAAAACCAGTGACAAATGCTTCTGGGAAAGACTAAAAGCAGAACACTTAAAAGACAAATTATGCACCAAGGCGGCTGGCAGGAGGAGAAAGGGCAGATGCTCTTGGCCCCAGCAGAGATCAGCAACAATCTTGACACACGAGATTACTACCACACATGTGTAATGCAAGGAAATCCAATCTCTTCAATATCAGCAACTGGGATATCCAAATAATTTTCCATCTCTAGCAATTCTTTTAGGTTTTCTCCAAATTCCTTTCCATAAACTTTAAAAATATCTTAAAAAAAGAAAAAAAAAAGTAGTAGGTCCCTTCCCTCCCCCATCTTTAACTGGAAAACCAAATCGTGAGAAGCTTCTCAAAGCTCCCCCAGCTCCAAGTGGGACCTGCCTTTGCACCAAGGCCAAGACAATTAACCGTGTCTCTGTGGTAACATATTTAAGAAGGGGAACCTAGGAGAAGGAGCTGCAAGAACATCATCTGTGTGAACACCGAGGTCAGTGGAAGGAAGGAGGAGGAAGGGAGGGGGGGAGATGTGCCAGAGAGAGACTCCCCTGTACCCATGGTGAGACGGCAGGGCCCCCCCGCCCCCGCCACCCATGGAGGTCACTGGTGAAGCAGATACAGATGTGTGGCCTGTGGTGACCACTGTGGTGAACGCTGACCCAGGTGGCTGCGCCCGAAGGAGGCCGGCGCCCTGCAGGAAGAAGGCCCGGCTGTTATAGTTTGGTGCTGGGAGGATTGCAACATGTGCGGGTGATCCGCACGCCCGTGGAAGTGACTCGTGTCAGAGTTGGTTTGTGGAGGACTGTCTCCTGTGAGAGGGGGACGGCGCTGGAAGAGGGGAGGAATGCCAGAAGCTCCCCCACCCCGAGGTGGAAGAGGCAAGCAGGACTGACAGCACCCCCCATTCCCTGCCCCCTGCGCTGCTCGTAGAGATATCAGGCGCAAAGCTGAGCCCGGGAAAATGGGAGGGATGGGGAAGGTGTTTTCAAGAAATGGTAATGCTTCTCACTGTCCCACTGTCTGTTAAGTGTTGTTGTTAGTGTCTGCATTAAGGTGTTCTTCTTTTTTTCTTTCCCTAACAGATTTGTCTTTTGCATGTGCCTTAATAGATGAGGTAATCCCTCCCTGTCCTTATTTCAGTTTCAATTTCCTGGGCCTTTTGCTTTATTTCCTCCTTCCCAGCACTGGGGGGAAGAGGGGAGTGACGCCTTTGCTTTATTTTTCTCCTCCCAGCGCTGGGGGGGCGGGGGGGAAGTGGGAAATGAGCAGCTGCATGGTACGCAGTTGCCCTCTGAGCTCAAACCACAACACTCCTAATGTAATTCTCTGACACAACTGTTAAGATTAAGTAGTTCTTTCTTTCACCACAACCCATCCTTACAATACAGTGGTTTCTAAATAGTAAGGTGAATTCAGGTTGCTACAGACATCCAGGTAGCTGGTATAATTTATGTACCTGTCTCCATGACTGACTGAGACCAAGACATGACTGTGATGCAGACAAAAATTTGGAAAAATGCACTGAAAATAAGTGGCCCCTTCTTTGCAAATGATACCTGGCAGGAACATACAGTTTTGTCTATTTTTTCAAATTCATAAAATACTGCAGGTATGGATTTTTTCCCTTCATACCTATTGTAATACACTGGGGAGAAAAAATAGTTCTAACCATCTGACTAGCTATTAAAGATATTATAACAATGTACAGAAAAATGTTTCAGTAAGATGAAACCAATTTTTTATTTTTCCAAAACTATCAGAATATTTTTATTGAAACTGATAAATATTTCAACACATCTATGAGTTTATGTGCATACACATGGGTTTAAATCTCAAAAAAAAGTTTCTCTATTTCTTTCAAATCTTTTTGCAAAAAACATTGTCAGCAACACCTATGAAAGGTGATGGACATTTGCAAGCAATTCCTGAAAGCAATCAGGTACCGCAGGATTTCAATTAATCACTGAAGTCCGAACAAAGCTAGATCTTTTCCTGTCCTTGAACACAGCAGAGAATAGTGGTCTGCCTTCTTTTATCTTTTTTTTAAAGCAGCTAAGCAAGAATGACTGATTTTGAAACATGTATTTCACCATGACTCCTTCAGGAAATGTTCATGTTTGTTCTTCCCTCTATGCCTTGGACAATTTCCATACAAAAGGCAGATGAGAAAACATACTACCCACCATTGCCACACGCCGTTTCCTGACCCCAGCCTTCAAGGATGAGCTGCCCCTTGTCTATTCCTGCCACTTGGTTACAGCGGTGTATGACAGGATTTCAACAGCACAGGAACAGCAAGGATTTGCAAGGGACAAGTTGGTTCTCATGTCCTGCAGTGCCTTGATCTCTTCTCCAGCTTTCTGATACAGTAGATCTTAGCTGCTAAATCTGGGTTTCACCACCTTCATCTCCTTTGGTTTCTTCAGTCCATATGAGTCTGTACCCTACACATCTTCCTCTGAAGGACCTGGGAAGCCAGGAACTGTTTCCTCACATTAGTGGCCTCATGGAGGAAGAAATCAAGTCCAGCACCCTGCCAGACAACATGAGCTGAACTATGTGGCCTAGAAACAACTGACAGATGAGAGCTTCAGTAGCTATGCAATGGTAAAGTCTATTGACTAGTTCACTCCTAAGAAAAATTAAGATAGCAGCAAACATTTCAAGACCTATCTCACTCTCCCCCCCTTTTTATATTTAAATAGGAAATACTGTCCTCTTGTATAAGGACTTCAGTTGATCCTGACATAGTAGAGGATGGGGAGGAAGAGTTTTTGTAAGCAAACGCTGGCCTCACCACTTCTGAGATTTGCTCTGTCAGTGTGTAACTGTCAAGAGAGCAGAAGGATCCTTCAGACAAAGCAAAAGGCCCGAGGGCCAGCAGCTACAGAGGATGGATGCAGTCTGTTAACTCTTAGCACACACACAGCAGCACCACCAATACAAATCCAGAGGTTACCGATTGGTGCAAAGAAAATGATTTACAGATGGCTCCAAGAAGACCACAAAAACAGCAACAAAAAAATGTAGGGATCAACGAGGTGGGCTCTGAATATGCAAGTCCAAAAGATAAGAAGTCACCGGGACATAGACTTGGTCGTCTATGATCTGTCCAAGATCTGAATAGGATGGGGAAAGACATGTTGATGACAAAAAAATTTCTGTAGCCTTCTCAGAGTTGGAAGGCTACTTCTTCTAATGTGATTTAGCTTATGAAACAAAGTTGAAACTTGCTACACAGAAACCTGCTAGACATGCTTTAACTTAGCTAATAAATGTCAGTCAGAGTAATGCTCTAAAATAGGCAAACTCAAACAATTCAAGTGTTTGCATGTTTTATGCATTTTAAGGCAAATAATTCTCTTTTAAATGTCAAAATGAATTTTTTATTAATTTTCTTTTCCTCTGCCAGCAGAAACTTTCAAGTGAAAGAATTTGAAGGATTGTCTGTTGTTGTTGTTCATAGCAAATTATATGCACAAAAGCCATATTACAGTAAGAGAGCAGAAGAAAGTATTCAAAAGTTAAAAAATGCCACCTTTGTGATATCAGTAACAAGCTTAATTCAATTTCCTTTTGCATATGCATTATGATATTATGTTTAAACACATTATTTTCCTTAAGACAACACACAAAAATCTATAAATAAAAATGTAAGGTCAACTAATGAGGGTGGCACCAGTTGGAAAAAAGCAATAAATACAACTGGGTATGTATTTTGCCTGCATTCTTTGTGTACTGCTTTTAAATAATCAAACTAGATCGCAGAAGTCGTATCAGAGAACACACATTACTGACAGCTGCAGGAAAATGTAAGTGCAGCAGCATCGGTGTCTTACCGCCTGAACCCTCACACACATTTTGTACGCGGAAGCACATAGTCCACTAGGCATTCATCAGAGAACATCCTGAAAGGTTTGCCTCGCCTGTAAGCTACTGATGTTTGTCGTAATATTAGCTTCACAATCTACCATTTGATTCAGCACATGCTAGGGTGGTTAATCCATCCTATCAGTTTCCCGTACTGATGCAGTCACACTACAGGAAAAAGTGTCCCCAATTTGCTCTGTAAATCTAAAAAAATCCAGTTATCCTAACTCTTTAAACAAATTGATCTTGTAATTGCAGCTTAGAAAAGCTTACACTCCTGCTTTAAAATGAAAAGAACAGAAACAGAGGCATACTAAATAGATACTAGCTTATTAGAAAAGTTATTCTGGTTATGCATAAAATATTGATTTTAAAAATTTTTCTTGTATCTGATGCAGATTAAGTATTTTAAATTTTCAAATCCTTCAAATATGGAAGTAGTGGGTTGTTCCACCACACCACAGGTTAAAAAGAAGCAGCAGGATGGCACTGACTATTGCTGGAGGACATTTATTTTCTTCATTTTTATAGTTGATATCTTAATTTCTCCTTACATATGCAGAAATCTAACAGTTGAACAGCAGTATCTATTAATTCAGAATTAAAGGAAGTTTACTGTAAAACGTGTTTCATCAATATGCATAATATCATAATGACAGTGAATACTGTCATGGAAAGGCAGGACTTGACTGATACAGAAGATGCAGAACCTCTTCGTCAGCTATTGTAAAAATATGTTCCCACTGAGAAGCAAAAAAATAAAAAAAGTGCATGAAATTCTGCCATAAAACCCAGCGCGTACACACACGCTGATGGGAAGACAGCAGGAAAACAGCAATTGCCTCTCTCCAAGCTATTATGGGAATTAGTACACAGCCACAGGCTACTCGGTTCAGACTGGAGAATGGACTCCAAAAGAGGAGCCAGTTTGACAAAGGGCTCAAGGTTTCACAGGTTTCCTAACCTACAATAACTTAAAGGCTACCAGAAACAAAGCCTCTCTTTTCTAGCATATTCTAGGCACCTCTGCAGCCAGCTTCAAAGGAAACTGGATAACTATTTCCCCATTTCAGTCAGTATACAAAGATCATTCACTATATATTAGCTGAGCTCCAGCAGAGAAACAACTTGACAAGTCAGAAGCTGAAGCAATATGTGTCAAAGAGATTGAATTCCACTTTCATATTAGTACAGAAGAAGACAGTGCATGATTATTGCTTGGAGCATGTGGTTGTTTAGGGGATAATCCTAGCACCTTAACACTGAGAAGTAATGGAAATTGTCTGTCTTGTTCTCATTCTTTCTGAGACAGTCACTTGTGATATGTCTTGTTACACTGCCAGGTCATTTCTCTCTTCAGGCTCCTTAAATATCACCTGTCCAAGTTGACAATACATCTCTCCAGTGATGACATTATGCTTTGTCCCTTGCTAAATAGCTAGATTTTCACTTTACCAAGGATGAAAAGTTACACTTTACTTGCAGAAATTAAAACATATTACAGGCTAGCCACTATGTTAGAGCTCTGTTTCTCAACGCTGCCCATCTGCAAGGACACTCAGCCCCCCAGCAACAAGGCGTCTTACTCTGCAGCAGCCCAGACTTGTGTCCTCTTCATGTTCTTGTTCCTCATAAAGGAAGCTACTCCTGACATGACTAAATTCAGAGAGATGGATTCAATTATTATTTTTTTTAAATAAGAAAGCATATACAATGACTTCTACATTCTTTTAAATGCCCTCATATCCACTGAGAGGAACTTTATTACAGAAGGTGCACTGCTTTGAGTACCCCATTTTCTCTTACCAGCAATTATTCTGTGCAGAAAACAACTCAGCAAACCTCGTTCCAAAAAACAGACCTTCAGCAGCAGAGACAAGAGTTTCTTCGTGAGCAGTCAGTGCTATGTGATACTCAATCCCACCACAAGCCCACACCAGCTGGAGTAAGGCATAGGATGAAACACAGACAGAAGGATGGTGAGAGTAACAGTAGGATATTTAAAACCAGATTTTTGCAATCTAAGGTTGCAAAACCATATTGCAAAGGCTACAAGTCTTTTGTAGTTGCTCTTTATTACAATTGCTGCCTATTTGTTTCCTGGCCTGAGCTGCTGTCTAGACAGACAAAAGGAAGGATGCCCATCACACCTGACAGCCTTATATGGAACTACCATCGCAGGGAGGCTGCTCTTCTGAGGCTGGAAATAAACACACACGGGCACATGTGTGTCCACTGAGAGAACATGTGAAGTGTCCAAGAGATTAGTTTTAGGAGAACAACGTGTATAACAAAAGCACCTGACATCTTCTAATATAAGTCTGTCCACAAGGCAGACTTTCAGAGAGTGCTGAAAGAGCACAGCTCCCACAGAACCCGTTCCCCATTGGGGCGCAGCAGCCCAGCTGAAGCCTCACCCCTGGGAATCCACAGCATATCTATTTCCAAGAGATCTTTAAATCACCTAGAGTCACCACAGAAACCTTTGTACAGACTCAGAACTCCCACCTTAAACTTGCAAATCCTTTCTTAAACACGGAGACAGTAAGCTGATTTGTGAAGGCAATATTGAACAGCAGTAACACTTTTGTTTCCACTGTGGGAACCAGATCAAATTAACACAGGGGAAAAAAACCTAAGTTTGTGAACTGACTTTATTTAAAGCACACAGCAACTAGTAAATTCAGGACTAAATAATTCACAGTAAGACATAAAGATCACGGTTATATATGTTTATTGATTTCTATACAATATTACTGTTGTATATTTTTTTTCCTCATTGTACAAACTATGGGTATATGCTCTGAATATGCCGATCCATAAAGTGACAGTGAAAAATGTCTACCATCTTAATTTGTCTTTCAAACATGCATTCACCACCTTTTCCAATTACTGCTAGGCAAGATAAGTCATATCTATGAAACTTTTTACTTGTTTCTTTTCTGTACATGTTCTTATGCTATATTCATCACTGAATGATCTGCAAACCTTCCACAAGCACGTTACCCAATGTGAGTAATTTCTACAACACATTACTCGTTCTCTCATACATTGTTTAGACAGAAGCATCTGTCTAGAAGTGTTTTTGCTTCTAACTTTTAAATTGTTTCACAGCTGAAGGGAAGAAGTAGCTGGGGGGTGGCGGGGGGTGGGGTGGGGAGGGTATTGTTATATTCCAAAAAACAAAAAAGCTGAGCAACAGAAAAAGAAAACTTGGTAATGGCAACCTAAGTCTTAAGAGGTGAAGTGGCGCACACACACACAAAAAGGGAACATGCTCAACTAGCATGACCCTTAATTACAGCCATTCAGAGGATGGGAGAGAAGTGCTAAGACAGCCAAAAAACAAATTCAGGAATAAATTCATCTCTACTGATTTCTATACAGTATGGTTGCTGCATTCTTCCCACACTCCCCACATCAGCCCTTACTGTATCAAGCGAACACCAAGAGTAGACTCTGCATGGACAGACACAAAGAAATGTTGGTCGTACTAAGAGCTGAATGAAGAGCAGTTGTACTAGTTCATTTTCAAAGTGGGGGGTGTCTGTCCACAGGACCACAAAAATGACATCAGTAACAAAATTTGTCACTGAATTAATAAAAATTTCTTCTCTAAAATATGGTCTCCACTGTCCTGAATTCAAATTACAAACTACTTATGTGTAGAAAGCATTCAGACAGATAAAACCAAAATCTCGTTGCAGCCAGCATAATAAAAGTAAGAGAAGTGTTTGCTCTGGAAAAAAAGGTAAAAAAAAAAAAAAATAAATCACATGAGGTAAGTGAAAATGAGAGAAATTGCTGGGAAACATGCATGTTAACCCTGCTTTCCAAATGGCATGGATACACAAAGTGAATTCATTTGTCAAAGGTGACAAACCAGCCACAAACAGAAAGCAAGTTTCTTGAATCGAAGTTCAGCACTGTCTTCAAAGGTCGTTACTTTAAGGAAATATGGTGCAACTGAACTAGTTTACTTATTTGTAATCATCTAAGCTGCTACAAGTTGTAGACTGTGAATGCAGCATATCATATTCCCAGTGGGTGCCTCTGACATTTCAGCCTAATTGGTAGAGTTCATTTTACAGACAAAAAAAGGTACATTGTCAAATATAGTTGCACCAGTCACTCAGATTCAGCATAATCCTCTAAAATAAAGGTAATAAACTGCAAAATGTGTGCTTATGGTAACTGTTAGTATCTGAAATGTTTAATTATCTGAATGATAATTGAACATGCTGCCATTTCCAAGAGTAATGAAATAGCTTTCAGCAATTAATGACCTGGAAAACAAAATGCATAAAATAGTTTTAAAAGGTAATATGAAATGAAAAATACTAATATACAAATGAAATGGTAGGCTGTTTATGCAGTGGGGTTGGAGATGTGAAACAAGGAAAATATATTTCAACCACATGAGAAATCATTGCCTAAATTACGTCTGCATCTCTAAAACCAGTATTAATTCTGGTCACGTCACAGCTTAACAACAAGATTTTGTTTCCAGATTCTAAGTTTCTGCCATAACTCTTTTATTTTGGTTTCTTAATCCTTCTTACAACAACCTCTTGTACAACACCATACCTTTAACTCTATAGAACAGGATGCTACGCGGATTTAAGGAAGGGTTGGGGAGATGGAGACAAAGGGTTTGAGTCAGAAGAAACTAATTTGATAAGCAATCTCAAATACGCACCTTCAAAAGCTTTGAAACAGTCTCCAATACTAAGAAAAGGGTGAGAAATTTTGCTCTGGTTTACACAGTCAAGGCCTACAGGAGCTCTTTTAGTTCCAGTGCCCAAGTGACAGCCCTAATGATCAGTGATCCCCACGTTGTGTCAGCCCATCCCTAGGGCCTGAGCCCCTCCTTCTCCCACTCTGTACATACGGACTACTTTGTTTTTATTATACTGCAGCTGGGCTACCTGAAACATAGATTAGCATCACTCAAACCACTGTAAAATAGTAACTCAATTCTTTTTTGAAGTGTTTTTTTTTTCTACCACTTTCATAATCTTTTGCAATTTGCCAGCTTTATTGTAGTTATATTTTCTTTATAAATTACATGGAACTGTTCCTGATAGGACCCAAACAGAAATGTTTATTCAGTTAATCCATAAAAACGGTTTTAGATATATCAGCCAGTTCTTCTCCATTTGAGTTGATTTTATCCTGGTTTCTTAATCAAAATGTTTTATATCAAATTAAATGCATTACAGAAGAACAATATTGCCTTTATTAACAAAATCTGTAATCTAATTTTAAAAAATCAAGTTATTCTGACAAGATCAGTATTCCATAAGCCTGTTGACTGTCTCTAATTATATTACTTTCTTAATTCTTCATTAATCAACCCTTGTATTGGCTGTTTCATTATTCTGTTTAGAATTAAAGTCAAGATGACAAGCTTTTAATTAATTGGGTGATCCTGATCCTTCATGTCAGTATTTTTAATGTTTGTTTTCAAGTCCTCTGGAACATTCCAGGACTGCTCCAGTTTTTTTGGTTGTTGTTGTTTTTTTTTTTTTTAAACAGCAAACAAAACCAGGTAACATTAAGCGTCTTGACAAGCCATTTTAGGATTCTGGACCTGCTGACCACCTGAGGTGTAATTTGACATCAGCTGCTGCTTAATATGCTCCTCAACTTACTTTTATAATGGAAGCTTTTTCATTATCATACCATACAAAAGCATCACCTGGCCCATTCTCCCTCTCAGCACTAGCAGGAGGATTTACTGAGAAATAAAATGAAGAAAGTGAAATTCACTCAGTTTTGTGTCACACAGTCTAGGTTCAAATTAGGAGGAAAGAATTATGCTGCCCACTTCCAAAATGAAGCAAAGTTGAAAAAAATAAGAAAAGCAAACAAGAATTAAATGAAAAACAAAGATTCATCTAGCAGAATGAAGCCCAAAGAATCAATGTCAGTAAGAACCAGAGCTTTGGTGAAGCCTGTCCTAACTCTGGGAGGATGTTAATTTGAACTTTATCCAGATCTCACACTAGCATGAATGAAATGGTATTTCTCTGTAATGGCTTTGGAGGAGAAAGACATATGGGGGAGAAAGAAAGAATAAGGAATGCATTTGGGAAATCTCATCAACATCCCTCCCCCCCCCAGCACATTCTGCTGGTACTGCTTTCCTCTTCTACTCTTCCACATTGCCACTCCTGCTATTCACAGCCCTTTCTACCTACTCCACGCTACTCTGCTGATAGTGCCAAAATAACAGTGAAAAATAAGTGTTTCCAAAAATGTACATTTAAGTGTTGCAATGACCAGAGCAACTTTCAAAACCTTATTCAAATTTTCCCTGCTTAATTTTTAACAGTGATAAATGAAAATACAATAAAAGCAAGTCCTATGAAAGTTTATTTAGGTACTTACAAATTCTCAAAGACTACAAAAGTAATATTGCACCCCTAAACAGCTGAGACAACTTAATTATGAAAGCAAGCTAATTAAAGTATCAAGCACACTAATGAATCATACTAAAAAATTATTTATTTCAGTTGAAATTATAATAGAAGTCACAGTTCAAAAAAAAGCTCCAGTCTTCTGAAAGGGTAAGATTATCTCAGCCTGCAGTCATGTTCTTTGGAAGCGAACACAGACCAAGAATCTGTGAACATCAGTCCCCAAACTCAGAGGAAGCTATAATCAGGCTCTGAGTTATCTGGCCCGGGTGCACCCATAGCATTTTCAAGTGCTGCAATATGAATTATTGCCCACGTCCATTCTTTTACAGCTGGAATGGGCGCTGTGGATTAATGTACCGCAATACATTTTCTTGCCACAGACAGTGCTCCTCTTGGAAGTGTGATCTATTGACTAGTCACACGCACTTTGGATAAATCACGACGGTCTCCGTGCCGTGGCACGCTCGGCTTTGGGAAAAGCCGCCGAACAAGCTGAGGTGAGACAGGAGATGGAGGAATTGCTTGCAAGACAGGGGAGCTCGGGGTGGGGTTGGCAGCTGCTCTTTTTGTTCCCCCAGCCTCCCTCACACAGCTGTAGTGGTATCCTGACTTAGTGTCCTTTCCCAGAGAGAACCACTAACTTCAACTGAAGGGCTTCCCTCAACTTGGTGGACTTTGCACTGAAGCCCTGACTGCCCAGCATGTCAGGTGTCAATGACCACAACCACGTCTTGCTGTAGCTAACTTGTCCTGCCCTGCCCACTGGTAGACACCTCAGAAAGAAGGCAAAGGAAGAGGTCACTGCACACAACAGAGGCTTTGAAAAGTGGGTGGCCATGTTAGAGGAACCCACCTACCTAGGTCTGCTACCCTAACCCTAAGTGAAGAGCAGTGTGGTTCACTGCCAAATATAACACTACACAATAAAGAACTAGACACGCACAAAACTTATCCCAAAAACGAAGCACAAGAGAATTCAGGAAACCCATGTCTCATTGTATAACATGGCACTCACAATGTCACAGGAAGAAAGTTTCCAGTTAGTGCAGAGCGAGCTTGCAGCTGCAAATACCAAAAAAATGATACTAAGCAAGGCTGAATATAGCGAACAAAAAAAAGTTGAAAACTAATTTAGGGGAGGTCAGTGTCTGAACTTGCAGTTTGCTGCCAATTCAACTGAGTCATCAGCATTGTGCTCCTTTGAAAAAGAGGATAGCATGCTTAATTTACACAATCTGACAAGAACTTGGCTAGGCAGTCTGCCTGCTCTCCTGCTAGGTAAGTCAGCTGCACTACGGTCCTTTCTTATGGATATAAGCATCATTAGGATTCTATATGTGGTATGGGTATCTGAACAGTGGCAAGCAGCACAATAAGCAGAGTATGGTCACATGTGCCAGCTGATGGTCCAAATCTGATAGCTTTTCTACAGGATGCTCTCTCAGTAACAATTCTGGTATTCAATCCTAAAGGGAATATGATGAAGTTCCTTAGTCCAGACTTTCTCCATTGTTTAAATACCATTTTTTTTCCCCATATGATAGCCAACTGGTAAACCTATATGGAACAAGAGACTGGTGCATTTGATATCTGATAGCAAGATCTTAAATGTTTCCAATTACTACCTGGCCAAAAGCCCAGAAACAGTCATGAGTGCCAAACATTTGTAAAAACAACAGCAACTTATAAATATTGGTGTAATGTGAGTCCTTCTGCAATGACAAATGTAAAATAATTTCTGAAGTATCCCATTCGTTTAATTTCAAGTTGCTAATCTTTAGTTTATTCTAAGAGTGTTCAACTTGTAAACAAAAACATGAGTAATAAATACGTGTAATTTAAGTGCTCAAAATGTATTTAAGCTCCTCTTGAAGCTGTACCGTAAGTCTCTAATGATACCTACTTCGAGGGAAAAAAGGTAAAGATTCTGTTTGAAACATTAAGATAGATGCTTTGCTGTAAACATCTTCTCTCTGTCCACTTTTAAAAAAATTTAAATGATTGCAAATTACACATTTATCTGTACTTTTATTAGCTTTCAAAGATTTAAACAATAATTTAAGATGCACTACTGCAAGAGACACAAATAAAGAGCATAGCTTATCCATTCAGTGCCATATTTTCCAGAACCCTCCTGTGATGTTGACTGTACCCAATTTTACAAGCCCATTGCCTCACATACCAACATCCTAAATTCTCATGTACAGCACACAGCAAAGCCTATAAATCCAGCTCACAACCTTGAACCCTCCACCTCCACTCTGCAAAGTGTAAAAGGCAAACACCACCAACTGAAGCAGCACTCTACACATCCCACATCGGCACAGGCAGATTCTATACTGCACTGTCCCTTTTGCTCCAGTCATTTTAAAAATCAATCACAATTTTTGTGTAACCAGAACAACATTTTAGTTCTCCAGATGGCTATGCAAGGTCACTTTCTCAATAGCAACATCACTGGGGTCCCTCTGTTAAAAATCCCAAGGAAATGAACAAAAACATTAAGCTTGCTTTTGTTTTTCAATGTTTCCCCATGTTTTGCTTGGGCTTTTTTTTGCTAGAGGTGAATTCAGCACTATCCTGTATCCTATGTATTTTGTTTTCAAAATTAATTAATGTGCAAACTGTAAACATTCTGCACTTCAAAAAGGCAGGCAGAAAAGCAGCCCAGCTCCCAAGCCTTCAACTGCAGGCGATCATATGCCAGTGCTGCCCTGCTGAACCAGCATCTCTTCTATTGTACCTTGAGGCTGGCTGTTACCAATAGCTAGCTCTCTTCGATGCATAACGATTTTGAACAAAATAATAATAATAATAATAGTTCCTTTCTCAGCTCTAATAAAGCTACAAAGCTTCCCCTCCCCCTTACTCATTTTATTATCAAAACTAAATAATATGGTAACTGTTTACCCAAATCAAGCCATTTGGAAAAAACTAAAACCACACAGGACTCTTTCTCCAACTGCTCTACAATTCTTCATGTTTTACTGAAAATCACACCCTTGCACTGAACTTCAGTAAAGCAGGAACAAGCAATTCCACTGTGTACATATATTAAGCTCTGGACAGGCTGAACTATTGACCTCCTTTGCCACTAAAATATCAGTTAATCATAAAACTGAGCTGTGAGCTGTTACTCAGAAGCAGAGAAAAACTTCTAATTTACAGTTGATAAAGCAGGCTAAGTGGACAATTTTAGATTACCACATTTTCTACACCACCCCACTCCCCCACCCCCCCGCAAAGGAAAGGCAATCACAACTCAGAGGATACGCTCACGACAACACATCCCAAAGCCACAGAAAACAGCCTTAAGGAGTACTTCTGATTAAAGCGCAACTCTCTGCCTTTCATTTTGGTTTTAAAATGCTTGAGAAGTGAATAATTTGAGCAACGACACCAGGCAAGAGGTGCAGTCATACTGAAATAAAGCGCAGGTGCCCCATGAGAATTGATGGGGAGGAAGGAGCCTTCAGCATCAGCAGCTTGAAATTATTTGTGCCTACCACACGCAGCCAGGAACACAATGCCACGCTCGGCACTGACTTCAGCTGTGTTTAGAAATAAAAATACAAAGCATACACCTGGCTATTAAGGAGAATAATGTCAGAAAATAATGTTTTGCTTCATATGTTTTAGTCTTACTTCAGCTGTTTAAAAACACTCAGTCGTTTCATGTATTTGACTGCTCAGCACTACCTTTAATTGCAGACTGATAAAACAATGCACAAGTTTTCTAGCAAAATGCTGTCACTCAGCTTCAGCTCAGGACAGATTACCTGGGAAATGTTGGGTAGACAAACAGGCTGTCGGAGGACTTAAGTAGTGGAAGAATTATTTCTTCATTAGAAAACAATCTTGTTTAGCATTAGCGGAAACATTTACTAAATGAATCACCAGACACTGGTTTTGCTATGAGGAAGACAGAAAATGATCCAAATACCTAATAATAGAAGTGAATGTCTGATACCGAGATAAATACAATCATCACTCAAATCGTTCAGAACTAGGATATATCTCCATCAAAGCACAGATCAAATGATCAATAATATGTTATTAAGAAATGTCATGATATTATAAATACTGAATGAATTATGGAAAAAATATTTTTGAATCTTCACTTGAAAACAATGCTAATATTTACTTAGGTCTTAAATAAACAGAAAGCAGAATGCTAACCTATTCTTATTGATGTGTCAGTGAGTTTGCTATTGCTGCTATTTAGAATGTAAACATTAAAAACTCATCAGATCAACGTTTGCTAATGGGTGCTTTTTAATCCATACAGAGAGCAGTCAAACTTCATGCTGAAAATTCACTTATTTCCCACTAGTCCAATTGATGCTAAGCAGATAATCAATTATAACTTGTTCCAGAATTTGAACTAATGCATACAAAACTTATGGAAAGACAAAATTGACAAAGAACATCGACAGAAAAGAGAGTATCTGTCTGAAAAATAAGTGATCTTGTCAGAAACAAGAATTAGGAGTAATTGAAGAATCTCCAGAAAGAAGACACTGCGGCGGAGATGTCATCTAATATAGCACAGTAAATCACCTGCCAGTCACTCGTACAATACCAGCAGCAGAGACTGCAGGGCGAGCTATTCCATTCCAGAGAGCTTTACCTTCTCTTATAAATCTTCTCTTCAGAAGAGACTAATTTTTATGTTTATAGCTTGCCTTTTATGAGCAAAATATTTTTAAAAAATATTCATATTGACTTGGGCTTGCAGTTGTCTTACAGAAGTCTTGGGGAAACACCATGGAAAAAGAAGGTCTGTCTTCATTTTCCAGACAGGTGAGGAGACAGCAACCTGGTGCCACCCCTGACTCATCCCTGATGCTGGGCATACTCCTTCAGTCTCCTCAAAGCCTTGCTGACTCACCTTTTTCTAATTGAAGATGGTTAATAGTAACATTTATTCATCTTCACTTTCACAGAATAAGAAGAACCAGTCTTACTGCAAGGTAAACAGCTCAAAATTGTATTATTATTAATATTGCCATGGAAGTTCAGATTTTTCTTTTCAAGTGTTTTTTTGATCTGGTTCATTTCATAGTGGATTAAATTGAGTTGAAAATTTGTCTCAAGACAGACTAGATTTTGGTGCCTTATATGTGGGTGTTAAGTTAAAAACAAATTAAAAATAAAGTCACACCCACAATGATGCTGTTTCCCCTAACTGGCTTCTAAAAATACATCACATAAATCCTTTCTTTTCCTTTCCCATTAAAAAGCTTTAGTCTGTCACAACCTGGGTAAATGAAATTATAGTTTTTCAAGCACTGGAAAAAAGAACCTGAACATTTGGGATTTGTTAGTCTTAGCTCAGTCTCTTTGAAACAGAGCTGTTTTCAAATTCCTGCTTTTTCAGAACAATGCCTAAACCAATTCAGTACAATAAATCAATGCTTTAACCTTACTTAGATCTAACGACTGCCATCTTAACCGAGATGGACACACAGATCTTTTTACTTCACAGGAAAGTGACTAAATTATAAATACAATCACAAATTCAAAAAAATGCCTTCGGTTTAGTCTTGCTCCAGCTGTGTGCCTCAGCTTCCAACAGTACTATGCCCAACTTCAAAAAACACTAGAATTTTGGGATTCATATCTATTGACCTGGTCCACTTGAAGTTCTTGCTTCTGATCCAGACCCTAAGACTCTACCTTTTTTAAATAAAATGAGTGGTTGTCCTTGCTTAGATGAGAACCTGAACAGCTGTCCCACTGAGGTCTGTCATCAACTTGTGAAAAGAAATATTTCATTTATGTTTGTTTTACATATGTACACATATACATGACACAGATATCTGCAACTGCAGCTCTTCTTTCTTATTATTTTAACATCGTTTTGAATAGATTGTTATCAGCACTCTTTGCTAAATCTAATATACTGCAAACTTTAAAATACGGTCAGGCCCCAAAAGTCCCGAGATTAACAAAAAAACCCCCATGGTTTAATTTCCGCTTTTTTGCCTCCTAGTCTGATGTTCAAATCTATAATTTTTCTCCTCTACAACTATGAGACATAGGTATTATCTTTCTTCTTATGAAAGCTGAGATTTAAATAACTTTAAGTAGCTTTAGAAGGAACAGCATATAACACAAGTTGGCAGTGCTTAATCTTCTTGGTGCTGGCCATGCAGGGGCACTCTAACAAACCAGAAGCAGACTGCAGGATTCAGCAGTACTTGATTTTGGTGGTGGTATTCAAAAATGGAGAAAACACTCTATTAATATTTGCAATTGTATTTTAGGAGTTAAAAGATTTTAATAGTTGTATTTTAGTTGTTGGAGATTCTGGTATATCTGCTTGGAAAAAGAAAAATTACACAGAAGTACACTACATTTCTTGTAAAATGCTATTTCTTAAACAGATTTTTCTTCCCCCGTGCACGTTCCTTTATGTGCAAGGTTACTTAAAATGTAAGGGAAAATATGAAGGTGAAAAAACAGGTGGATTGTCTGTTCCAGAAATGAAGACATCTCCTTCTTTGCATGAGGAGAAGTAAAATATTTTCTTAGCTTTCTAACATCCTGGCTCCTAAGCTACCCTCCCAGGGTTAGCAAACAGCAACCTACACAGTGACCAGGCAAAGCAAGGGACACACCAAATCCTCATTGGCCCAGAAACCTGGGGAACCTATGGGTGCCAAGGAAACACTTAAGTTCTGCTAAAAGTTAATTAGAGCCAACAAACCCACCAACCAATTAAATCATTAAATAAAGAGTTTTGTTTGCTTGTTTGTTTTTCCAAAGCAGCACTCACCGGCACATTTGGTCCTGGTGATGAGCGGTGGTCCTGGCTGCCCAGTCCCACCTTCGCCTGGTCTAGTGAGCAGGACCCGAATCTCATATTCAGTGTCGGGGTCCAAGTGCCAGAGCTTGTAAGTCGGTGCATTGACAGCATGGGTTTCAGTCCAGGTCCCAGATGTCATTCGGTACTCCACTTCTTTCAGAATAATGGGTCCGTCCCCAATGATTGAGTTGGCATTCAGCTGAATGAGCAAGTATGTGGGCCCAACGCCCAGCAGCTGCGGGGGTGCTATCGGCCGAGGTGGCTCTGTAGGGGAGACAAAAAAAAATAAATAAATAAATCCAGTGATAAAATGAAAGCTGGAAAACCCATTAACAAGAGGGCTCCTTCCACAGAAAGTTGTCAAGTTTTGATCAGCAAAGATTTCAAAACTCAAAAGCAAAATCAAAGTGACATCAATGAAGAAAAGCTGAGGAGAATTTCAGCTGATGGAAGCAAGTGGTACACCACTGGCATCTGCCCAGTGCTATTTTTTCCATGTAAAAATCTCAGCTAGGGACCACAAAATCCTAGTTGATTTACATATTGCTACTTTTTAACATTTTTTCTGAAAAAAATCTGGGTTCATGCTCATTTATATAATTTACTATGGCAATAACTTGAGATTTTCAGAAACATAACTGATTTTCTTTTATTGACAGAAGCCACATATGTACTTTACTTTAAGAAACAGTTACAATAATTGATACAGTAGCCCTGCACAAAATATTCTTGAGTATCACTGCAGTTCTTTTGAAACCCACCAGAAGCAGTTAAGGTAAAAGATACAGATGCCCATTACAGGCATTCAGAATACTTGGAACTGAGCAAAACTGCCAGGAGAATGACAAAAGATGTATAGCAACGACATAATATTTTATTCTTCAGTAACTTACTACAGATTTAGAAACTTCAAACAATAGGGTGTACATTGCCTTTGTCTTCCTCTGTTCTCATCAGTTTCTGCCTGCCTAAATGTTTCAACACACCTGCTAAGTGAAAAGGTAACTACGGACCAAACAGGGAGGCAAGGTCCCCCTTACCCTGAGAAATGTTTAAGTAGAGAAGCAACACATTGCGTCAGCGTGATTTATTTTGAAAAACAAATCACAAGCAACATGTACTTTTCTAATAAAATGGATCCACTGATAAACACGGAAGGTTCATTTTCATTCCAGATGGCTCATATTTCAACTAATTTGTTTCAGTTAATTAGGCAACAATGCTAAATTCAATGCACACAGGGGTTTCACACAGCAGCGATGCAGAACTAACAACGTGAAAACTCTGAGCAAGTAGAGGGGATCTCATGGCCAGTACATTAAAAATATTCAACCCCAGACCATAAGATTTCCCAAGAGGGGCGCTCTTCTCATCACCACTCCCCCTACCGCTCTGCACAAGAGAAGTTAAGACACAGAACCACTGCACATATTCTGCCTCCCAGGAATGACCCTACCAGTGTCCCTGACAGAGCCCACGGGGGGAGTGGTGACGGAGGGGCTCACAGAGGGCCTCCAGGCCTCCTTTGACATCCCACCCTTCCTGCATGGTGAAGTTCGGCTACTGACTCCCTGGTTCTCTACATCCAGCGGTAAAGTTTCCCCTCCAGATACCAGAGCTGGCTCCCAACTGTATTTAACAGCTCGGTAAGCAACCAAGTTTCCCACATTTTGGTACAAAAGTACTTCTTGCAGACTTTTTTCTAAATTAGCTGTGTCTTAGGCCACTCAGTTTGGGGACCAGGCAATCTGTGAAGGTGCCGTAGTAACTGGAAGCAGAGCTGATTTTCTCCTCCCAGAGTGAAAAGGTGAATGATCTAAGGTGTTCCTCTTTCTGCTTTGGGATATGCAAAACTCTAGAAAGTATCTCAATTAATTATTAACATGTTTTACCCTGCTTTGGCAAGAAATGTGTATATGAACTAATTTAGATCCTTACCTGCATCAAAGCTCAGAAATGCAGCCAGGTTTAATGAGGGCAGTTTATTTGCTGTGGAACTAACACATTAAATGTCAAACTAATGAATTCTAAGGTCAATGTATATTACAGCAGAAAACATAAACATTGATGAGCATGATGCACTACCAACTCCAAGTTATAAACCTCTAAAACATAAGGCTATGTTTAGAAGTATACACTTTGATTAAGAGCACGATTATCACAAATAAAACCCCACATTAATGAGACTAATATACCATTGCATATTAAATTTTTATGTTAAGAGATAAAGCGTATTCTTATATTAGCATATGCATTTTGTTTTTAAGCTCTTGAGGACAAGGAGACTTATTTATAAAGTCTCTCCCAGTTCCAATAAATTATGCATGAATTTTAATCAGTTAGCAAATGAACAAGTAATTGTTCTGCAGCATTATTAATATTCTTCATAATACAATATACTATCAGAACCAGAGGTGAGGTGCAACCAGAAATCCCAAAAGTACACTAAGTATCAACTGAAGCATGCAATCTCAACATACCAGGATAAACTTTTCTGATGTTACCCAATTAACTTTCTATTAATTATTCTAATTCGTTATTCTATAACCAGATCCATCAAATATTCCCCAATTATAATTTGAAATAACATAATTTCCTTTTATACATACAGCAACCTGAAACTTCTAAGGTTTAAAAACTGCCATTGATAACTAAAAGTACAAAGCCATTAATAATGTTTTTCTTGCCACTCCTGTAGCAAATATCACACATATCAACAATACTTCTCTTTCAGTGCGTTTTTAAACACAGTTTACATCCTTCAAGGAAGTGATGTTGCTGGCTTTTCACTCTAGCAATCTGGGTCCACCTAGTAGTAAATCAATAATACACTTTCAGAGTGTCCTGAGAAGGCAGTCTACCAAAAATGAAAAACCTCTTCTATGAGGTATGAAAAAAAGGAGATGTATGAAAGGGAACCCCAAAGAAAATAACCCTCTCGGAAGTTTGGTCTGGTTTATAAACAATATAAAAACTCAGCTTCAGGCAAGCCAAGTGACAGCTCTGGAGTTCAGAGCCTGGATCCGAGGTAGCGTTGCAGGAAGCTGAGGCTCACCAGTTACCCACCATGGCAGCCTCTGTCCTGCCGGGCCCTGCTGAGGCACCCTGCCTGCAGATAGATGGACACTACTCAAAGCATTTTGCGGCTTTCAGTCACTCACACCCACAGCCAGGTCAGGCAGCATGGTGACCTCCCTCCATCCCCCCGCTGCCCTGGTCACTTCAACCAAACCACGGAACTGTACCCTTTCTTTCTGCCAAAAAAACCCCATCCCCCTCAATTCTTATGAGCAGATGTGGCTAAGGTACACAGTATTCCTAGCAAGCAATTTTTATTGAGCATGGTTCCCCCTTTCTTGGCCATGAACCCTCTGTGAATAGCCATAAAGGTTCTAAAGAATATTTTATGAAAAAATATTTCAATCCATGGATGGTTTATTAACTCATCAGTAGAATCACAATTTCAATAGGTATTTAAGACACTCCCACTAAACAGAACCTGCATGGCAAGTTTCATTTTTTCCTTCGCTAAGCATGAAATTTAGAATTCCTTTTCCAGTGTAACTAGTTTGATTACTGTCTCATTTTATGACTATATTTTCTAGCCACTGCTTAAAGGTGTTAAATCTGATGAAATCCCCCAGTATGCATGGCCACTAACATCTCTGAAAGACTATATAAAAAGACCACTTGTACATCTGCAAGACATTAAAGAAATTAAAGTATTTTCATGCATAGCATTTTGCAGTATTTGGTCATTTCTGGTTTTGACATAAAATGCCCACAGCTAACTTAATCAAAAATTAAGACTGACATTTCATCAGTACAAAGTTCTCATTCTGCTGAGCTACTAGCAGTACATTATGCTCACATCAGTATGTATATGACATTAGATATTAAATGTACTGTGATATTTAGGCACCAATGACTAGAATAAGCATGCAGCATCAACGCCAGCTATAAGTCTTCCTACAGTTAAGCAGTTGTGTCATATTCTTAATATTAAGTATTGTATGCAAATAATTATGTATTCATAGACAAAAAAACCAACCAGTAAAGGTCACTAGTGTTATTAGTACAGTAACAAGTATGCATAAAACTTCCTATATTCCCAAGTAACATATGCATACTATGTTGCTTAATACCATTTACCCAGCCTGGGTGACAATATCCCTACTACGTTGCCCTCCAAGACTAAACACCTCCTAAATTTAAAATAAAAGAAGGGAGTTTCATTATTATCTTAGCGGTAATCATATACTGTTGATTATCAGTTCAAAGCAAGGGAAAAAAAATAAATCAAACCAAACCAGAATCCTACAGGCTGTTCCATTTTGGGGGAAAAGCTGATACGGGATGCATGTTTGATAAAATCTTATATTTTTACACGAAGTCATGTTTTGCTAAAGGAGCAGGAGACTGCTGCCTTGCTTACAGCAGAAGGGTCTGGGGAGGTGAGGAGGAGAGGGCTGATCACCATACAGCCTGACCATGAAAGATAGGTCTGTGCCTTCATTCTTGCCACTCTCTATCCCACCCCTGCCTCATATGGAGCCTTCACACATTAATACTCTGCATTAATGCCTGCAAGCTCCCTCTGTTCACATGTGAAGCGTGCCTTCCCTCTGGTGACAGCATGTTCAGCCTTCTCTGTCAAATACAGTTGGTATGCTGACAGGTATCAACAGTTTAACCCAATACATACAACAGGGGTAATCATAAAAATCTTAATTTTTACAAGTATAACAAGGCATTCATTTATTAGAAGAAGCCCAGCATCAGCCTCACCCCTCCAGAAATTAAAATTGTTACATCTTAACTATGCCATAAATTGTCAAGAAAGCAGGTAAATCAAAAGAATACAAATTTCCTTTAAAATTTTTCATAATTCAGAGAAACATACAAATCCACATAAATGCAGCTAATACTCGGTGTTCCGAGGAGTACAGCGGAGATGCCTCCACAAATGATTCAAGACTGACTCAGCTCCCACCTCAATCAAACTCATTCCCTCTTCTACAGAAACTTCTTGCAAAGCTTTCTAAGTATATCTGCATATTTCTTGCAAGTACTGTGGGTTTCTGGTTGAGGTTCAGTGCCTGACCCGCACTGGCTATGCATAGATAGAGCATGATCTTTGCCGTACAAAGCCCCCTGGGACCAGCGGCCCTAGGGAGTGCAGTTCAAGACATCCAAGGCATATAGGCCAAGTGGAAAATCCCTGCTTGCCAGGAGCTGGACCTGTGCAGAAGCTGCGCTGGGCTCCAGATTGCACATGGAGATGTTGTGGCAAAGCTGTGTCAGAAGACCCACAGCACGGAGCCAGAAGAGCATGGCGAAGCAGGCTGTCAATCCCATGCAACAGCTATACAGCTTCAGTACTCTTCTTGTACTGGAAGATTACACATGGCTTTAGGGATTCACACATTATAAAAAATATTGAAAAACTGAAGAACCAAGAACATTTGTTTAAAAGTTGAAGAAAAATGTATGAGATTTAGCAGAAAGAATTATGGCAGTCAAGTACTAGCAGGGAAACAAAATTCTCGGTCTTAAAAGCTGGTTAATCTAATGGAAAAAAAAAGAATTAACAAGAAGCAGTGACAGAAAGCTTAAATTCAAATAGGGTATTAAGCCACAAATTTAACAGTGAAAATAGTAACTGAAGAACAATAAATAGTAATACTGTAGGAAATTCTGCATTCTCTGAGTGTTTTCAGTCAAGGCTGGATGTCTTCTTATAAATTATATGTTAGGGGGAAAAAAATGGAAGATGATAACAATATGTAAGGCTCCAAAGAAATACAACTGAAAGAAATTATGCGGTTGTGAAGGTGGTCACAAAATCAGCTATGAAAAGGTTGAAGATAAAAACAAACTATGGATATTTCCACCACAAATACTGGGTTCCTTTTATTTTTAGAAAAATCATTCCACATGTGGCATATCTTTAATATGAACTAGAAATATTTTCATTCAGCTCTCCAAAATGGTTAGGAAGTACTGCTCTGCTAGGGAAAGAAATTCAGAATTTAAGACAAAAAGGTTTATTTTGGGCTTGTGCCTGCCTGAAAGGACACCTGGCTGTCTTCTACGCTGACAACAGCCTGACAAGACCTGTCGCCCTCAGCCCCAACAAAAGCTACACTAACACAAACAGGAGGCTTTGCCAAGTGAGGGGAGAAGCATTACAGAAAGCAGTACGTGCCTGATGAGAAATTCTTCTACTCAGTTAAAAAAGCAGGTTAACGCAGGGGATTGAGGGATCCCAAGCTGAAAGCACAGATCTGACTAACAGCAGAGGTATCATGAACCTTAGAGTCACAGAAAGCCTCTGCAGTTTATTTTTAAATTTCCAACAAGATCTCAAGTTTTCACTTTCTCTGCATGACAGACTACACTCACAGCTCAGTCTGTCACCCTATACATGCCATCTCTAGTGAATAGTTAGGTCCTTAATGGTTTTGCTGTATAACACAGAAGACAAATAAAAAACCCAACAGCCTATGGATCAAAGAGATTGCCCAACACACTGCGGACAGCTCATTAATGGGAGTTGAGTACTCTACTGGGCTGCTGAAAAGAAAGAAGAAAAAAAAAGCAAAAAAAAAAGCTGTCACTTCTAACATATTTTTCTGCATTATTACGAACACAACTCTAGATGTACATTGCTCCGACACCTTCTAACCACTAGCCAAGACTTCACGTGGAAAGTCCAATAAACAAAAGTAACATCAGGACAATCTTAACTAACCAATTCAAAGATGCAGACACACATGCATCCTTAAGTATAGAAACGCTGTTGTTAAGGGCTTAGCTCATGGGATTCTTGCTTGCACACTGTATAGGGGTATTTGATTTTTCTCACCCGGGCAGCCCACCTTATTCTTGTGGCAAAGGAGGAGAGTAAATGTAAGCTTATTCTCGGTCAGACATACTATACATCAGCTAGAGATTACTCCCGCCCAAAAGACATGATGTATCTAAAAACCATCAGAATAAAGGAGCGGGTGCACAAGCAACTCTTCAATTGCTGTAGCGTTGCCTATGGAAGAGGGAGGGGTTGGAGTGAGAGGCAGCTGCCACAGCAGCCTCTTCTCTTCCCAGCCGGGGACAAAACCCCAAGGGTTACACTTTTGTCTACCACCTTCCTACCCCTCAGTTGGGTAGACTGTACCAGTTACATACCAACAGTGGGGCAGGAGCTACCACCCCTCAACCCACGCTTGATCCTGTGTCTCACCTCGAAAGACAGCCAGGTACAGTGGCAGTCAAAAACAGGCTTCAGCAGGATGAGCTCAACTGCAGGTAGTGCATGTTGCACAGGCTGCAGGAGAACTTAAACCAGCTGTGAGACTCAAAATAACACAGAGACACCATAGAGGAGTTTTAGAATCACCTCCTCTACTCCAAGACCAAAACCTGGTTATAGAATCACACAATAAAAACCTCACCAGCTGCAGGCCTTTGGAATTCTCACAGGCCTTGGCCGTTCTTCAGGTTTAATTAATATTTCCCTAAGCCATTGCTTGGCTTCTCTATTTGTTCACAAACTCATTTACCATTTTTGCAAGAAATATGTTTGGTTCTTTGTTTTCTCCAGTGGTCAAAAACCTCCCTCTGCTCATCAAGTTTAACTCATTTTAACAACTGCTTTATTCTTCTACATTGTTATTTTTTTCTGATATAAAAGTTTCTATTGCTTCCACCTTTTTCTTCTGCAGACAACTTGGAGGAAGCATTTATTGTGGGTTCCTGCTGCTTATGCAACTTAACAATACCTCCTCCGAAAAGTATACTGAAGAGAAGGCAGCAAAAAACTTGTCAGCAAATAACTGACTTCAACATATTACGCCACATCATGATTTCATGTAGAAATTCATGTAGAAATCAGCAGATTTTTACAGTTAAGTGTTCCAAA
Organism: Strix aluco; assembly: GCF_031877795.1. Classification (NCBI taxonomy): domain Eukaryota; kingdom Metazoa; phylum Chordata; class Aves; order Strigiformes; family Strigidae; genus Strix; species Strix aluco. The sequence goes on along the minus strand of NC_133933.1, from coordinate 71,997,285 downwards.
CAGCCACAAGCCTCCCTTTATATTTTTTAAAAAAGCAAAAGCTAATTCAGACCTGCTGTTCTGCAACCATCAGCGATGGTGGTCGCATGGAGAAACTTGAACAGCTTGTGATCTATTATTCTGCAACACATCTTTATCTCCAGCTTTTTTTTTTTTCTTTTCAATGATGCTTATGCAGACTTAATTCCTGTGACTCCAGAAACTTTCTCTCTGTGACTTTAAAATACAATTTATCACAACTGTTCAGTATCTGGCACTAGTTGCTAGACCTGAGGTTAAGACACAATACCTACACAATGTTACATTCTAATTAAGAGAGTTAGTTGCCTGGAACAAAAGAACTCATTCTAAGCAATAGCTTTGTGACCAGGTCATATCAAGTGATTTATTCAACTCACTTCAGAGTCTGCAGGAACATTTTCATTGTCTTTTATTACTTGGAATGGAAAAACTGAAAGAATCTATTTTAAACAAACAATCCAAATAAATATCTATAACACAGTAAGATTCAGGTTATTACCTAGAGAATTGGTTACTGGAGAAAAACCAGCAACAAACAGAAATGGCAAATTGAACCGTGAGCTCGCAGTGCTGGCTTAGGTAGGATACTGACATATTTCACCGTAATATCATCTCTAATTTTGGGTCTGCAAATGGGGATACTATGTCACAAGCTCACCTCAAACTACTGATTTATCTTTGAGCACCTGCCTAATATATCAAGTTTGTGTAGTAAGTACAAAGTCTGCAAGCTGATGCAGCTAAAATGTGTAAGTGACATGGCAGTTACTGACCACCTGAAGTGCTGAAATAAGAATTATTTCAACAGTGAAAACTGCTAACTTCTGCATAGTGATTTTATATCCTATGCATCACTGTGGCATTTTATTCACCTTGATTTGAAACACTACTGCATTCATTTTATTATCTTCCTTTAAATAAAAGGAACAGTGTGCAGCTTTAGCATTGTCAGCAGAAACCGTAAACAAGGTTAAGCTCATGCCCAGCTTACATGTAAAAAAACCCCCCAGTTTTTCTAAAAATTGGAGCATGTCATCCCTCCTCACAATTTATGAACAGAACACATGTCTATTTATTGAATGACAGTAGTCCATGTGACTCTGGAAATCAATTAGAAGAGTATGACATATTTTATAAAAAAGATTGTATTGTGTTAAAGACATTTAAGCAGTACACTCCTACAGGAAAAATGAATACATGTAAGAAAGAGGTGCCTGCAATGAGAAGACATTCAAATCTTAAAAAAAAAAAATAAATTAAAAATTACTCAGTATGAATGAGCCAGTTATAGAAATGTCTCAGGCAAAGACTTGACCACAATGACTTCATTATCCACATGTATCAGTAATTCCCTTGAGATCTCAACATTGAGATTATAGTTGCAAAGAAATATTTTATCTGCTTCATTGTCAGAAACTAGCACGTTAAGAACAAAATTGAATTCCTTCTTCAAAAATTGGTACTTTCCAGGAAAGAATTACTCTCAACTCTACACGGCTTTGCAATAGGTTATTTGACAATACTGCATTCTGGATGCACATCCACATGCTGTCGATGAGAAGGAATAAAACTAGAGATTAGGGAAAGAGTGCCTGAAGGAGGACAAAATAGTATTTTAGGGACACCAGGATTTTCTTTTACATAGTTATGTAATGAGAATATTTTTTTTTTCCTTCCTGCTTCTCAAGTACTTGGATTTATTTATTTATTCTTAATTTCAAGTTTGAACTGGCCAAATAAACTGATATTGCAAAGATTTTTTGCATTGTTGTTATATCTGTTGATGCTATAGTTATGCTCACATTCCGTTTACCGCCTAAGCAAACTACGTGCAGAAACTTTCTGATGGACAAATTGTTACAGTGACATATTTATAACACAACTCAAATACTTCAAACGCCCTGCAACAAAACTAGAGTGTTTCAGTAGAATTCAGTGAAAAAACCCCAAACCTACCACAGATTTACACCTTACTAACTCTACATCTCTATAAAACTTGAAAGCTAAAAACCCTCCCCCGGCCAGCACTCCTGGAGTTCAGTGAAAGCCATCTACCATAATGACTTGGAATTACCTATACGCAGCCCAGCTGTACTTATAGGTAAGGTGGAGCTTTGTTCAACTGATGACATGACTGTGTCACGTGGGAGATCTGCACTTTCCTGCGTACCAACTGACCCTCCTGCCAGGGCGTTTGCCTGTCCTGGAAGACTCCTGTATGTCTCATTTTGGAAGCCACATTATATCTGGTCATCACTAATCCAAATTTTTATCATCAGCTTTCCTGCATGCCTTTTAAATGACAGAGAAAAATGTTTCACATGTTGTTGGGACAGTATCATGGCAAGGTAGAATTCAGAACCGTATCATGCTCCTTAAGTGCAATGAGCTATACACATCGCTGTGCCAGAAGGGTACTGTAATATAATGTACCTGCAGCTGAGAGGAATAGCTGGCATGGTTTCCAAGCATTTACAATTTTATTTAATAGTCATTACAGAAACTTCAGGAGTGTAAGAGGTGAGTCATGGACATCTCACCTTCCCAGCCCTCCCCATCCTCTGTAATATACCTGCTCACTTGGCACCTGAGATACTGTTATCAGTCCCAGAACCACTCACTGCCATGTAGTACCTGTGCAGGTTTTTAAGTGTGACAGCCAAGCACCTGCAAGCTGTTTGCACACCTACAGGGCTACATGTCATATCACTTGCTTGAGGCTGCTCCTACCCCACCACCTTGCACTGTTCTCTCTCAACTCTACCTGCCCAGCAGCACCCTGGGGCCCATCTAGGCAGCCCCAATTCCTCCTCCTGTGTCTTTCTATTTCTGGTTATTTGATCCATCAAATGAAGGAAGTTACGTACCTTAAAGACTGATTTCACTGTAAGCATCAAGCCAGACCATGGACCTTGATGCACAGAAGTAGGAGAAGGAAGGAAAGCAGCTCACACACCATATTCTTGAGGCAAGACCCTTACAAATGCACAGGGGACAGAGGTGAACTTAAAGCCTTCCCCTTCAGACCTGAGAAGGCATCCAGGAATGCCCGTAGAACTGGATAAATAATGTCTCCCTTCTCCAAAGTTCTTCCTCAGGTATCCCATTTCATTGAAGTTAAAAGCTTTCTATCAGCACTTCAATACTATCACCAAAGAAAAAAGGGATACAATTTAGTATATGGGTTACACCTTAATGATTATCTAGAGATTTTGTGTGCTCAGACTACTCAAGTCTATGGGGAAAAATGACAAAATTCATCACTTCTGAGCAAACTTATTTTAAAGGGACTGTTTCCTTGCTCAAATCCCTTTATTTCTATTCATAACCTTTTCCAAGACACATTTAGATGTTCCCACCAGGAACGTCTTCACATTTCTTATTACAGCATGCCCAAATATTTCTTGCCAAAAATGCCAGAAGGCAGCCCACTGGAATGACAGAGAAGGGGGCTAATTTTAGGAGGGACTGAGATACCTCCCTCGATCTATGCAATGAACCAACAGAAACCAAAATGGAAACCCACTTGGTTAATTTTTACACCACAGTTTTACATCACAGATGTGAATTACACATCATCTAACGCCTACCTGAAAGGGCAACCCTGCTCCTCCACTTCCCACCATGTGTCGCTTGCAGTGCCACTCATCTACTCCACACCCAAGGCAGTTTAGGTTTAAAACTGATCTTGGGGGTGGGTGTGGAGGGGTGGGTGTGTGTATGTGGAGACATGTACATGTCTTCAGACAAGAGCCAGTGTCAGCACAGAAGCAGGAGCACAAGTTCAGGTGCTTAAGAGAGAGGAAAAGGGAGGGCAAGGATTGAGACTGCCTTTGCTGGCCATAATTACATCTGCTTCACTTTACCAGGAAAGCCACCTTTGGGGGTGGGGGGCAGTGCAGAGGGGTGCAGTGAGAAGGAACCAACATCCTTGCCACAGCATCTAGACAAGAAATACCTATGAAATGAAGGGAATAGGTAACAAAGCAGCTGCCCACCTTCTCATGGCCAAATGGATTTTGACTGTGATGAAAAGCCAGGAAGAGCTTTCTAGAAAAACTAACCAGAACAAAACTCCTCACCACTTCTTCTGCATGTTAATAGGAAACACATTATGATACACATTTTTTTTTAAAGGAATGAACAGAATATAGTGATTTTTATTAAGAGTTTTGATAATGTAGTGAAGTAGAAATGGAAGAGTGAAGTTGGTGATGAAATTCTAACATAATCAATGGAGAGGGGTGACTATTTCATTCATATCATGAGAACAGCTTCACTCCTGAGAGGCCAAGCTCGTTTAAGGTCTTTTTTTCAGCTGGTGCAGCAAAAACAGGGAATGAGAATATTTGTCTTTGAAAGAGAAAGCAGCACACTAGATTATGGAAAAAAGGGTACTTTTTGACCTGAAAAGTATTTAGATTGGTCTTAATGGGATATTTTCATAATCTACTTTTCAGATGGGGCTGTTCTGTTAAAGAGTTTGAAAATGGGTATATTGTCAAGTATGATAGCGTTGCCATGAAGAGGCTGTCCTTGTAATTAAATTGACACCCAGTGCATTGAATCCCAAATTCGCTACAGGATGTAAAAGCATAGACAGCTTAAAAATTAGTGTCTGTATTAGATGATTTGTATTATAAAAATATGTTCCAAGGAATAGTTTGTAGAAGCTTTTTGTATCCTAATATCTTTGTTTTGTTGCAACAAAGATTCAAAGTATCAATATGACAAAAACTACCAATCATTTACTCTGGAATAGCAAGTCCCCGAGTACAGTAACAGAGTCTAAATTTTGCATCTTATTTCTACTGACACAAACATTTGCTTTTCTGTGGTAATAGTGATTAGTGTGACCACTTACATTGGGAAAAATCTGACTAGGAAGTCTGGTCTCATGAGAAATAGACCTGTTCAATCATAACCCAACTGGACAATCAGTAAAAGCCAGCTCAAGTTTCTGTAGATCTACAGCACAACTAATGCACAGTGCTCAATGTTCACTCATTAGCAATTAAGAGTTAACCGTACCTTAAGATATGGGTTGCATACCATATCTATATCACTCATCTGAGAGGCAGAAGCTCTTGTACTCGAGTTCGTAGAAACATTCTCTCAAAATAAATGGACAACATGGTGGCAGACCACTGGGGAAGCTTGGCTTTGAAATCCAGTCTGCACTTCCACTGCATGGGAGGATGAGGCAACACTGTTGTTAAATACTGTGCTTATCACCTGAAGAGTACCATCCTGAACAATCCTCCAGATACGCCTGTTTATGTCAAGGCATCTGCCTATTTATGACTACGTTTCAGTAAAGGGCAACATCGGTTGCTGAAATCATGGAACACCCTGGATATGAGAAACAGTTGAGTAGGGTAGGGATCTTCATGTTGGCAAAGAGATTATCTAAGGGTAATTCTGTGACAGAGCTCTACAAAAGTCAAGCACCAGAGAGATGTTAAGATTCAATTAATCTTCACCTTTTGCAATACAGCAAATATAGGTCATCAAGTGAAGCTAGCAGAAGGCAGGCTCAAAAATAAAGAAGAAAGGAAGGGGTCTTCATGCCAAAAAAGGTAGCAGTCTCATTGCAAAATGGTGCTGTGGGCAAATGAAGGTTACCCCTTACTAATCAGACAACCACCAGGCTTAGGACCACTGCTGAAAGGAATCAGATGCTGAGAGGGTATCAGGGGAAATGTCGTGTATGTTTATTAAGCTCTTCTCCCAAGAAGTCATCCTCTGGCCACTGCTTAAGAATCCTGATTTAGTTAGATCCTTGGTTTGCATAGCTGTGATTGTCCCTTGTTGTGCTCCTGTATTTTGTTAATCTCTATTTAAACTCAGGAATTTTGATACTGAATAGATAAACTGAAGACACGGATATCAAATATGGGACAAGATAAATAATAATTTTTATACATTACCCTAATTCAGGCAACTGAGCTGATTCCCACCTCATCACAGCTTTAATAGATGAAATAAAATATGCTTCTATAATAGTCAAATTAAAAGAAAAATTTCATTTCTACCTTATTTTGATCACTCTGAGTTATCTTATTATTTTTTTGATGAGCAAACCTGAGAACGTACAGCTTCTTATTCTGCTACTGCATGTTTTAATTTTTGAATACGATGCTAACAAACACTTCTTCAGGCTGAGCTAGCACATTGAAAGTTCAGTAACTAGCCTTGTATATTCATGTAAAAAAGGCAAACAAAATCAACAACACTACAGAAATACTGAGAGAAGAAATTACTAGGGCACAAACTGGACAGTACAGCTTTCCTCTTCAAATACATGATCCACTGCTAATAATACAGTTTATAGTAATATACAGATTATGGAGATTGCTACCTTCAAAGATTAAGCTATGTTATTGATTAAATTCAGATTGCTTGTGCATACGGGCACTTTATTTAAGACTGTATTTGCTGGTTTTGCATGTTGAATCAAGCTGCTAAGAGCACATTACAATAGTACTTGGAGACAAAAATAAATCAGATGTAAACATATTACCAGTTAAACAAATAGGAACAATACCTTAAAGAAACACTTACATAAGGATACTGGCAACAAAAGCATGTAACCATGGGGAAAAATGTTGCATAATTTTATCAGCAAGCTGTCAGCACCAGTACACAAAGCTAGTAGCATTTTTTCAGGAATTTTAAATACCGCTTTTCATGAAGACAAAGGAAGTCATGACTCCTCCTGCCGGATCCCGAAGTCTACCTCAAACTTTTGATGTGTGAGGGTTCTTTGAAGGATTTTGTTTGTTTGTTTGTTTTTAAATAACTGCAAGCACCTCTCTCATGGGACTCACTACCCTTCTGATAAATGTGGTTTCATGAAAAAAAAGCAGTTCTGTCAAGTCAGTCAGAGAACTGGTGAAGTTGCCCCCTGAACTCTTTAGGCTTCTACCTCTGGATTCAAATAATTATCTTGCCTGCTTTCAAGAAAGCCTCTGCCTCTTATTCATCCTCCTCGCCACCCTGCAATGGGAATGACAAACTGGGTTTACATGTTCAGAATGTTCAGAATAGATGCACATAACTTTTTTCCAAACATAACAACCCACAACACAGTATTTTGACATTAAAAAAAAAAATACCCTAAACCTTCCCCTTTTTAGTTAAAATAGTTTTTTCTTCAAAAATTCATTTGAGTTTTACTTTAAGAAGTTAAATGGTTTGGCCACAGAACCGAGAAGTCAGCGCTGATTGTGTATCTCTAAGCTCCCCCCACTGACCTCCTGCAACAGCCTCTTTTCCTGACTTCTGAGGCACGTCTTAGGGTGCAAATCCTCCTGTTTAGTACCCACATCCAGCCAGTGGAAATTCAGGGGCTAGGAGACCCTGAGCACAAAGCCATTTCTGGCTTTTTCTCAGGTCCTCAAATAATCCCTTCCTTTCTCAGGGCCACAAAAGTGAAGGAAACCTATTTTATGGTTACAGCCAAGAATACAGAGGTACCACAAACCAATCTCACACACCCATATTTTATACCTTCCTAAGTGCAGAGGCTTAAAAATTGAAAACAGAATAACTGCACATAAAAAAAAAAAATCTTCTTTCTCCTTGGGAATGAAATGGGATAGATGGGCTGAGGTTAGGGTTGGGTTTTTTGAGGAGGAGAAGAGGGTGGGGGAGGTATGGAGCAAAACACTCAATAACAGTTGAGAGGGCTAAGATTTTTTAAAAGATTGATTAATTCATCCAAATTCAGCTAATAGCTGCAATAAAAACCATTTACATTAGCCTTTCCAAAATGACACTTTGACTTTTTAGCCTAGTTGCATGTGGGGCACTAGATAATAACATGGGGCATTCAGAGCGCAGTTCAGGACTGTGTCTATAGCAAGTGGATTATTCAATCCATAAGGATTGAATGCATAAGGACATTCTACCTCCATTCATCTTGTCTGACTGAACTGGAGCAGGGATTTCAGCAGAAACTTCCCATTTCCCAGAACAACACCCTAACCTACAGGTTCAGGGATTCTCAGCAGTGTCTCTACATCCCTCCTTTTGAAGCTGAACCATTTTCTGCAACACATTAAGTCATACATCTACCTAGAAGGTCAGGAAGAAAAAACGGTTTTTAGTCGTGGGTCCAATTAGTGCAGCAATACTTTTATCTGTGATGGTAGTATTTTGTGAATAGATGCATCCAGCTTACCTCATTTTCCTTAAGATACTAACGAATTAAGAAATAAAATGGTAAATAAAGTCAAAGCTGATAAATACCAAACAGTGCATATGAGGAGGGGGCCAATCCCTTATGGACTCTAAATCAGTATAATCAGACAGGAATAATATGTCTGTGGGAAATTTCATGACCATGTCACCTCAATTCAGACAAAGAAAAGATATCAGTGATTATTAGGAACAGAACACAATAGAAAGCATAGTATCTTGTGCTACTGTGTAAACTCATAATGTTCTTTCATTTAAAATAATAGATATAGGTCTGGTCTTCCTATCTCTGGATGGATGGCCTAGAAGACAAGATGTACAAAAGGCCAAAGAGAAATTATCAGAGACCTAGGACAACTTTCGTACGTGGAGATATTAAATAAGTCTGGATTACTCAAATGAAAGAATGATGATTGAAGGAATACATGCTAGGTGTTTATGAAATGACAAGTGGCATGAAAGAGATTAATATGGAATGATTTTTTCTATTTCTCGCAGTGAAAAAAGATGGTGCATAACAATTTTTTTAAAAAAGAGTAGCCTGCAGCTTCAGAGGGAAGTACTTCTCTAACTCGAGTTAACCGTAGGAATTCATTGCTGCAAGATGATGGGCAAAAACACAAGTTCAAAAATGATTTGACAAATTAATAGAAGGTTCATCAAGGATATTACACACAAATATGTTGATATAGCCTCTGGCTTGATAAATCCTGAACCGTAGATTGCTAGATGCTATGCTGATGCATGAAGGGAGTGAATCACTGTGTGCGTCTCCCATTCTTAAATCTTCCCCTAAGCTTATATACTAAACTAAGTAGTTTTCTGGCCCAGTAGCAGTGTTTTCTTAAATTGCTATCACGTTCTCCAGAGGAAAAAAAAACAGCAGTGGTCAAGTTACTGAATCAGTGTTGGACAAAGAGACAAACACAGGTTTCAATCCATTCTAGGTGAGTGCCCTCTGCATAAAACCATAAATGCTCCAATTCACCTCTTCTTTCAGGGTGTGAATGCTGCATGGCTGTATGGCCACATCTCCTTCTCCCATTTTATTATAAATGATCAAGTTTCATTTTTTCCGATGCTTGAATGGAAAGCTCTTGGTTTTAAAAGAAAAGCTACTTTGCCAAGCTAAACCAATATAAACTAACCAACTGAAAAAAGAGATTAATTTTCTGTTAATTTACATACCATGTATAGTTAACATAATACAGGTGTAGTAAGAAGAGCATAATTATGTTGTATCTGCACTAAGTCATCCTTATGAAAAACTTTCTCCCATCCCATCATCTCTTTAGCATGGAGGGGGAATTAAACAGCAAAGGTAAACAATGTCAGTAAGTAAAATAGCTTGTTTGAACTCCTTTAACTCTTCCTCTCACTGCAGGCCAATCCATGAGTATTACTGGAGCTTAGAACTGTTAAATACCTTAAAAGAAGATAAAATTATCACTTGTCCACACAGCCTCTCCTGCCAAGACAAAATGTTTTGCCCTGTTGTCTGCCTTTGTTTCACAGTCAGTATAAAAAGTTCCCCCACTGGTAAGTATTCTAACCCTGTGGTGTTTATACTTTCCTTGGCCTGAATTATTTATAATTTCTTTCTCTCCAACACATAAAAGAAAAAATGGGTAATGGAAGTGGGACAGTAATGTTGCTGAAGCTCAAAGTACCCTTTGAAAACACTAGAGCGACCTAGATATTTTCACTTTGATATGTTGCCTAATTTTTCCCAAGTTATTTAATCAAGTGTTTCTGTTCATGCCCTATGTCATTTACACCATAACTGACTATAAAAAAACCAAACACACCTGTAATTCCACCTAAGTGACTTTAGTGGCACTCTCCTCATCCAGGTTCATAATCCTTTGCTCTTCAGTATACTGCTTTTGCCTACATATTGCCTTCTCTCTTTCTCTGAATTATGAACACTTTAACAGTGCTCTCTGGTTGCCTCACTCTTTTTAAATGACTTTTTGAGAAACTTGAATTACTTCTAATATCACAACCAGTCACTGTTTCTTCAGCAGAAGAATATTTTTAATTTAGACTCAACAAATCATTTGACATAAGTGCATTTTTCCCCACTTTTTTTCTTTTTAAGTGTTTATTGTGGGTGAAAATTTCAAATACACTTTATAGCAGTGCAGTGATATAAGACAGACAGCTGTTCATGCTATTCATTGACTACTACTGGTACAACAACTACACAGATATGTTTGCTTTTCCACACTTTAATTATACCTATACAAATCATACTAGCATACTTTATTAGGATATTGTGGAAAAGCCACTCCAAGTGTTACTGTATTTATGTATTTAAATGTCCCAATTAGCATTCGGAACTTGAATTGAATTGCACAATCAGTTTAAGAGAGACATTTTACTTACTTAGCCTTTCTCGTCCTTCTTATTTACTTTTTTTTTTTTTTTTGGTAGATTCCCTTCTCTTCCATACCAAGTCCAACTGTTCTTTTACTTAACAATCCAAAGATGAGGTTTACTGGGTTCTATTCAGGATTATATACTGGTTACTATTCAGGGTTATTACATTAAGGCCCATCATTCTGGTATCTGGTTATCTCCTGTACTATGACAAGATAATGTGGGCTTGAGGGAACATACTAGTATCTCCTGTCAGCCCCCTTCTGTTATATCAGCTCCTCTAAGGGCTTGTTCATACAAGGAAGCTGCTACAGAAAAAAAACAACCCAAGACAACAGTGTTTATCTCGGGAACCATTCCACACCACATTTCCCTGTAGGCACAAAGATTTTTGCAGTGTAGTGTAATCCACTTGCAAAGCAGACTGAGTATGCAGTGCACATTACAGCTAAGCCAACCTAAAATGACCACGTTGTTGTGGGAAGTGAACTACCACCTCTTCCCTGGTCTTTCCATCTTTTTTTAGACCAGTGGTTCTACTCTTAGAAAACTACCCTGACATAAAAATACCCACTTCTTTCTACAGTGTCTGTTAGTTTAGCTCCCCAGCCAGCTCACTGCAGAGAGGGACAAGTACAGTTCTAGAGGAAAAAAAAGCAAGAATAACATTGCTGGGAGTGAAGAGGGAAAAGAGAAGAAGGGCCATGCCTTTTGGTGCATCTGCTGTAACATATACAGCCCTTGCCCATGCCTCCATATGTATTTCAGAAAGGGTCCAACAAATAAATAAATATATAAACAAATAAATAATCAGTGTATGAACCTGTTCATGAGGCACAGAATCAGTTAAAAACAGAACATGCAAAAAATTCCTTCACAGACTAGGAAGCTTCATTAATTATGGCAGTATGGAGATGCATCTTTCAGAAATCAGGCTGAAACCAGAACAAACAGTGACTGATAGGCTTCACCTCTTTACTTAGTGCAAGTCCCTCTGGAAGGCTTCCTGTGTACTCCAACAGTGTGAGTCAAAACAAGATTCTTGTCATCAAAGGATCACTTCAATGATTCCCTCTCAATCCGTTAAAATTCCAGAATCCTGTGAAATTTTTAATCCCCCACAGGAATCCTGTGAGGTCTGCTAAGCAGGCGATAAATCCCAGCAAATTTCAATACGGAAACCTCAGGTGCCAAACCCCTGAAAGTAAGCAGAGCTGGAAGTGCAGGAAGTGCGAGGACATTCAACTGACACCCGCAGGAAACAGACTGTAGGTACCTGGTCCATTAATTTCTGTTAATTGCCTGAGAGCTCAACTTAGTTTCATTTGCTTCCACTTGGCATCTGCTTAGTCAGTTGGCCAGAAGGCTGCCTTCTTGCTGAAATATAGTTCATCTTAATTATCAGAAGTCCTAATGGTGCAAATGTCTTAGGGGACAGTCTCCTTAATAAGGTGACAGTTTGCATGTACCATGTATTGTTTGGCACACACTTACACCTCCCCCCCCCCTTTTTTAATGTAAGCAATAGCAGCTGTTACAAAGCGTTCAACTTCGAAGCAAGATCATTCTCCTCCTTTCATTACACGCTTTTAACAAATGTCAGCCTGGAAGTACTGACATACAATTAAATCCCTATTTTGGGGTTCATTTTATTTTTACATACAGGGCAACAAAATTTGGTCAAAACAAAACATGAATTAAACTACTCTTATCCCTCTGCAACTCCAGAAAGTTGCTTCGTGAAATTCTTGAAGCAGCCACTCGGTTTGGGCTGAATAAATAGCCAACCTGTGCTCTCTCAATCAATTCTTTAACCTTATATATTATTCAAACAATAGGCTAAAGCTGCTCCTAAAACAACTAAAACAGGAGAATCACTTTGTTTCTAATTGTGAAAATGTCACTGATAACGAGGGTAATTTAGAGGGAAAAGAAGTGTCACTGGGGCACCATTCTTTCTGTGGCAAAGTCCACATACCTAGAGGTCAAGTATCGGAGGTGTTCCCAGGAAAAATAAAACTCATTAAATATTTCTTTAGGCAGCCATGTTGAATGAAAAATGCAAGAAGAAGGTCAAACAGATTCCTGAAACAGCATTAAGAAATAGCTGAAGTTAAAGAACTTATGCAGAAAAAAAAAAAAAAAAAAAAAAAGGTTGAGGCAGGTTCTCAGATAAACCAGATAAACGTCAGGAAAGAAGAGAAGTCTGTGAGCCTACATTCAAAATACATCTTAAACATGTCTGTAGCCAGCCAGAAAGTTGTTCTTGAAGTGTCCAATTATATTGCCTTTACAAAACCTTTTGGAAAAGGAGTTACTCTTTCTAGTAAAATATGCTTTTTAACCACCTTTCAATTACCTCATTGTCATTTATTGGCATATTCAACCTGACAGCATTTTCTCTGCTCCACTGATTAAAGTAGCAGCCGGAATGTAGAGTACAAAAGATGGCAGAGATAAATCACATTGTAGAAAGTTCAAGAGGGTCTGTTGGTGCAAAACTGAAAAAATATAGAGAGAAGGCAGTGGCAAAAGTGAGGATTACAGGATGCCATACTTACGAGAACTAGCAGAGAAGAGTAGTAATGGCAAGCTGTGAGTGTGTGTCACATAATTTTGTTAACTTGCTGAAGGACAGCCAATGCAAGGAGTCAAGGGGCATGAGAAAACTGGTGAGACAAATCCCTCCCCTGCAGAAGCAGAGAGGAGAGGCACATACTCTTGATGCTGCATTACCGTGATGCCAACCAAAAATTAATAGCGAAGCCGATTTGTTGTACTTTCTTGGGTAGAAGCATAAACCAAATGGCCTGGTTTGAGAGGATGACAAGTGGGACTTTGTGGACAGCAGTCAATGGGCTGACAAAGTCATCACAGGAGTAAGGTTTGAGTCCCTTGCTTCAAATATCAGACTAAAGATGTTCCTGGAACAATGGGAAGACATTTCTTTGCACAAATACTGATAATTTCAGCAAGGTTTTTTCCCCACAGTTGTCTACTTTACCAGCTTCTTGTAATATATGCCATGTTTCACCTAAGTAAAATGGAGAAAAACATCACAGACAAGAACTCTGGCTTATCCACAATCAAAATGGTAAGCTTCATTGACTTCACCCAAGCTCTTTTAACCTGTTTAAGAGCTGAGCAGGAGTTGTCAGTCATTATTACACTTGGAAAAATTGTGCTGGCTTCCCTCACTACTTTGTCTTCAGACACCGCAGAGATCAGAAGTTGGTCTGAGGGCATGGGAGGATGATCTGCAGAGATGCTGCTTTTCTTCTCCCTATGTTCTGAACTCATGCCTTACCCCTTGCCCTGAGGCAGGGGCAGACTAAACTAGAAAGGGGCAGAATGACACAGAAATACTAGAGAATGTTTCTGGCTTACTTTCAAGAGGAAAATTCTATATGGTAAGATGACCCAAGCCTTCAACTACAGGAACATGAGAAATCTCTTCTCTTCAGTCCACTAAGGTGACCAAGTGCTATGCTGCATACATCCAAAGGAAGAACTGTGCCACAACTCCACATATTTTAAAAAAACAAAAAAACAAAACAACACCCTACAACTGTACCCTGGAAGTATCTGGCTGCCAACATAAAGCAGTGCTTCATACACTGCCAGACAGCTGCTCCTTTCCATCCCCAGTAAAGAGAAGAGGAGGATATTCCCATGGCTGGTCATGGAACCTATAGTCACAAGCTTGATCCCACTGAGAACATCTTGTTTTGTCTAGGACATGTAAGTCATCCAGTCCAAGAGAAGTGAATCAAGAATAAATCATTAGTCAAGCAACTGCTGTCAACACATTTCAAAGTCAGAGTGAAGTTCAAAGCAAGCATTAAAAATCATGAGACTACAGTCTGATTTTTTTTTTTAAGCCAAAGAAAAGCATTTGGTTTACTCATATCTCCCTTCAAAAGCAGTAGCCTTTACATCTCCAGCTGTTAAAAACTCAACTTATATTACCATGAGGATGTCAGTGTAAGAATAAAACTGAAATTTTCACATAAACTTTGATTTCATCCTTATTAGATAGTGAAATAGATCAAATCATCAATATAATACACTAATCTTGATTTTCCCAGAAAACAAGTAAGCTGGTCTACAGACAGCTTTACAAAAAACATGTATGGCATTGAGACTTTGTAATATTCTTCCTTGTGTCCACAAACAGGTACAGCTCCATATGGCTTATGGGATCTACCACAAAAAAGACACAAGGACCAAAAAGCTATTATAAATACTCAAAAATTTGAATAAAACTTTCCATTAGGTTACAGAAATTATCTTATAAGATGCTTGGCAATTTCAAATAAAGTTTAAATTCATTTAAGTTATAGTCTATTTATTTGTGTGAAAATCTAAACAAGAACTCTAAATTGAGAAAAGTATTTTTACTGTTATTTGTTTATTCAAATTAAGTAATTCATACAAAGTTAGGACTATCATTCTTAATAATACTAGAACTCCTCATCAGATGTCGACCCTACCTTAACAAGCCTTGAACCAACCCAATGCAATGTCTAAGCCTTTCAGATCACATTGGTTAAGAACATATTTTGTACTTTTGAACTTCTTCCTTGGAGGATAAAGTAATGCATGTAAGTTGACTGTTGGGAGATTTTTCCCTACCATCCCTACTAATAATTTTTATTAGGCTGTAAGGTTTCTAATCTAAGTCGATTCTAGGCAATTTTTAATTCCTAAGAATGTACTCTCACTTTTTTCTTACACTGTTCACTGAGGTTTTGTCTTTGTTTAGTCCACAAGGTCATGAGTGGAAATTTTTGCTTCCATTTACTAGTAAAGAATCTAGAAAATGAAAAATTGCATTAGTTACCATGTATAGACATCAACTGGGATGGTAAACTCAAAATTTTTGCAACACAATATATGCTACAAGCTTTAAGAGTTAAATGGCTAAGAAAAAGAGACATAGAATAACTACACAAAATTTTACAGATGAGGTCCCAGACACAAAGCAGTTTTAAGAAAACCCAACATACAAACCAAAACCAAAAACCACACAAAGTTCAGAGAAGAGCTGAAAATTCAAACTTCAGTCCCAACACAACAGTGTCACCCTTCCTCTTTGAGGAGGTAGGGCACTAACTCTGCCATAAGAAACATGCACATACCTGGGAAACAGGGGAGAGAAACACATTCATTTTCCTTATAACACTCCTTAAATCTTCTCCAAGACATGCCTGTTTGCAGTTCCATATCAGTCTCAATGACAAGCTCTCTAGCAAACCAGCACATCCAGATTCAACACTGCATCTCACCTGGAAGAAATATTCCTTTCTGCACGTAGCTAAGCTTCACTCTTCTTCAGGAGAGGCAGATATGTTTCTCACCATTTTCTATATAATTCTGCAAATAAACTATCTTCCAGCAGTTAACACTGCCAGATAATCCTGCAATATGAATTATTAAACAGACAAATATTTAAAACTCTTTAGGAAAGAAAAAAAACTTCTATCCAAACTATTCTGAGTAAAGTTTTTGTAATCTCTTTAAAATTATCCTCAAATAACTCCCCAACCAAAATGATTAAAGGTCACTAGTACATTGCAAAGCATATTTTTATGAGATAAATTCCATTATAATTGCAGCAACTATTCCAGCCTCAATTTAGACATAGAATCCAATTATCCATTTCATTTTCATTTACACCTCATGGGCTGGATCATTTATCATGTTTCATGATAATGATCAGAAGGCACATGGAAAGTGATTTCTGGAGGTAACAAATTACCTACCATATTAGCATAGCTTACAAGATCCTGTCAACAAGTACTATGCATAAATATGAGGTAATTAAATTTACAATGTGCAGGAGCGTTTGATATGCTACTTGCTTTTCTAGCAGCTGCCAAAAAATCTGGGTTACTAAATTCAACATACCAGTTTAGTTGTTTAAGTACAGTAATTTAGCTCTTCATAACACATCAGGAATCATTATGCCACTAGAACACCAACATGTAGACAGCATGCAGCGGGCTCAAGATCTGGAGACGAATCTCTCATCATCTGGTATGATTGCTTCTTGCCACCGAACCATCCATCATGTCTCTGAGACAGCTTGGAATGATAGTGCTGGACCCTCACACTACTGCTCCTTGAACTCTGTCTCATCCATCTTTTGCATCATTCCCCATTTGCAGCTAAGTATCATCTCCCTGCTGCAAAACTGAGTGTGAACCTGTAATGCCTTTAACCTGCAGTACCACTCTAATAGTAATTGATCTCTTTTTATTGCAGAGATGGTGCTCAGACAGTGCAGAGACTATGTACGGCTGCCGAAGCTGGGAGATGGTCAGGATAGTATTACAATGCAAGTGCCTTATGCCTTTAGGAATATGACCCATTTCCAAGGAAATATTGCTCTATTTCCATAGCTAGCTATTTCATATTGCATGTATATTTATCAATATATAAAATTGGTATAGGAATATATATGCAGTTTGTGTTCCTACAGTTCATCTACAATTTAATAGCAAGATTCACTCAAATGCAGCTGAAAATTAATGTCAGGGGTGGCTTCACTCTGTATTTTTGTTAAGTGATTCAGAATTAGAAGCCTATTAGATTTTAAAATACAGACTAAAGCACACAGGTGCACCTGCATTCAAAAAGAAACTTAGATTAACTCTACATTGATCATGGCAAGACTTCACTAGCATGATGACTTGTGTACCATAAACCACCCAAGACTAAGCGTTTTAATTCAGCTTCATCTGAATGCTGTTATAAAAGTTTAATAAATCAAAATGATCAAAATGCCCCCAGTGGCAGGTTGGGATTCAGTTTCCAATTCAAATTCCCTTTAATATATGGCTTCTCTGACATCCTGCATTTTCTGCCATCTATGTTGAATTCCAAATGCACTCCTTTTCATCATTACCATGCATCTACTCATCGACACACTTTTTAACAACCCTGCACAATACACAGAGATGTCAAACCTAGAGGGCTTTTCCCCTCCCCCAAACTGGGAAATGATGGCAGGTAAGGGAACTTTGCCTACCCTTAAGTAAATATTTTCTTAACCTCCCCGCTTACATCAATGGCATTTAAACTGAGACAAACCATCCTGAGCTGCAGTATTCAAACAAAACATGCGATTTAAATAAACGTAGAGACAGACCAGATACTGGGAGGGAAATTATCCAAGTGAAATACAGTACTGATGGGGTAGGGCAGTCTGGAGACATCTCTAAGATGAGAAAAAATCATGTTACTTCAAATGATCTTCATGTCATTTTACTTGGATAAAATGCAGATATAAAAAACAAAGAAATCCCCTTATTTCCTCCCTGAAGTGACACCTATGTACTTTCCCAATAAGGAGGCACATGAAAAAATGACAGAGGTATAGAACAACACCTAAATGGCAAGACCATGCTCACACAATCAATCATTAATACCACACCTGTGGTATCACCAGCAATACAATTTTAAACTGGGCTCAGTGAAGCCACATCATATCCAGGTGATACCCAACTTATGCTGCCAGTAAGGGGGCTGATAATACCTGGTCTGCCACAGTGGCAGAAGACCCCAGCAGAACATTACCTAAATTCAGCACTAAGGCTGCTGGCACAGAGCTAACTCCTCTGAAACCGTGAGTTGCCTGGCCAAGTTCATCCCAGGTCACCACTTCCCATTATAGGCTTCCATTGATTTTGACTGACCCTACAGCTCTATTTATTTTACAGCCAAATCACGGTGAGGTGTCCACAAGACCTGACAAGAACAAGTAGGAGCCCATTGCCTGGCAAGCAGGGGAGGGCCCTTTTCCTGCCCTCCTCCCTGCTCCGGGCTCCTGGCTCTTGGGCCAGCTCCAGCAAGCTGACTGCACTTCCCAGTAAGGCAGAAGTGTTCCAGCCACGCTGAGAGGGAGCAGCTTGATGACTGTTTTGCTTGTTGAACCAGCCCTCAAAAGCAACACAGCCCTTGAGCCAAGAGGAGAACAGGGACTGCGCACCCCTAGGGGCATGGAGAGGAACAAGGAGAGGAGCAAAGCCTCCCTCCCTGCCAACAACTGCCCTTTCACCCTCATTTTACCCAAACACTAAGCATAGCCATTCCTTAAAGCCCTGCCCAGGCCCAGTCCTCCCTGGCTCTGCACTGCTCGCTCTTTGGCTAGCACGGGCATATCTCCTTCACATGGCAAGAGGGATCGGGATTACAGACCTAACCTCAAAAGTTCTTTTTCTGAGTTAATCTTGGTGGGGAAAACACCCCACACTTAATCAACGGTTGGGATTCCCTAACGCTGTGCTAGTAGATCTGCAGAGTGAAGGTGTTGGTGCTGAAGACCCAGCAACACCCTCTATGTCCATTTCAGGTAGTTGTACCTGGGATGAGTTTTAGTCATTACTGAATGCCTACTGGCAGCTGGAAAGCATTATGTGCCTCCTTTTGGTTTACTTCCCTCTGAAAGAAGGGTAGATCCCTTGTTCTGACGGGAACTGAGGGCTCAGAAGCGGAGACAATCCAGAGATTTGTTTTGAAAGTACATTCCTGTCTGAATGTTTATGTACGTGGTCGAAGACAACACTCAAAAAATCAGTCAGGTCTGTTACATGTTCAGTCCTGGACACAAAACAGTGTTGCACCTAATGGCACACAAAATAGTGTTATACCTAATAATTAGAAAAGATACAAGGAAAACTATTTGTAGTTCTAAAAGTGATCAGATGCCTAGAAATGTATCAGCTTCAGATATATAAAAGCAATGCTCTTAAAGAAATAAAGATAGCCACGTAAACATCGATCTGGCTAATTACCAGCATCACCAGCCTTCCTCCTCCTCTTTTTTCCCCTCTGTCCTGCTGGTTTCCACCCAGATCCCGTGGAAAGGGAGTTCCCACAGGGTTTCCACTGAGAAGTGACTGGAGGAGAGAGAAGATAAGAGGACTTCCACAGGGTTTGCTATCCCATGTGCTCTCATACAGGTGGGATGAAGTCTTGCAGGAAACACAACAGGAACAGCTGGCTGCTTGGACTCACAAACCAAAGTGCCACACAACATCAGCATCCACCACAGATGTCAGAAAAAAGTATACACCAGGCAATGAAAACTGTAAATTAGTTAACTATAAAATTAGTTAACTGTGAATCTGGTTTGATTCCTGCATGGTTATTTTTTAATAGGTCATTTCTAGGTTAACTATGATCCTTATATAAAGATATTTAGCAGTTATGTAAAACCTCTACAGAGGTTTTAAATCTACGCTTTGTCACAAGAGGTTATATGTTATCCATTCCCACCTGCCAGTGATAACAGGATTGAGTTTCATTGGTTAGGAGAGGATCTAATAAAAATAAAGATTGAAAAAAACCACCTCATATCAGCTCAATCACTTTGCACAGTCACTTCTTTGATGTAGACATTAATTTTGTATTTTGTTAGTATCTGGTAAACTCTTTTGACAGGCTTCACATGTAGAGCAAACAGTATACTTTCAAGAACAAGTTAAGACGAGCAGTATTTTCTCTCTCTGTACTTTGCCCCTCTGCTCTATACTCACACATCTTCTCCCTGAATGAGTAACTAGAGTCATATCACTAATGTCTGAGCTGAGAGGGTACCACCCCTTACTTAAAAGATGACTGGTGACCCAACAAGGGTCACCTCTACATCTGCTCTTCCCCGATACCCTGTCCCAAATTCCAGCTACTGAACCCAACCACAGGCAGGACATGGGGCTACAGGACTTTGGCTCTTGCTCTGATCCACATCAGTGACCTTAAAGTTCAGGGAATACAGTAAGAAGCTACGTATCAGCGCTGAAAAGGTTAGCTTTTGCCTAACGAGAATATTAATTTAGACTATATCAAGCAGTACAAAACTCACGTCTTATGAGATAAAAGCAAAACGTGTGCTTTACCTTACATGTTTCAGATCTTTCTGAAGAACAAATCACAGAACTACAATAAAGCAACAGTTCACATTAAAAAGACTTCAAGAGTATTATAAGGAGATAGAAACACTCTCCACCCAAACTAAGCCAACACTGCAATGAAGGAATCGGCTAAACAGAGTCCATCACACCAAACAGGAGACTGATCTTTGTCAAGAATACAAGGTTTTACTTCTGACAGTACCACGCAAACTTTTAAAGAAATCATATATGCATGAAAAGACTTTGAAATGAAAGCAACTTGATCGTCCCTTGAAAAAAAAAGTAAATAATCAAACTGACTGCTACAAAGCATTGTAGCATTTCATGTTTAACATGTCCATTAATGGTCTGGGTGATGGGGCAGAGTGTACCCTCAGCAAGTTTAATGACGATGCCAAACAGGGAGGAGTGGCTGATAATGCCAGAGGGTCACGCTACCACCCAGAGCGATCTCAATAGGCTGAAGAAATGGATTGACAAGAGCCTCAAAGTTCAAGGGTAAGTGCAAAGTCCTGCACCTGGGGAGAAACAACCTGAGACACCACCACAGGCTGGGGGTCACCCAGCTGGAAAGCAGCTGGGCAGAAAAAGACCAGGGGGTCCTGGTGGACACTGTGTTGAACATGAGCCAGCAATGTGCACCTGTGGCAAGAAGAAAAGGCTAATGGTACCCTGAGCTGCATTAGACAAAGTATTGCCAGCAGGTTGATGGAGGTGATCCTTCTACCCAGCACTGGTGAGGCCACACCTGGAGTGCTGGGTCCAGTGCTGAGCTCCTGAGTACAAGAGAGACATGGACACACTGGAAAAAGTCCAATGAAGGGACACACAAAGATGATGAAGGGACTGGAGCAACCCTCACATGAGGAGAGACTGAGAGAGCAGGGACTGGTCAGCCTAGAGAAGAGAAGGCTCAGGGGAGATCTCATCAGTTTGTATAACTATCTGAAGGGAGGGTGCAAAGTGGACAGAGCTAGGCTCTTTTCAGTGGTACCCAGTAACAGAATCAGAGGCAATGGGCACAAACTGAAATGTGGAAGGGTTGTCTGAACATCAGGAAATGCTTTTTCACTGTGAGGGTGACTGAGGGAGGTTGTGGAGTCTCCATCCTTCGAGATATTCAGAAGCCATCTGGACACACTCCTAGATAACCTGCCCTAGGTGGTTCTGTCATTTCAAATGTAACACTGCCCAGCAAAGATTGCTCAGAATGATGGAATTGAGCCTACTCCAAACACTGCATTTCTGTTACCTCCTGCTAATATAAGTTTCTTCAGCTTCTTTTAAAAATCTAGTCAAAACTATTTTCTCCTGCTTCTCCAGGAAAAGCAAATTTCCTGTGCCATCTAAAGAAAATGAGCAATGCACCTATTAATTACATAAACCAGAGACAAATGTTGCCTTAGCAAAGGAGTCTAGCAGAGTTACTTGGACAGAAGAGCTGCCTTCAGAGAAAGCGAGACTGCTACTCTTTCTGGTATGGTAGATATATGAAGAGCTCAGGACTCTTATCTGACTCAATTTATTAATTATGAACATATAGACTATTGAATTATTTTCCTATATTCTTGTTTCATTCTTTTTAAAGGAGGCAGGATTTGACTTCAGGGAGACAACCCCTCTTTACTGACTGTAATACACAGAGGATTGAAAATAGGAAGATTCCCTGTTAAACCTGCTTAAAGAGGATAAGATCTTAATATGGTAGAGAAATCTAAACCAGAGGATGCCACAAAAAGATCAAGTGATCAAGTTAATTGGATCCTGGACTCTCTGAAGGATGGTTACACCTAAACATACACCCAAAATATAACTTGTGTTTTATTAGCAAGGTTTAGAAAAACTTCAAAATCATTTAATTATTTTTCCAACTGCTGCAAAGTCATTAAGAGATTGTCACCTGCTTTTCCTATAGGGATACAACCATGAGAGAATTAGGCTTCAACTAATAGGAAAACTTGGAATATAAAGTAGTCTTGAAAGTGGGATGAGTGTCCAAAAGTGTGACAGTATTAATATATGTACTCCAAGAATGCACCTTATGAACCAAGCATAGCAGCCACATGGGACTTCCAACTTACAACTAAAATGTTTGCATACTCCTACAGAAGTCTGGCGATGGTTCAAAGGGGCACTTAGCCAAGATAATTATGTAAAGCCCACAGATTTCAACAACTTGGACTGTGGAATCTCTCTCCCCAGTTTTCCCTCTGCTTTGAAATTCAGTGAAACACACACACAAAGACCTAGCTCAAGACTCTTCAAAGATACAGTCCAAAGCCCTATTATATATCACCACTGTCTCCTGGAGACTGAATTTCTGAACACATAACAAAGTGTCACTAATAATCTGATTTGTCTAGCATTTATGATGGTGGGTGATATGACCAGGGGTGAAAAAAAAATAAAATCTACTATTCATCAGAGAACTTAATACTGGAGGACAGAGATATGGGTCATTTTGCAAAATTGGTACAAAAAGAGTTAGCCTATTTGCAAACAGGGAGTATATATTCAGAGTACCTGATGCATTTACTTCTATCTGCTGCCTAGTGCTCTCCTTGGCATATTTTTAAGTCTGCTATTATACTGAACAAATAAACCAGGTAGCAAATTTGAGGACACACACCAGGAGCAAGTCCAGAGATTTCACTCTTTTTCCAAACAAAACAAGTACTAGTGAAATTTGGAAAATGAATTTTGGTCCACAACTTTCTTAAATAGAAATACTTCAGAGTTTCTTGTAAGAGAAAAAAATAATGCTCTTATGATGTACTCCTGTGATGGCAAACTCCATCTTCACAGTGTTCTGGCATCAGCGGAGACCAGCCAAATGGCTGGTCTTCCTGTATAAAACCCCTAAACAGATTTCAGACAAGAAAGGCAGAAATATCACTGCCAGACTTACTTACATAATAAGAACTGCTCCTAATAGTAAACTAAGTCCAGTAAGGGAACCAAAGAAGAATATAATCACAAACCGCACCAAAACTTGAGCCTCGTGACAGAGAGACTGCTTGCCATGTCAAAGTAAACACAAGAAACAAAACAGCCTCCTTCATATTAACAAACTCATACAAATGGGTAAGTTTACCAGACTTCTGATTTCTGGAAGAACAGTCAGAAAACAGTAGAGAAAAACATATGGAGGAAAACTGCCTTTCTTTTCTATTGTTAACTTGGATTTACCAGGGACATGAAGGCAATTCCATATGGGAATCATAAATCAAGGTGTAAGCCTCCCCTTGCTTTGACCCCACCACAGAAGGGCTGCTTGGATTGGATGAAGAAATGTTAACTACATTCACCTAGGAAAAACATAAAAAATTGTTATAACTTACGACTCAAATAGAAACTATCAGTAGAATCAGACATATGGTAGAGCTGTTCACAGATTATTAACAAACATTACAGTTGATTCATACATTTTGAGGTCTTTTTCCCTTATTTTTCCTCCCTGTCTTTAACACTAATCTACATCTTCTTCCAACTAATTTATGTAAGATCCACTACATAAAATAAAATGCACATTTCCTGCTGAATTTGCAGTATTTCATAGCACAATATTAAGTTTTGTACAACTAGTCTGCTAGCAACGTACAGCTACTTTAAAGGAAAAGTTGGGAAAGTATACAAACACTTTAGATAAAGTGTCATTCATTATCATTGTATTTGAGAGAGTGGTTTGCCTTTTTTTTTTTTTTTTGATAATCAGAGCAACAAACTGCTGTTTCAGTAAAATTAAAAAAAAAAAAAATACATAAAGACTTATCACTCATGTGGATCTTCCAGGTACACTGCAGCCAAAGAAAATGGTGATTTTATTCATGGTCCCTGCAGGACTGCCTGAGCATAAGACATTCCAAACAGGAACAAACTAAATCTGGATTCTTTTACAAAGTTTTGCTAACAAATCCCATAAGAATACATCATCAACTTCCTGTTCTCCTGACAGCCCAGCCACTTTTAACATGCCAAGTCAACCAAGAAGTTGATCACAACTGCTGTGATGAAAACTACCTCATTTCTTGAGGCACAAGATCACTCTTCTGATAAATATTGCCAACTTAAAAAACCTGCTGGAATATTTGTCTTAAGAGCTCTGAACGATGACACAGTACAAGAACTGATCACAGGGCAAAGTTCTTTATTGATTGAAGATCAGTACATTTAGTAGTGTAACTTGGAAAGTCTATACAATTGTATATATCAAGTATATACAAGCACAAGTGCACAGGTGATACTTTGGGCACTTAATTTCTACATTTCCATGTTAAGTAGCAAAAGGAGCAGAAAGACTTTGAGAGCATGATACACTTGTTCTCAAAAGCAAGTAAGAAACAAGTGAACAGAAACAGTCAGTGTCTTCTCGTTCACTCTTACATATCACAGTTACTGTTCCTCTCAGCATCTCCTTCAACTTCCAGTACACACAACCCTGAAGACATCAAGAAACTACCTTCCCAGAAATTGCCAACTTACCAGACACCAAGGCAAAATATAAATAGACAATTAATCAGATGGACCTATTCGGGAGGGTATGTCAACTAACAGTAATGACAGCACCAAGCTTCCTGTAAAAGGAAGGGAAAAGGGAGAGCTCCTTGCACATGTATCCAAAAATGACAGCAATGTCATAGAAACCATGTAAAAAAAAAAAATCAATACAATGCAGCTGCTGACCTGGGAGATGAAGACCAGCTCCAAGCAAAGGTGAGACATTAAATCATTGACTGGAACTACTGTTGGTAAAATGTCATAATTGAATTACAAATCCTATCCTAGTCTGAATTTTCTTCAAAAAATTAACCAGAGTAATTGAATTATCCCAGTCAGGGTCTTTAAATGTACACCATCCCTCACAGGTAACTACATTTGAAATGAAGTTGAGAACTCCACTGAATGTAATTCTTCTGTTAAAGCTCAGAATGAAATAATGATGTTTCAACATGATATACATTCTATAACTTGGAATTTTCATTACCAAGACTAGTCTATGGACTGCTGATCAAAAAAGTATCAGATGCCTCCACACCTATATTATGATACCACATGTCTGTACAGATGTGGAGTATGTAAGGATCTCAGCCACGTAACGGAACACCTGGGCAACAACTCCTGTTCCTTGTTTCTTGCTCTCTAATAACTGGTGTTGACAATAAAGTTTGGCTTCTACAAACTGAAGACCTTATCATTACTCAAAATGATCTGGAAGCAATACTAAAGCCATGACAAAGTAAATTGTGTTTCATTGGGTTTTTTCCCCTCCTCTGGCTGTGAGAACACACAGATCAATACTCTTCAGCATGAGAATTCTGCAGCAAAATTTTCATTTGTTACAAACAGCAACAAAAGGGCCCCAAGCATGCCCTGTCACTTCCAGTTTAGAAGGAAACACACTAATAAACTCTTCCCCCTGGGTCATCTTTGACAATGGGCAATACTATGCCAGCTCTTATTAAAGGCAATTCATATCAGTGGCCCAAAAATTTCCTTTAAAATTATCATCTTTTGTATCCACATAGCAGAATGTCAGCTTTAAAGTGCCACTGAGATATAGGACCTGTCATTATGGTTAATTTTCAGTACAGTTTTAACACCAGGGTAGCTGATCCCTAAGGGTATGCTTTTTTGGCTAACAAGATTTATTTAGTGGTTATCCAGACAAACAAGAAAATATATTACTGTATATTGCTTTTCAAATATAACAGCAAGCAATAAATCCTACTATAAAACATAAATCTTTGTTCTCTACCATGATGTCAAATAGATGAAAATGTTTTTAGAAGATTAATGTTTTTCTTTTTTTTTTTAATGGTATAAATATATATACATATATGTGTATATATATACACATACATGTAAATATATATATTTTTAAAAGGAAGTTAAAATTCTTGGGCTTCCAATCCAAAAAGCACACAAAAAGTAAAATTAACCTTAAAATATAAAACCTATATAGCTGTTGTATATATAGCTAGATATCAAGTTTATGTTTCAAGCCATAAAGATGGTATTCTCTATCAAATGAGCTAAGCTTCTCAGCAGGACAATATTCTGCATTTAAAAGGAGAGTACTATGAACTTTGATATTGTTACCTCATTTTTTGAGAGAAATAGTGTTTTAAACACCATTTTATTGCTCTATTACACTAGAACTAGAAAACTTTGGTTATTGGATAAATACATCGATTTGCCCTGCTTTTCTAACAACAAAAGTCTGTTTTCATGATGTAACAGGACTGATTTCATTTTATTAGGATAAAAACTATCTTGCACTTTGCTAGAAAAAAGGTACACGTAACAGAATAACACAAAGCTGTTAACATATTGTCTAAATCCTCA
Source organism: Strix aluco (assembly GCF_031877795.1). Taxonomy (NCBI): domain Eukaryota; kingdom Metazoa; phylum Chordata; class Aves; order Strigiformes; family Strigidae; genus Strix; species Strix aluco. Next base: position 71,970,418 of record NC_133933.1, on the reverse strand, counting down.
TATGGTCAGCAAAGGCCATTTTTATTGATGTTATATAGAAAGTGTAAAACCTAGTTGACCTCAATCAACTGGTCTCCCAGGGAAAGGACCTCTGCCAGCAAATGCCAGATAGCAAATATCCTAGAGCATTTCCTATGCTACTTTTATTTCTAGAAACTTGCTTTCCTTGTTCGGGCTGCAGACACAGTGGCTTACTCCCAGATACCAACTGACTGAACAGCCCTTTGCTGGACCACCGAGTCAAGCAAGAGCCCATCGTGTGCCCAACCCCTGTGCTTCCCTGGCCAAAACAGCCCCTGTACCGGGCAGCAGCACCACAGACAGATTTTGTACACCACTTTTTTTTCCCAGTTAAAAAACATTAAGCCTCACCACAACTAAGAGTGAAATGGGCAGTTCTGCAGGTGGCACAACTACGCACGGAGAGGCTTAATAGCTTATCCCAGGCCAACCAGAAAGTGACTTCTGGAAGTGAAAACTGAACTCCTATATTCAATCATATATTACATACTTCCAGAACATAAAATATATAAATAAAAAAATCATCAACCCAACATTGCCACACACAAGCTGTGGTTGCACCTGAGCAGGCTTCTGAATGAATTGCAACAAAAAAAATATTTCAAGTTGAAAAAGCAAGTTTTTGTTTTTCTTCCTCCTACTTCAGAGGTTGGAAATCATCACAGATCATCTCCATAAAGCTCTCAGTCCTCGGGTAGGTGAAAGTTTTCAACTATTTTTATATACCTGTTTCCCAGGTAACAGAGCAGTGTGTTATTTGCTGTACTACCAGTCTGCTCAAGGCAACTGATTTTAAAAGGTTAACTAAGTACAGTGGAATCTCTCTTACCTGTAAAAGTATTTATGAAAACTTAAGGAGTTTTCACCTGAAGTTCAATAAATAGCATCCACAGAAAAGCATACAGGCATGTTAAACACACTGTAAGATCAGGGTTTTTTACACAGATGCATTCTATGGAAAGCAATTGTAAGAAGTTTTGCAAACCAGTCTTTTATTTTATGACAACTTCAGACACTTCACAGGGCTATCTTTGTATGATTATTTCAGACCAAGGCATCTGTAGTCTAAATAAAAGGTGCAAGTAGAAATCACTGGTATTAAGAGCATTTCACTGGACAAAATGAGAGCAACTAAAACTTTACCTCGAACAATAAGTTGAGCAAAATTTGACACTCCAGAACCTCTCTCTGATTGAGTTACACAGCGGTATAAATCCTGGTCGGTTTTTGTCACCTCTTGCAACTTAAAGGTAGCAGCAAATCTTCTGTGATTGATATTTTTAGTCTGAGCAACTGGAATATCTTCCCCATTTCTTCTCTGAAAATAAGAGTAACCAAAGCAGAGTTATTACAAGAGACATTTAGCATGATCATCATACAATGAATACATAAAAAAACCCCAAGTATATTCAGCCCATGCCTCATTTCCATGGTAGAAGAGCTCAGTGTTGAGGTCCCATCAAGAGACAAGTGGTACTCAAAAGCATTTCAGAATCAAGTTAGGGGGTGAAAAGCACCATCAGGCTTTCACACTGCCGCAAAACATGACCACTACATACTCATCTGCCACTACTTCATAGCTGCAAGCATCCCAGGAGAGCCCAGCAGTAGCAGTTGTACTCCTAAGAAAATTCATTCAACTTTAAATAAAATTATAACAGATATACTGGGTGTATTATAAGAGATATTTAAACAAACCTGGCATTGAGGGATTTCACAGGTTTTCAACAGCTCTTTTTCAGCAATCAACCAATGTTTCCTTTCTAATGCTACCTTTTATCTGTCTAAATTCAATACTTCTAAAATTGTACCTTTGTTATACTAAGCACCACCTATCTACCTAAAGCTAGTTGAAATAAAAAGGGGAGGGAAGGAAGCTGCTAAAAGAGGAATAATGTATATCTCATCTAAAGGAAGGAGCTTAAAGAGTTCTGGAAAAAAAATCACAGCTACCACAAATCACTGAAAAATTTAATCTGTCTGGAGCTGCAGGGCAGGGTGAGAGATCAGTCAGTAAGGTAAAAATAGTTTGAGCTCTTTGGTGACCCCTTTTCCTCATTACCATTCACTTTAAATGATGATTTTTTTTATTTTAATCAAAAAACAGACCCTTCACTAAAAGTTAGCATTAAAAAAAACCCCAGAAATATGCACTAAGAACAAATGATGTCACTGCTCTTTCCCATAACCACATGTTATTCTTTGACCAGGATAGTTTCTGAGCACTCAGCTTTGCTCAGTCCCCAGAAAGACATCATCATTTCCTTCTAACGGCATCACCTGCTCTACTTGATACGTAGCAAAATGTGACCTCTGCAGACATTTTTAGCTCTAATCAACCCCTGGAATGAGAAACTTCATTGAGGTCTTACACTCCAAGCTTTCTGTCTAACACAAGAAGCGCTACTGCTGAGCCACGGAATTTAATAAACTGAAAGCCTGTGGCAAAATACAAAGGGGAGGAAAAGTAGATGAGTTAATGCTGCATGTGTATATTAGCTGGCCTCCTGTCACAGGCAGGAGTACTTCATAATACTCAAAATACTTCATTTTATATCTACCCTTCGTGATCTTAGCATGGGTTAGTCACTCTCCAAACAGTTTTGCAGTAGATTAGCCAGGGGTTCAGCACTGCTTCAAACTCACTGAAACAAGTATCTGTTTTAACTATTAATATATTTAAACAGATGAATTTTAGCTTCTGCCACCTTTCTTGCAGCAGTCAAAGCACTCTTCCCATGCTTCACTGCAAGCCCTGGTGAAAACGTTCATTTATACCAGCCTGGCAGATTTCAGTCACTGGTATTCCACTACAAAGACCGCGTCATCGTCTTTATCAACAGGTCTACTGGTGTGACTCTTCCCCACTTCATGAAGGTACCACCCAGTTTCCTTGCTCCCGCAGACACTCTCTTTGCTGTTACACCAGAAATGGCCAGGAGCCACTCCCCAGGGGTAAGTTCAGCCTGCAGAGCCAGGCCAGAAAGTACAGTGAGAGGCAAAAAGTGAAACCAGATCTCCAAAAGAATGTGGCACTTGAGACACTTCCAAAGGTACTCTCTCACCACATCTCCCTAAAACAGTCACCATCCCGTAACTGCCAAAAGCCTGCTTATCACATGGGTGCTATCTGACAGGGTGTTCATAGGGCAAAAGCAATGGAGGTTGGGTAGTTGAAAATCTGGATCCAGTGCGGCACAGCAAAGTTGCCCCATGGCAGGCACTGTCTCCCTCCTCAGCTTGGCTAGTATCTGCCTCCTATGAATAAGAATTAAGGAAGCTTGCTGACGCTTGCAAAGACTCCTACAAATGAAAAACCTTATTGAACTTCAGGGATCAATGAAATTATTAAATTCCAATATCACACGTAGAGGGGTGATGTCAAAGGCTTTATTTTTTGGTGCTGCTTAAGCTACATTAAAGTTATTTGGTGCGAGGTGCACCTCCCCCCCTCTGGTTAGCTGGCTTCTCCTGATAGCAAAAGCTAAATCCAAAAGCAGGATTTTCAAGCTACTTTCCCCCTTCCCCTCCACCTCAGTTTTGAGCAAAGGCTTGAACTCTCTGGAATGATAACTTAATATAAAGCTTGGATCTAGTGCCTTGAAATAACCAAAATAAACAAACCTCATGGTACTTTCTTCCTCTCATACTTGTCCGTGCCCTCCCACAGCACACGCTCTCACCGTCACACCACTGCCAGAAAGCCAAGGGAAGTCAAGCTCCCCCACTAAACACAAACTTGCTGCATGATTGTTAAATGACCAAGCAGAATATAATAAACAGAAGGTGTATTGTTAAAAATTATATAATAGCAGACTCGACAAGTAACCCACATAATGCATTCATTCTTGCTCTGCTATGAAGGAAAAAATAAATATTAGAGAGTTTTCCAAAATGAAGGATTCCCTTCAGTAAGTCCAGTGCTTTAAATTTGAATGCCAAGTGCTCAGTCTGCAGCAGAGAAGCACATCCAAGTTTGCTGTGTAATATAATTTACCCTCCAAAGCTCAGAACTTGCTTACTTAAGCTCATCTGCACGCTTCATGTTGAGAAACAAAGTGAGTTGGGCTCCTACTTAAAATGAAATATTCATGCACTTTCAGAACAATTAATCAAAATAAAATTTAACAGGCTTTACAGTTCTACTCCAACAACAAAACCTAGGATTTTCTTTTCTATTTACATCAGTGATTTCCTACCACTTTATCTTACCAGGCTGAGAGCAGTTGCTCAAATCTCTCTGTATTAAGATTTGTTTCTTAGGAATCCTACTGAACAATTACATCTTCAAAGTCTGTCTTCATGTACAGCTTATCCATTAAAATATTTTTCCATCATTAAAATGAAAAGTTCAAACAGAAGAGAGTTCTCACTTAAAAATGAATGTTGAAGAAAATACTTTGCATTCATTTTGGCGTGTATCCCTTACATTGGTAAGCCATTAGCCAGTCAGAGTTCAGATGCACTGCCATGATCTCTTAATTAAATTCTTCTTTTTAATGTCAGGGCATTACTACTGATTTTAAAGGAGAAGAAAGAAAGGCAGCAGTACTCTTTGCTTATTAGAGGGTTCCTGGTACATACTGTTTCAATTTATGTCCTTCTCACACTGAACAGAGCTTGAAAATGCTGCTCAATTAGGTTTTAAAAATTCAATTTAAGATTAATGTGGAATTATACTAATAGGTAATGGCTGTACGCTGTGCGATCCTTGGTTCCTCTAGTCCCTTGCTGTCTGATTTGATAACCCTGAATTGCTCATTTAGGAGAGGTCACCACCAGGCAGTTCTCCTCCTTTTGTGAAAATAACTCTGGGCTTCACAAAGAACTACACTGTATAAACACTTGATTAAAAGAAATATAAGCATGTGGAAAAAACTCCTTAATTCTGGCATTTCAGGCCTTTAAAATTATGACCTCAAGTAAGTCTCTATGACTTCAAGGTTCTTTTTAATTTGATAGGAACATGATTTTATTAATTTTTTTTTTCAGGCAATGAAATGAGATCATCTATATTTTAAACAAAGTCAACAGCAAAGTCTACACAGCTTAAAAAACTAGCATAGGGAAATTAACAATTAGCCTTAAATTTCTCTTTTCCATCTCATGAAAGAGATCAAGCATTTAATAAACATGAAATGAAATTTTAGTGGATATGCTAGAACCTAAATGGAATCAGAAGCATCTAAACCCCAGCAACTTATTTAATTTATAGAATTTAGGTGCATTTCAAATTCTGTCATATAGATTTAAAACTTATCTGCATTTCTCTCTCAATTTTCCAGGATGAAAAGTGGTGGGGTTTGCTTTGTTGTTTAAAACAGCGATAAGATACCATAGCTTTCTGTGGTGATGTTCCGTCTAAATTTTTCTGAACTCTTTTTTTTTTTTTTTTTTCACACCAGTGATTTTTATCAGCCTGGACAGCTCAACCTTACATATCCCCATCCCTTAGTGCAAACACCTTAAAATAAGTCCACTCCACTGCTAATAATTACAGTCAACTCTGGTTGCCTTCTCAGACTCTCGGCTGGATGCCAGGAGCCTCCAGAGATCAGATGTCAACACTTCGGCTGCAATGACACACACGTTACTCTGGCAGCAGCGCCCACTTCAGCTGACCCCAACTCGCTCCCTCCTTGCCTTCACTCCTGTGCTCATGCACAAAACCGACCCAGAACAAAAAAAACCTTCCCAGAAAACATACTCCCTCACCAAATGGATTAGCTCATGATCAGATTCACTGTGCAGACACGGAGAGCAGAGAAGAGGGCAGGATCTGTGCGGGGAGCAGGGTGCAAGGCGAGAGTTTGTCTATGCAACTTGGTCCCCAAAGGTGCAATCAAAACTTCACTGGACAGTGGGAGGGCTGGAAGGATGCCCCCAGCAGCCAGGGGAATTACATCTCTGCTGCCCCAGGGAAAAGGGAATTTGTAAATAACATGGTCCAAAACGTTCCTGATTTTGCTCACTGTGTAAAGGGAGAAATGTCTTTTTTTGCAAGAGGGAAATGGGTTTAATGTGGATAGCTTGAATGCCAGTAATAATGCATGATCTCTGCTGAAAGATGTTTTCAAAAAATAAAACAACTTGAGAAGAATAAACGCCACAAGTAACTATACTTTTTAAATTTTACTTACATGTAGCTGACTGGCACTTTTCAGAACACACAGCATACACTTTTACAGCATTTAGGACACAATTTCCAAACAGAGAAAAAAATCTTTCTAAAAAAATTTCTTTATTATTACTTTAAGTATATTTTAGTCTTTTACACAAATGTGTCAATATATATTCTTGGAGTGTTAAAACTTATTAAACATACTAGAAACATAATAAAGCATGATATCTATTTATTGTAAGAAGTTATAAATAAAATTTTATTTTTTTCCCTACCTACAAAAGAGAAAATGACTGAACAAGTGGCATTTTTTTCCAGTCAATTTTATTTACAAATACACAGTTTAAGCCTAATAAGTAATTTTTTCCAAGTGTAACATGAATTGGAACTATAGCTTCAATAATATGCCTAGATAGTCCTATCTTATTTTTAGTATACAAGAAGGTGAAGTAGAAATTTCTTTTGTTTGATCAATTTTTAAGAGGAATCATGCAGTCAAACTTTTTTAGTAGGAAATTAATACAACTTGCTTTAACTTTCTGGTCTCACTACATGCATGGCAAACCAGACTAAGATTCTACTTTCCATTGAACTATGCATTCATTTATTAACAGGAAAAAGCAACATAGTTTTTCCCACGGAAACACATATTGAAGATCTTGAATAAATGCGACAAGCCAAGTTTTATCCTGCATGCTGCACTGCAGTACAGAAAAATCCATGATTACTTTAAATGTCTTGGTTGCATGCACTGCTGTTACTCAAACTTGTCCACTTTGAAGTAGCTTAATTTCTCTCAAGCTGCACTCAACCTCCTACTGAAGAAAGCAATGGTTCTCATGAAATAATCTAACTGAGAGCCACCTGGCCCTTCAGAGGTGGCAACCCTGATTTATTTTATTATAAAAAAATCCACTGGAGGCAAAATAGCGAAATTCATACTACAGTGTCACTGGTCATTCCACTACACAAATAAAAATAACACTTGCTTTCTCTGGACATTTTAAAGCATCTTATTTTGAACCCTATCTAACATACACCCCCCCAAAAAAAAAAATCTATACTTAAAAAAAATAATAAAAAAGCTTTTCAGAAACCTATAGTTCTTGAATGCAGTGTTAACTTTTTTTAAAAAAAAAAAAACGTAATTCACAGAAATATGAACTCTGGTCACAGTGATTAAAGATCTATATCAACCTGAGTAGTGCATGCTGAACTACAGTATTCATCCTGCAGCTCAAAACAAAAAGTCTGGTTAGTTCAGAGAAGACAATGAAGGGAAAAAGTTACAAAAAATCTACTACTGAACAAGACAGTTCCTCAAACACTTCTCAGCAGATGATTTTACCCTTTTCTAAAAGCAGCCAACTATGCCAGCTGCTCTTATTCTTCTGTAATTCATTAAGTCCTGTAGCTATTTGAGGAAACTAGGGCCTGGGGTATTACACTACCTACTGCACATCACATCACTGAGGAGGAGACAACCTGAATGCAGGCATTAACAGACAAGACTCACAGGACTCAGCTGTCAAGGAATTTATAACAATATGTTTCTATAAACATCATCTTAATTTCATGTGTCTCATTTATATGGGTTTAAGCCACTGGCTGGCTGAGGAAATACTGCCAGGACTACACACATTGACCAAGCTTCCACCACAGCTGGTCTAGATGTAAACTACAAAACGGCAGGAGAAGGCAACAGCACCTGCTGTGTCAAGTGGTCAGTGAGCCACCCCAGGGCACCGGCACAGGCACAGTCCCCAGCACAGTCCCCCAGCACCTGATGCTCCAGCCGCTGCAGGATCAGTACCGTCCCTAGGGAAGACATAGAGGGTTGACAACCCCAAAGGCTGCTGTGTAAACTATGACTGGTAGCTATGCAGGCTGGAGGACTTAAGTTAACTGGGGCAGAATTAAATTAAAACCAGAAGGATTACAGTATTTCATGTTGCTGAAACCTAAGATGACCGGATATCTAGGGAGAACTGCCATATTTATCCAAGAAGCTGATAACTTGAGGAGGGAGAGAGGGACAATGGTTCCTTTAGGGTTAAATGACATAGATTAGCATCAAAGGTGAATACAGAGTGGAAGGTCGGGGGGAAAAAAAAAAAAAACCTTTGTGAGACAAGCAAGTTAAAAGGAGAATCTCATATATGAAGTTATGAATACTGTATTTTTCATTGGTGAATATTCTTTATAACCATGTCACAGTCAGCAGTGTGTGATACAGAATAAACTACAAGCCAAGTCATTTACAAGGAGTTTGATATAACACTTCAAGGTAGCTTTTCATACATCTTTGAAAAAAATGATTGGAAAACCAGAACGTCTATCACAGAACATAAATATGACGAGGTGAAAGTGCAGGTAAAGTAGACAAGTCATTGCAAAAGAGAAGCCCTGTCCTCTATGCTTCCCTATTCTGTTGCTCACTTTCTAAAACATCTTTTCTATAAGTAAAAGCAATCAATGATGAGACAAATGAGGGAAGCAAAGTTTCTGTGCAAGCCTCAAGTGCAACAGAAAAAGAACTTATACGCTGCTTGGCCATTGTCAGCAATCACAATAGAGGTACAATGATGTAGACTTAAGCAGCATTTACCGGCTGAGGAAAGAAGGTTTGGCAGAAATGGCCCAATTTGCTGTACAAATTAATACTTGTTTTGGGCATATGATGCTGATGATTCAAAAAGTCTGCTGTCTTCCCAGAGGCTCCTCAGAGGTTCACCCATCACTCCTACCACCCAGGGAGAAGAGCAAATCCAGAGTGATCAGTTCTCTCTCCTCCCACAGCCTCCACACAACATCAAGGCTAGGACTCCTCCTTAGGGCAAGCAGGCCTGACTGACTTATTTCAGTTCAACACCAAAAAGCACCAAACTTGACAGCTGACTAAAACCAAAAAGGAGACCAAAAATCTCCATCAGTTACACAGTCAAAACCCTGTGGATGCTAACAAGGCACCTTCTCTGAATTTTCTCTAGGCCCCACAAAAGAAAAAGCTAACAAAGCTTCTCTAACATTCAGAGTGTACTCGGCTCCCTTTAACATTCAGGGGTCATAAAATTCCTGAAAATAACAAAAAAAATTCTTCAAATGTAATGAAAATGGTTAACAGGCAGGTGCACTATAACAGCAAATGTTCAAACTAAAGAAACAGTATATTAGCCAATTAATTAACTGCATCAAAATGCAGTGGGATCTCAAAAGGCAAAGTTACATTAGAAAACTATGAAAAACTTAAAGTAGAAAAAACATGCAAACTAGGAAAATAAAATTAAATTGGATGTGACTCTCCTATTAGAGATACTTTTTTTTCTGAGACCACGAGCAAGACTCCCAACACTTCACTGCAGCTAAATGGTTTACCCCAGAGGCCCACAGCCCATACTCAAACCCTCCTGCTGAATACTGATCCACGGCCTTCACCTTCTGCATACAGTGGGAAGAGAGGAATTGTGTGGCACAACTTCCTTCCTCTGAAAGGAAATAGCATCCATCCAAAAAGTAAAACAAAACAGTCAGTGTTGTGTCCCTCAACTCCCTGCTAGAGGCACAGGTCCTCGTATACACACTCCAGTCTAAATTCCTGAAACGCTATACTGGTCCTGCACAACGATCTGCCCAAATGCATCATCACACGATACCATCTGCATGGGCCTATTCCAAAGACTTGTTAAAAAGCATGCATATGCAGTATCTAGCAAGAAAAACAAATGCTAATATCAAATCGCGTTCTACGGCAACCAGCACCAAAGCCCAAGATGCTGGTAAACAGGACATTAAGGGTTATGGCAGTTTCCTCAAGAAAGGGAGCGAGGTATGGCCAGTTGTTTGAGCCCAAACAGACAACTGTGCAGATGCTCGTTCATCCTCCAGTAACAGTTGGTACCGCTGGGAGGTCAGCCCAACTCCATTGTTTTTACAGCAATTTGCATTTTATTTTCCATAATGCTTTTTAATTTCACTTTTTCAATTATTACTCTCAGGCAATTGCTTTAATTATCTGTTATTCCACAAGGAATGACATTTTCCTCTGGCGGAGAGGGGGGCTGCATCAGACGCATTAACGCTGACGAGCCTCTCCACGGGCGAGAGCAGGGCTGCCTTGCCAGCCTTGGCAGCCCAAGTGGAGCGGCGGTTAGCCAGCACCCACAGCTATTGCTGACAGATTGGCCCGCTCGCCACCGCTCTCGTGGCAATCTGCACAGGATTACCAGGCGCGTATTAAACTTTTAAACGCATGCGGTACCCCCTTTGAATTTCAGATTTGCCAAAGCAAATGGTATCACCGCAGACCGTGGCAAAACACATCCGACTGCAAAGCCAGAACAAGCCGCTTTCCCTAATCCAATGCTATGTTAATGCAAAGCTCTGCAATGATGGATGGACTCATTAGTGCTGCAGTTATCGCCATCTGAACCAGGTGCCAAGACATATGGTTTAACAGATGTTCTAGCAAAAAGCTCTATTCTCCACACTCTGCGAGTGTCCAGTTAAACCGGACATCGATAAGACACTGAAAATCGTATTGGGCTTCTGGGAGCCACAATTGTTCCCAGCTCAGGAAGCCGTTAAACACAGCCTGATTATGCAAGAAACCCTATTGCTCTGATATCCCAATTAGATCCACAGAACAAATGCTGGACAATACATACACTGCTTTCTGGAGTCTTTGTGTACCCAAATGTTATTTATTCTAGTCAGTCAATTCTATTTCTCTGCTGTCTTAGTAAAGAAATGAAGCTTAAAACCATGGAACCATTCTCCACATAAAAATCTCCAAATCAAAAGTGCAAACAGACCCTCCCACCCCACTCCTGCATTTTCATGTTTAGAATGCCCTGTGTGCACTACTCTTTCAAATATTTAACACTTATCCATCCCAAACACAGGATTAATGTGCAGAAGTGACTTGTTTGCAAGGTTATTTATTGACATAACTCCACTGGAATGTATGGTGTTTCACAGGGAAAAAAACAGAATAAAAAGGGGGTTCGGTCCTATTTATACTAATTCATCAGATCAACATGCACAAAGCAGCAAGGTACATCGAATGTTAACAAACGAAAGAATCCTTCTTCTTGAAGAAAGATGATTCATAGACTTTAGAAAAAATAATTTTGGCAGAAGTGGGTAACAATCAATCAATTATGATGTCTATACATGCTATATTCAATCTTTTAAGATTGCACACACACACTCTTACATTCACCTCCTACAGGAAACAATTTCTCAGCAAGAACTTCCGCTAATTCCTGAAGCTTCTAAGACAGAGCATACCAAAGCATAACAGGTAGAAAAGCTAGGTTACCACCTCGGGTTGGGGGATTCCTATCACACAACCCAACTGCTTCAGTGTGTACAGTGGCACCAAGCTACAGTTGTTGGTGTGCGACACATTACAGTGGAAATTTTAAGAGGAGAGGAAAAATACTGAGTAAAAGAAACCCCGCAGCATTACATTCAGACATAATACATTCAGTCTTGGTGTGTATTTCAGAAACAGCATCAATGCTCACTTAAAACAAAAACCATGGACTTCGAAACTCAGAATTTCCTAATGATCGCAGGTCATAAAAAGAATCCTTCAGCTCACAACCATAATAGATTAGATAGTAATTAAGTTGAAAAAATGCAGAACAAAAAAATTTGAGAGCTGCATATCTGTCCTGCTCCCACACCTACTGTCTACACCTACACTGTTACAAAAGGTGTGTTTCAGACCATCTTGTTCAACCAGTCAAATCTCTTTGCCTGGGGAAATATGTTTCATATTAATGCAGCTGCAACTTTTAAAAGACTTCTGTTATCTTCACTGTTCATCTTTCAATGCCAGAGCTCTGACTGTCCCAGACCTTGGTCCAGTGGGGGGGCAAAATGCAGACGTGGGAGGGAAAGCGCATGAAAGGTGGACAAGAGACCAGATAAAACCAAACAACTAAGAGCAGAATCTGCAGCCATGAAAGTCAGAAGAAGTTCAATCCAATGTTAATTCCTATTTGTCTGAAATGTTTACAGATGTACAATTATAGAAAATGGAGTTGATGAAAAGACTGTCATTACAACAGTAAACACACAGGAAACAGCATATTGAAATGCTGTGATTATTTGGTCCATTTTTATTTTCAGACACACAAGGGTATGTGCACTTAATTATATACACACTGAGAAAAGCATAAGCATGGAACTGTGCACACACATAGATTATCTAGTATATGATATGGGCTTTTTTCCAATAACTAAAAAGAATTAAAGTTTATGGAGGACACTACAATGAGACATGCCACTGAGATCCACTTTTACTTCAGTTCAGGTTGTTATAATCTTTCCTTCTTCCCTGCTTCTAACCAAACATCCCCATCTTTTTCCACCTGCTGGCACTATTTATATGGGTAATTCAGACACGAATCCATCTAAAAAAGAAAGAAAAAAACCCAACCAACCAACCCACCCAAAACAAAACAAACAGTCCTCCCCACCCCCAACAACAACAAAAATCTTTTTTAGCCAGATCACTTTCCTGAACTGATTTTCTGGCAACCTACAAAAGCTCCAGTGTGAGTGCAGAGAGGGATGAGGAGGGTGAAGCCGAGCCTGTGGCAGCTCGAACCAAGCCTGGCTGAAGCAGTTGTGAGGCTGCATGACTCTGAACACAGAGAGCGTGGCTGCTATATTTTTTCTCCTGCTGCTGAATTTACTTTAGCCCTTCTCTGAAAACAGAGGGCTGGAAGAGCCAGAGAGCACTGGTAGATTCTGTAATGAAATCTGTGCCTACACATCGCTAATACTTCAATACAAGCAAATGAGATCTTAGATAATTTCAGATACAAAAAGCCAGACCGCAGCTCAGATCTTTCCTCGTCAAAGAATTTTAATAGCAAATTGTTTGCAGCTTTTTCTTATTTTTTTTTTTTTTTTTTTTTTTATTCCCACGGAAATATCTTTTCTCTTTCAATAAGGACATAACCAAAAGCTATTTTCTCTAACACAGCGTACTTGGAAAGTGTCTTCTTCCCCATCCCACCCCCCCCTTCATTTTTCATTTTTGCACTTTTTTTTTCCCCAACAAACTTTCTTGTTATGAGAAAAACACATTCCTGGAATGTTTCAGCTCAGGGCTCTCAAAAACAATTACTCAGGCATTTGATTTGATCTGCTGGTTCTTCCTTTCTGGCTATTCGGGCTTTATGAATTTCTGGTTTGGTCAAAGGTTAAAGTGAACCTTTTCCAAGTCACACTCCGGAGCCTCATGAGACCCATATATATCCATACCAGGTTTTAAGGAAAAAAAGCGAATTCACCATTAGCTGCATACAACAGCAGTAACTTGCTGTGTTATCTAAGGAAGAGCATTCAGAGAGGGAAAGTTGCTGATTCACACTTATGGTGGGCAAGTACGATGGAGGGGTGGAATGATGAGGGAGATAAAAAAAATGGGTCCTCTTTAAATTGGTGAAAATTTGGCACTGTTTAAGGGAAAACAAGGGGAACAGAAGTTCAAGTACGTAATTTAATAACAAGGCATCTCCAAGAATATCAAGGCACTTCATAAGCACAAGCAAGCAGAGTTATAACCTCAAAGCTACCTTATCCTTCGCACTGTGAGAAATTACCACATCTGTGATCCACATACACAGAAAAATCTCAAACAAACAATCCACCCATGAAGTATGTGGAGGGACAAAACATATGTTTTCTGAGTTGTTCTGGCTGCTAACCAGGCTTCTCAGGGGAGTGAAAGTTAGAAAGGATAATCTGTCAGAGTTATCTGACTCTGAGGAGTGAACGATAGGGAAGATTTCCAGCTGGCTGTCTCCATTGGACCTTTCTGACCCATGATCAAATGAAGGTGGTGCTTCACGGGTTTCCTGGTAAGCTCCTATTGCTGTAGTCTTGCCTTTCATATAGCAAAACCCAGCTCAATTTCATTTTGTGTGCTCTATTTGGCAAGCCTCTGAAATCAAACTCCTCCTCCTCAGTGAATGCATTATATGTTTGCTCAATTTAAACAAGTTACTACTCAATGACATGGAGTACAAATCATTCCTACTGCTATGATACCTCTTCACTAAATGCAATGCAGTTACTGCTAGACTTGTGTTCCTTTATTAATGTTGCAGCATATTTGTCCAGTAACAGATTTTGCATATCAGATTTTTTCTAATCTCAATCTATTAAAAAATATATCTTTAAAATTCTAAGTTTATCACACACTTACATGCAACTGTTAAAGGTTTGTCAGCTCCACTCTCCATTAAAAGAAAAATCAGATTGAAACGAACTATAATCAGTTACTTCAAAGTACAACGCTTGCCAAAAAATAGATTTTAAAGTTCTGATTATAGTTCATTTCCAAGTACAGTGCTTCCCAAAAAGTATACACTCTACAGTTCTGAAAATATACAGAAATACACATTTTAAAAAACTAAAGCGCATATTTAAAAATCGTTTTAAAGGAATGTTGGTGCTTAAGGTTTATGTATAAACTAAAACATACACATAAAGGTACACATACAACTAAAGTGACTTTTTTAACCCTTGTTAAGTGGCAAAATTTAATTTTTTAAGGAATGACTGTGAAACTTTGCCATCCTTCTACTTAACTGGTGGTTTTCACTGTAAGCAACCCCACCCCCACACCACAAAGCAAAGTAGCTGTTTTTGGGGGGTGGTTGTGTTGTTTTCTCATTTTTTCTTGCTTATTAGTGAGAAGAGTTATTTTCTGGTTTTAGTTCTCTCTTACATACTAACATACATACTACTCCGAATTACAGATGATAAAAAAAGTTTAAGTTTCTCCTATTATGGAGACAAAGGACATGCAACGGTCCTTTTATGTTGTCCTATTAAATATGCTGCTGAGTAAAACTGATATGCACACAGAAGTACACCCACATCCCTCCAGTCACCAGCTTGGACAAAGAACTAGTTGTAATTTATATGATAAAATAACCCTCAAAATTTATGATATTTGTGTTTTATCAGATCCCAAATGCCAATTATTTGCATTTAATGATAATAAATTTTGATACAGAGGAGCTTATTTAGAAGGAGAGAAGGCCCACAATGCCTTAAAGACCAAACCTCCTCTGCTGTCCACACCAGTTGTTCTAATTCTAATCCAAGCTTTTTAACATTACAAAATTGATTAGAAATGTCTCCATTTAACAGAGAAAAAATTGTATTTAAACTAAATATTTTACATGCAGAAAGAAAAAAAAAAAAAAAAAGGCTTAGGAATCTAAATATTTCACCTCCAGAAATCAGCTTGTCCTCTAGCCAAATAGACTTGAATGAGTTGGCCTTACCTGGAGCCATAACTTGTTATTCACTGCATCTCTCCCTGTAGCAATGCATTGAAATGTAGCATTCTGCCCTGCGTTGACCTCTACATCCCCCAGCCTCAAGAAATGTGGAGATTTATCTGCAGAGGGGAAAACAAAAATTACAAATAACATTTATTGCTAAAAAAGGTGCCAGCAACATTATTGTCTCCCTGAAGATGCATATTATAAGAACCTTTGGCTTAAAAAACAGAAACAGAAGAGAGAAAATGATTTATTTCATCTCTGTTTGAGAAGAAAGGCTGCTTTCAGTCCTTTCCCTTCTCCCCTGGTGATTCTACTAACTTTATGTTATAAATGAGTTATAATAAAGTCTTTTAAAAATCAAAGCCAAGAGAAGGAGATCAAATGCCAAAATGTCAGCAGCATTTTACAAAAATTATCCCAAAGACTTTCAATTGTATGAAACACATCATAGTGAGAAAAACTCAATTAGCAGGACACTGCTCGGGCAAATAGAGAGATACTATTCAGATTATTTGCAATGTAACTCAGAACTCTGTTGTTTTACTAAATGAAATAATTTGTGCCGTTAAATACAGTGTTTCAGGAGGCAACAAATTATTTCCCACACTGACAAAGGCTACAGGAAAGCTCACTGGCATAACCACCTGAAGGATTTATTAGATGTAAGAAAGCCAACAAAACATATTTGAGGAATGGGTACATTACACAGCTCTTGCCCATTCCTTTCTCAAGAACTAACAAAACCAGTAGCAGAACTGTTATTTCTTTGTTCTTACTAAAAAGAAAACACCACACAGGAAAAAACAGCAAATTAAAACCAACAGGGTTTAAACATCACTAACAAAAAAGAGTTTATCTGAATACTGTATCATGCTGATAATCTGCCGTCATGGCTGTACCCAAGTGCCTGTTGTTTTGGCAGTTAAGAAAAACACAAAGGGAAAGAAAAAAAAGAAAAAATAGAATAAAAAAAATGAAAGCCAGATACTGAATCCGAGCAAAGCTTTTCTGAGTACAGACATAATATACCTGGGCTGGCTGAAATAGAAAGAGGAACTCACTCAAATACCCTGTAAGCTTGGTAGCCCCTGAGAGCTGTGGTCTTAACAGATTTGGGGTACAAGAAAACAAAGTGTGAGGTTGCCATTGCAACTTTATTATTTGGCATTGTTTTGCAAATTTGGGGAAGGGGGTTGTTATATCTTGATCATTTCAGAAAGCAATTAAATTATCAGCCATGAGGTCCGCTACAATGAAATCACGTTTTAGAAAGGGGATGTCTAGGGTAAGATCAGAAGAGTTGGACAGAATCAAATTACCAAAAAAAAAAGTGAAAACAACTGACAGAAATGCATAGTAATAATTTCTTCTTCACAACTTTTTATTCATAGCATATTCTTCTTATCAAAACTTATATTTGCATGTGTGTAATTCTTCCCCAGGATTAAGCAGGGAAAGGCAAACAAATGCCTGAAGTTTGTCCACTAAAAAAAAAACAAAAAGCAGTCCCTCAGCAGTTCAGCAGCCAGAAGCTTTTTTTAAAAAAAAAAAACAACGAACTGTTGTGGTTTTTTTAAAAAAATTTAAAAAAATAAAAAAAGAACAAAGGGCATGAAGTCTGATAAACCTCCTACATGCATCTGCCAATTCAGTTTTCTTTAATCAGTGAGTATACACATTAACATTAAAACCCATATTGATTATGCACACCAACTATGGTATGACTAAAAAGACACTGAAGAATTTCTGCTTTTGTATTCCTGTATACTTTACATCTGGCAGACAAAGATTTTACCCAGGTAAATCACTATTGCAACACTACATTTTTCCCTGGAAGCTGCAACAAAAATACTATTGAAAGAACAAAGAAACTCAGTGATCAAGTGATGAAAACTCAGCAGTCTACAGCAATATCAAATATGTCCTGAAAAGACAGAGAAAAATGCAGCTCTTAATCATTACTTACCACAAGGGTAACTCAGAACCTGGATGTCATCAATGGCAATGTAGCCATTTCTCCCATCTGAGACTTCAGCTTCAAATATTACCTGTCAAAATGAAAGAAAAAATGTTTACAACACTCATTTCTACAGATTTCCCACAGTGGCAAGCGTGTAGATACAAGACACATTGCCTTTTTCATTTACTTGAAGTTCCTACAAGGTTTGACAACTGAATGGAATATTTATTACTTAATGTATTGCAGTTCCATACCCATTCACATACATGACTTGCTTTGGATTTGCTGCTTATGGCACACCAGAAAAGCATGCTTATTACCTCAATTAACAGCATACTGCTTTCTCTCCACTAAGTGTATAAACATGATTCAATTCTGAAAAACACCATTACTTTCAGACAGGTTCAACATCACAGAATACAACTGATCAACCAATTTTAACGAAATTTCTATTTTTATCGGGGGTCACAGATAGTCCATACCCTCCTGTAACATTCTGCAGCATAATTGCACAGAAAAACACGCAGCAGCACAGAAATAATGCAGCACTCCCCAGTGGCAACGAAATGAACAGCTGTAGCATGAGATTTATGTAGTAGTCGTTAACTTCATTCATTCTTGGGGCAATGGGGAAATTGCTGTGTGTGAAGGAAAAGAAGAGGTTGTCTTCATATCCAACTTCTTGTCCCACCCCAAATGGGCAGTAACAACAAAGAATTGCTCTTGGATTGCTCCAGAGCACAGAGCTGTGTTTTGCTACAGATATTGCAAAACAATGCCAACTGACCAGAACGAATTTATTGTCAAGATATGTCTCCCTGTATGGATGAAAAAAAGGAAAAAAGTGGAATATGGTGAAAGTAAAAGAAAAATAATTAGAGGGAAAAAAATAAAGGATGGAGCATGAATGTCTAAACTAAAAGGAAGATATGAAAGAGGAAAGCACACCAGTAAAGACTGAGTTGTGATTGCCCAAAGTATCTGTTGGGGTCTTCTGTGCAAGACAGGCTTAGAGCTAGTCAGCTGCTCTATACACAATCTTTTCAAGTAGTTTATATCTCTCATTCTTGGGGACAATGTAAGGGAGCAGTAAAGGCAACGGGTTAACAACCCAACGTACCCTGTAGGTGAACAGGAGAATGGTCTCCCCATCAAGCACCTTTCAGGACTTCTTACTGGGGGATCCACGTGGCACTTTCCTAGGAAATAATGACCACTGGACTCTTCAGTCTCAGGGTAGTCCTGAGAGCAAGCAGCTCTGCTCTACCCCTGGAGCTCATTTCAGACCTCTCATTCACAAAACTATCCTCTTTAGCAAGATGCCTGGCATTTACGCAACTTGGCTCTGAATGCTGCATCAGGAACACTCCTGTGTGCTTATGCTCCACTTGCTATATTTCCTCAGACTTACATTCCACCCAGACATGAAGTGCAATTTATCTTCCCACCAAAGGAGAAAGGGACCCCTGGTGGCCTGTTTATACTCAGAACTAATTCCACAGACTAAAAGGGGGGAAAATAAGGAAAACTTCCGAGGAAAGGTGCATATGGGCATGTTCATGGTGTGGTTCACAGGGTCCCCCAACTTGTGCTTTGACTGCAGGAGGCAGCAGCCTGTGGGGAGTATATAGTTTGACAGCACCAGGCTACAAATCCCTCTTCCAACTTCTCCAGAAGTTCTTGATGAGGTTCTGGCTGTACTTCTCTCCTCTTCCTTTTCTTTTTCTTTTAATTTTATTTGCACCCCAGTGTAATTAAGATACAGAAACCACTTCATTCTCTGCCTTCTCCTCATGCCTTGGCGAACAGCAGCTTGATAGAAAGAAATTTAGTGTCTGGGGGTCCTACTTTCACTCCCTTGTCCAAATGATCTCTCTGACCAGTGCACTATTTGACAGTGTCCACCAGCTCCTCAGGCATTTTCAGAGTCGGCACTTGTTCCCAGTAAGGAACATCAACATGAATATCTTCAATTCTTTAATAATTTGGATTGATCCTTCCTTCCCCCCCCCCCTTTTTAAATTATTGTGTGGTGTGGAAGACAAACAATAAAAAGTAATAAAAAGTAAATACTATATTTAAAGCCTTTCTAGCAGACCAATTTCTTTAGAACACAACACCGTTCTACCGTTCAAACTCCAAAAGCACTTTGTTTCTCAAGGTCCATTTAAGAAATCAGTGTTAAGAACTGGTCTAAGTTTACTCCTCGCTCTGAACCAGTTTGCTATTAATTCATTTGGAAGTAACTTAGATCCAGTTCCCAGGGAAGCTTGGCCTCATGTAAGTGTGTCCTTCCCCTGTATGTTGATACCTTCCTACACTGGGGGCAAAGGGGAGAAAGCTACTTTTCTTGGGACATGAATTTACTACTTTTTTTTTTTTTCCTACCTCTGCCAGATTAATTTAATTAATCCCCACCCTCTGAGAGTATGAAGTTATCATAAAAAAGAGCATTTCCCAGGAAAGTGTAAGATTAAGACATGGAGATCCATGAGAAGAAAAAACCCCACACAACAAAACAAAAAACATGAAGAAATAAGGAAATGTAAGAAGCCTATAAACTGTTACACAGTAATGTTTATGAGGTAGGTAAAGGAAAAATAAAGTGATTAAAAAGACAGAGATATTAGAGAGCTGAGATTTCATATATACAGTGCTAAATTATTTTTATTTACATTCAGGATTGGTATAAATACAGCTATGAAACATTCATAACTATAGACACTCTATAGAAAAAGGTGCAGCTCACTTAAAAAATTATTATAATTTGATAACATCTGTTCATATTTAAAATGGGAAATGGAAAAAGGGAATTCCATAGATATGTGAAAACAGCAATTTAAAATGTTGACAAGTCAGACCAGAACCTGAGGTAGAGTTCTTTTCCTCACATATGCACACACTACTTGAGAAAAACGAGACTGTTGAGCTATTCCTTTCACCAGAGAAGGTTTATCCTAATAAGACACCAGTGCTTTAGAAGTGAATCCTCCACTTAGTCTACACTGCTGTTCAGTTTACAGTCCTAGAAAGAATGGCTTAAACACTTTGATAATCTGAATTATTTTTCAGGTAAAATGACTCTAGCCAGAAACCATTAGTTGCCCGTGCAACTATAAATGTCTTTCCACTTATTACAATTTAACCGTATGCTCATCCACTGCACTTTGAGAGATGTTCACTTCCTTTTAATGGAGAGGAGAGACTGTTTCCAGGGGATGAATCGGTCTTGCACAGTGCAGGGCTGTGCAGAGAGCTATCCTGTCTCATTTGTACCAGCATCACTGCAATGAATGAGAATCGGAAATGCTGAATAGCTCAGGTAATTCAAATACTACTCAAGGGAATTAGATTTGATCCCTGAATTTTCCACACAGTTCCAAGGTGATACTCAAATAGTTAGTTCTCCAAATAAAATGGCATGTCCTTGTTTATGAAGGGCCTGCATTTGGATGCAAATGAAGATACAGTGTCAGAACTCCCTGAACTGGACACACTCCTATGTATTTAGCCATCCCTAATGCATATCTTGTCCATATATGGGTCCATTTTCCCCCTAAAACCATGCAGGCTTTTAGTGAACACAGTATCATTTGGGAAAATCCATCAGTTTACTACTGACAGTATTAAGAGCCATTGCCATTTGTCTGGTTTGTACCTGGCTTCCTTTAATGACCCAACTCAGTGAAAAATTGATCCCAATCTTCCTGCTATATTATTATTCACAGTTTGTAGACCTCTATTATATATCCCCAAGTAATTTTGTCTCAAATTTGAAGAGTCCCAGATTATTCAGTCAGTCTCGTATAGAAACCATTCCTTTTTCCTTGCTAACCCTTCTCATCCTTTCCTAAAGCTCCTTCTAACTGTGCTATATTCTTTGAAGATAACAAGAGCAGAGCTGGCACACAGTAATCAAGATGTGGGTGAGTCATAACTTATACAACAGCATAATGTCATTATCTGATTTATACTGAACTTCCTTAACCATTCTTAGCACTTCATCTACTTTTTTTTGACCATCACTGGGCTCTAAGCTGTACTTTTATGAATGTCATGATCTTGCTGCAGAGTGCCAATTGCAAGCTTTGAGTCCATCATTCTGTGTGAAATTAGGACTTTATACAGTGTGCATTGTTTTATATCTCATTATCTACACTAAAATGTGCCTACCATTTTATTGCCCAATCACTCACGGTTGGTGATATTGTTATGGTCCTTCTATAGGTCCTCACAATCACATAATGTCCTTGCTATTCCAAAGTAGCTTTCACCTACAAACTTTTGTCTTCGCACTGTTCTCTGGCCCCTACTCTGGTCCCTTATGAACATGCTGAAAGGCAGAAATCTCTATAGGATGCCTTGGTGATTACCTCTATGCATATTGACAACTTATTCCTACGTTCTCTTTTTCCTCTTGAACAAATACCTATCTATGGAAGTATCTTCCTTCTCACAGAATGGCAGCTTAGCTTCACTACAAGCTTTTGCAGAGGGACATGGTCAAAAGCCTTCTGGAAACCTAACTAGCCCGTATCAATCAGATCACCATTATATTCTTGGTGACCCTTGTAAAGGGCTCCCAGGTTGAAAATTAAGCCTATTATGTGCAATATAGAGCAAAAAAGAGAAAAAAAATTTAGTTGTTTTGTGTCAGACACTGCAACAGAGAACATACTTTGTTTTCACATCCCAGCTCTAAAATGGAGATGACTACAATCATTCTTCACCTAATATTATTCCAGAAATAAATGTTTGTGACCAACTTACATACTCAAGAGTGTTTGAATGCAATGTAAAAAAGTAGTAATTGTTGCAGCAGAGACCCCTAAAGGGATTTAGTTGCTTAAGTTTAATGCTTAAGAAATACTCAAACCTTCACATTCCTAGACAGCCCTAACATTACATCCTGCAATCACCATGAAGACTGCAGGAATATACAAAATATACATCTTAACGACTGGTCTAGCCAAATTTTTAACTCTTGTCAGGATCCAAAAATTTAAGTATCCTCATTATTAGCTCATTTGAGGCATTGATCAAAATAGGCATTCCCAAAGCATACCTAGTCAATTAAGTACAAAATGTAGTCAGGAAAGAGGGAGAACAACTCTGTAGCCCAAAGCCTACTCTTGGAACATAATTCTCTTAGGTTTTGTAAAAGCTGTTTTCTTGTAAACTACACACCACCATCAACCAAGCAGGGTATTTTCCCTACAGTTTGAGACCTTCCTTGTCATTTCTGTGCTTGACTAGTTCTGACTATTCACAGTATTAAAGGAGGAGAGGATCTCCCAGAGGTTTAATAGCAGTCCTGTAAGACCATCATATATATGAACCAAGCATCCACACATCAGTTAGATAAAAGTGAGTATTAAAAGGTTTAGTTACAACAGAAATGCAGTGTTTCATTGACTACTTTTTCCTGCTAGACTCTAATACACATTAGAGAGTGCTAAAAGGGAATTTGAGATGGATATAGAAGACAAAAAATAGTTGGATCTGGTAATTTCCACAGAGCATTCAACTTGCAATACATTTTTGTTCAGCTACAGAAGGGCTTCTACTAGCTTAATTATCTGAAATCAAACTTGTAAATAGGTTCATTCCAATGCTTGGTGGAAAGGTGTATTAGAGACCTGCAAGCAAACAGAAGGTATCATATCCGTGATAAATCACAGTACAAAAACCACCTCAAAAAAACCCCAAACAAACAAAAATGAAAACTGAACTTCAACTAGAGTCCAGATTTACTGGAAACTTTGTGCTCCTTCCTCACTGTTCCAGTACGCATAATCCTGATGGTGTACATTGATCTATTTTTGGCACATCCCACATAATTTCTATTCAACTTGTAAATAAAACAAATGAAGAATAAATTCCTTAGAACCAAAAGAAGCAGTGGAGTTACATTAACCTCACCAGATAGAAATTCTTTCATAAGAATATAAAACGAAAACACTTTATTTATTTTTTCTGCTTCATACACATCTCCTTCATTGATTCATTTTAATTATTGTAAAAGCACAGTAGGGTGACTCCAGATATACTTGAGCCTAGTACTTATACTAGAATTCATAAAGATTAAACAACACATAGGAGCAAATTTGTTTTGTAGCAAAATAACTTTCTGCAGATGAAAAGCCATGAACAGCAAGACCAGTTATATGCAAGATAAAACACTAATGAATCCTATTCACTGACAAGCTTCTAGTTCTATCCAATGTTTCTGCAGTGTTAAAGGCATTTTAAAATACTAAAGCAAAGTTTTTAATTACCAAGAAACTAAATATTAATACAAACATGGAAACAGTATCATGTTACAAAAGAAATCCTTAATAGAAGCTAGCTGAAAGGGACAGCTAAACAAATTTTTACCTAACATATAAAACTTTTGTTGACATAATAAAAAGCATTTCCCTTGTGAAAGTTAGAATATTTTACTGAACTAATTTAGAAATTATGAAAACATAATTACTTCCATTTGAATGCTTAAGCAATGCTGTGAGGCAGACTTTGCTGCTGACAGGGCCCAGGAGAATTCCCAGCACAGGAAATAAAACACTTGGGTGAAAACTTTGGGGTCTCCATTCTGCCAATAGTTACCACCCTATTACTTATTTTTTCCTCTATAGCACACCACCTGAGATTGAAAACCAAAGGAGTTAAGGCCATGTTCTCACTAGTATCCTTACCCGCAAAGCTGGTCGGCTCACAGATTCTTTGACCTTCTCAGAGTCACCCAGAGGGATCTCTGACATACACCCCTCCTCTCATCCCCAAATTCGTATTTAAGGTGCACTCAACATGGAGAAGCCTATACTCCAAAGATTCATCTCAGTTTACACTCTGGTGAGGAACCACCCAGAAACCATGCCTACCAAGGGTCCCAAAGGGTAATTCTTCAGAGAATTTATTACTTGTAAATGAGCTAGCTCCACTACTCAACCCCAGAAAACAAAAAAGAAAGAAGGGAAAAAAGGAAAAAACCCTAAAATTGTCTCTTTACATGTAAGCAAGAACTGTAGGTGAGCTTTTGGTGAACTACACAATTTAAACATGAGGAGTTAGTAACAATATTTTACCTCCACAAACAACACAGATGTTGCACAAAAACACACAATTAAGATGAAACATAACAAACCTTTGAAAGGGCCCATTACCTGATACAGGGGAAGCTAGAGACTAGACTCAGTGACCCTGGAGACCCCTATGTTAGTTAGGAACACCAAGAAAAACCTCACATTCTTCCACTTGTCTGTGCTTATATCTTTTAAGTTGCTTACGCCAAATGTTTCTAGGCTCATGCCTAGAAAATGTCTGAATGAAACACCACACACAGAAGAGTTACAGCTGCTCTGGCTTTGGAGCAGTAGTAGTTTACCATCTGGGAATCCTTCCAGTCTTACAAAAATCCACCCTGCTCTGGCCTGACTGAAGAAGTTGAAGAAAAAGCATCCTTATATAGTCTGTAAGCACAAGATCTTCAATAAAACAAAACATTTGTTTAACGGTGAAAGTTCTTAAATGATTAAGATTTAAAAATAATAACACTGCATGCAAAGGCATGAGTTTTAACCATGGGAAGCTAAAACCTTGATAGCATTGTAAATCATGACATTTAAAGGCTAAAACTGGGACAGTAGCAGTAAATGACAAGTTAAGAATCAATCTGAAATACTTAATACTTCGCTTATTTTTGTGATAGACTAGAACTTTAAGAAAATACTTTCCAGTAGGACAGAAGCAGTCCTTTCGAACACGGGTAGCTACTAGAAACTGTAACAGTACAGGTCTGACATGACGACATTGTACTTTTCTAAACCTATAGCAGAGGTCAGTCCTTTCTGATCTTCAGTGACCATTGGTAATTCCTTGCCATATGAGAAATTTTTCTTTTTTTTTTTTTAAATATGCTCCATCTCAAACCATATATATTCCCAACCAAATTACTGATACATTTGAACACGCTTAGTAAACACAACCATTATCCCTTGAAGTAATATAGCCATTAATAATATACAGATAAATAAAAATTTCAGTATCTCAACCACTGAATCTTTTCCATATTCAATTAAAAAAAGACAACCTCATAGAATTCATCCATAGAGAACTGCAAAAGACAAGACAAGCAGACAAAAATCACAGTTGTTCTAGAAAGCAATATGTAGGATGCAATGTGAACCTTTTTCCAGTCCATATCAGAGAACAATATCCAAAATTGCTTACTTTCACAACGGCAGTCAAAACAATTTGAAGGACCTATGCAGAGAGTCAAATCCATGTCCATGCATTTGCTTGCTTCAGAAAAAGATGCTGGTCAAAACCACTTTTTAAATTCTAGCAACCACCAATCAAGGTGCTGACAGGTACCTTGCTTCCCTTTCCTCGTTCTTTTCTGCTCCTCCATAACAAAACTCACATGAGCTATAACTGAAGCTATCACCCTCTGCAACTTCTTCCAAAAGGGTTCATACTCAGCCTGCTTGAAGAACAGCCCCTGCCAGAAAGGAATTAAAGTGTAAAAACATACAGTGAAAAGATACAATTTTGAATTAATATCATTCTTGTAAAAGGTCCGTTTACAGCAGAGTGCAGAAAAGTATGAGCCTTTTACAGAGAATAAAAATAGAACCTAGCATATTTCAGAGATGTATCTTGACAAAAATATTTTTAAAAAAATATTTTAAAAAAGCCCTGAGCATGGGTTCTTGCTAGTATGAGAACAGTTGCAAGCAAATTCAGTGACCAAAGACATCCAATTGTCCTAAATTATGACAGCTGCAAGTGTCAGGAAGGAAGTAAACAACAAAAAAAGGCAAAACTGCACAGTATCTCCTAACTGTGTCACCGTGAACAGTGTGGAATAACATCAACATGTCTTAAATCGGGAAAGTTAGGATATGTTCCAATACAAGGGGAAGGGAGTTTGTTAGATACAGTTTAACAGATATTTAATAAATACAGATCAAATACTGCCAAGGAAAAAAAAATGTAATAAATAAACAAAAAGCAACTCACTCAAAGCAATGGACAGGTTATGTCAAACAGTGCTGTGGAGATACTCATTGCATCAGCACCTGCCCACACTAACACTGAAACTAGCACTGTTTGTGTAGGAAATTACTCTGATATGTACTTCAAGATGCAATAGCAATAGTTCCATCCACAAATCCTGTATATTTTCTTATTTTATCCTATTTTTGTATTAGTCACAACATGCTGGTGCTGGACAAACATAGAAGATGACAGACATCTGTACTAACAGCTTATGTCTAAAGACAGGACCTATGACATCAAAACATTTCCTTGCTCTCAGTCTTGCACACTATCCACTAAACTGAGCTTAATCTGGCAGAGTTCAAACTGGCAAGGGATGTCAAGGGCAACAAGAGGGACTTCTGCAAGTATATCAGTAGCAAAAGGAAGACTAGAGAAAATGTTGGCCTGCTGATGAATGGGACAAGGACCCTGGGGTGACACAGGACATGGAAAAGACTGAGGGACTGATTGCCATCACCTCAGTCTTTGCTAGTAAGATCGACCTTCTGAAATCCAAGGACCAGAAACCAAGAAGTCTGGAACAAGGAAGACATGCCTGAGGACCAGCATATACTGGGGGCCAGCCTGCTGGAAAGCAGCTGGTGGAAAAGGACCGAGATGTCCTGGTAGACACATAAGCCAGCAATGTGTCCCTGTGGCAAAGAAGGCTATTGATATCCTGAGCTGCATTAGACAAAGTGTTGCCAGTGGGTGGAGGGAGATGATCCTTCCTCTCTACTCAGCACTGGTGAGGCCACACCTGGAGTGCTGGGTCCAGTTCTGGGCTCCTGAGTACAAGAGAGACATGGACATACTGGAAAAAGTCCAATGAAGGGACACACAAAGATGATGAAGGGACTGGAGCATCCCTCACATGAGGAGAGACTGAGAGAGCAGGGACTGTTTAGCCCAGAGAAGAGAAGGCTCAGGGGGATCTCACCAATGTGTATAAATACCTGAAGGAAGGGTGCAAAAGGATGGAGCTAGGCTCTCTTCAGTGGTACCTGGTGACAGGACCAGAGGCAATGGGCACAAACAGAAACAGGAGGTTCCATCTGAACATCAGGAAACACTTTTTAATGTGAGGGTGACTGAGCACTGGCACAGGTTGCCCAAGGAGGTTGTCTTCATCCTTGGAGATATTCAGAAGCCAAGTCCTGGGCAACTGGATCTAGATGGCCATGCTTGAGCAAGGGGCGTGAACCAGACACCCCCAGAGGTGCCTTCCAACCTTAACCATTCTGTGATTGTATGATATTGACCCCCAAAATATGATTTCACTGATATTAAATAGAAGGACTAATGTTCAGTGTTGACTATATTTCTTCCAGACTTTCTCTGTAGTTTGGATTGTATATAACTCCTTTCTCTTTAGAAAGCATGAACTGAAAATTTTCATATATGCATTTTACAATTATTAATACTTGCTAGATGTATTCTTGCCAGAACGCCAGACCCTAACTAACATCTACTCATTTAGTATAATTCCTGCCTATGAATCATTTGTGGGTTGATAGGAGCACTATTTGTGTAAACCACCTGGACTACCTAACTCAGAAAGGTTTGCTATTCCCTTCCACTAGAATCTAGTAAAAACATAACACAATCTATCAACAAAGAAAAGTTTTGAGCTATGAAATATTCTCGAGCAACCATTTTTAGCCACAACAAGCGTTATCCGTAACCAATTTAACAGATGAAGTCCCTGAAGGAGAGACTCTTTCAAGGGACAACGCAATATACCTCAAACAATCTTGACCTACCCACTCTGTGCTTGTAGAGTGAGCTCAAAGAGCCTTGGTTGCCAAATGCTGACATAAGAATAGCCATAATAAGGAAAATTTTTTTAAACCCAAAGCCCCAAAACTACTATGTCAATTCCTATTTCTTTCCATGAGGGAATCCAGGCCTAAAGGATCATGCTGCCCTGGATTATGGAGCTGACTGATACGGTAACTCCTAAATTACCTTGTATGCTCTTTTTGTATGTTCTTGCTTGGTTTTTGCACCTCAAAGCTTTTCTGAGTTTTGACTTAATGCACCAGAAGTTTAAGAGAGTGGTTGTTACTGCCTTTTCTGTGATGACCATTTGTTTACCAGTAATAATTACAGACCCAAGAAACCCATATATATATTATTCTTCATATATGTGTGTATATATATGAAGGATAATCATAGGACCATAATTTACAGGTGGAACAGTTGCATGGAGAAGGCAGCACATGCAAGTTCTCTTAGGAGTACGTTACATCAAAGAAATCAGGTATAAAATGGCTTTTGTCACAGTGAAGCAACAGAATGCCAGCTAAATTCTGTTAGCCATGCCCACGTTAATTCATTGCTCCATAGTAGTTTTGCACAAATCAGTTTGACAGATAACACCTTTATGTTAATGTAAGTAGCATAATTCCCATATAGGGTTAGGATAGAAGAACAACTGCAAGCCATGCCTAGTAACTGGTTCAACTCCTTTTTTCTGTTCCTACAACAAATGAAAGAAATAAATTGCTCATGGTTAGCAAAGTGACAGTGAAGCCTATCAAATTCACATTTGTGAATGAAAACGTGAAAGAACAAGGTGGTTCTTAAGAGCATAATGCATTGAAAATATGAGAACCTGAGAAGAAAAAGCTTAAACCAACTTGTGCTTCTGTCTGCAAAAACTAATATCCCTTTTTAAAAGATCAGAATACATCTCCATAGATACACAATGGTATCCACAGCTTTTTTCTCTTTAAATGTAAGACTTTTTTGTAAAATTAGAAAAATAAATACACCCCACCCCCCAAAAAAAAGAAAACCAAACCAAAAAAAACCCAAACCAGAAAAAGAGAATCACTAACTGAATATTTCAAAGTATATTAACTGACATCCTTGTACATGTCATGTCTAGCGTGTACACTTGGGACCAAGCGTTGGCAATTTTGCCTTCAGCAATACTACAGAAAGACCTTGAAAAGGCCTCTAGATACACCAGACCTCCAGATACTCAGATTCTTTTCAACAAGTGTCTCTGAAAATTGTCTTCCTACTTCTGAAAACATTAGACCAGTAACGCTGAAACCATTTAAACTGTCACTATTACTCGGTTATGTGAAATAAAACATGCCTTGCTTAATGAAATCAGACAAGTCAGATTAATTTCCTAGTTAAAGCAGAAACTTGCATTTGAGATTGTGACAGTGAAATATTTCTTTTTCAAAGTACTTCTACATCAGAAATGGGTAGTAAAGATGATGAAGCACCAAAAGTAATGGCTGTGGAATCTGTCTGTGTTATTGATAAGATAAACATCACTCAGGAATGATACAGATCTAGTTTACCCCGCCCTGGCAAGCCAATATGTTATATTAACTCAGAAGGGATTTTCCAGATACATTTTTCTGGGATATTTTTAGAGCTTTCAGGCATTATATTAATAATAATAAAAGAATTATACTCAGAATCTTTGTTCTTTCTTCCATTTATTTGGAGCAGAAAGCTATAGCTATTCACCTTATATTCTCAGTTTGCAGGAAGAAGTATGAAAGAGATGCTATTAAGGAGGTGAACAAATGAAACTGGATCAGAGCGGATAAGACAAGTTACTGACAAGTCAAGTCAGGCACATCACAGGAAGATAAAAATCAACAAGACAGAGACTTGGGGGCAAAGAACCTCCTCTGTCCCCCTTAAAACCCTTACCTTGAATATACCCACTAAAATCTTACTAGTCCTTTTCCCTTCTACCTTCCTTCTATTGATCAATCTCCAAAGACATCTGCTACATTGACTGGCCTTTGAGCAAACAAACTAAAATGAAAAGTAAACCCAAGGAATAATGAATCCTAAATTCAAGAGAAAAGGGTCTCTCCATTCTGAAACAAGTCCATTTTCATTTTTTAAGTGTTGAAGATTAATACTAAGCAGATATTCTTTGTTTCTTCTATAGATATATCGCATAAGCTATTTCAGTGATTTTTGTCTCCCAAAATGAGTAATGCTTAAGGTCTCTGGTACCACACATAAATTTATCTTTTTTTCTCCACAGAAAGAGGAATCCAAAAGTACTCACTACCAGAATGAATATTGTCTCTTGAAAGACACACATAACTAAGAACCATTCATACTCACATCCTTTGAACTTTTTCAGGATAAAGCACTAACTTTTTTTTAAATTCTTCAGAAAAATAGCTATGAAGCACCAAGCAATTACTATTCTTGAAACAGGTTAGATTTTATAACTAGCAGAACAAACCTTCTACCATAGATTCTTTTGAGACATATATTTTTAAGGTTCCTATAAAATAATTTTCTAACAGATGGATTATTAAATGGCAGAAAATGATTGCATAGATGAATAGTAACCTTTCACCTCATAAAATTACAATTTTTATCTACAATAAGCAGATAAGAGAAAAGGACGTCCTTACTAGTAACCTTCTGAAGATAAACTTCAATCCCAAAACAAACACATTTTACAGTCTCTGCTCTCAAGGTTCATGGTTCATTATCGTGAGCTATTGTAAGTTATTAAAGAACATGCCACTGGCAATTACAGGAAAGTCAAAACCTATATTTAAGCTGCCCTTCTTTCCAACAGCGGGGCGAGGACACTGTCCCACCAGTGGATCCAGTTATATCTGTATCACAGCATGCTGCATTATGTTCAACCTGCCGCTTTTCACTTACATGGTATTTTATGAAAGATAATAAAGGCAATTCTTAAGTGGGAGTAAATTAGGGATTTCGAATGAAACGGCGATTCCCTCCTCACCAGATTCAGGCTTCTGCAGTCACAGGCAATTATCAACACATTCAGTTCACAAAGGTTTGTGGATCATCTGTTACACTCACCACAGGCCACAAGAAATTCCCAACATTAAAACACAACTTTAACAACCACAGACAAGTCCCAGGCAAAAGCCAAGAGTACATTGCTCCACCACAATAGATACTGAAGGCAGCGCCAGTGTCTCTGCAATAAATTCTCTACTGTTTCCTACTGAAAAATCCTTGTAAATTTAAATTAGCAAAGATCACCACAGAATACACATTTACTTTATGCTCACACTTAAATACACATGCAAAAATATTTGTTTTCACAATTCTAAAGATGAGCTGCAAAAATTACCTCAAATCCATCTCTGTGTGAAAAACTACAGGCCTTCACCTGTTCACAGAATTTCTTCTGGATACCAAGTCTCACTAAACTTTTCAATAAAATCACAAGCCTAAATCGCAATGCAGAGTTCAACAAGATGTACACAACATCTATATACTAGAAAAGAACAAGGCATCCGATTATAGCAAACTAAAACATTTCTGCATTTAGCAATTGATATATAGATTCATGTGTGCTCGTGCTTACATGTGCCTATACATACTTTGAATCTGAGCAAGGTATTGATCACACACAATGAACAGGACATTGTGCCCTATCAAACATTAACTATGTTTATCCAAGTAATGCTGACAAACTGTCAAGACTGTTGGATGCCATTTTTAGGTAGCAACATTTTCAGATATTCTCTCATATATTCAGCAACACAGCATTTAGAGCAAATCATCTGGATTGCATAGAAGCCTTTTGTAAAGAGGTGTGTCAAAATCAAGCTTTCTCTAATTGCTCAGCTGATCCACATGGAATTATCAGATTCCCCCTCCCCTCTCCCTCAGTTACAGCAGATCCAATTCTTTTCCACCTAAGTCTACACTCTCCTCCCCACGCTTCCTGGCAGTTTTGGATTAATGGCTATTCACTGCATGTTTTTATACCTGCACCTGATCTGCAGCACTGAGTGAACTCTTCCGCTCCACAAAATAAACACTCACTTAACTCAAAGGTACATTGCACAATATTCTACCAAAATAAACATGGTGATCCTAAAATAACTTTCTATGCATGCTTTATATTAATACGTGCTTTAATAGCTCCTCAATGTTTTTTTTATTTTCCAATGTCAGACTTCCCAACAGCCTTCCTAGGAAACAAAAATAATAACTTTCAGGGAAAAAATTCATGTGCAACTTTCTCCTTATGAAAATTTAATTTCTCCTCAGTTTTCCTTTCCTCACCACAACATTCTCTTCTATCAGACATTTCTTAACAGCTTTGTTTTGCAGACTCCCTTTTCACCTGCCTTTACTCACCACCTCACCCATCTTGTCCTCCTCGCTCTTTCCCAAGAGAATACACTCAGTTTGCCCATCTGAAAACAAGGTACACTCCAACTACAGCTCCATCTTCCTTAGTTCTCTGTCCCTCTTTTCAATGAATTAATCTCCAAATGCATAATTTCACTACTACATTTCCTTAGTTCATCTTTACCAGAAAAACAACCATCACCAAAATCTGTCCCCCAACAAAGCTAAGATTCATTTCCATCCTCATCTGACAAGTTGTCTTACTGTCCTCCCTTCAAAAATTGAGTGCACTTAGCTTCTGTAGCACCATGGGGGTTTTTTTAGGTCACCTCTTGGGATACCACCTGAGGTTTTTCTTGTTCCTGTAGCACTGGGGCTTCACAGGATCTTTACTAAGCCTTTGTCGGTCTCATTCTTTCCTTTCTCTCTCTTTTTTTTTTTTCATTCTCTTTCTCCCCTTGACAGGGGGTGCCCATTATTTTGCCTCAAGCAAGAGAAGACAATGGAGAATCTAGAAGTTATTTTTCCATTTGGATATTAACTTATGCAACAGCATAAGCTCCTGAAGTATTTAAGTGGGAACAAATTTCTTGCCTCTAAGCATAACTTGTGAGATGAAGCACAGCACTAGCAGAGCTGAAGATGGAGCACCTTCCATGAGACACATACAACCTAGACAGCTGCAGCACAACTTGCTTCTTTTAACATCCCTTCCATTTCCTAGCTCTGATGGACCATACTGATATGGCAATGAGTCCCAGAAATAAGTGCAAAAAGTATTAGCTTTTTGTCAGTACACACTCACTGAAAAGCCATTTGCTACCTTCTCTGAGGAAAAAGTGGCAAACTAGTCAAAGTGTAGAGCTCCATCAGAGATGTGCTCCATCAGTTGGACCACACTGCTGAGAACAGCCAATGAAGCAAGCACAGTAACTGTTACAGTACTGACACCCTCAGGCACTAAAATAGTTATAAACTGAAATATATTTCTACTACTTTTGAAATAGAAAACTAAAACGGTGTGGAAACTTCTGGTGCAGTAAGTAAGCTTTTTCCATCCCAGGCAACTGAGTGAAAGGCCAGTGCATGAATAAAATAAATGGGACGATGAGACTGGAAACATAAGCATCAAGGTATCACAAGGCAACAAAGACACCAAAGTAAGATGCAGTTACCACTAGGTCTAAACTCCAACTGATTACTCTGTCGTATCTGGTGTGATGGGCATCACCATCACATCTGGTGATGACCATTGCTGTCATGAAAATGGGCATCACCAAATAGGAAGGAAAAAAAAAATATACACACAATGTCCCCAGATCACACTACAGGTAGTCCAAGGTTTTACTTTGCTCCCAAAAAACCCATTAATACAACAGTCAGTACCTAAAGAATTTCTTCTTTCAGGAAGAAAATAGCCACAGATTTCACCAGTTGTTTGTATTGTTCGCGTTCTTCAGATTCTCTTCTATTAATCTGCCTCTAGACAGTGTGGAAATCTGAGTGCTGTACTTCCTTTTGCTGCTGCTTCTCTAACACTTTCTCAACTTGTTCTAAATTATTCTGCCCATTTCCATTTCACCCACAGATGTAGATTGAACTCACCCTCCCACATACATACTTTACACTGTATATAAGAAAGGCAAATTCTACTCTGACTTGATATGAACAGACCACAAGGATAACTTAACATAGCAGAGTAATCTGAAAAAACAATTTGATAAACAGGATTTCCCTTTGCTGCCAAGTACTTCAGCCATGCGTGTCAGACTCTTTCTCCTTGCAGTTGCAGACCAGACATACCAACCTCATTACCCAAACCCCAGCCTGAGGTTTTGAGGCTTTCCAGTTCCATCCCCCAGCTCTTTGGATTCCAGAGCTTCCAAACAGATCTTATCTCACAGAGGTGTTTATACAGCACCAACAATTATTTTCTCTCAGCGGAGTGTGTCATCCCCGTTTCTGCAATCACCGTCCTGTCACAAACCAGGGCTTGAGATGTGCCAATTGCAGAAGGCTGATAAAGTCTCCATTATTGGAAACCAGATACCAGAACACACATGCTCGCATGCAAAACATGTTGTCTCCTGCACTGTACTTTTTCCTCAACTATCCTGACCTGAAACTGCAATCATTAAATTTTGTTTTTAATCACTCAGGTAAGTTAAATTTTGGCTAAGGATACATAAATAATATGAAGAGTAACCTAATACTTATAAAATATTCAATAAGAAGCACTTGGGAGATTTAAGAAAACTGATGTGATTAGATCTTCTGTCTCATGGTGGTGTAATGCTCCAGAGAGGTTCAGTCAGTCATGTGTCAGCTAAAGCAGCAAGACTTTATTACTTCTGAAAAGCAATCTGGAACTGTAAATCTGAACAGTAGATTTAGCTTGTTGCCTAGGTTTACTTTAGACCTCAACTCCTGACATTTGAGCACAGAAGCTCTACCCAGATTTAATTCTTTTAAAAAGAACACTACACAAAACCTGTCCTTTTAAATTTATTTCATAACATTTGCTAAAATTACTTTTGCACACCTTGCTTAGAGAACCATAAATATGATTCAATAACTTTTATGACCAGCTACCTTACAGGCGGTAAAGAGAAAATGTTTCATTAACTAAGACTAACACCCCAAAATATTACAAAATATTCAAAGATCACCTCTACATTATCACCATTTCCTGATAGCTATAACCCAGTGATATTCCAGAGGATAATTTCTCCTCTACAGTTTGAATGCAAAATAACCAATGTACCTTAGCAAAAGCTGAATTTCATTTTGATCATGGCAAACAGGGATAGGACAGGACTATTCAAAGCACTTCTATTCCCCTCCCTTACAGTGATTACTGTTTAATAATGGCAAACACGACATACTGAGTAATAGTCATTT
This sequence comes from Strix aluco, assembly GCF_031877795.1. Classification (NCBI taxonomy): domain Eukaryota; kingdom Metazoa; phylum Chordata; class Aves; order Strigiformes; family Strigidae; genus Strix; species Strix aluco. Next base: position 71,934,927 of record NC_133933.1, on the reverse strand, counting down.
TGTCCTTTGGCACATCCAGCTATCCTTGGCTTTAAGTTTAGTCAATCCTGTGCACAAAACTGAACTCAAACATTACGGTCCTGACAAAAGTAAGTGATGAATAAGGACAATACAAACTAAAAGAAGAAAAAACTGTGTGATCCATCTCAGGTCTTTAGATGTGAAAAAATTCAAGGCATTTGTAGAACAATAAATTTAGTAGATGTCAGAATATCTAGGCAACTCAGGTGCCATTCATCTTGTGCCTGAAAGGTATGTAGAACAATCCCTTCCTAACAGTCATGACTTTTTTTCCTCCTTCCTCTTTATCTTTTACTACTTTACAGTAAAGTTGTTGAATGCCTCAATTCTTAAATCCAGGATGCACTTCTGAGAAAATGCTTTCACTGTAAGTGCAGCAATTTATTATGTACGTGTCTGGGTCTTAACACACACACGTGTGCATGTTCACACCAATTTTTTTTCCCCTTACTGTCTTATTGCCACTATCTCCAGCAATATAAAAGATTTCAAGACACTGTAAGGGACATTAAAGAAAGATTTCCATGTTTGTTCTAAAAACTTCATCCACACACTATACACGGAGTATATAAAATTCAAGTATAATTTATTCATGGTGGGACATTAAGAACGTTCTAGTTCAACCCAGAAAACGCTTTATATCTTATATCCAAACAAAACTTCTGGTGAGGACCAAAAGGTAAGACAGGTACACTGTACCAGAAGGTACACAGTTAATGCCAAAAAGCCATTAAGAAGTTCCAGAGCTTTAAAGCACACTTCTACAAACTGCAAAACCCAGAGTTTTACCAGCATCTCTCACTATATCTCACTTCACTCTGCTGCTATTATGAGTTAAAGAAATAAAAAAATAAATAAGCTGGACATATGTTGAAAGGCTATTTTTGATCCTTATGAAAGAAACTAACTAAACATATACTTATCAGGTACCAAAACCAGACAACTGGTGATGTAGAATAGTACTTAACTGTAATAGAAATATGTAAGAAATACAAAAAGACCTGCTTTGTAATTATCAAACATTTTAATTTAAAAGGGGGAAAACCCAGAAATATCATTAAAGGGAATGTTCCTGACACGGTGTTCTTATTTCCACACAGCCTTTCTTCAGCAGACCATTGTGTCTCCGCATCATTAAGTTACTAGAGCATCTCATGCTTTTACCTGTTTACAGAGCTCTAATGTAAACCATTACACTAACTAGCATGCAAAAACCAGCTCATTCATTCTGAAGATACTCCGAGACGCTTCCTCCAGTGCAGCCTCAAACATATGCTCTTAAACATCCATACATCAAAAACTGTAAAGATTTACTATGTAGTATCAGTTGTTCAATTTTTATTTACTTTCAAACCCTTTTTCTAACTCAGTGAACAGAGGAGGAACTAGTAAAAGGATAAATGAAAAAAAAAATTCAGGGTTTGGGGTTTTGGGTTTTTTGGAGGGTTGGGTTTTTTTTCCTCCCCATTTTCCAGCACTGCTTTCACTCAAAAAGGATAATGAGAGGATTGGATAAAAATTGTCACTGTAGCAACATTTCTTAAAACTGATGCAATGTGAAATCAAGCTCACAGCAGTTAGCTGAAATTAAGTTTCTTGGTGTACGTGGCCTGAGGAAAGTGAAAATAAAGAAGAAATGGAATATTGCACCTATAGGGATTTTCACGTCATCTCTAAAAACTAACCAATGAAGAGTGTATTCCAATACTTACATGTCAGTAAGACTATTACTCATATATCAGGTAAGCGTAGCTAGACAAGCACATGCTACACTTTATACAACATGTAAAAGTTGAGAAAAACACCGTTTTAATAGCCCTGTTTATAACAAGGGCTACCACCACAGATTGATACAAATAATTTAACACCTAAACTACATGAAAGTAATGACTACGATACTAAGACAGATATACAGTGTTCTTTTAGAATTTAAATAAGATCCAGCACACTCAAAAATGAGCATTTCTTATACTGAATTTGCACAGTCCTTAACTTGTCTCTTTTGACTTCGCTGCCTCTTTAACCAGTAAGACCAAAGTGTAAAAAAACCCTAAGCCGTTAATGAATCTCTTTGGCAATAAAATGAGATCAGGTCACTCAACAATTTGTTATCACTGACAAACCAAAGGGTAGCATCCCTTTTCATAGGCTAGTGGCCAAACCAGTTGTAGTAAGTCACTTCATGAGAAAAACATTCCATAAAAAAAGAAATAATAACCATCATATTCAAGGTGATGTCTTCATATGTAAGTTTGCTGAGTTCAAATCAAGTCAAAGTACCCATAAAGAGAGATGTAGAATCACAGAATCATTTAGGTTGGAAAAGACTTTTTTAAGATCATCTGTTAACCTAACACTGTCAAGTCCGCCACCAAACCATGTCCCTAAGCACCACATCTACATGTCTTTTAAATACCTCCAGGGATGGTGACTCAACCACTTCCCTGGACAGCCTGTCCCACTGCTTAACCACCCTTTCACTGAAGAAATTTCTCCTAATATCCAGTCTAAACCTTCCCTGGAGAAACTTGAGGCCATTTCCTCTTGTCCTATCACTTGTTACTTGGGAGAAGAGAGCAACACCCACCTCGCTTCAACTTCCTTTCAGGTAGTTGTAGAGAGTGATAAGGTCTCCTCTCAGCCTCCTTTTCTCCAGGCTAAACAACCCCAGTTCCCTCAGCTGCTCCTCATAAGACTTGTGCTCTAGACCCTTCATCATCTTCCTTGCTCTTCTTTGGACACACTCCAGCACCTCAATGTCTTTCGTGTAGTGAGGGGCCCAAAACTGAACATGGTATTCAAGGCATGGCTTCACCAACGCCCAGTACAGGGGGACGATCACTTCCCTGGTTCTGCTGGCCACACTATTTCTGATACAAGCCAGGACGCTATTGGTCTTCCTGGCCACCTGGGCACACTGCTGGCTCACATTCAGATGGCTGGTGACCAACACCAGGTCCTTTTCCACCGGGCAGCTTTCCATTCTTCCCCAAGCCTGTAGCGTTTTGCAGGGACTTGTTGTAACCCAAGTGCAGGACCTGGTACTGAGCCTTGTTCAGCCTCATACAGTCACCCTCGGCCTATTGATCCAGCCTGTCCAGATCCCTCTGTGGATCCTTTCTACCCTCAAGCAGATCAACACTGCTGTCCAACTTGGTATCGTCTGCAGACTTACTGAGGGTGCATTCAATTCCCTCGTCCAGATCACTGATAAAGATATTAAACAGAACTGGTCCCAGTACTGAGCCCTGGGGAACAGCACTTGTGACCAGCCACCAACTGGATTTCACTCCATTCACCCACACTCTTTGGGATCGGCTTCTAGACAGTCTTTTACCCGGCAAAGAATACACTCATCCAAGCCATGAGCAGACCGTTTCTCCAGGAGAATGCTGTGGGAAACAGTGTCAAAGGCTTTACTAAAGTCTATTATTTATTTTTTTAAAAGGAAAGATTACTTCCCCAGATCATCTTATTCTCTTTATTTCCCCTCCAAAGTTTCCCTAACCATCTCCCCTCTCTCTCTCTCTCTCTTTCTTCCCCTTTCTGCAAAGGATAAAGTATCTTTTGCTATCCTCTGAAAAGATCTTCAGGAATAGTAATTTGATTCCTTCCATTTAAAGTTTTCCGCTCCATTCATAAAAGCCATAAGACTTCTATCCAAGGCTACTGATATATTTTTCAAACAGATATGTGAAAGCTTCTTACATAGACAATATCTTTATTTGTAACACAGTAGAGTAAAAATAAAGCCAGAAGCTGAAAGTGTCCCACAGCTTTCAGCAAAAGTCAGGAATAGAAACTTAAATTACTTAAAACCAAAATAAATCAATATTCTTAAATCACATGCTTATCTGAAAGCACCTGTTTTAATGTCCCTTTCATTCACTAAGGCTGAAGCCTGTGTATAAAAGTTACAAGCATCTTTGCTGAAAAAGAGCATGAAATCCTGCTTCTTAACTACTATACTATGTGTTCTCCTTGGGAGGTGGGGAAGTCTGTAATTCATCATCTGTGGTTGCCCTTGCCAGCAAAGCATATGCTTTGTCTGGTCTAACCAGTAAGACCAATTTACCATGAAGTCACTTTTCAAAGACACATGTTGCTAAATACTCCACTGAAATAAAAAGTCTTCAGTTTACTGGGCAAATTTCTAAATGACTGATGACTGAGTCACTAAATGACTTCAGCAAATCCAGCAATTACATACATGTCCAAGAACAAAGCCCTTAATCCACTTCTAAAAGACAAAATAAAACATATGCAAAACAAAAAGCCACATACACACAGTATGTCTGAACAGCGGGCAAGCGTTTCTTGGCAATCTTGCTGTGCTGTTAATAAAAGCATCTTGCTAAGCATAACAAACTTGTACAACTACAGCAAAGTCTCAAGGGATCTGAAGCAATTTTTTCCCTTCTCCTACACTGCCTGTTGTGCATCACCTGTTGACATGACACAAGGATGACTGTGTTCTCCACTTCTTTCTCAGTGTCACACAGTCACTTACTCAACCATTTAGAGCCGAATCATATGACCCTTTGCCCTTGTCCTGGATGTATCTGCAAGTACCACTGGTTTGTTTTCTAGTCACACCTTCCTGAACTACCTATCTCTGCACATACAGGACCTTTCATTTATCTTTTCCACTTTTTCTGATTTTGCATTTATTTTCCACGCTCACATTCACCAAACATGATAATACTTCTTAAGACAGGTCTGAACAACAACTTTCTTGGACAGATTGGGAGCAGTTTCCCAGGCTAAGGATTGAAAATGAAAACTAGTACAGTGCTGCCAATAGACAGGGCAGGACTTGCTAAAGGCTCAGGTTTGCTGCTTTGCCCACAGACACGGAGAATGTACATGATTTGTACTTGGAAACATGAGATTCATTGTATTCTGGACCATGAAGCCTTCACTGCTCCTTTACTAATCCTAACTCACTCTAGATCTGAATTACCAGATACACAAAGACTGTTTCATCTCCTCAACTAATTCACCTACAAATCCGGAAAAAAAAAAAAGTGAGATTATATAACACAGTTATTAAAGAAAACCTATTATCTCACATATATATACGAATTGTTGGGAATACACTTAAGTCTTGTTATAACAAATGAGTAGTTCTTAAAAAAAAAAAATAGATTTCAGTCTGTGTTTCAAAAATAAGCATTACACTACAGGCCAGGAAATACACTTTCTTAGCCTAGATCTAGCACATTTTGCCAACTTGAGATAAATGTACTGAACTTAGCTGTGACACAAACTTAATACTGATTTTTTAAAAGTCTCTTATACACAGGTTAAAAAAAAAAAACAGGGATAAAGAGGAAGTGGTCAGATAGTGTTACTATAGTAGCAAAGAATCCAAGAAGTGCCAAATTTCTCCCATTTAAAATGAAAACTGAACAGCCAGAGTTTCTGGGTTAGGGACTTCTATGAGTAAACCTGTATAGTCTGAAAAGATTTACAGAACTTCACAATAATCACTATAAAGTATTTAGAAAAAAACAGCTAGAAAAGATGAAAAATGGAAAGCAATCACATTGATGTGAAGCCTTTCAAAAGTAGAGCCCAAGTAAAAATCTTTATAAAGAAATTCATGCTTGATGGACCAAATCACCTATGTTACCCGAAATACATAATTATTCTTGAAAATAAAGAGTATTTTTATCATAAAAGAATTCACAACGCTTGTATCTAAGAGAGCAATTATTTTATCTGGTAACATCTACCTGTAAGTGATAGTTTTTACAGTGCTATAAATATACATATGCATATTAATGACCATATTATCAGTTATGCGACTGAAGTTGGTTCAGCTTCTGGTTTTGCTCTTGGTTTTAAATCTCAGAATCATATTTTTAACAAATAGTTCATCATAATCTGTCTGGAGTACCACCTACCCAGAATTATTCCTGCTTACCTCAGAAGGGCCAATGTGTACGCTTCAGAATAAACTGGAAGCAAACAAACTAGTGCTTATTTTACTGGCATCATTTTGTTTGTTTCAGTCTTTACTTAGCAATATCAGGCTGCTCACATTTCTGTAATGCTTCTTTTGATTCACTGTCATTTACATTACATATTTTCCCTTTGTAAATAAGCTGCTTGCTGCTATAACAACATGCCTGCCATGAATCAATAAAATATAAATCTATTTTATACAAATCAAAGAGCCATCACATGTCAACAACTGCGAAAAGCACTATCTAGCATTTCCATTTTCAGCCCACCCATGAAGATCACACACAGCTTGCACTCTGAAACCTCATACGGTGCTCAATTCAAACATATTTGTTGTAAACTACTGCTTCTTAGGAGTCAGCTAGTGCTTTGCACCTCTTTTCAATTTTTTCATTCTATACATAAAGAGGTTTTTTTGCCTTCATTATTTTCCTCATGCCTGCCTAGTTTCAATCCATCATGCAAGTGAGGAACTCGTTCATTCCTTCTTCCTGGAAAGCTCCAAGTCCTTCCCCTGCAGGTAAGAGCAGCTGGTTTTGTCCAAGTGTTGAGAGTTGGCTCTTCCTTTTACAGGACAAGCTGTGCTTGTGAAATATGTCCCAGAGTGATGTACTGCATCCTTATAGTCAGGATGGTGTGCAAAGTGTAGACTGGGAAATAAATAAACTTAAGTATACAAATGTTGGCATGAATGTAACACAAGTCTAGAACTGAATCATTCTGATGCTAACACAGTCCCATAGAGAAATGAACAGGATTATTTCTGTATGTAATCATCTCAAAGACAGTTCCTCCAATGCAAAACCTACAACCCTATATAAGCATTCCCTTTCCAGTTCTCCCAAAATCAAGCAGCCAAACTGTTCTGCAGCAAATAGCTGCCCTTGGGTGACTCCAGTAGCAGTGCAAGAGACCATACATGAAATGCCAGAACAATATAAGGAATTATCGTTCCACCTACAAAAGTTGTCTATGAAACGGAGGAAGAGTGACAACATTCCCTTCTAAAAGCTTACAAATCCAAATCATAGTTGCTTTTGAATATCCAAGACATTACTTGATTAAGAATGTTCTACAAGAACACAGTACTTCCAGGATTACCATTTCATAATCACCATTGCCTCCTCCCATAAAAAAACAACTCCGGTAGATAGAGGTGCTCTAAGTAGACTTGTTTCTATAGATTTGTAGAATAATTTAAGTTGGAGGGGACCTCTGGAGATCATCTAGTCCAACCACCCACTCAACGCAAGCCAACTTCAAAGTTAAGGTCACAAGCAACCTTACTATGCGATCAAGTTTTGGAAGATATTCCACCACCACTCCAGGCTACTTGCTCCAGTGCTTCACTACTCATTTTTCCCTACATCCAGTCAGAAACTCGTAACTGCTGCCTCTTATCCTTTTACCGTTCATCCCTCAGAAGAATACAGCTTCATCTTCTCTTTAGCATCCTTTAGGCAGTAGATTCAAGGACAACACTAGGAAATTTAGATAACTTCTTTCTATTTGGCTTGCAGCTTGCTTTTCCACATACTTTCGGAAAGTATGCTATATATGTATATATTTATCCACATAGACATATATTTCGTGAAAGCCAGTCACAGAAAGAGGAGAGGGTCAGAATCCAATTCTACTCACAAGAAAAAGGAAGCATGTCATCCAGAGATTTCTGATTATTAGGAGGAGAGATCCCAAGCTCTATTAATTTTTTAATAACACATGACCTTTGAAGCAGCAGTTCAGCAGTTTCCATCTTCTAGCTAATGAGATGTATGTTTCCCTAGCCAGAAAATGCTGTCAACAAGATGACAGTAAGAAAAGTTGATGATATCTATAATTTTTTTTCCTTCTTGGTATGATTATATATGAGATGCTAAATCATGGGTGCCTCTATTTTATTGCATGCCCTTTCAGGGTCAAAGATGGTTAAAACAAAAGACCAAAAACTACAGTCCTCAGAAAGACATCTTCTTTACTGTACTAAAAAGAAGTTAGGAAGACCGGATGACACTTAGTAACATGGATAGTATTTGATATCTGAAGAACCCATTAGATTAGAACTTATTCTGAAGTATCTGAAAGTTGAACAGGTTGAGAGTAGACAACTTTACCTTCCCTCTACTCAGCTTAAAACCAAAAAAGTACACTACACTATTCTCATTTGTACCACTTGAATAACTGTGGCACTGGTCTTTCTTGCCACTGTAAGAATGTCAGAAGTCCATAAAAGATGGTATCTTATTATGCAGAATATTCTTGTATTTTGACCCCAAAATACATTTTCATTGTCAAAATGTGAGTTCCAAAATGAGATATAATTCTAACATTGCTCTTCACACTTTGAGCAACATTACATTTATTCATAAACCTATGAGTCAATCAACTGCTCTTAAAGTTATCAAATATAGAACAGACAAAAAAATAACTTGAATTAAATTATTCTGTATTGTATAATACTACACAAAAAAATATTTATAGGAGAGTTTACCTGATATACCATAAATGGTAAAAAAATACTCTTTTTTCCAATTGTTGTGAAATATGTATTTCATTAAAACAATTATTCACCATATTTCCTGCTCTTTAAGGATTTTTCCTATCCTGAAAGATTATGGAGTTGTTTTTCTTTGTTCAGTTGCCTTTTTATTTTTTTAAACCACAGTTTACATAGCTGTATGGCAGACACCGTTTCAGAATAGTCAAAAACTGATGCTATTAGAACTATTCACATAATGCTTTCTGCTTCATTCTTTATGTATTATTCCTCTCTAAGCAATTCCTAATGTTCTATTTTTCTTTCTGATTACCTTTTTGAGCAATAAGATTTCACAGAACTATCCACAATGATTCCACTGCCTCTTTCCTCCTGGCAACAGTTTCTTTGCCATCATCCGTGATCATCATGAGATACAAATTATTAGTTGGAATTCCCTCTCAAACCCATAATTTATTCTGTAATATTTTTATTATTAAATTTATCTGGCCCACTCTTGTCCTGGAAGAGACAATTTTAGTTTTGACTATCTAATTTTGAATTATCTGAAAAATATTAACACTTGCTTAACCATCCATTTTCTAATTCATTTTGAATGATGCTGAACTGCATGGCTTCCAGAAGAGATCTTTTCAAAACTCCAGTATCAGCTTTTCTCTTCCCAATCCATGACCACAAATTTTACTCCTACCTATAATTTCCTATTTTATAGGCAACTGACACGTAAGTTGTCTTTTTGACATATTTCACTAGCAAATTTAAGCCTTGGCAAAGAAACTTTAGTCAAAACTTTTCACATTGAATCTCCAAAAATATCAACTGAATCATCCTTACACATTTCCTCACACAACTCTTTTCTAGGAACTCAAAGATCTATGAGGAACAACTTATTTCCATAAAGTGGATGAAGGCTTACTCCATTTTTGTACACTTAATTCATCTTAGCTATTTGTATTGGCTTTGGTGTGGATGGAGTTAACTTTCTTCATAGCAGCTCACATGGTGCTGCATTTTGGATCTGTAACCAAAACAGTGTTGATAACACAAGGATGTTTTAGCTATTGCTGAGCAGTGCTTGCACAGCATCAAGGTTTTCTCTGTTTCTCACGCTGCCCCACCAGCAATTAGGCTGGGGGTGGGCAAAAGGTTTAGAGGGGGCACAACCAGGACGGCTGACCCCAACTGACCAAAGAGATATCCCACGTCATATGACATCGTGTTCAGCAACATAAGCTGGGGGAAAGGAAGAGGAAGGGGAAAACACAAAAGAGGGGCGGAAATGGTTTTATTTTTATTTCAGTCATTAATGTTTGGGCCTGGTGTGTTGCCATTTTAGAGTCTCACTCTCTTTTTTAATTACTCTTATTAGGACATGACTTGCACTGTTTGAAAGATATCCTCTTCACACGCCTTCACTCTGGTCTTAAATCACAACAGCTTTTGGTTTTAGTGGTGTTGGGATATTCTTGGTCCTGCTACACTTATTCTTCCTGACCCCTCTTATGCAGGAGGGTTGTTCCATGCTACCTGCAATTACTTTAACCTTTCAGCTGTTTCTTTCAACGTATTTTTTGGTTTTGCTCTAGAAAGGTCTCACTCCTGAAAGACTGCTCCTATGGAATGCAAGAGGATCACTCCTATGGAATAGCTATAGAGATAATAACAACTTGAGTTTTCCTCTGCTAGACAGAGGTTTCTCTTTGATAGGTTTCCTAACTAGTTACTTCAAGGAATAACCACTCATAGAACTGAAACCTTACTCTCCACATTGCACCTTAATATTTACCCTACCAATCAGTATTATTGGCTTAGTATATCCCATTAACAGCAACCATCCTAGCCAGGTTGGGACTACAGTCCTAGGATAATATTTCTGCTAATCAGGTTCACAATGTCTTAGAACTTTTGAGAGGGTTTCTCTGAAAAAATCACAATTTTCATGCTTTTATAGAGCTGACAATTTTTTAAGAGTCTGATGCTGCCCTGTGAACAAATGGGTGCAGAACCCCCACACCCAGTTACACTTCTTTGGTGAGTTATTTGCTTAGGAGCAAAAGATTTTTCCAGTATCTCCATAAGGAATGACAATATATTACTGAAATATTTCTTGAAGAGTTAATTTTTTTTTCCTTTTCTGTATATCTTACTCTTTATTAAAACTTTACTAAAAGGAAATAAAAAGTAGAAGTGAACCTACAGATTCAGCAGAATCGAAGATTCTGATCTTGTCAGAAGACTCAGGCAAAAAAAACCCCACTGATGTAAATTCACACTAATTAAAAAAAAATCCCCAATTAATTGTACTTTGCCTTCATTTTAACAAAAAAAAGTATTCCCCAATTAAGTGTACTTTATCTTTTTAACAAAACCCTTAGCAACCGAACACTGTGAGACTTGGTTGCTATGACAAAGATTATTATAATTAATACGGTTGGAAGCAAAATAAAAACTGCTGTGCACTGGAAAAAGTATCATAACAGGCACAATGATAAAAGGTCATTAGATACCATAGCTAATAATAGTTAACATCTCTTGACAGGTCCCAAGAGAAGCTTCTTTTCTGTTGTATTCTCTAACTTTCCTTGAATCACAAGCGAAACAAACTAAACTATGGACTTGACTTCTCATCTACCGCAAGCAAGACAAAACAGCTGTCTAGTGCAGAACTCTGGTTTTCAATCCTTCAAGTATTCTTCAAAGAATAGGAATGCAATTTCTCCATATTCATCAAATTGGCTTAATCACTGGGAGCTGTCTCTCTTCACATTCCAATATGAAAAACATACTTAAAGGTGTCTTCTGAAAACTTACAGAAAAGGTTGTTAATTATAGCTTATTCCATATCAGCTTTCCCATCTTTACTACATGGTAAGTGCTACTTCCAAATGCTTTTAAAGGTTTTTAGTTTATTAAAATAATTTAAATAATGAAATATTTTTTTAGAATTACTATCTTTCAATAGTGGTGGTTACTATTAGGGTAGTTACTAGAGCATAATGATAATCTGAGCATCAAAGTAGAAAGTGAAGACTATGTTTAGAAACAAACAGCAAGAACTATTTTTCCAGATCAATATACACAATTTGACCCAGCAGATTTAAATGAATCTTTTTTTTAGAGTAACCAAACTGCATTGTGAATCCCATTTAAACAGTGAGCAAGGTTTTGAAAGTGAGCACTCTAAAATAAACAGTGACTGACACTGATTGATTAAAAGGATCTCTGTGACACAGCACAAGTAACAGGTGACTTTTTTTTAAAAGTTAACACAGAATGCTCAGTTTTTAATATATAAACCCATGAAATCACATTTTGTTTTCCTACAGAACCCCAAGAACAGATCCCTGTCTTGTTCCAAAAACACTGTAAAGTAGTACTAAAAAATACAGATGCTATTCATAGGGTTATTTTCAGATCCCTCATATATTTGGTTATTAACAAGCATCTGTATTGTAACATTTTGTAATTTTCAGCTTTTGATCATGTTAAGAAACACTCAGGATTCACAGATAGGTAAAAGTGTTTTAAATGGCTAATAAATTATAAAACACAAACTTCAAGACAAAAAAAAGATTACTTTCTTGAAATTTGGATAGCTTTGGCAACATTTTAACAAGCTGCTGACACTATTAGCACTTTCCCATCAGCAAAGGCAGGCTTCCCTCTTAATCTCACTGCTCCTGCCTGAACAGTCCACACCCCACCTTCTGCCAGCATGAAAGCTCATCAGATACTTCCAGAAGCCAAAGCAACTCTGTTGTACTGACTTTTACTGCAGGGTCAGGTTTTTCTGCCAGGCTAACGGCTTAAGCCAGCTGGTTGGTCCAAGAGTCCCAAAGTGTGCAAAGCGCTAGCAGTAGCCCTGCACAGCCACAAACAGGGGAGAGACCCTCATGGGGCTCCGGGGCTGGCAAAAGTACCTCTCCTCTTCTATAGGCCTGTTTTCTTTCAATGCTCATGCAATACAGGTCTACACACAAAGGAAACAACTACATTAAATAAATCACAATTGTAACAAGCACACCCTTTCAGGACAACAATAAAACTGAAGTCACAGATGAAGCAGCTTCATACTTTGAGGACCAGGTAGTATTTCCCCTACTAAACACTAGGAAGCTGTCCAGGGCCAAGCAGACTCTGACTGACCCACGCTGGGGATGGTGGGGAGGGGAATATGTTCACAAACTCATGTGAAACTGCAGGCAGGCTTGACCGCCTCCTTTTACAACCATGCCCCGTGGGTGTTCCTACACCTTCAGTAAGTGAAGTTATTGTCTCCAGTTCAAACTACAGTTCCCGGAATTTCCAAATGTCAGTCTTCTGACAGTTTTAATCTGTCTGTACTGTTCTCCTGTAGATCCTACCCACAAGGTTTCCCCCTCTTTAGATGAGGGAAGTGGGTAAATGAAGTCTTCCAATGGAAAAAAGAAAGAGTTATTTCTCTGAAGATGTGCTGTAATTCAGGCAAGAAGCTGAGCAGAAAAATCCCTGAATGTTTCCTACCATTTTTATCCAGTATCATACACTAAACTCACTAACTTCAAATGAAAAAATAAGAGTTATCATGGGGAGCGAACAATAAGGTAATATAAAACTGAAACACTTCAGAAAAAGCAAACGAATCCCCAGTGAAATAGAAAAATAAAAACTACATGGAAGCCACAGGGTTCCCAAAGCTCACCTCTGACAGCTAACCTCATGCAACTTGCATAAGAGTAACTGCAGCTCACAGTAACTTAACAAGATCAAAAAACATCAGAAGTATTTGCCCTTTCAAATTACTGCCATCCTCAACCCCTCCCATCTGTTTATTTAAAAAAAGCTCTTAAACTTCCAAATGACCAATGGCCTTAGATATACGTTGAAAACAAAAGAAGTTCCCTAGTTCTTTGCTGGGATGGATGTTTTAAAAACAAGCAAGCAAGCTTCCAAAATTACAGAGGATTTCATTCAGTAGCTGCAGGGTATAGAAAAATGACCCTTTGGGCAGAGTAACTAAGGAGAAGGTGTATTGCTCAATACGCTTCAAGGATGAAAGGTTTTCCCTCATCTTCTTACAAAAATAATTAGGGGTTCAAGATTCTGTGATTCCCTCAAAATTGTTTAAAAATCACTGTTCTGCACAGCAAGTTAAGTATTTTAAGATCCTTACAACAACAGCAGAACTAAGTACTCCTCTATTCAAATGGACCAAAAAAAAAAATCACTTCAGATCCTGATTGACATTCTGTCTTGCAAACATCTATGTTCTGCTCTAAATAGATGACAAGGAGTTGCTATGATGTTTTTCTCAGAACTGTTTTTTAACATTTTCCAACTCTGCAAAGGCATGAGAACATTAAAACTCTTTTGTTGGAAGCAGAGTGTTTGAAAGCTCATTGGCAGAGCAGTTATATCCACTTTTCAAGAACACATGATAATTCTCTCTCTTGGTTTCCCCAAATACAGGAGGAGGGAAGAATGCAGAAAGAAGGAGCAGCACACACAATATGTTTTTACTTCCATCTGCCATCTGTTAACAGTTTCAGCTACTTGGATAAATATGTATTTATACTCATCAGGAAAGATTACAGTCTTGTCTACATGCAGTTACTCAGTACAACTGTTCATGAACAAGTCCAAGGTGAGGACATTCTTACAGCACCAGTAGTTAAGAGTGCACAGAAATAAGATATTTTGAAATGATAATACCCAAATAAAGAACTATTCAATAGCAGGGGCTTATGAATAACTAAATATAAACTAATCCACACAATTCATCACAATAGGGTCTACTTCTGTGCTCACCACTATCTACACAAAGCAGAACAGCACGGCCTTGTCCTTCAGAAATTGGAGGGAGACGATGAAATTACATGTCTAGTAAGCCTATCTGTGGACAGATGCAGAATCTTTTTACTGTTATGTTTCACATGAATTTAGGAAGTTGGATTAAACCATATCTCTATCAAAAGGGGTTTTTTATCTTGAGAAAAGTAATTGCTTTTTCTCTGTAGTTCAGCTGCCTCTTTGGTAGACAAACTGTGAAACCTTTGCAGCTTTGATGAGCTCAGTTTAGCACCACTGTCATCTTGGAACTCTCCTGCCTTGGCCTCTCGAATAAGTGAAAATAATCTGAACTAAGATGACATGATAGTACACTACCTATAACTACACACTGGGAGTAATGATCTTTTATTTCTGGTGGAAGTGATTTTAAGATGAAAGATGGCAATTGCAGCCTTGGGAGAATTTTTCAGTTTTCTTCTGAAATTGCCATTCAGCAAGAAGAACAACAAAACCCGCAATGCACAGGGCACTGCTGAAGTAGACTTGTCCCAAGTAGAAACAAGTCAACACATCCCTGACTCGCAAAGTCAGTATCTCCTGAAGGCAGCCCAGAGAAGCCCTATCTGGACCGGGAGGCTAACTATCTTTAATGTGTGAATGTTCAAAAGGAACACAGGCATAGTGGTTTGAAGAGTGGTTTAAAAGTGGTTTATGGACTGCACGGTGGTTTAAAGCATACACCTGCTAAGTGTGAATTAAGTTTGTCTCAAATGTTCATAATTGGGAAAATTACAGTGGTAGATTGATACAAACAAATATAAACTTTTTTTTAGTTCTTGTATTAGAAATAACCACTGAAGACACCAGAAAGTTAAGCCTCAGTGCTGTTAACAGACATTACATATGGCAGGATTAGCTTTCAACCACGGACTCCAGTTCCATACAGCAGCTGAACATACAAAACATACTCAGAGTGTTATTTTCAAGTAAAATACCTCATTAAGTCTCATTATTTACTGTATGAAAATGCATGCTAAGTTAACACCATGTCTATCAAAAAACTTCAGCATGCAGGTTGTCTTAGTATTATGAATAATCCCTTTACTCTCCAGCTGTGCACTGTGCTTACTACATCTGTATTTGAATCCTTTGATGGACTAAGAGGGGCATAGCATGGACCACATTTCCATCTCCACTGTGATGCTAAGCAAACTAGAACTGCTGACTGCGTTAGCAATTTGAACGCGAGTGGCTGAACACAGCACAGCAGACTTCGGGAACTTCTTGAACTTGCAGTTCCACCATATGACTGTAGTTCTCTGTCAGAAGTCACACTGTACTGCATTCTGGCTGTTTTATTGCTGACTTGGGCTTATATACATCTAAAGTGTCAGGTTTGATTTCACAAGGAAGGTGCCGGTAGACCACTTTTTAACATACCCCACGCAAATCATCTTCAACTTTATAGTATGCTGCTCATTTAACAGACCTCATCCTCTTTTCTGTGTAACACTGACAACCTAGAGCTCCTGCAGTGATGCATGCAGATACTCAATCTGTGGTACCAAACACTCTTAACGGGCTGATTTCAGTGATGGATACATGCCTGCAAGACATGACAAAGATTAATGGTGCACAAAATATCTAAATCAGCTATCAAGGACCAGTTCTTAGAAACTGTTTACATTTCACTTCAGGAAATGCATGTCCTGGGATGCTGCAGCTAACCAGAAGAGACAGACCAACTCACGTTCAAACTGAGTTGTGGTTACTTGTTTTCAGTACCACTGTTTTCCTTGGTCTGCACCAGCCGTAGCATGTTGGCTCAATAACAATCATCCTTAGAAAAGACAGCTTACCACCAGCACAATACCAACAGCTCATTTACACTCTGAAGGAACAAATTACTCCTTTGAGAAAAATAGCAAAGGTTCATTTGTAAAATTAAAATACTGAATGCTGTAATATGGGTGATGAATTTGCAAATTAGGTAGATGATGAGGACGACAAGGTAGAAGAAAGTTGCCAGAAGTTTCAATCTTCTGTAATTTAGCAGAAGTGTCGCATGCTGCCTACGAAGCTACCACCAAGCACGGTGGAAAAGCAGCAATAACACAGCAACTCATAATCAGGGGATGGAGGGAAGGGGGTATTTTTCATTTTAATTGGCTTGGGAAAGAAAACCTGAAAGAGAAACTAAACCACCATTTTTAAAGTTGCCTTATTTACTGCTACCTCCCATGGCAATGAGAGTAAGTAAATAGGAAATACTATTCCCACTGCTATGTGGAAACTTACATTCAATGGCAGTCACTTGATATGTCTTCATAACGCTAAGAAAAATCAAAGCTTAAGTACATTAGCCAGCAAAAGAAACAACAATAAGTGAAAACATAAAGCCCACTAATAACCACATCTGGATTTATTAATAAAACCTGTAGATGCTAGCTTTATTTTAAATAGCGTGTGTAACAATTCTCCCTGGTGAATGTCAGAAGAATATTAATGCCTTCCTGAAAAATTTTACACCAGAATAGCATCTAGATTAGACTCATTCAGCCCCTTTCTTCATGATTTATTTGAAAATATTGTACACAAAAAAATATACAAAACTTTATTTCCTGAATACTTAGTATATTTCTGAATACTTAGTATATTTCTGCAGGCAGTCTGTATCAGTTTTTCAACCGAATTTTACTCCCATTCGGTACACAGCCCACTTCAGTTTGTAGCTATATTAGAGCAGAGATAAAAGAGCTCCTACAGCTCTAAACAGTAAACTTATAATTATATCTTAAATATCATCACTGTGGAACTAAAGGAGGAAACACCTGTAAAAGCCTCAACATTAAATAACATAGATAAAAATTACTTATCAACTGGAATCACAATATTTATATGAAACCAAAGAATTTAGAAAAGCAATTAAGATCTGCTATAAGGCTCCTTTGTACACCATGAAAATTTACTACATTTAAAATTACAGTAATTGAACTAATAAAAGTGAAGCAGTCAAAGCCACATTTTAACTTAAACACAAACTGTGTCATCTTATTTAATAAACTAATCTGATTTTAAACTATACAAGTGACACCAATGGAAAATCAGAAGGCCACTTTCTATACTTGATAACTTTTCTTGGATCATTTTTCAGATATTCAGCTTTAGCTTCACCTAGCACTTTCAGAGAAGTGCTAGGAAAAAAAAATAATCATTTCAGCTTAGGGCTTTTACACAAACAATTTCCATCTGCAGCTGCACACCTCCCCTATGTGATCTTTGGAGGCATGAAGTATCTGGCCCTATTCTCGCTCAGGAATAAATCGACTGTATCAAACAATACTCAAATTATTAAACTTCCAAATTTACACGGTTGGAAATTGACCTGTTTTTCCATTTTTATGAAAACTGTTCTTGATTTTTTTGTTACAATTTAAGAAGACATTAATCACAAATTTATTTTTCTTGCAAACACACACACTAAACCTGCTGACTACACTTAAGGAAGCAGATCCCACTCTCATTTTGACATATATATTCTGAAAGCAAATACCTAATCATTAACAATTTTTGCTAAAAATAAGTTGTCTCTAGAAGTACATGTGCACTCACTTCTTGTTGTCATCAGTGCTCCAGAGACAACTTAACTGGCCATTAAATAATGCCTCCAGAAAGATTTGTTGCCTGTTACTGATGTCTCAACTCCAGGAACTTGCAGGTGAAGTGACAACTTTCTCCCTGCTTTTGCCTCCTGGTACTGACTGCTCCAGCACCTTGTGCTCTGTTGATGCTCGCATTTGGAGCCTTCCCTGCAATTTATCCCTTCTGTGTCCGCCTGCAGATTTCAGAGAAAAAGGCCCTACAGCATTTTGCATTTGCTATAGGTTTGGAAAATTCCCTTCCCGAGCACGAAGGCTGGAGACCTGCCTAAAGTCAAGTCAAGTCTCCAAACAGTGCTGGCACAAGTTTTTTTCCCAACCATCCCTGAGAAAACAACCTCCCAGATCTTAAGTGGAAATACAGCCTTTTGTTTCCTCACAAATCAACAGAGCCGGCTGCACTCATTTTGCCACAGCCCTGGTTAAGCAAGCGCAAGTCACAGCATCAAAGGCCTATGATCTATGGGCTAAAAAGTGCCAGAGCCTCCTGGTCCCCAAACCGCTCCCTCGGTCCCCTTTGCTGCCTGCTCTCCTACACCCACACCGGGAAGCACCACACTCTTCAGTGACCGTAGGCAATTCACCAGCCTCACAGGCAAATACTTCGTTTTTGCTGTGTGGTTTGGCCAGGTGTTGTTTTGGGAGGGTTGCAATTTTTTAGTTGTTTTTTTTTTTTTTTTTCTTCCCACCAATGTAGCAAGAACCTGCTCATGGAGGAAGCCAATAAGCACCAAGGGGAAGAGGCAGCATTTGCAAAACAACACAATTAACTTAATTATCATGTGCTATGCTTTGCTCCCATCCTGGTCCAACCCAAAGTACTTTTTCCTCAAACTTATCAGAAAAGATTGTTGTGAAAGTACAAGGATTTTGAATACCTTAACCAAATATTGCCTGTTAAATGAAGCTATCAAGGTGGTTACTGCAGAGTTGGCGTCGAGGTGTTCTGTAGCAGGGAAACCGCTCTGCAATCTCAGCCATACACAGCACTTGCAGAACCGGTTTTAACACTACAGTCGACTTACTGTAGCAAAAGTACTATGGATTTAACAATGGACAAGCTAGTTTTCCCAATTTAATTAACAATCTAATTAAACTGGGGAAGAACATTACTTATTTTCATTATGACTTTACTTTTGAGTGAAATTATAACCCTCTATGCAGCTATTAAGAACATCTGTACCTGGATTACACTGATGTTTTCACATTCACAGAAAAAGAAGCTAAGCTTATTACCTGTCCTACTGATCCTGCCACTCCTTTTTGAGAATGAACAAGACATACATATGCTCAAAATAAAACGATCTCTAACTTCAGAAGCAGAAACATGAAGACAACTGTATTTCAAATTACTTCCCCGTTACAGATCTGACCACAATCAACAAGGTCCTGAAACATACACATTTTCCAGTACTATCTTACTACACATAATACCCTTGACAAGAGGAAAAAAATAAAATAAGAAAAAGGGGGAGAAAATAGTAAATTTCTGGAAAATTAAAGCTCTACTGTTACAATTTTGAAAAAGAAACCACACCCCAAAAACCAACCAAAACAAATTGGGGGGGGCAGTTATTCTATCAAATATATTGAACCTAACTGATGGTTCTGTAAAGCTGCAGCCAACGAAAGCGTATGTGTCTAGTTTAACTGTTTTGTTGTGACAAAATACCCACTTAACACATTTTTATGTTTCAACTCGCTATGCAATATTTATCTAACATATGTAAACAAATAATATATTAAGATGCATGCCATGTTCTATTTCACTAGGATTTCTGAATCAAGACAAACATAAAACTGAAACTACTCACACTGCTTTTTGAAAAATATTGGTTGTGCTATATGTTCTACTTTGGACAAATTAGTAATAAATCAACGCTTAAGCAATGTAATTCAGACTGAATTCAATGCTACTGAGATAAGTATATCTGATGGTCCAACTCTTTAGGGAAAACCAGACAGCTGCTCCTAAACTGTATTCCTTTTCATCGTTCAAATATATATATGGTGTTAAGATCTCATAATGATGTCCGGGACCAAAGGTGATGCTTTACTTTAGGGTTTATTTTTATCCTTTCAAAAACAAAAGCAAAAAGAAAACCAACCCCTAGACGCATGCTGATATACACACAAACCCCATCACACGGACACCCGTCATCACATTTGTTGTTTGCATTTTTTGGTTAAAATAGAAACATGCCAAATTCCAGCTTTGTTCCATGGTTTCTATGTTAAGTTGCACAAAAAAAACCCCAACTGGTCTCCTCTCAAGATCTATGACATAAAATATTCTTTTCTAACCTGCAAATCTGACTGCAATGCACTGCAAGCTGCATGATATTTTAACCTGTATCAAAAAAACACCTCACCACATTGATAACATCACAGTTTTCAGTACATTAAAATTGTACTGAAATTTGTTCAATGTGGTAGGCTTACTCTTCTCTCATTAAGAGCAGTAGAAAACAGATTGTTACCTCACTTTTAAGATTAAAAAGCACTGGAAAAATGGTTACAGACACTTGTCATCCCCTTGGCTTATCATTATAGAAAAAGGGAAGTGGTCTGCTTTGTTGGTGGTGTTATTATTAATTATTGGTTTATTTGTTTTTAAGAAACATGACACTCTTTGGGTTTGTGTGTTCTTCGCAAATACAAGGGTAGCATAAAGGGCTGTACATATTCAGTCTGCCAAAGGAGAAGACCAAATATCACACTGGAAGCCTTTGGTTATGCAACAGGGAAGGGACCTGTGCCAGAGCAGAGGAAAGACCAAAACTGACCTCCCCTAGACTGTTTCCAACGCCAGCAGCTGGGAAGCCTGGTAAAGGGGTGGTGGCCAGGGAGAACCAGCGTCGCAGTCCTCTTGCCTGCAACCAGGAGAGGGAAGCAAGGACCACAGTGCTGCCGCCCTCCCTGTCCTTCTGAAGGCAACGCTGAGATTAAGGGAGGACCTCACTGCTCCTTGGCTGCCTCTCCAGACACACAGCACAGTGGCTGCGCTGTAATGAACCAGAATTAGAGAAGTGCCAAAGTTCAATTCATCAAAGTTCCACGTGGCAATTTAAGCGCATCACTAGCTGAAATTGATTTAAAAAAACCCTACAAAACCTCTGAAAGAGTGAACCAATTGACAAGGCAGACACACAAGGATACACTCATAATTGATACAAAAGGTAACATAACTCAAAAGAAAAAAAGGGGTGAAAAGCCAGACTTGTGCAGGTTGCAATTGTTTCCTAATTCATTTTCTGAAGGCTAGGAAGTTTACAGTAATCACCTAAGCATAGTAAGGAAGATGGGGGTGAGAAACAGGGTTTCACTCACATGTGAGAGGAAGAGCACATGAGCATGTGTGTCTGCCTTTAAATTCACAAAAAGAAAGGAAGAAAAAAATCAGAGAAAAGTAAGATTGTCTGTCTCCATTCCTGCCTTAAAGACCACAAAGTTAGTGGACTTTAGTTTGTGAGGATTTTTTTTTTTGCATTCTCTGATGAAATCCAATTCTGAAGTTAACCAGTCAACCACAAATTTTTAAATTTATCAGGTCCAACCAAGTCAACTAATGATCAAACCTATCCAAGTTACACAACACGAGCGTAACACACGCCCAAAGGGCAGCAGGAAGATACAATATTCTCACTCGTTCTTTCTCTTCTATTGCTTCTTTTCTTGTTTTGTCTTACAGCTCAAGACCGCCACCACTTAAGTGCCACCAAAAAATCCCTAATACTTGATTCCTCTTCCAGAACTTCAAAAGTGCACTGGGAAGGCTGGCATTATAGGATTTTTTTTTTTTAAAGGCTTATCATAAAATCATTCAAATTGAACAAATATGCTTTCCTTGCTTGTAAATTATTTCATTCCATGAATATCAGCAAGCCTCTACTATCCTCACGTGACAGATGTATGTCTCCTATATTTGAATAACTAAAAACCTGCAGCACCGAAATTTCAGTCACTTGCATGCAGCACAATAATAAAATTTTAAATATTTTTTTTAAAAAAATTGACAAGTTATTTTCTTCCAACAGACCACACCTACTGAAGAATGCACAACCTGTGAAATAAATTCATTGCCTGGCAAGCACAGCAAAAAATACATTGTGCCATAACTGTCAGTTGTGTTACCCAAGCCAAAAAGTTGATCAGTCAAGATGGAGAAAGGGGCAGGGGGGGGAGAGAAAAAGAAAAAGAAAATTGATGTTACAAAATTTCTAAAGGTAACAACTCACATGGGCACCAAACAGGCACACACCACTACTCCTGGTAAAGACAACAATCATCACACTGCAGCAGGACAGTAAAGTGATAGCACCACAACCCCATGAATTTCTCTGCTCTGCATTAGCAGAGATGCCCACACAATATGTCGCTCCACCAGCACGGAAAACGTTTCTTCACTATGTCTTGCAGTTGCCAGGTACTAATGCACCATCCCAGCTCAATGTAGAGGACAAGCTATGGGTTGAATTCCCATTTGCTGTCGCTTGTCAAGACTCAGGCAGAGACATGGTAATCCTGGCATGTGTGCATCAATGAAACCTCGGTGAGCAACTGTAAACTCTAAAGCCAAAAAGATTTCCAGCTACAGAACTTATTCCAGCAAATTAATGGTACGTGAAAAGGTCTCATGGACCACATGCAAAAGACTCCAGAAGACCCTGAGGGGAAAAAAAAAAAAAAACCCACAACAAAACAAAACCACAAAAAATCCATATAAACCCACCAAACAAACAAAAACCCCCACCAAAAACAAAACTCCAAGAAAAAACCCAGCCTGGCTCACAGGATTGCGAAGAGTTTCTTCTAGGTAGCCAAGTACTTTACTGAAGTAATACATTCCAGCAAGTTTTATACCAATTTTTAAAACCTTCTGGGAGTTGCACATAAAGACATTTAAAGAAAACTGCGGAGGAGCTCCACAACTGACTAAGAATAAGAGAAAGCGCTCTCAAAGAAGGAAATAATATGTCTGCAAAGACTACAATGCAACAGTTCCTGGCTCTGAGCCCAGAGCACTATCTGCCTGACTGTGCCATCGCCCTGCATCCCACAGGGCAATTACTAGTTTGCAAACTTCCCATCATTACCTTTGAGCCAGAAAATTATTCTACTTCAGATGGTGTTTCAGAATATCCAGAATAGGTGTATTTAGTTCATTATGGCAGGAAGGGACAGGAGGGTGAGATGTCTTTAAAATGCTTTGTCATATCTTCTGGGCAAAGGGGAAAATTAAACGATACTCGTTTGTTTGTTTGCTTGTTTATTTCTTTAATTATACACACCTTGCATAATTGATCAGAATGTAATCCCAGTGCAAAGTAACTGATACATTTCTTCCCTCGCCTTTGAAATTTGAATATTCTTTCCTTCAGAGTAACCATCTCGGTTGGTTTTTCAATGTCACCTCAAACAAAAGGAAAGTAGTACATACAGGGTAGAGAGAATTATAAAGATACAGGGCATTTATTTTCCTATGAGGAGGTCATATCACCAGTCAACATGGGACTCTTATTACATACTACTCTGGATGAAGAAAACCTTTTGACTTTACTCCAAGCCTCAGGCTTGTTCACCATTTAGCATTAGAAAAAGAGAAAATATTCAAAAAACCCCATCAAAACCACCAACACATTGTAGCATGGTGTGCACAGACTTAAAAAAAAAATATATTCTAGAGCACTTCATCTTGCCCTAAATAATAAAAGGCAGGAAAGGACAAAAAGAAAGTTAAGTGGCTGCATACTTCTGGGATTTTTTTCCCCAACACAGGCACTATTGGGAGGTGTTGGATGTGGGTGGGGGGGTGTCATGGAAAATCTAGACATCTAGCAGCATATAATGCTTCACAGGAAAAATTACCTAACAATACATCTGATCAGCGATGAATTGATGAGTTCAGACTTTTAAGTCAAAGTCCCTGACTCTTCAAGGCCCATAAATTTGGAGGCTGATTGGTTTCCAATTTTTGAATTGCAGAGATTTTAGTGAACTTTTTGATAATGATTCAATACTGCACTATTATACTTTTTTCTTTTATTTGCTTTCACTTAGGGGTAGTCTAGAAATCCCTAGCAGAGCACAATTCATTACTTAATCTTTTCACAACCCGTATAATGAATTACTAATTTCTGCTTTCCTTTAACTATCTACTTCAAGCATGTATCACTGATTTCTGCCATAACCCTCTTTCATTCATTTCACTTTTCATGTGCATAAAAATGTATTTTAAGAAGAGCTGAGTGGAAGAGTATATCATTGCCAGCTCCTTGATAGCGTGATATTCACAATTTTTCTTAGAAAGGGACAGGATCTTTCAGAAGCTGATAAAAATATGACAAAATCCAAGCTTCTTCCATAACAAGTAATTATGCTTTCCAACTACAGACAAAAATCCTAAAAAAGAAAAAAATCTTGACAAAAGGAACCATCCAGAACTTCTTTATTTACACACCATGATTTAAGTCAATCTTGTAGTTCTGAAAAATTGAATCAGACACTCCAAGGTGGCTGATTAGCAGTAGTGTTTTCCACTTCATTCCCTGACAGTGCCTGGTGTATGACAGGGAGGGGAATGCTATAAGCTTTTCATAATCTTGGTAATCAAGGTTAACATAAAATTTGCATACCACCTTGCTGATGAGTGGAATGTTTCCTGGAAGAGCACTGAGGTTAAAGTCACATATATTTCATCAGAAATTAAGCACTGGCTAAAAATATTACATATTTATCTCAAAGTAAGTCTTCATGACTTTACAACCAGTCAGTTTTCCACCCAAGACTTTTAGGTAATTAAAGATAATTTATAACATGGACTCATACAGCACATTAACCTCCATATCTTTTATAGCCTTTGGAAATGCCAAGCATCTGCCAAATTTTCATCACCTTGCCCTGAAGATGTCCACTGTCTTGCAGGGAATAGTGAAAAAGTCAAAATGCTCATCAGTTTCAGTGACACTACGTTATTTAATGGATAGAGAATTGAATGTAGAGCCATACAGTTCCTTACAATACTCCAGTGCTTCAAATATGACAGGTGTTCTCAACCTTTCCTTTACCACAGACCCCTTTTACATACCTTTTGTGGGTGCAGACCACCAAGAATTAATTCAAGATTTAAAGCACCAGACTGCATCAAATATTTATTTTCTCACCAAGGGTCTTCAAATTCAGAGAGAAGGGGAAATAAGTTAATCTGTTAATGCACACACTCCTATCAGAATATCTTTATTGTAATGATTCCATGTGAATTTAAAATAATAGCATCCACACTCTTCTTGCTCAAATGGCCCATTTTATGGCATTTTAACATGCTAATCCCAAATTTGATGCCAAGTTTTACATTAAAATTTGATGAAAAGTTTTTACAATTCTCACCTCCCCTCTCGTTTGTCTGTGTTCAGTCACCATATATTTTTGTTTACAGGTCCAGGACCACCACTTGGAGGAACAGACTTCAGGCTGCTTGTGGCCCTAAAGAGGGCTGCTGGGTTAAGAAAATGTCTTTAAGAGAAAAACTGCCTAGTTAAAGCGGGTTCCATCAACCATACTAGCACCAAATATACTAGTGTGTCAGGACAGGTGTGGCGTGGTGGGGGGCTTGAGAATGAGAGCAGCATAGAGGGGAGGGGGCTGTGGGAAAAGGAGGTGCAGTGCTTGCCACAGGCCAGACCAAATGTTTCCAGGTTGGACGTTCCCCACCCCTGCTTTAAGCCTTTACAGACCCTCTGTGATGACATCGTGGCCCCCCAGGGGTCCATGGACCACAGTTGAGAACCACTGAAATATGACATTTCTACCCTAGTTTTGAGTTCAGCTCATACATTTAGCAAAGGAAACTCAGAACACGGTAGAACAAAAGACCAGCAGCAGAAATAGGGAGGTGATAGTCCCCCTGTACTCTGCACTGCTGAGGCCACACCTGGAGTATTGTGTCCAGTTTTGGGCACCTCAATACGAGAGAGATATCGAGGTGCTGGAGCGAGTGCAGAGGAGGGCAACGAAGCTGGTGAAGGGCCTGGAGAACAAATCCTGTGAGAAGAGATTGAGGGAGCTGGGACTGTTGAGTTTGAGGAAGAGAAGGCTGAGGGGAGACCTCATCACTCTCTACACCTACCTGAAAGGACATTGTAGAGAGGTTGGTGCTGGTCTCTTCTCACAGGTGATTAGTGACAGAACAAGGGGGAACAGCTTAACTCCAACAGGGGAGGTTTAGACTGGACATTAGGAAAAAGTTTTTCACAGAAAGAGTGGTTAGACAGTGAAATAGGCTGCCCAGGGAGGAGGTGGAGTCACCATCCCTGGATGTGCTTAAGGGTTGTTTAGATGAGATGTTGGGGGATATGGTGTAGGGGAGAACTTTGTAGAGTAGGGCTGATGGTTGGACTCAATGATCCCAAGGGTCTTTTCCAACCTGAATGATTCTGTGATTCTAAGACTGTAATATAACAGAAAGCAAAGCAGTGGAAAAGACAGTGTTGAAAAATTTAAACAAAGGAAAAGGGAAAGAGTAAATTTAGAAAAGTGTGTTATTTTCTGAAGAGCTATATTATTGTTAAAATTTCCTTTTTAGACATACAAAGACTTTAGCTTCAAAATTCTGCAAATTCAGTTTTTCTTCAGCACAGGACTAAGGATTCAGTAACATAAGTGGTTGCTCAGACTCCATAGTTCCTTAGCCTGTAAAAACTAAGGCATCCAAAGTGATTTATTCTACACTCCTGATGGAACAGACTTCTCAGTGTTTTGTGGAGGCAGAGCCATCTCTGCTTGCAACAGAGAAGTACAGCTTGGGTCACTGACAAGGTGGGCAGGTTTTACCCAATTAACAATAACCTCTGATGGTTTTAATTGTAAATATTCTTTGATACTAATTTATCATATTTGCCCTTTTTTAATGTAGCAGACCAAATTAGAAACAAATTAGGTATCTCCAAAATAGGCTAAGAAAAATTAAATCCACCAAGCTAGGAAAGCTATTATACACATCTCCATATGACAAATTAAAGATTCTGAAGGAAAAAAAAAAAAAAAAGGAGGCGGGAAACACAATACAACCAGACTGGGGAGAGGACAACAGCATGTATCAGCAAGATTTACTTGCTTTTCCACCACCATCATTCCCTTATCCCTCAGGAACTTCCTGTGCTCATAAATGAGCTAACTCCAGATGGAAAAAAGACATGTTGTGGCTAGCCTGTGGAACACACCCTACTGAAACGATGCCACAGACCTGAACTAACAGTCAAAACCAGCATTGTCATTTCTAAGAAAAAAGAAAGAGCTTCCATGAAATCTCCAATACTTATGGCAGGACTGAAAACCTGGAGGCTGGCACCTAAGCTGTGACTGGACTTGTTTGGGCAGCGCTCACTTTCATTCTGTGCACTGTGATTTCCCAGTTTGAAGACTGAATGAGAGTATTTATAGAAGTCCTTTGAGAGCTCTAAGTGCTTTGTGATCTACAGAACTAAATTATTAAAATGTTGCTGGTAATCACTCTGCTGGAACTCAATCTTTCTTTGTCCTCACCAAATTGATAAACATCTTGGAATAAACGAGACAGAAATGTGACAGATATGCTTGCACACTTTCATGTTTATCCTAACAGTTAAAAAAGATGTTTTGATTGTACTAACAAGTCTTGGAGAAGCAATAAGAAAGTTCATTATAAAAAAGCATTTCTCTGAGTTACTCTTCAATAAACTGTATAAAGGAAGTCTGTCTTTTGATTAAGTGCTGTCTAGCAAGTAACAGTCAGGAGTACAGTTAGGGGTTTACAAAGGATTTCTGACAAGAAAACAACATTGTTCCTATTTGGAGATATTTCCAAAGGCATCCACTTTCAATCATTAGCGATAGTGGTAAGCGGTGAGACAGTTAAAAGTGCTTTTAAGTGATGAAAATTATGGAGGAAAGAAGGAAGTGGAAAGAAAGAAACAGATCTATAACCCATTTCATTGAGTATTAATGAACTAGGAATGAAACTGTTTATGGACAGTCACCTTAAATTCTTAAAAGCCACAAAGTATTCTTAAAGAAGTTGTTCCACAAAAGGAGTGCTAAAGAATGATGCACCTATACAAGGAGCATTTTGGTGATTTATACTACCTACTAAACAAAAGCTGCTGCAAGTTTTAGAAAAAAAGCTGTCTCAGGTTAATAAATATTAATTTAGTCTTCTTTAATTATAAAGCTACCCAACCTTTTACTAATACATTTTACTAAATAACTCTTATATCTCTGCTAGAATGAAATTCTAGCCACTCACCAAAAGTTCTCATACTTTATTTCTGAGAATCCTTACAAACTGGAAGAATTTAACAAACTTAATTTGTAATTTCCAATTTTTAAAAGTCTAAAATTATCTGTTACCCCAAGTTAGACTGAAAGGAGATGACAAGGGGAAAAGAGGCAAGAGAAATGGGCATAGGGCTGGTAGTGGTAGATTAAGTTAGTTTTCATTTCTACAGCCTGAACAAAAACTTTCACAGAATATGA